>NW_026294742.1:6687500-7355917 GCF_026119805.1 Tympanuchus pallidicinctus | reverse complement strand
CAGCACAAGTTTGTTAACTCTCCACTTGGTACAACGCTCCAAGGCAGTGCAGACCAACAAACAGCTTCTATCCAGCTCTAGGGAGGGCTTTTCGGAGCGCAATACTTGCCATGTGTCTGGTGGGGAGAGGGGCCCTGCATTGTGTCTTTGCTGACAGCACGTCTCCAGGAAGATTTTCTCAGTTTTGGCTCTCCTTCCCCAGAAGGAACAGCACTGTGTATCACACCAGGTCCCCTCGTGGTGGGGAGGTGTAGGTATGAGGTGGAATGAAGCAAGCTGCTGCCGTGCTGGCATGGGAAGGGAAAACTGCCCAGAGAAGCTTATGCTTTTTCTTTCTTTGGAAGTGCCCAGCAGCTTGCCTGCAAGCAGCAAGCACAGCTGACTGTTCACCCAACTGAGCACTGGGTCACAGTGCTTACGGGTGTGACTGTCATGCTGGCGTCTCCTTTGGGTAGAGGACAATACGGCCAAGTGAGGAACTCCCTAAATGTGCCCAGTCTGCCTTCAGAAATCCTGCCTGACCTTTTCTGCCAAAGGTTAACCGCCCCGAAAAACGGCCACCCTTGTGATTGAGGTTTGCTGGACAATTCGTGTGCCCATCCCATGCGGATCGGAGAAATATTCCATCTGGCTGCCGCCCCCGGTGCTGGAGCCACTCTTTATTCAGCCCTTTTCTCCCGAGAAATCTGGGGTGAGGGAGTGTGCCTGCTGGAGATGTGAGCTGAATAACAATCGGCAACCCCCCCCTCCTGCATCAACTCCCATTCCTGCGAGCGCTGTTCCATATTCTCCGCGGCAGAAACATTGGAAACAGATTTTCTGGGTGTAGGAAAAATAGAAAAGAGAAGAAAAGAAAGAAAACCCGAGCGGCCGTCGAGATGCCAAATGACAGAACACATTTTCCTCCTGCAGATAACGCCGCTGATTTCGCTAACGAACAGCCAGGTTTCCCTGAAGCCTCTAACCATGGCGGAGTTTTTGTAATCATGTTTGCATTAGGAGTCTGGTGGGCTCAGACGCTTGGAATTATATTTGAGCTCCCTCAGCTTTCAGCACCATTAAGCATATTTTAAAAACACATTATAAGGAATATGTCAGCTCAGTTTAAGCTGAAGTTTAACTTTGGGAAAGAAAGGAAAAGCGGTCCAGAGAAAGAATTTTTCCAAATGGAAATGACACAGAAGAGTTTTTGTTGAAGAAAAAGATAAAGAAAAGATGTTATTTCAAAATAAGTTCCTATCTAGTGTTTTATCTGTAGACTTGGCAACTCAAGCAAATTAACGCTGTGCTCATGAATGGGGAAAACTAAATGACTGGAATCCAAGCAGCTCCAGGTGATGTGAAGCAAAACAAAACTCCTTGTCTTTGTGAAATGAAATCCAAGAGCATCAGATGCAAAAAAATCCAAACACCAGAAACATCTGCACGTTTAAACAGAAACATTTAACCAAAAAGTAGTTTCTTTCCTTGGCAAAGAATGTAGGAAAATTTCCTTTTATTTAAACAATTCTATCAATTAAGTGACCCAGACTGTCCTCACATTTCAGAATACAAGCTTTAATCTCCATAGATGTGGCCAAGAAGCCCAAATTCTCAATTTTTGTCCTGCACAAAGGTGTAGGAAGTAGATGTCCTGCTCAGTTTCATGTGTGTGCCATGCAAGGAGTTGATCCATGTTCTTCACCATTGATTTCTTTTCTCTTAGGAAATTGCTGTATGAAATCTCATGTGTTTTCTATGTCTTCTTAGTCAGAGTGGGCAGTTGTGGTTGAAGATGGGACAAGGTTAATGACATTAATAGCAGCAGATTATAGAATCACAGAAAGGATTAGGCTGGAAGGGACCATAAAGCCCATCTAGTTCCAACACCCTGCCGTGGGCTGGGTGCCCACCACCAGATCAGTCTGCCCAGGGCCACATCCATCCTGGCCTTGAACACCTCCAAGTATGAGGTGTTCACATGGAGATACCTTCCTAGAAGTTAGCTCAAGACCCTGCTGCATAGTGAGCCATGGCCTCCAGGCTCCAAATGCAAAGTCTCCATGGAGAGCACAGTACACCCTCATGTGGCCACCATTTACTTGAGTTATGCTTTAAATGTAACAAAACATAATGTAATTATTGATAAAAACATGTTCAGTGTTTCTTCCTGTATAATGTGTAGTTATGTATAATTATCTGTATAATGCCACTGTTGTTCTGTTGGATCTGCACCAGCTCTCCAGGTGCCCAGGCTGCAATGAAAGCAGTTAAGGCAAGGTGTGACCATTGCCCTGCCACGGCTTTTCATCCCAGGCTGACCTCTGTGACTGGCATCATCAACAGCTCCCTGTTTGCTACCCTTGTGTATGGCTTAATATGGAAAACCCAACATGGTCTGCCAAGCTCTGTGTGCTACCATGTATGGTGAAAAGGAGTGACTTCTCCAGAGCAGGGGCATAAATTCTGCTTCCTATGTATATGGAGACTAAAAAGTCATATGAATCTCCAGCCCTCTCCTTGTTTGGGTCAGCAGTGTAGGAATGCCTACTTACAAATAGGAGAAAATGTGCTCTCCAGCAGATAAGGAAAGCAGCAGTGTATGCTGGTGTGGGGGAAGAGCAGCTTTTTCCATGCAGAAAGGTCAGCAGCTGGAAAATTGCTTTGAATGTAGTTAAAAGGCAGGAATAAAATAACAGCAAAGAAGATGATGTTTTTTGAGTTCCTAAATATATATTTGTATAATCCCAGAAATTATGTCTACAATAATGCAACCACACATGGATGCTGCTGTTATTCTCCAGTTTGCTTTTGGATTGAGAGGACAGGTCATGTCCTGCATGCTGAAAGCTGCTGGAAAAAGGGGAAGGAAAGAAATCTCCTCCCAGTGCTGCTGAGTGCAGCATGAAGCCCTCCTGGGCTGGCAATGCTGACTGCAGAGGGCTGCTCTGGTTCTAGGAGCACTGCTGAAGGAATGCAACATTTCAGAAAGTTGTGGTAATTTTCTTAGGCTTGAGCACATCGGGAAGCTCCACAGAGAGGATCTTCTCTGCATTTACTTTCACCATTTTAAATAGCTTGAGTTGAATTTCAGCAAAAGGGATTGATTCTGCATTGAGTTATAGCACTCGAAACTTTGCTCCTCAGGGTAAAGAAGAAGACCTTTAAAAAATCTCCATTCCCATGTGTTTACACAACAGAGCCTAACAGCTCCAAAGGGGCTTTTGGAATTAATGACCAGAGAGCTCTCTGCTGTAAAAGGTCCCCAAATACTTATTTCCCTAATCCACGCTGTGAGCACTGCTCAGATGTCCGCCTGTGTCCGACTGCAACAGCCCTGAGACTGCTGTCACCATGCTGCACCCCGCAGCAGCCTCCCTACACCCAGACCTGCCCTGCCACGGAGTAGAGCCTTCATGAGCCCAGCAAAGCATGCTTTCTGCCCATTCCCATGCGGAAGTTGGTTAGCAGTGGGTTTCAGTTGCCACTTGCTGCTGCTAGCCTTGAGAAACATTCAGCCTTCAGGAGATGCTTGCTGAGTTACATTGCAGCATCTTTAAGCAGAGCTGAAGTAATTCCCTGAGCAGGGGCTGTTTCACTCAGCATCCTCCCCAGGAACTGCTGCTGCTTGGATTTGGATAGCAGCTGTCACATCAGCAGGTCAGAGATTTGCAGCCTGTTTTATGAATGTGCAAAGGGTGCAGAGCTGGGGGAGAGCAGTGAGTTCAGCCCTGTGTCTGCAGCAGAACAGGAAGGTGTATTGGCCACCCTCATGCTGTCTTTGTGCACTGTGGACAATTCTGAGACAGCAAACTTTGCAGAAGTGGCAGTGTGAACATCCACCTGCATCGCACATTCTTGTTACACACGTCCACACGATACAGGAATTATTTTGCAACTTCTGTCCAGGCTGATTGTGCACAACTAGAACCCAAACTGAGCTCACGCCGTGCTGCAGGGTTTATAAAGAAATCTTTGCTATGACCTTTACTGGGGACTCTGTTCTATGAGAAAAAGCACAGTTCAGTAATGAAATGGTTAAATCAAAATAACAAGGGCGATTTATCTAGTAGCTTTCCCTGGCTATACTCAAGGGGGGCATATCTACCTATTTGTCAAGTCATTGACAATAGCCTATTTCTTTCTTCCTACCCATATGCTTTATTAAAGAAACACTTGACCTACCTGTCATATCAAACTGCTTCCTTTATCCAAAACAGAATAATATAGACATTTCCCTTAAGGGAATCCTGATGCAAATATATAAGGACAGGTTGCCAATTTGTTGAGCGTATTAGGGTACAGAAAACTGTCAAGGGAAACAGCTGTAATACAGACTGTTCTAACAAGCTCATTTTTCTTTTTTTTTCAGTGGTACTTTTGGTCTCTCTTTAGTTTATATTATACGATTTGTACGTTCCCAGTTTTATGGACAGCTGTCAGCTGCAGCCCATCTTTTCACTCTGAAAAAAAGGAAACCATCAGATTCCCGTCTATCTCTGATCTATTGTTTAGTCTTTGACAGCAACTTCACAAACCCTTCAGCTGCACATAGCTGGAACAAAGTTATGGGGTAGAAGAAGGAAAAAGGAGCAA
Source organism: Tympanuchus pallidicinctus (assembly GCF_026119805.1). Classification (NCBI taxonomy): domain Eukaryota; kingdom Metazoa; phylum Chordata; class Aves; order Galliformes; family Phasianidae; genus Tympanuchus; species Tympanuchus pallidicinctus. The sequence goes on along the minus strand of NW_026294742.1, from coordinate 7,351,342 downwards.
AGCTCGTGATACAGAAGAGAAGGCTCTGACTGCGATCTAAAATTAATGTATTTTCACATGAAGCCACTTAAATACATGGTGACATGTCCCATTTTCACCTGCCTGTTCTCTGCTACAAAAAGCTCTCACTGTCTTGCACCAGGGGAGCGGTTTGGGCAATAAGTCAACTCTGAAATGATGCAGAAAGGTCCAAATCTGGCATGTTGCACAGCACAGCTTTGCTGGCTTTGCAGTGGCTAAGGGCTGCAAATGGGAGCCAGGCAGCAGGAATCCGAGTTTCCTGGCCGTGGGGTGGTTAATCCTGAGCTGCACCATCCCCACTGCTAGGTTTGGTGCTCAAGTCCAAAATGTCACTGGCAAGGCGTTTTGGTGATGTAGTGCAGACCCTCCTCAGTTTCGAAGTGAAATCCATAATTTTCAGCAGCTGAAATCTCCCGAGACCGCAAAAGATTAAGAGCAAAATCCATATAATTAGAGGTCTACTTTGACTCGTGGACAAGGCAAAGGCTGTGCTCCAGGAACAAAGAGCAGATTAAAGATGTTAGTCCTGTTTCACTTGGGCTGCTGTTCCACCAAAATCAGTGGGGTTGCCCTGGGGATTAATTAGCCAATTTACGCTTGTTTGCATACAGATGACATGGATCGTCAGCTGAATAAAAGTGACTCAGCAGGACAGAGCAAAAGTTCAGGCAGTGCAAGTCAGGGCAAGAAGGGAGAGAATGAACTGCATCCAGACCGAGGTCAAGGCGTGGGCAGGTCTGGTCACTGGGGAGCATCACCCCAGTGGTGTGACTTCAGTGGTGACCTGAGAGAGAGGGGACCATGGGCTCCTGTGCTTCATAAAAGTCTGACTGCCTTATGAAAATCTCTTTAAAAGAGTGTACAAATATTTGGGAAGAGAATAGACGGAGCACTGGAGTCACCTCTTGAAAGGAAGAATCACAGACTCGTAGAGATGGAAGGGACCTTTAAAGGCCACGTGGGCAGGGACACCCACAGCTCCATCCAGTGCTCAGAGCCCTCCAGTCTGACCTTAGGTGTCTCCAAAGGCATTCAGCAATAGGCTGAGATCAGGATGAACCTGGTCCTTGCTGTGAACTTCTGCCCTCATTCATTGGGCTCCTCTTCTTCAATGCATGAAGAAGGGATTTCCAAATGTTGGCTTTTAGTGTGGAAGCACTCCAGTGAAGGTGAGCAGCAGTAGGTAGCATCGCACATGGCACTCTGTAATGGCAGGGCATCGCCAGAGGGAAGCAGAAGATCCTAAAAGCACATTTGCTGCACTGAGCCTGGTGTTAGAAAAGCTCTCTCTGGTTTGTAGGCATCAACAGCGTTTCTGTGGCAGATACGATCCAAGCCAGAAGTGAAAAGTTACCACCAAAGCTTAACAAAAGTGGTGCTGGCAGCAAATAGCTGTGTGCTCCCTTGGGATAATGCAGAGAATAGGGGCAAGGGGCCGTCAGACACCGCTGTTCCACTCTGGTTGAGTAAATACACACAGCCCGTACATACTTACCAGCTGATGAGCATTTTCTGACAGAAGTGAAAACATTGCCTCCTTTTTGTACACATTTTGAATCTGCAACGCATTTTCTGGGGCCAAACTGTAGTTCAGACATAGTGAGAAATGCAGACATCGCTGGGACTGGAGCGGGGCCAGAAGCTTCTCCTCTCGTACTCTGCCACCGACACACATGATGACACTTAATGAGCTCTCATCTAAATAGCAATGTGCTAGAAGAAAACCAGACTCCTCTCCCTGGAGGGGAGGGGGGGAACAGACTTATGGCTATGGGGTGCTTGGTGTCCCCCAGCCCCGTGGTGTGGGGTGATGGCGTGCAGCACATCCTGAAAGCAGGGGGAGCAGAGAGCCTCAGCCCAACCCCCTGTGAACCCACAATGGCAATGAAATCCCAATCAGATGTTGGCCTGGGAGCTGCTTGTCAGAGTCATATGAGATCTGCAATGGACCAGGTCCCCTGGAAGAAGCCCAGCGTGCTCCACTGAGGATCTGAGTCACGGGTCTGGGAGCTGCTATTAATTAGCATGAGACAGCTGTTTCCTGGGGGAAGCTTGACAAACAAGTATGTCTCAATCTTGCTTTTGAAAAAGCCAAATCTTGCCAACAGAAGGGATTTTTAATGCTCTATCTCCAAGGGCTTCCAGGTAGAACTCCTGAAACGTTCAATGCTGGTGTGAGCACATCAACTTGAGAATTTTGTTTTATGGAGAGGAACAGTTTGAATGCTGCAGCATCCTCAGCAAAACCACGCCATAAGCTGCTTATGTTGAAATGAGGCTCATTTGGTTTTAATTCATCCTGTACCACAAGGTTACAGCTTGTTTTAGTTCCTGCTTGCTTTTTAGCTGCTTTCTGTTACTTTTTTTTTTTTTTTTGCTTGAGCTTGTGAATTGCAAGGTCAAGCTGAAGTCAAACCCTACCATTTCAGTGATGAAATGCAAGCAGATGTGGCTGCTCCATGTGATGCCGTGCTGGGGTCTGTGGGTGGTGCCTCACACTCTGGGCCACGTCCCCTCCCTCACAGCTCAGTGCTCCCCGTCCCCCCATTCAGATGTCCCAGGGGGTGCCGCCCTGCCTGCTGCTGTTGGCAGCCAAAGCCAAGCAGGGAGGGTGCTCTAAGCATCAGGCTTGGCATGAGGAAGAGCAGAGCAGGTGACTGACTGTTTGCCATGGTGTTTCCCTTAATGATGTTTCATCACATCAGTGCTTGACTTTTCCAGGGACATCAGCGCTGCCTGATGACAGGGAGCTATGCTGCACCAAACTGCCAGATGAGCTCTGCGCAGTCTCCCTCGGCTCCATCCCTTCCTGCAGATCCGTGTGGTTGCTCCCTGTGTCTTTCTTTTGGTTTATGGCTAGCAAGTTGTAAACCCTTGGCATTGGGTGGGATGGACTCTCCCACCTGAAACAAAACCGAATTAACTCCTGCTGAGCCTAATGGCATTGGTGATTGTACTGCTTTTTGCTATCATTGCTCACAGCCATTGGTGTCTCCTCACCCATGCAATAACACAATGGTTCTCCTGGGATGAGACACCTGCGAGTACTGGCAGGATGGCACCCCCAGTTCCTCCCATCCTCTCCTCCAGTGTTCAGTGGTGAGGATTTGCCATTCACAGCATATCCCGCACTGCAGGATGGGGTCACTCCATGGATTTCACTCACAGGCTTGAAAAATTCATGAAGCTTTCTGCATGAGACTGGTAATGGGTTGAATCTTGCTGCTTCAATTTCATAGCCTCATCGCGTCCAGCGAAGCAGCAGTGATTTGAAATGTTTCTCAGCCGTCTTACTGAGGGTGTTTGTTATCTAGGCAGAAAACATGCATGAGGCTCTTCTCCTTTGTGGCGATGGCAAGCAACACAAGGTTAGCAGGATTGGTGAGAATTAAGTGTTTTCCAAAGAAATTTGAGAACTTACCCAGGAAAATTTCCATCTCCTGCTTTGTGTATCCATGGCTTTGTTGACCATTTGTAGTACGGGATGTAAAGCTCCCTGCTAATGAAAACTCTTCAAGGATCACACCGTACCATAATCCTCCCCCAGAACAATTACATCCAGAAGATATTTTTCTGCTTACTTTCACCCTTACATGTTACCAGCTCTGGGTCAAATCATTATTATTACTGTCTCAATCAAAAGATGCATTCCCAGGAGAACACCCAAACCCAACAGCCTTCTCAAAATTTGCAATAGTTTCTAACTGGAGAGAAAAGAGGACGCTGTCCTGGAGCTCTCTGCCACCACTGCAGTGCTCCCCTCTCTCCCAGCCCCACTGCCTTTGCATTATGTTGTTTTGTTTCTATTAGGATTAGCGTGACACACGTCGTGGTCTCAGAGGAAGTGCTGTTGAAGTCAGAGGGAGCAGCTATGTATACAGGGCAGAAAAGATGGTGTCCCACGTTTCAGGACTGTCGCGGATTTATCACCGAGATGCGTGGAGCTGCAGCCCTTTCCAGACATATGTTTGTAATTTCTTGTTTGGTCTGCCTCAGTTCTGAGAAATGCTGCATTTTTTGATTTGCCTGCTGAAAGGGTTTCACACTTTCGGATCCCGGCGTTTGATTAGTTTTGATGATAACCACAGTAGTACAATCCTGACTTCCAGATTGCTTTCCAGCGTGACACTAAGCAGCCACCCATCCCCAAGGCTGCAGAAATTCACACGTGCATTTGATCTTTTTTTTATTAAGATGCAAAAAAGTGTAAAATACTTGTCACTAGAAGTAAAAAAAAAAATCACATTTCTCATCCCTTCATTTAGGGCATCGTTTGCTTAAGCATATCCTAATAAATGGGATGAGACCTATCAAGAGCCAAGTAGCTCCAGTTCCTTCATTTATCACCTATAGACACCAGTTATCTGCCTGAGCAATTCTTATAAACTTTGTTCAATGAAAGGCTCTATTTGCCAAACACGTATGATTTAAAGGAGAGTTATTGGACTTCAGAAGGAAAATTACTGGGAATTCTCGCCAGAGATAACATAATATGAAGATGACAGAAAAGTGCAGCCTAGCATTTCTATCACCTTTTTTTCTCTGTCTACTAATGGTTTTGATTCTCATTATTTCTCAAATGCCAAGAGAAAAAACCCTCCAGGGTACCAATTAGCTGTGCCCAGTCTGGATACAACTGCTCTCATCCAGGACGTATTTCGAGATGCTGAAGCTCTCTTTGGGAAAAGGCAATTTGTGTGTAGCTATGTTTGGCATTTTTTAAGGATTTCAACTTGTAGGATAATAGAGAGATGGGTTCATGCTTAATTTAATTAAAAACAGAGCTTTTTATTAACTGACTTTAAGTATAACCAATTACCATAAATGGGAACCTGGGATCTGCGTTTGTAGATCATTTTTATCAGCCTTACCTGTATTTTTTAAGGGTTATTATTTTCCTCAAAACAGAATAAGAATGTGGCACTCTGAATTTACTTCTGAATGTACTTCTCCACAACCTTTCCCATCTGTTTTTACCCTCTGAAATTTAACCAGTTGTAACAATGACAGTGATGAAATTTATGGGAGTCCAACTGTTTTCCATTTTTGTTGCTCAAGCATGCAGTATAATTAAGGCATATTTTCTTATTCTAAACAGTAAACCATAATACAACAGTTGAAGTAATGATGTTTTGGGTTTCATGTCCCCACTGCTGCTGGCCATGGGATTAGGCAAAGCATGGTACTTAGGTAATGGGCTCTGATAGGGGTCCATCAACAATGCCAGGGCTCAGCCCTTGCCCTGCATTAATTAGCCTTACCAGCCCACTCCTGAGGTGGTGCTCTCCCTGTTTGCAGATTAGAAAGCAGATTTGCTAAGGTCACTTTACTCACATGGATATCTCCATGGAGTCCAACACGGCTACTGAGTGAGTTAGGTTCAGAAACATACTACATCTTAGCAGAACCTAAGGCAGTTTGGAGAAGGGTGTTTGCAAAGACTGCCCTGGCCTTCTCCTCATTCACACAACTGTCCTTGCTGGTTCCCTCTCCACTCCCCCTCGCTGTGCTTTGGGTTGCATTTCTCCCATTCTTCTTGCTGATGTTGCACCTCCTGGAGCATCCTGCCTCTTTCCATCACTCTCTTTCACCCTAACAACCCTTCACAGCCCTTCTCCAACCCATCTGCGTGGCCTTTCACTTTGTTTTTCAGTGCTTTCATGGCAGTAAGAAAAAAACTCCAACCTTAGAGAAGCAGTTCCCTTCCACTGCCCCTCAATAGCAGCTCTAGCTCTGGTCGAACTGCAGTACTGGCAAAAGCAACAGAGGGAGCTGCTGCCGATGGCTGGGCTCCAGCAAAGCACTATGAGGCTGTACTTGTCTAATCCCTGGCAGCGATCTCCTCCACAGCTCTATCATTTAGGATTCCTTGAAATGGATTTAGGGAAAAAAAAAAAAAAAAAGGAAAAAAAAAAGAGAGAGGGGAAAAAATAAAGCAACAGCCTAAATGAGGTTTCTTTGGACCAATATTTAAAGTGGAAAAATTAAGAGAGTCAGATATTTGTAAAATTCAAAAATATTTTCTTAGCCTCAATGTAAATATTTGCAGAGAAAGCAATTATTGTGCATAAGAATTTTCTGTTGTGCCTGTCTGCATTCTTTTAGTGAAGTGATTGCTTTTTTGGCCTATCCCCGAATAACTAAGGAGAGGTGATTAAAAACCCTCAAGTCCTTCAAATTTATTGTAATGTAACTATTTTTGAAAGCAGATTTAATATCAGCGTGCTATTTATACTGCCCAAGAGCTAACATTTCAGAAACCATGCCGATATATCCATGTTTGATGCAAAGCAGATTGCACTGAAGATGTACAAATGTATACAAGCAGAAATCTGCTTATATTTAATAAAGAACTGGGATATAAACATATTTTAATACAAGGGCAGAAATGGCTTTGAAATCACTGGGTTCCTACTGGTTTGCTACATGCACCTCCCTGATGCTTCCCTTCCACCTCCAGCAAGGAGATGCACTGACCCAAAGCTCAGTTGCACCTAAGGGCAGCTGAGGCAAGCAGAGCACTGGTGCTTTCCCAAATGATGCAACAGGCCATCAGCTTCTTCCATGCACATCGGGCTTGTTTTGATTCCAAAATGCACTTGCTGGAGCATCAGGTGTGGATGATGACGTGTAGCACCAGGTTCTGGCAGTGATGGAAAGGGATGGCAGCAGAAATCCTGGTTGTTCCTGTAATCTGCTCTGAGGCTGGAGAATAAGAGCAGGGAGGATGCAAACTTGCACTGAGGAGGACAGCAGCCACCCACCACGAGCTGCCAGCACTGTGGTTCAGCTGGGGGCTGTCACAATGCCACTCCTGCCCTGCGACCCCAGGAAGATGCCACAATCCCTGACCTTTTGGATATGAACATACCACCTCCTCCCACTTCTCTCATTGCTCCATCTCTGCATCACCCACTACCACCACCCTCCTCCACAGACACCCTGCTACGAGCATTCTCACCTTAGCACTGAGCCTGCATGCACCCAAAGGCCCCTCCAGTGCTGTGGCCACCAAGCCAAGCCCTCTGCAAGCCTAGGGGCACTCACAGAGCTGGAGAGCTCAGGCACCGATTACCCAGGCCCCATGGCCAGCCCCTGCTCAGGACAGCAGATTTGGCTCAAGGAGAGGTGTGGGCACGGTTGGGACCCTCAGACCTCACTGTCTCCCCCAGCAATAATATCGAAGCATTCATATTTCAGCCGCTTTTCAGCAGGGATTCCCTTCGTGCCACCTGGTGGACAAAGGGAATATTTTCTCCTTTTTAAATTTCTATGCAGACAGAGGAGCAACTGGGAAAACGCACTTACAGTGGGGAATTTGGCTGAGCATCTTCTGACCCTAATTTCTTACTAGAGATGCAATGAGAAACGAGGCAGCATGTACTCAGGGCAAACCCAAACCACCCATTTCTGCTTCAACACTCATCAGCAGCTCAAGTTTGTGCATAATCAAGCTCAATTTTAAGTAAAAACTCATCACTAAAGCTCAATTTGCACCATTGCCTTCACAAAGAACGTTTTCCCTTCCCAAGTAGGAGATGAATTGACACCCTAATTTTCATTTATCCTCAAGCAACTTTCTTCTGACTTTTTAAGACATTTGTCTGCGTGCAGTTTGAATCCCTCCTGTGGCCAGATGCAGGCAGGCTGCAAGGGAAGGAAATGCTGGGAAAAGGTCCGTGGAAATAGAAAAATGTAAGTAAATAGTCAGAGATGTTCCTGGCAAGTGGCGTTTTTTTTCAATTTGTGAACACAAACATTGCCTGAGAAACTCGGTGCAGGGAGATATTTTCGTTCAAGGATTAGAAACAAATCCCTGAGTTGAGGTGCTTAATGAAACGAACCCAAATGGCATTTACTCCCAAATCCCTGCGAGAAGCGCCCGAATGGAGCTGCAGAATTGCTTCAGATCACACATAAGCAGCAAAGAAAGAGCGGTGTGCTCACAGCACGGTCCGGAGCAGCGACGGGCGCTGATATCTGGTGAGGAAATTTGTTGTCTGGAGTTCTCTCCAACTTCAAGCAGCTCCGATCTCCCAGGACAAGCCCTGCCTTTGCTGAAGCCCATGCACATAGGAGCAGTGATCTGACCCACGCAGGAATTTGCCCACGGAGCAACTCTGCTCAACTGCCCAACACTTACAGAGCTCCCAGCCAGCGGCTATCAGCTGCAAACAGCCATAGCAAATGAAGGAACACTGCAGAAAAGGAAGAAACCATACAGAAAATGGAGAATTCCTGCGCGCACACTATGTGGCGTGGCAGCGGGAAGAATGAAGGTGAAGTTTGGTTACAACACCCTGACGTACACCCTGATGACTGAAGGAGGACAGCCGTGAGACCCTCCTGCAGCCGTTTGCTTTGTGCTGTGATTTTGTACCTCGCCGGAGAGCCGACATCTCCCAGCACTCTGCACTGACTCTGCTTCCTGGGGACGTGCAGTGCAACCACCCAGAGCCCCTTCTTTCACCCACAGCCTTATTGTTCTAAAAAGGAGGGGAAAAGCACAAACGAAAAATACTTTGACAGTGGAATGAGAAAAATCGTATGCTTTGCTTGGGAAAGAAATGGATTGTTTTTATTTTCTTCCGTGGCAGAACACACGTAGCTCAGACTGTGCCGAAATGGAGAGCTTTTCATTTTCTGGTGAAACAACTTTCTCCCCTCCGAAGATCCCATTTTTTCAGAACAGATTTCCTTGTCTGAGGTCTAACAAAATATTTTAGTCTGCTGCAAAAATTTTAAGTAATAAAAATATGCCTAAATATAATAGTTTAAAAAAAAAAAAAAAAAAAAAGCATGAATGTGTTTCACCTATGAAGTGCAGACACAAAGATTTTAGGTTTTTCTCATTCGTTAACTCCTTTTTCCCACCTGCCCCTAAAAACAGGACACCATCCTCACCCCATGCCTTTGGGGCTGCAGAACTGGGATGGAGGGGATGGAAACAACAGGGATGTTTCTGGGATGGAGGATCACACGCAGCTTCATGCAGATTTATCGGTGTGCTACGAGGCAATCAGCAGGGCTGGGATTTGGCAACCAGATGAGCAAAAAGCTGGGGAAATGCACCCAGGACCTACTTAAGGAGACCTCTGGAAGAAAGAAAAACAAATTCAAAAGAAAACAAATGCTCTGCAGTGGTGCTTCACACAGCTCACTGCACCCTATGTGTGAGAGCTCTGTGGGTGCCTGCAGAGCAGCAGCAGCACAGCATAGAGGGACTGCCTGTGTATGGAGGGGACTCAGAGGCTGTCTGTTCCCTTCCCAAGTTCCAGCAGCAGTCAGGTCAAAACTCAGCCAGCACAGACATTGCAATCCTAAACTTAGCCCAGGGTCTCGATTCAAGTTGGGATAATTGCACCATGGGAAAGTCCTCACAAGTAGCTCCAGAACATTTTCAATGCCACAACCCAACCGTCCTGCTGCAGTGGGGCGGGTTCCTCCATCCCTATTGCCTCAGCTCTCAGCCAGAAGTGCCTCCTGCTTTCCCCCAAGCCATCCTGCTAGAAGCACCCAGATCCAACACTTTGCAAGCAACTGCCCTTTAAACGCCGGATATGAAGCCCTGCTTCTGCCCCAAATCTCCCTACAAACCTAGTGAGGGATATGTGAAATATTTAAAAGGGCTGCAAAGGCCCAGCAGCGGATGGCGCGTAGCTGGCGTGCCGAAATGTCTGGTTCCTGTTACATGTTTCTTTTCCTTGCATTATCTGTATTAGAACTTATAAAATGGGTGATTTGTATCAGCTGTCCCGCTTTGTTGTTATTGCCATGTTCTGCTAAAATGATAACAAACTTCTCATCCCAAATCTCCCCCTCCCACAAAATATCCCAGCTATGCGAAATAAAAAGATGCCATTTTATTAAGGACTGAGCAGAACTGCACGGGAGAGAAAACAAAAGGCCTGAGAGCAGCACTGCTGCAGGCAGCAGAGGGAAGGTTGGAGATGGCGGTCACAGGGCACGAAAACAGCAAAAGCATTTGTCTTCTTGGAAATCATTTGTCATTTTGCAACCAGTTCTGTGTGTCGGAAAGTTCGACGTGTCATAGCTTGGAATATTCGGGTTGGAGAGGGCAGTTCACAGTATTCTCATGGAGCTGCACGCTAAAATATTTTTGGGGGAGAATTTATGATTGGCTCCATGGATCTGGAAATGGATGATTTGTGTGAATTTCCAGCTATTGAGGACAAATAGTTCTCAGATGCACCTCATTTCATGAGGTCATGGAGAGTGGGATATTTGGAATATGTTCACCCAGATGGGTGTGCCTGCTCCTACCTTGGTGAGAGTGTTGGACAAACCACTGTAATCGTGCATTTCTCTATGGTAATCCACACTCTTGTGCCCTGGGAATTTTGTCCTGCAGCACTTGGTGATGAGGTTTTTCAGGAGAAAGGCAGCAGAATTTGCATGTATGTTTCTGTGAGCTCAGAACACTCCCTTTGGGTGATTCATTAGGTCAACAACTGCTTTTCCCAGGCTGCTGGAGCCCCTGTGCAAATACACACGAGCACATCCTGTTCTTAATGGAAGTTGCACCCCCAATTAACAAGGTCCCGCATGGCTCCTGTCTGCTCATCCTCCTCCAATCTACAGAGTCCCCCTCTTCAGTGACCCACTTTCCCTCAGTTTTTAACGTTTACATCCCTTCTTCACTTTATTCCCTCTTTCTACCACTTGCTTTGTGAGAGTTTGGTGCAAGCAAACATGACATGGATTTTACTGCCTTCAAAAAGAAGGCAGAGGTTTGGGGTGATTTAACATCAACCCAAACAGCATCACCTGGTTGAAAATGGCTGATCTTTGAGGTCCCTTCCAACCCAAGACATGCTCTGATTCTGTACTAGGAGGTCAGATCCAGACTTACAGCTTGGAAGATGCTGCGCCTTCTGCTCCTATGCCCAAAATATCGAGTTGGGTCCTTCTTACCTTGGGAAAAATCGCACCATAGGACTGTTTTTGGAAAGTTTTATCTGAAGTTTGTAAATACTGTGACATTTCAGATGAAATCCCATCAAGCAAGTCTACTTTCCAGAGGAAACATTAAGAAACTTAACACTTCAACTGTGATAAAAAGCATATTTGTCTTCTGTACAGAAGAAGGCTGGCAGCCAACTTCTGTAATTGAAAATGCTTCCTTGAATATCTAACACTGAATGAGCAGCAAAAGGATATTTTCCTGAAAACAAGCAAATGTGACAGTTCTGTTTAGGTCATATGTGCCTGGAACACGGGCATCCCTGTCACTCCCATCTTTGGAGGCCATGTGAACTGTCACAGATCTTCAGGGAAAGAGTCAGGGTGAGAAATGGATCCTAAAATTGATTGCAAGACAATCAAAGTAATAATTTATCATCAGAAAAAGTGCCTGGGCCAGAGCATTTATTAGCACTTCAGTGAGGTTACACCAAATTGCATCAGCAAGAAAGGGGGTTTTAGGGAGTATTTTTTTAAGTGATCTGATTAAGGAATATCTCCTTGCATGGCTTTGCAGAGGATTACTAATTATTACTTAAAGTCAGTAAAGCTTTCATTTCTCCATCTCTCTGTTCTCCACAAAAACACCCCTCGTTACAGACCTGTAATGCCCTTCTACAAAGCAATGCATTTTCCACTGCAGTCATTTTTGTTTGCTTCCAACTCCCTCTTTAATATTACTGTCTTCAAATATTATGTCTTAATTTTGGTATGACAGCAAAACTGTTTATTTTTTTTTTTTCCTTCTGATAACTACAATAAGATAGATAAGGTAGATAATTTGAAAGCACTTGTCACAATCTCATTAAAAGAGTTTAGTGCTAAAAGCTCCAAGCTGCTTCCTCCTCTTTCCCCTAAACACCAACACTCCTAAGCTAATGCAGATATAACACTTTCTGCCTCATTTCAGGCTTTAGGCACAATCTTCTCTTAATGAAATCTGCCAGCATGCCTGTGCAGCCCCAGAGCCCTACTGCTTCCTACCTGCTGAATGCTGGTACACAAAATTCTCTTTATGACAGAGAAATACTGGAAGGAGATAACATACCTTGAAAGGAAAGCTACTTGAGTACAGCACAGCAAAGGCATCTTCAGTTGCTGATAGAATCCCTGGATTACGAAGACAGAAGTGCTGAGGAAAACCCCCCCCAATTTAATCTTGCATGCAGACCACAGGTGGAAACTATCCCACAAGATTTGCTGAGAGCTGGGGCTGAAGGGTGGGGACTGATTGGAAAATTCTGCTTCATCAAATTGCAATTGCTTTTGCATGAACGTGTTTACTTCAATTAAAAACAAAACAAAACAAAAAAATCAAAACAACAACAAAAAAACCCCCAGCATCTCCAGAACACTTTGCTAGGAAGATTTTTCAAATCCAGAATGTGGTTTCCTGAAGAAGCAATGACTGTCATTCCTCATGCACAACAAGGCATCCAAGCCACCATACAATGCTACTTCCCAGAGATAAGGAGACCTGGGTTTCAGATTTTCCCTCTGTCCCTACTTTTCCCTTGAAAAGTGCCAACCAGACTCGGTGTCCCTTTGGGCTGGATCCAAAAGTCAAGCTTTGATTTCCATCTACAAATGCAATTTTGCAGCCAGCGTGGTTTGGAGATGTGCATTGAAGAAGGGAGCTTTCACTTTCATGCCAAATCATACAGTTCAAAATAAAGAAGGTTATTTTCTAGCAAGAATGCCTCCCAGCAAAGTACCCAGTGCTTGAATTTTAGATTAAAACAGTTGCTGAGCATCCAAAGCCTGCCTGGAGTCCAAAGGAGAAAACTCTTTCAGACACAACTTGTACTAGGGATGGAATCAAATAAAAGCTACTGCTTGCAAATTCAACCCAGAGCCCAGCATCTGATGTTCTGCAGCTACCAGGCAGACTGAGTGTGTGGCATGGGGCAGGAGGAGACATGGCCCTGGGGATGCTCTGCACTGACCTGCTCCTGCTGTGGCCCTGGAAAAAAGGCTTTCAGGAAGGATTTTTCCCTTTGGTGCTCAAAGGGAGCCAAGTTATCACATAACATTGTGATGCTGTTGGTGAGCATTGAATTCAGAGCTGCTGCTGAATGCTCTGTCTCTCTCTCCAGACATGTGAGAGGATTTCTAGAGCTGCTGTGAGCAATTGCAAGCTTGCTGCTGGGACAAGAAGTCCTGACATGGAGTATCTGGCCTCCAGCAGTTTGTACAGGAGGTGGACAACCTATGATGCCCTGAACCCTGTTTCAGATGGCAAGCTACCAATTTTTATGTGAAATTTTATTTATTTTCAATCCACTGGATTCTTAGCAGCTATCAGAAAAGGAACATGCAAAATAGACATAATGGACTAGGGAGCTGCAGGTACAACGTGTCCAGAGACATCTGACAAATGCTTGTCCCAAACTTCTCACCAAGGTTGTCAGTTGTCAGGATGAGGATCACTCATTTGTTCTCTGCAATCCTCTCTGATCCCCTCTTTATTTACTCTTCTCATGGAGAAGAGCATTTTCTTTAGCAGCATTGCACTTAAGTTTTTTTTTCCGTGGTTATTTTTATTGCAGCCACCAAGTTTGTTAGAGGAAGGTTTGCCCTTGTATAGGGGCAACAGCAGATGCAGTTCTTTGTCCTCCAGATGCCATCATGGTTTCCTGGATAGCAAATATACCTCACTCTCAATAATATATATGTGTATGTATATATTTTTAAAAGCAGTGCTCTTTGGAATCCTACCTCAGGAAAGGGCAAGCAGCAATATTCACAGAATCACTGCGGTTGGAAAAGACCACTAAGATCCCCAACCCCAACCCATCCCACCATACCCATTGACCACGGCCCCAAGTGCCACATCTCCACCTGGAACACCTCAAGGACGGTGACTCCCCACTCCCTGTGCTGCCTGTGCCCATGCCTGACTGCTCTAAAGAAACCGTTCCTAATATCCAATCCAAAATATTCAGAGCTGTGTTGGGAGGAGCACTGCCCACAACCATTTTGGCTGCACAATTACCGCCATATCCAGTTCTCCAGCGCTATTTCTATTTCCTATCACCATCCTGCACACGTTTTTAACCCCACACCCCCTCAGCACTTACCGCAGCAAAGCTGTCTAATAGACATTTGGGGTCCCAGGAGGGGGGACCGCCCGGCACAGGCATGCCCCAGCCCAACCTGCTGCTCCAGGAATGCAGCTTTGCAGCAGAGCTGCCCTCCTCGCCCCGGGGCACCCCGCACCTCTCCTCCCCTGTGCTCCCTGTCTCTGTGCAAACGGTTCTGAGCCGTGTGCTGTGCTATTATTGCTGGATAAAGCTAATAAAACATCTGAGTCACTGTGAGGAAGCTTTCCCATCCCAACGCACGCTTGATCTTTGGGGTTACCCAGATTTACCTCCTCACCTTTGTGTTGTACGATGTTATTCTAACCTCTTTCATCTTTGGCTTTTGGCAGTCTTTGCTGCTTTAGGAATATGGTTATCTTAAGTTGAGCAAGATGTTTCAGGCTACAATAACTGGCTAATGTTTTACATTGAAATCTCCTAATATGCATTCAATTTATACACACTGAGGCTCCCATTCAATCTGAAATACCAACTGAGTATAAAATAATAGTGACACTTGACATTTTCACGGAGATTTATAACTTCAAAGGGCTCTACAAATACAAACAAGCTCTCTCTGTTCTTATGAGATGGGTGAATAAATAGTATTACGATAGAAAATGGACAAGGAGGGATTGCAGACTTTGCCCAGGGCCAGGGAAAGAGTCAGTGTCAGGGCTGGAGGTCTTGGCTGCCTCTGATGCCCCCAAACCCATGGACAGATGTTAACTTTAAAAGTGGGATAACCAACCCCAACCATACTGCCATAGCAAGAGGACATAGGGGAAACATGGGCACTGGAGTTAAACGCTGCCATCCAGTAAAACATACCCAGCTTTCATTATTAGTAGTATTATTTATTTTTTCATTTGCAAACATGGGCCAGGCTCTTTCCTCGTGGCACTCCTTTGCAGGGTGCATTCACAGTACCAGCCCTAGTAGCCCGAATTAGAGACCTGTGCACTGGGTGATAGCTGCTGCTATTGTGAACGCAAAGAAGCGGGTGGATGTTTCATTAATCACAGCCCATAAAACATTTTGACTAACTGAAGAAATATTTCCTCTTTCTTATTCGTGCAATGGTTTCTCTGAGCCTTTTAGCCCATTTGTATGGGCTAAAGAATGAGTTGCTACCCGTTATACAGCATGTCCTGCCCTTCCCTTTCTTTGTAAACATGAGCAGCTCGATTCCATGATGTGTTTTGATGAACTGCCAAGAGCCAGCTAATGTACTATTTGCTGACAAGTATTTGTTATTAATCCAAAAGCACTGAGCTTGTGGGTTGGGATTTTATTTTTTTTAAAAGAAATATAAAATCTAAATTAAACAAGGGTGTGGAGATTCCTCAAATGTAGCTACTGTTCCTTCTGCGATGCTGTTGCGAACATGAAGCCCCTCTGACACCAGGGAACTATTTAAGCCATTTTGCTCCTCAGTAGCATTTATCTCATTGAGAAATCATCACAGACAAATGACTGTCCTCTTCTGATGAGTGTTGAATAGAAAGCCAGATTTTTAGGGCAGATGAATCATAGAATCACGGTATTAGTAAGGTTGGAAAAGATCTCTCAGATCATTTTGTCCAACCATCCACCAATACTGCTCATTGCACCATGTCCCTAAGGACCACATCTACACGTTTCTTGAACACCTCCAGTGACTCCACCAGCTCTCTGGGCAGCCTGCTCCAGTGCTTGACCACTCTTTCTGAAAAGTTTTTCATAATACCCTACATGAAAATGATGAAGTAGGTTAAGATTGTAGCAGCACTTCCTTGTACATCTCTTCCTTCATCACATGGCTCCTCAGCACCGGGAGTTGATGCCAACCATCACCTAAAGGGTTCCTTTGACTGTATTTCCAACAGGACCTTCTCTTACCACCTCCATGGCTATTTGGGATGTGCTCAGAACTTCGGCTTGCTCGGCTGGCTGGGTGAACCATTCTGCATTGCCTTGTTCCAAAGGGACCCTACATCACTGTCTGCATCCGGGACCATCTTGATCCCCTCTACAAAGCAGCCCAGGGATGAGAGGCATCCAGTGGAGGCAACTGGAGCTGAAAGCCTTCCCAGGCGTGGTGGAGGCGAGCGGCACCAACAGGTTTGTGCAGGGACCCCCCAGCACGAGGGCTGAGCGTGCCCTGGGGCAGATCAATTTTAAGCTTGATGGAAAAAGATGACAACTCCCTACGAGCCGAGCAGGCAGAGAACACAGGGGCTTTCATTTTCATGTGCATGGCACCATTTGCCTTCCAAATTCGACTGACAGCTTTTGAGGCAGTGCTTTCAGGTGACAGATGATAATAAAGCTCCTATTTACATTGGCTGTTGACTCATCTTAGGTGGAATTATGTACCGAAATAAGTAAATAGCTTCCTATTCAGGGTGATCCATATACAGCTATAGGCCATGATACAATACAAAGCTCCTGTATAGACAAGACCCTTGTTTATTGTGTACTTTTCTAGGTCACTTAGCACTTTGCTTCATAAATGTGCTTTTAGGAGTGAAACTCCTGGTGTGAATGGTCTCTCCGCTGTACAGAGCAACTCACCCTTAAAGGCTAGCAAAGCTATGATTGCTTTTTAATTTGCATTGTAAACACATTAAAGATAGGTTGAACAAACCTGGACAACTAAAGATGCCTTCTTACATACCTGAATATTAAGGTTTGTGGGGTCTGTTTTGCTAGCATCTCCATTTATCTCGTGAGTTTGGGGACTGCTTGAAAAACCACCTGGAAAAAGGCTCTTGAGAGAATTGTGCTTCAGATGGAGCGATTGCTGGACCTTGTGTCATCAGTGTTTTTGTAGCTGTGCTTAATGTCAGCCAAAAGGGGACAGAGCCTACTTTTGGGTCAGGGCAGTGTTCCACTGGGGGTTTGAAAGCCATCTTGGCAATATTTAACTCAGCTGTGCGATGTGAAGTCCCCTTAAAACCAAACCAAACAAACTCAAACAGCAGCAGTCAGCAATAGGGGAAAAAGGGGTATAAGGTTTTCTCTCCTGAAAACAAAATGTAAAATGTAAATGTAAAATATAAAACGTAGCATAAGCATTCCTGAACTGAAGTTCTCTCCATGATACTGCCTAAATTTCAAGGCAGAAATGAGGAAAAGTTAAGAAATGAGATGAGACAACACAACAGCTGCTGTGGATATCTGAGATAACCCTACGTGTTGATGAGAGTCTTTTTCCCACTGTGGAAAAGCAACGTCCTAACTCCTATGGCCTGCAGTGGGGTATGTTGGGTGTCTATCCTCTAAGATTTCCAATACAAAGTCCATTTGCTTATCTGATGCTCTCCAAATTTAGAGGGCTCTTCTACCTCACAGCCTTTATTCAAAGCAGCCCCAAACCCATGGCACTTCTGTATTTACAATTACTTTTGATTATATCTGTTAGTCCCATGAGGGCAGTGAAAACTCTGTTTCATCATTAACTCCAGAAACTGCAGGAGAATGTGTTTTTTTTTTCAGTATACAAAGCTAGGCTTAAGCCAGAATAATTTACCTTCCAGTATCAATACATATTTACAAATGCAAAAAAAAAAAGGATGTGATTCTCCATGATTTTGGTCCTGATTCATCAAAACAATGATTCTGTGAATGAAACAATAGCATGTTTCCCCATACTGTGCTCACCTACTGGGTGATGTACCCAGAATTTTCTAGGTCAGTCCGTCCAACTTATTTTGCTTCCATCAGTGTTAGAAGCATTGCAGCGCTTAGTGAAGATAGATGAGTTGTGGCAAAGAAAACTCGCATTAAAGTTGGTTGAAAAATGCAGCTCTTTACTTCTTGGCACTGGAAATTGAAATAGTGCAGGGAACTGCATTTGTTTTGAAGGATTTAAAAATGTAACAACGATCTTTCATTAGTGACTGCAATAACTCAGCCAACGTGTGCAGAGCAAGGCTTTGTTGGGTCAGCATCCAGCCAAGGGAGTGCAACAGTGAGTTCTTACCTCTGCTACTCCCTCTGTGGCTCTGGGCTTCACTTGGAAGTCTCCATCACCACCAGGCTGCCTGGGGACTTCAGCACCTGGGGAATCATAGAATGGCTTGGGTTGGAAGGGATCTTGAAGATCATCTAGTTCCAACGCCCTGCCGTGAGCAGAGATGCCACCCACTGGAAGGCTTGGCCAAAATGAGCGTTCAGTTTAATTCTTCTGTTTCTCCTTTGTAGCAATTCCAGTAGAACAGCATACGATAACGAAGGCAAGTTCCAATTCTGTTGACCTCTTCCTCTCAATTTGCAAAAAAAAAAAAAAAAAAAAAAAAAAATCAGTGTCAAGTGAACAAGACAGGTATTAGAGTCAATTTGGAGTCTCCCCAGGAGACCTGAGCCAACAAAGAGCTGAGCTGCATCAGAGAAGGTCACACCTCCATGTTTGATGCATATATTTGTGTATATGAAGGCACACACGCTTCCACTGGGGGACAATAAGCATTGTCTCCTCTTGCTGGATAGGAAAAGGGAAGCAGGGAAAGGTGTGTTGCAGCTCTCCAGAGTGCAAAGTGACCTACAGCCCCGCAGTGGGAGGCATGAAGTTATGTAGCTCATTAAATCTTAAAAAAGCAAGGAGAGAAGCTGCTTCCAATTATCAGGATGAAAATTAATGAAATAAAAACTACAGACAGGCTGCAGAATTATGCAATAAAAAGGGCTTTGCTGGCATTAACAAGGCAGTGTGTAATATTTGTGTGGTTCTAGCTCTGTCCTGGCTTGAACACATGGTGATTCTGCACATAAAATGTATCCAAATTAATGAATTAAAAATCCTTGATAATCCCACACAATTCTCTGTTCACAGTGAAGTATTATTAGCTGGGAAATCTCTCAAAAAAGGGAAAATGAGGTTGTGATCTGTTGTCTGAGAAAATAGCCTCTTTGTTAGTACCCAAGTGGCTGAGTGCTGCAAGGACCGGGTAGGCCCAGGGAAAAGCCCAGCTGTTGGAGAGAATGACGGTCTGGTGCAGCATTGGTGCTTCTAATGGAGGATGTGGGGCTGAAATGAGGGTGAGCAGTGGACGTGGCGCTGAGTATGCATGAGAAAAGGTACCTTGGCTACATGAACAGCCTTGCCAAGAGGTTTCACATCATCCCACATGGATATCCTCCACAATGTTAGCTCTGCTTTGGGATCCAAGCAGCGCGGCCGTAGTGTTGCGTATCTAAGTATTTTGCTCCAAAAGTAATGCTTCCTGTTTATTTCCATGGAAACTATGACACAAGGAGCCCAATAACTCGATTAGATAGAGTAAATTCTCAGCTGCAAAATGCTGTTTTTCAGTGCAGTCACCACCATTAGCTGATTTGCAAAGATGAACTTTGCTAACATCTACCATTTGATCTCCACAAACAATCAGCATGTGTCAATGGATGCCAGCAGATGCCATTGTGTCCACATGGAGGAATTCAATTCCACACCTTTGCTCCATAAGCAATCACATCAGATGCCATTGCATCAGACTGCCCCTCTCTGCCATCTGTCACACAACAACAAAAAGTAATGGAATATCAATGGGAAATTCAGCCTCTACTGCTATCCCAACTCCACCTCTGATGTTGTGGGCCAGCATAATAGCACAGAAGGCATTACTTTTGGAGCAGTCATCAAGTTCACATGCAAAATTCAATTGTCTGCATGAGCTTGAGACAGAAATTGTTGCTTCACTCTCCCAGAGCCCGGTCAGTTCCTCCCTTTCCATTCCCCTTCTCCCATCGCAATGAAGGGGCACAACTGCCTTTCCAAACAGCCCAGCAGAAAGTGGTCCTTCTCTCAGCAGACTCCCTAAATGTAACCTTTGTTGTAGTGATGTCTGCCTGGCATCTGCTATAGGTATCATCTGGGAAGTGTTCACCGAGGACCGAAGAGCCACTGGTGTGGTGAGTGGGATACAGTGAGAGCAGTATACATGGAAATGTGTCAGTGAGACTGCTGTTCCTGCCAGTGTAGATACAGCATCTCCTGAGAGGGGAGAGCGCTGCAATCTAAACATTTATATTATGAAAAAAAATGGGAAATCATTTGCACAGACATAAATTAGCCCCTTCCAGACAGATTTATTGCAGCACGGAAAGTTTTAATGAGAAGAGGAGGTTCCACAACCGTAGGATACATTTTGCATCTAAATGTTTGACACATCAATAACATTAGGGTGATATTTTTTTTTTTCTCCCATACCCCGTGATATTTAGCACTTAACTGGGGATTTGGAAGGAATTTAAGGAAGAGAGCTGTGTAAATTGGTTCCTCAGTTGCATTCGGGGCGTTCTGAAGGCTGACGTCAGGCTTACGCACGGCAGCCGCACCGCGATGCTCTCTGTGGGGAGAGGTGAGAGCTGAGGGCTGAAAGGCTCACAGAGGTGGGGCTGATGGAGGCAGCTCGTCCTCCCTGCTCCTGCAAAGCCCTTTCCATGCCTTCTTCTGGCAATAAGAGAGACGATGGGAGAATGGGTTCAGAAGTAAATTTTCCCAAAGTTCTGTATGTCATGGATTCTGAGGGGCTGTTTGATTTAATGGTGATCATTCTTGGAGTGGGAATCAACACGAAGCTCCCTGCATGAATCCGAAATAGGAGGTGTGGTTGAAAGCTGATAGATCTCCTGTATGGCTGTGTTGGGAATAGGCACAAAGTGATCCCCAAAGGGCAAAAAGATTGTGTGAGCTGATTGAATGTGACCATTGCTTATGGTCAATAAGAAATGAGCATCCACAGAGGGACGTGGCTTAGTGGGCATGATGGCAATGGGTTGACAGCTAGGCTAGATGATCTTCGTGCTCTTTTTCAACCATAGTAATTCTAAGATTCTCTGTAAGGAAATGCCGACGTGATGAGCTGGTGCTCACCTTTCTAATCTCTGCTTCTGCTAGGAACTTCCTGTCAAAAGTCTTTGAAAGATGACAACAACATCACCCTGAATTTCTGTTCCTGGGCTGATTTGGTGAAATGGACCTACTTAGGAAATTATGGGAAAAATCTGAATAGTTGTGATATTGTGTGTCACTCTGATCGGTCACACGCCAAGAAATCATGAATATAACAGGATATCAAGAACCCAAATTCAGATTTTAACTCTTCAAATTTTAACAGTGGAGACAATGAGAGCTGATGGCTTTCCCAGGGATGTGTCAGTCCTCTAGAATGAAGGAAAGCAGAGACATGGGCAGAGAAAGTGCTGCAAACTGTAGGCATACAGCAGCCGGAGCTGAGGGAGAGATGGAAACACTGGGATATTTCTAGGACAAGTACTGAAACCACACACCTGCCACAATGGCCCAGTATGGTCCCTGCTGAAGAATGTGGGCTCATACTATTTGGGCATGTAACTTAAGGAGTCTCTGTAGGATCCTCAGAAAGATTTTAATGATCATTTTGTGATGCCAAAGCCATGCTGAAGAGGAAAGCACGAACATGATGCTTATGATGTTTATTAAGAACCTGGCATAGTGCTATGTCAGTTGGGGTTAGGGGTAGGGGCAGTGTCCTCAAAAGGTATTTTAAGCCCAATCACAGTGATCCTTTGAGTTATCATGTATATATATAGCTGAGATCAAACCAATGCATTGCAACCAATAATAAATATTACAAAAAATAAGAGGAGAACATCCTTCATACACCTATAGGGAGTGGGTGTTTGCTGCTGCTAGCATTCCAAAGATGTACATAGAAGAATTACTGCAGATAAAGGCATGAAGGTATTTATATTCGTTTTCAAGGGCCATGCATTCAGTAGCGCGGTGTCTGGATTAAAACTGCAGCGTTCAGAGTTGGGGTTACACAAATGAGGGGAGAGGGAGCAAAGGATTCTCTTTCCTGCAGTGTTGGAGTAATTTTTATAGGCTTGGGGCAGAAGAAGGAATCCTGAAGTTTGACCTTGGATTTGTTGTGGTTTTCCACAAGGAAAGGTCATGTTTGAACAGCGTAAAAGCACCGCCTTTCTAGGGAAAGCTGTTTTCACCTAATTCATAACATGTTTGCCATTTTTATGTCGGTAATGAACTGCACCGATTCTGCTGTGTAAGTAATAAATTCTCTGACTAAATTTTGCAAGAATAGCAACCCTGGCCAAATTTGCTAGATGTTGGGAAAGTCATGAAAACCATCAATCTCGGCTTTCAAAAGTTTACAAAGCAAAACTTTGTTTTACACAAGCGCTGTTATAGTAATTTATACATTTCATTTAACATTTCTTTTACTTAATAAGTATATAATTCATACAGAGCAGAAATTAAGTTGTACAACACTTGGTTTCAATTTTCCAGTTCCTATGAGGGGATTTAAATGCTCTCCTATTATTGCTGCAGAGTTTTTCACTGCTGTTGGTGCATGTCGTACGTATGTTGGTCAACTCAGATGAAAAGCTGCATTGCGTGTGCTAAACCTTCATACTAATGCCACCAAATGAATCAATTCCTATTTTCTGACTTCTGAACCTACCCGAGGGTGAAGGAAACACAATCCGACCAGGATCATCTCGCAATTAAAACAGTTCTCCACGAATCAGCATGACAATGCAGGTGCTAAGCATGCATCTGTTCAATTAAGTCGGTTTAGCAGTTTTGGGGTAATTCTATTTTGCTCTATTTTTTTTTTTTTTTTTTTTCCACATCATTAAGCTTACACTTAATGCTGGAAGCAAACAATAGCTCATTAGTGGATTAGGGGTAATTACCAACAGCAGTCATTATTCTTAAGGATTAATGGGCCAATTTGCTGCTGTAATAGTACCCCAGTATTGTGGTGCTGGAATGAGCATTCCCTTGAAGGCCATGGAAGAGGCAGAGCCCACCGTGGGGTGGCTGGGTGCTGCCCACTGTGGGGTCTCAGCAGATCCCAGCTCATGGTTTGGGAGCAGGGATCAAGCTGACAACATCCACCATGGCACGGGTGCCTGCTCCCAAAGCTGCCTGGTGCAGTGTGTGTAAGAGAGCCTGGGTGAGATGGGGACAGGTCCGACAGCATTGTCCCCACCTGTCCCATGTTTGAGTGAGGATGGGGAATGCAAACACTTCTCTGCTCTCTTTTGGACTAGAAAGTGAGAGCTGCTATCTGGACACTGCCAAGGTATGAAGTCTTTTATGGAGCTCTGAACAGCTGTTGAGCTGGAGGAAATTTTTAAGAATATTTCTATAAAATGTTAAGGGATATTTAAGGAGCAATGGCTGAGAATGGCACTTGCCTGCAGCAGTTATGGTGAGGAATTAGATTCACATGCTGCTTCACTGCCTTCCAGTTGCATTCAATGGCCATAATGAAGAACAAGTGGCAAAAAAAAAAATCTTCTTGAGCTGGAAACTTTCTCCTGCAGGAGCAGAGATGGGCGCTTCAGTTCCATCTTCACATTCCCCAAGTAACTTGGGCTCAGCATCAGCATCACCATCCTCTGTGTGCCCCATGTGTCAGGGACAAGCAGGGATGCTGGGAGCAGACTGCAGCTGTCTGAAGGGATCATCTGAAAATTCAAAGCATGTGTAATCGTAGTGCTGTTTGCAAGCAGAGAAAAATGATCTAGACAGCCCTATTTTTATATTTAGCCTTGTATTTTCTGTCACTCATTTTGACCTAGAGTGCTGTATAATTTCTGTGCTTTTAGGAAGGGGATTAAGAAAGAAAAAAGACATAATGCTATAGTGGAGTTAAGTGGCACTTCTTCAGGCTCCTGTCAAATCTTGTAATTTGGAATAATTGCCAGTGTCAGGTTTGGGGAAGGAGTTTGATGTAAATTGCCTTGATCTGCACTCATCCTGTGAGAAAAGAAAAACAGCACGTTGGAAGGTAGAGAACTGCATGGGCAACACCAGGAAAATCCTTGTTTGAGAAACTGTGCTTTAACATACACATATTTTCTCTCTGTTTTTCTTCATGTTGTTCAGGTCACAATGGTGACCTCTCATTTATTTCAATAGCTCAACCTATAGACTTCTGCTTAGCAGGAAGTTGTGGGGCTTGCTAAGCACTGCATCATTACCATACGCGATCACTTCAAAAGTAGCTCCTTACAGGGACAGAACATCTTCCATAGGCACCCTCACATGGGTTTTTGGTCATGCTGTCTTGATTAGGTTCAGCCCTGCAGCTCTTTGCTCCAGCCTTGGCATCCTCACAATCTTCAGCAGAGATTTCTGTGTTTGCTGGGTAGTACAAGCAGGGATAACAACAGTTTTCTGAGTGAATTCATCCAACTCAGGATGAGACCTCGAGCTGATGAGGGGTAGGAGAAGATGCCCAGCTGGAGCCAGTCTGGCTTTGCCCCATTGAGTTACTCTTCATCTATGTCTTCCAAACTGTGAGTAGACAGCTCTGATTTTCTAGTCAATGCTAGTTAATGTTCAGCCGAGGAGCATGAAGGAAGCAAAAGTTCTCAACTACTACATCATTTTCTCAATGACGGAATGTGGATGCAGGAAATGTGTCTGTCAGTATTGTTTGGAAAATACTGAGCGGTAATATTTGATCTGCAAAATGTTCACAGTCAGAAGACTATGTTAAGGAAGACAAAGTTGGCACAGAAAAGGAAAAGGTAATACTGGGCTCATTTTAAGAGGTCTGCACTGAAGTGACTCACATCAAGCCCCAAGACCCAGCAGATGATGCTGAATTCCCATCTGTTTATCTTGTGTTAACTCTTCATTAAAAGTGTGCTCTACAGTTTACTAAACTATTCATCACTCTCACTGCTGTTACGTGCGCTGCTCATCCAAGTTACAACTCGTCTAAGGCAACAGGCATACAACCTGATACTATCATAATATACGAGTAAAGCATAAAGATAATCAAAAGAGCATTCATCTGTATCAGATGTGACCGGTGAGAGCAGGATCCCTGCCAAGCAGCAGCCCAGCAATGCCCATTGCCAGGCTGTGAGAGGGTGCTTAAGGAGCTCAGCAGTAGTTAATCCTGTTGTCGTCTGAATTAACTTTCAAATAGCGGGGGGATAAAACCCAGCAGTCGCATAATAGAAGTCTTAAGATCTTGAGCTGGAGAGTAATATGTGTATTTTGTGCATGCCTGCTGAGCAGTAGCACCGCAAATGTCATTTTGCTGATTTGGTTTCCTGGATGAGATGGTGACAATCCAGCTTGCTCTCAGCCACAAGCTGAGCGTGTGTGCTGAGAGCCTGAGATGTAAACCAAAGCTTTTATGAGCACTGGCTGCTGCTGGAGAGCTCAGAAGGGATTTTGGCCAGGCAGAAGTTGGTGCTGCTGCTCCTGGGACAGGTTTTGCTGGAGCCAAGAGGCAGCCTTGGCAGAGGGCTCACCTTGCAGGCTGCGGATGCCAGATAGCATCTGGCACAGTTGGCAGCATCTTCTGGGTAAGTTTTCAAACAAAATAAACGTTTGACACACTGCACAATTATTCACCTGGCTCTTTTAAAGCTCCCATGATCCTCATCAGTGGAAGAAAGGTACCCAGGAGCAGCCAGGCACTGGGCTGCTCAAGAGTATGTGCAAGTTGCATCTTCTGGGGGTTATCTTTCCATCAACATTTCGTTTTCTCTGGAATAAATCATTACTAATATATGCAAAAGAAACAGACAGAAAAGCCCCAGGGCTCACGGTGATAAAGGAAGATCCCTGTGTTAGACACACTTTTTAATATGGTACTTCAAGAAGAGTGAAAATATAGCTGGGAGCAGTGTTCCTGAGGTTAGTTTTTTGCTGCTTGGACTGAACACTTTTGTAGACACAACAGAGAAAAGACGTGGGATTCAGCATTAGACAAGGCCATGTATTGGAGCAAATGATCACGAATGTGCTTTTGCACTGGAACCCATTTGGTTGTTGCTGCCAACAATATTCTCCAGCTAGCATAAGCACTGTGCTCAGCCATGTGCGTGCAGAGTTTCAATTCACACACTTGGGGATCTTAGAGATGTGTTCCAACCTTAATGATTCTGTGATTCTATTATTCTTTCTGGAGGAAGGAGCTTCTCCCCAATGCTGGGGTTTCAGGTGAGGTGACAGAGCTGAGCCCCGATGAAGGTGATTGCAGTTCAGTGGCCAAATGCAGATGGTAGCTGCAGCCATTGCTCGCCCACTGGCTTTGGGGCTTGCCAGCCATTGCCATGTTCACCAGCACTGCATTATCGTGGTTTAACCTGGGGAAGGACGTTTAGGAAACCAGCAGGGGATAAATGCCAAAATGCCCGCCTACATCTGGCCCTGCATTCAGACCATTTGCTTCCCTTGCGCATCCCGTGCAGGATCTGGACAGGAAGCAGAGTGGTTCCGAAGGAGTTTCTCGTTTCTCAGCTCGACGGGAAGATGTCTGTATTACTCGTGAAGGCAGAAATGGGGAGGTGCGGTGGATAACGGGCTCGGGAAGGCTCGTCCGCCCCCTCTGCTGGCTGCCGGGCGTGCGAGCGGGAAGCCGGGGGGAGCGCTGGGTCCAGCGGCCGCCCGCAGTCCCGGATCACAGGGATCGAGTCCTGGGGTCGGGACAGAGTAGCAGAACACGTCCCCAAACCGCTGTTTGTCTCCTGGGGTCTCCCACCCAGTATGCACGCAGGTATCGCAATGTCTTGGAACACGACTAAACTCACACCCCAGTGTTTTCCTGACGGTGCCACAACTCTTTATGCCTGTTTGTGCAGAGTTTGCGCTCAACCACTTGGCTGCCTCTACAGCTCTGGTTTGGCTGATTGGGACCACGGGTCTGACAGGAGAAAGAGTGAAAGATGGCTTGGGCCAGTGCAGGGCTGGTGCTCCTACATGGGCTGGCAACTCCCAGCACTGGGGGAAAGTAGGGCAAAAAGAAAACACAGCAAAAAAACTCCGTACCCTCCTTCCCCAAAACGAATGAAAAAGAGCCATCTTCTCAGCTTATTGAGAAGTCTCTGATTCCCAGGGATTCACTTTAAGCTTGCTGCAGCTTTTTCCAGACGTCTGGTTATTCGGTTCCCAGCTCTGCTCTCTTGCAGCCGTGAGCAAGATACTTAATATTCTCTAATCTGATATCTGTGAAACAGGGCGAGTGAGAGCCTACTGGGTAAAGGAGCTGAGATTGAGATATCTCACTTTTCCTTCTCTGGTGGTTGGACTGGATGAGCACAGAAGTCTTTTCCGACCTTAATGATTCTGCAGTTCTTTCCTCTGTGCAATGGGTGGCTCAGGACCAGTGGTGTCCTTTATCAGAGGCACCATTTGAAATTCCAGATTTACTCCCGTGGATGCTGCAGTGCTCTAGGTACTTTGTTTCACTTTCTGTCAATCTTTATGGTTTCAAATAGGAGCAATTCCCAACGTCTCCTCTCCTCTCCTCTCCTCTCCTCTCCTCTCCTCTCCTCTCCTCTCCTCTCCTCTCCTCTCCTCTCCTCTCCTCTCCTCTCCTCTCCTCTCCTCTCCTCTCCTCTCCTCTCCTCTCCTCTCCTCTCCTCTCCTCTCCTCTCCTCTCCTCTCCTCTCCTCTCCTCTCCTCTCCTCTCCTCTCCTCTCCTCTCCTCTCCTCTCCTCTCCTCTCCTCTCCTCTCCTCTCCTCTCCTCTCCTCTCCTCTCCTCTCCTCTCCTCTCCTCTCCTCTCCTCTCCTCTCCTCTCCTCTCCTCTCCTCTCCTCTCCTTTTCACCACTGGTGGCTCCCAAGGATGGCTTTGCTGCCTGTTTAGCAAAGAGATGAGGTTTGGGAAGGGGAGGTGGAGCTATTCCCTCCCAGAGCTGATGGTCATTTCGTGATAAAGTGATAATGCTAATAATCCCCAGGTCCTCTTTTTTTTTTTTTTGCCTTTGAACTGAACACTTTGCCTGTCTCAACTGCGGTTGCCTTTTTGAACTGTCAGTTTCGGGGGATTAGATGCATGTTTAGGCTGGGTGAACTCATGAATGAAAATATTTTCCTTGGCAGTTTTGAAAATGCTTCCCCCCTTTAAGAGCTGAACCCTTTGGCAGCAATCTTCTTCTTGCCCAGATTACCACTGTCATTTTGGGAGGTCTTTTCCCGCAGAACAAACAATGGAATTTTAATAACACAGTGAAATAGATTCAGGCCTGCTTTATTTATATTTTCTTTATTTATGCTCGAATACTTACTATGCAGCTCCAGCGAAGACAAATTTAAGCTTTCTATTACTTCAAAATGATGAATTAAGCTCTGGGAGATTTACTTCCCCCCAGAAAAACGTATTTTGATTCGCTGCTTTGAATATGGCTCATGAGAACAACAAATATCGGAGAAATTAAAAATAAAAGAAAAAGAAAACAACTCCAATAAAAGCTGCAGATGCTGAGTGGAGAAAATGCCGTGCTTCCCTACATCTGCATGCAGATCTGCCAGCGTTTGCACTGCAGCTCCCTGCTTTATTGACACTCAACAAGTCAGTGAACAAACACAACGATCTCTGCAGCGATGGGGCTGAATTCATTCTGACCATTTATTTTATCTAAATCCTGCTTGGATCTGTGAATGGAAAAGCTCAAAGCAACACCATCCTTTGCTACCTGAGCAGCAGGCGCTGGGTGCGCTCCAAGGGCTGCTGCCTCCAGAAGGCTGCCTGCAAAGCATCCTTCAAATAGATGTAACTTAAGGTAGGGCCCAAAAAGGCACATAACTACACAAAGTGAATCAGGAATCAGCTGACATGAAGCATAAAATAGCAGCAATTAAGGCTTTTAGCTGGGTGTAACTAACACCGAACAGGAAAGCAAAGTGGTTTGTGTGTTGCACAAGCTCTTCTCAGAAATCCCAACAGCTCTAAATGCCAGCTTTTACTATGACTGGATTAGCATTGGTTGTAGCAGTGTTTATTATTGCACTTGGTGATTAATCCCTTATGGTTATGAATGCAGCTCTTTTCCCCCAAGATGATTCTGCAGTGCTGTTTCCCATGCACACCTCCTTTATTTCTGACATACCACTCTCCCCTCTTCCCCAGCCCAAGCACGGAGCTCAGCGATGGAAAGAGTCACAGATGACATTTAACAAATCTGTTCCAGTGCTGGAAGCATTAAATCGCTTTCTGTCCGATAAGCCATCGATACGCTGCTGTGTTCAATTAAGATAGATGGCAGATGGGATTGATGGAACTCAGCCAAAGGTATCAGTGCTTTGGATCTGGAGATGGACTGCACCAGGAGAGCCAGAAGTGTGCTGAGGGAAGGGCTGAACTGCAGGATGTGTGGGGAAAGGAATTGGGGAATAGAGGCGGTTACCCTTCATGCCTTTCTGCTTTGTTTTTAGCACTGCTGATTGCATCCCGTTTCACTGAAGTCACTTAAAGGGATGTTAGCAGATGCAGCTCATCACTGCAGCCCAGCAGGAATTAAAGAAGTCGGTGTGCAGAGCTGGAACAGGTTGCTTTACTTCTCTGCAGCACCGAGGGAAGCACAGTGCCCTGCCTGCAGCTCAGAGCTTCACTGGAGTGTTTGTTGCTTCAAAAGCACACCTATCTGCCAGCTCCAAAACCACACTTCTCTTTTCTTCCCAGTGCTAATCGTGATTTTTCAACCCAGTCCTTGTCAGCATGTGGCAATTAGAAACAGAGGAGTGATGAAGGCGTTGTTCCCTGTGCATGCTATTTGCTCCCCCGTAGTGGTGCAGGACTTGCACCAACCCCTGGTGGTGCACTCTGGATGTCCTGCAGCAGGGAGCAGCAGCCAAGCCCCACAGGAATTCCCTTGGCTGCTATCTGAGCAGAATGAAGGGGTTCCGCCATCTCGCTGCTGAGATACTGTAATTACTGAGCTACTGTAATACAGCATCTGCCAAGGATATTAGAACTGCTTTTCCACTTCCCTCCCCTTGCAAAATTAAGGGCGAAGAAGCTCCTTGTGTCCAGAAGTGTGATAAAAATGCAACAAAAAGCAATGATTCCTGGCAGGATTAACCCCTGGGCCACTCGCTGAAGCTCTGCTTGAATGGATCAAAGATGCTGCTGCACCCTGCTGCACTGCTGCAGGAGTTGCAGTGATGGACAGAGGATGCACGAGGATCTGAGCTGCAGGGTGGCATTTGGTTGGCCCTGGACATTTGCTGCTCTATCCTGTAAATGCCACTCTCCAACAGCGCTGGGTTTCTGCTTAATGCAGTGAGAACAGGCACTGAGCTGTGATATAAAATATTTACTTACTGTAATTTATTAAGAGCCTGTGACGAGTCTCTTAAGTGGATGCAAAAGTATCCTGTATCTTATGTCCTGCCAGAGACTTTCTTACCACGCCTGTGACCCACTTGTATTCAGATTGATCTTTCAGTATGCATTAATGCTCATTTAAAATAAGAGTAAATCATTTTTTTACAAGCCTTCTAACTGCTGAACACAAGCTGAATGCAAGCCAGAGCTTGTATGCACTGGAAGCAGATAGAAAGTATAGGGAATCATGCCATCCTGCACTCATCCCTTTCCCACATTACCACAAGTGCCTCAGATGGTTTTGTAAAAAGACCAAAGGAAAAGTGCACGAGGCATCAAATAAGGGCTGTGTTAGGGTGAGGCCAACAGTGCCTGAGCTGGAGGAACAGCACCGTTCACAAGATGGTCAGCCACAGTTAGATGAAGAACTATGGTAAAAAATTGTTCATCAAAATCAATGTGCCTCCACACCAACAGGGAAGAGAAGGCAGTACTGTCACTGCTGCACCCTGCGTGGACTAAGTGATGGAGGAGAAGGTCAGGACTGGAAAGCAGAGAAGCATCTCATGCCACCAGTGTGGCAGCTGTACCTATGGTAATCCCCAAAGCAAGGACACCCAAATGGAGCAAAGTGCATTTTCAGCTTAATTAACCACCTACCATTTGTTTTGTTTCGTTTTGTTTGTTTGTTTGTTTGTTTCAGGCAGCCCAATAATTTTAATTAGTTGGGCCAATAGCTTTAATTTGTATGACAGTTTGATGGTCAATGATGTCAGTGAAACGAGTTCGTTTTTTGGCTAATGCAAGATGTGAAGTCAGCGCCTTGTTTTCCTTCCTGCATGCTGTACCTGCCTTCCATGGGGTTTCAGATAGCAGAGGTTAATCAGTGTTAAATCATTCACATGGTCTCAGTGTTTGCTTATGTGCTTTGAATAGTTGTTTGCATCAAGAAGAGCAGTGGTGCCCCAATCTGCTTTCACTGTGCTCCCCATTGTATAGAGAAAGACAGTTCCTGGCAGCTGTTCCTCAATTCACTGCAACAGCCACTACTGGAACACAGACAAAACAAGGCCATAATAGCTAGCACATGTATACCACGGCTGAAAGGACAATTACCTTTCATCTGATGGTGAGCACGAGTTGTTTAGCATTTCCAAATGATGCTATGGGCAGCAGTCATGCTCACACCAAGCCCTGTGTTCACCTGCCTGGCTCTGTCCTTGGATAGATCACTGCTTTGCATCATGAGCAATGGCAGGCTCTAATAAAGGGCACGGATGTTCCATAGCTATCCAGAAGTATGGCCAGGATCCAAAGGGTGCGTGCATTGTGCATCACGGAGAGCTTCCCTGCAGCTCTCATGGGTCGATATTAAGGTGGAGCTGCTCCTCCTGTTGGTGTTTGCTGAATAAACAACCTTACTAGCAAGGATGCAACATCACGACAGTCTTTCTAATTAGCAAAACATCTGCCCTTAAGATTTGCACTGACTATAACAGAGACGACGAGGAATAGGGCTGATAGAGGACTGATAAAAACCCCTCATCTGTTTTACATTCACATGTGGTATGTATTCCCAAGGGAGAGGGAGCGACATATTTCTGTGACACTATTTCATCTTAGCAAATCAATGTACAGGCTATTAAAAGTCCATTTTTCCACGGATGATAAGTGTAATTACATCTCTCTCGCAATAAAAACGAGTGCTTATTAAATGTAAATATTTAACAATGATTAAAATACATTTGAAGGAAACTTTATAGCTTTATTTTATACGTTCCCATCTGGGTTGCCTTTCCTAAACCACTATGCTTTTTGGAGGGTTATTAAATTATTATTTTGAGAAGGACTAACACTCTGCGTGTCCCTCGCTTCGACTTTAATTTCGTACATGTTCAGAATTTATTGAAGTCTGGTGAGTTTAAGATTCAATCAATGCTCTATTGTATTTATAGAGCAGGCATGGAGGGGAAAGTGGCTTCATGGGTTGGGAAATGCCACACCGACATGTCTTTTGTGCATTCAGTGTCGATAGCCAGATAGAGTTCCACGACTCCACGTGCTCTCATTTGCTTCCAGTGGGAAAAAGTTGGTTTCCTAAGTGAGTTTCTGCAGTTTTATGTACAGCCGGCCGTTAGAAGTAAGCTCTGGTGAAGGGGCCGATCTCATAAATTGCATATATGTATAAGGGGCATTACGTGTGCGAGTCGCTGACCTGCTGTTGAAGCACAAACGGGGCTGACCCTTCACAGAGCGACTTAACGGGATTACCAGGAGAGAATTCATGGGCAACCGAGGGTTTGTTGGATCCAGAACATAAACCCTGTCTGCGGTGAAAATCTTCAGTATGGACGCTCCTCCCAACTGCCCAGTGAAGCATCCCTATAGATTTTCAGAGAGTCGAAGTCAGATTTGTATAAAATTCTGTGGTCTACTTAAAAAAAAGAAAATAATAAAATGCATTGCAGGGATATAAATGATTGCACTGCTGTAGAACAGCTTAAATACTTCCAGAAAAGACACCACTCCCAGTTAAGTTTTATAAGTTCTTGATATAATTTGTGCTCGGATGTGGCACTTTCACCCCCATTCGTTTTTATGAGATGCTCACTCTCCAGTGATCCCCATTCCTGGCTCTTTTTAAGGAAACTCGTGCAAAGTTCAGCTGCAGACTCACGATCAATCTGAAGGGCTGGAGTTAATCTCTAGTTTGACCAGTAATTTTGGCCATGTAGCAATATCACCAGTTATTTACTCGAGCAAGTGCTAACGGGATCAGGCTGCTGAGAGCTCATTAAATGCCCGATCCTACAAGGAAGCAGCAGCTCAAAGCACCGTGGAGTTTCTCAGAGCTGCCAGGTGCAAAACGCTTGCTTAAAGAATCACAAAAAGAAATAGAGAAAGAGGAGAAATGTTGTGCCCACCGTGGGCTGAAGCTCTGCTTAGATCTCACGCCCTCCTCCTCTCAGGTCAGTGCTGTCCTTCAGCAAGCTCAGGATGCTGCGATAGAAAAAGAAACGACGTGTTCCCTTGAGAAGGAGAAATTCCTCTTGAAATAAATTTCCTCCCTCCCTCCTGAGATTGGTGCTGAGAAAACCCAACCCAAGCCACCACCAAGGAAGGGGTTGTTTATTTCAGAAACAACAAACAAGACATCATTCTACAACAATATATTCTGTGCGTTAAGTTATATTTGATGCAAGGAAAATTAATTTAAGGCGGTGATTTTCCACAATATTAACCTTTGAAAAATAAGGTTTCTCTGAGAAGGGAATAAATGCTATTAACGCAAACGGACTTTGCAGTGCGAACATCTTTAATTGCTTGCTTAATTAAACCTCTCAATTTCATGTTCATTTATTTGTTTTCTACATGTTTCTGGCCGTGAAAAAGATGTGGGTTAAAGTTAGAACATGCAGCAGTTGGGTTTGCTGGGTGACATAGCCCTCCTGCAGAGCACTCAGCAGAAAATCGTGGCAGGATAACGTCGGCACAAAGTAATGATGGGACAACACCGCCGGCCAGAAACACTCACCACATATTTGTGTGTTTTTGGCTGCTCCTGCTGCCATTGGTGTCAGTGGGGCACAAACACAATGGCAACGAGAGCACTTTGTGATACAGATGTGACAACAACAGAAAGCAGTCAGTTTTCTTGCATATCTGATCAGTTTTCAGATTGGGATGAAGCGTAACCCGGAGTTAGATGTGCATAGCTGTGTGCACACGAGCTTTAAGTTAAAATCCATCACATGTCACACTTCCTCAAATAATATTGAACACTTCTGGAGTTGGGTGTGCTTTAACATTTCCATCTGCATGTTTTCCCTGCATAAGTGATGGCACTGAAATCTCCGTGTCTGCTGGTCGGGGTGAATGAGGGAGGACTGACTCAGAAGATGCAGCATTATTTCAATCCTGAGTCCACGGTTTTATTACATCCATCACTTCTAACTTCTGAGAACATATGTTTTAACAGCAAGAAACATCCACGAGCAGCTCTTGTTTGCCTTCAGAGAAATCCTTTGTCCTCATTTTAAAATAAGGTTTTCTTTTCTATTTTTTTGCACTCACTATTCATCTCTCCCCTCATACAAACCTGCCTCCAATTTTAAGTACAAATTTTGCCTAAATTCTGCACTCAGCTATTGGGAACAAGAGAGCATGAAGATATTTTTACTGAAAAGGAGAAAGCATTGCTTTCACCTCTGTCCTTTGTTCCACAGCAGTTGCTTAAATGTAAAATGACGATCCAGTGGCATGAAGCTGTCTGCTCTGCTTGGAGTGAAGCTGCTTTCTTGTTCCCTGACCAAAACTGAAATATCAGCCTGCTGATGATACAAAAAAAAAAAAACATTCATCAGGAATGGTAATTGCCCTTCTGATAATTCTGTAATGAAAGACAGCACTGAGTAATTACACATCACATAGGATAGCACTGCCTCTAGGGAAAAAAAAGAGCTGATTCAAGCCCTCCAAAATCATGGTGATTTTGAACTCTGCAGGCTGGGTGTCTGAGTGCCCAGTGCTGTGGAGTGAACCCAAAGCCCATCGGCTGCACTGCACTGCGCTGTGCTGCTGCTCATCCCAAAGGGAACAACGGCAGACGGACATCAGGCTTCAGGGTGCGAGGGCTGAAAGCTCCTTCCCTATTTTCGTACTTCATATTGAGCAGGGGAGAGTAAATGCATCTGATGTAGGGGGAAAACTTACCGACGAAAGCAGTTAACCTGCATTCTCTGCCGCGCTGCTCAAATTCACCGCTGCGAATACAGGGGCTGCAATACGGGATTTGCATCTTTGCTGAATAGATCATTCTCACCCGAAACCTTTCTGTGTCCACGTGGGCGGCAGCGAAGCCGAGGCCACTAAAACGGGTTTACCAACAAACGAGGAAATTCCTAAAACAAACCTGTCTTTCTATCGAGTTATTTCATCACTTTGCTGTCTATCGGTTTTGCTTTGCGTTTTGCTTTCCTCCAGCAGAGACTTTGCTGTTTGTGCTTTTTGGCAGCGCCTCGGTGTCGTTCAGTTCACAGTGCAGCAGTCTTGGTGAGCCATATCTGCAGGCTCGGTGCTGGGCTGTCCCGTCTGTTTGCTGGGGATTTGTAGCTCTGGCTCACAGCTGCTGCACCACTTTTGGGAGCGCGCTGCATCAACACCGACATGAAATCAACCTCTTGACTTTTGAAAATGGAGAGTGCATTTAAATGCATTGAGATTCCTCACTTCTTGATGAAAAAAACATTAAGAGGTGAAGGTTTTAATCTTGCTGCATAGCCCTGAGTTCGGAGCTTAGGGCTGAAAGCTCGCAGTTCCAGTCCTTGCTTTTTTTGCAAAGATTTCTGACAGGACATAATGCAGCCCACAGCGGTATTAATCCCCCTGTAGCCTCTCTAATAGTGACACCTCCCCATACCACCCAAGCTTGACAGCCCCAAAGCTTGCGGCAGGAAGAGATAAGGCAGCCCTCACCCCTCAGAGCCAGCGGAGCCCCTAATTGCCCACGTTTATTGCCGTTAGGAAATTTGGGAGAGGGCCTTGCCTGGGTGTTTCCTATGTTTTGCCGAGACAAGGCCCGCTGATTTTAGTGGCTGTGAGATCAGCCCCAAATTCACCATCTCTTACAGCGACAAATCCAAAGGATCTCCTTGCCTTGGGAGAGAGATTTAGGAATCCAGATTTATACGGCGGCAATTAACTGCAAAATTTGGCCCTAAAATCCCACTGATGTAAACAGCGGGGCTGCAGGTCAGCACCAAGCACACAGCCCGGGATTAGCAGCAGCTCACTACTGGAGCAATTATCTCCTGGCAAAGCCAAAAACCGCTCTTGTTAAGCGACCACGGGGCTCTTGCTGCTCTCCCTTCCACCTGTGAAATGCAGGATAATGTCACCAAACCGGGGGACATTTTCCTAGGTTTCACTGAGAGCAGGTTAGTGAGCAGCATGTCTTTAGGAATATTTGGAAAATAAATCTTACAGCCTCGGAAGGAGAGTGGAGGCTGAGCAGAGTGACTGGGGCTGGTGTTTACCAGGAGAGTTAACAAGCCTGGCAATAAAACCCTGGGTAACGATGCCTCTGAAGGGTTACATTAGCTTTGGAATTTACTTTTATAAAAGCATGAAATTTTATGTAGAAACAAGATCTCTAACCACCTATGTAAAAGGGTTTTTAGTACCTCTGAGAAGGATGGACTGCTGCTACTGCAGGACAGATCCTGTGTTAGGTCTGTAGAATTGGAGCTCAGTGAGTGGTCCACTATTGGTTCTTTCATAAGCTTTGTCTTCGGTGAGCACAAAATATTGTTTTCTTGAATTCATTTCTTATATATATATATATTTTTTTTTTCTGCCAATCTCCCCCACCAGACTCGTTTTTAGCAATTAATGTTGAAAATTCAAGCTGTTTTGCTTCCTTGGTTCAAATATTATTTTAGAAATAATAATATTCCTAAAAAAGCATCAATAATAATAATTTTCTGTTTCTTCTATGTACAGCTCCTTGTTTCCACGACTGTCAGTCGGGAGGAGGACTCAGGCACAGGAGAGATGTGTGCTCTCCATTTGACTTGTTACAAAGCTGAAATAGCAATGGAGGAAGAATGTTATTGTGGAGTCTGCTCAACTTTATGGCAAACCATCAGCTTAATCCAGGACTTTTCACACACAAAAAATGATGCATTGCCTTCAAATACCCCTCTCCATTTCTCAGCACTATTTTGTACCAGAATGCAACAAAAGCCCTGATTTTACCACGGTGGATATCTAGGCATCCATGCATATATCCAGGCAAAAAATCCCCTTAGCAGAGCTACGAGATTTAACTGAGTAAACCTTAAAAAACCGAAGACAAAATTTCTCTTTTTCAATCCCTCAACCAAGAGGGCAATTAACGACGCCGGATAGAACTTAATTAACTTCATTCACGGCAACGCTGGGAGGCAGCACGGAGGGTAGCGGCTCCGCACGCGGAAGCCCGGCAGTCCGCAGGTCGGTGAGGCTCAGCCCGGAGCTGCTCGCACCATCCGCCGCAATGGAGCAGCGCGGTCCGGAGCAGCGAACGCCTCGTGGCGGCGGCCCGCAGCCGGCGGCGGACTCAGGAACGCGGGGTGCTGCGGGGCCACGGGGCGCTGCGGGGCTGCGGGCGCATTTCTGCGCCTCCATTGCCCCGGACCTGGGGCTGCGGCTTTGCAGTCGCCGCCGTTTCTCCTCGTTTCCCGCGATTTATTTATTTTTTTCTCGCATCAGATGCGTGCCTGATGGTTCGTGGAATCCCGCGAGCTGCCCGCTCTTGCTTGTGAACGAGGAACTGCATGCGTGCCTGGGCGAGCTGCTTAAATCGGCGGCGTAACGCTGGAATCTATCAGCACACTTCCGTGAGGTGCACTGTGGCCATATTCTTGTTACTATAGGAGCAAAATACACGTAAATATTTAGGTGTATTCATTTCAAGTGCATGTGGCAGCTCTGCAAACACGCAGTGCCCTGAGCCAGGACGCCCTTTCATGCACGGGGAAGGTCCAGGCAGGTGAGCAGCACCACACATTTCGTGCACGCAATGCAAATGCTGAGTTGCACAATGCTAAGCATGAACTGAAGTGTTGGTGAGGCTGGTGTCTGTGCAGGGGGATAATCCCACACAAGCCCCGTCATAAATGTTTGCAGGATCAGGCCTGGAATGATTTGGGAGAAAGTTTCCCTTTTGTTTCTTTTCTGTCTCCAAGTGATAGATGGATTGTAGGAGTCAGTCCCTAAAGATCACGTGCGTTACAGACAACAGCCATAAAACTGTGCCTTACCTACAGGTCTCCGAGCTCAGCGTTTCTGCAGGGCCTGATTTCATGTTTATGTCAGTTGGAGAGCTGTAGCCTTTCCCTCAGTTTTATCACAGAAAGAAATAAGATTTTGGGACGACTGCCTAACTTTTAAACTGCTATTATTAGACAGAAGAGGACTTTTTAGGTCAGGAAAAATACAACAAAGCAAAAATCCTGAAGCGGCCTCAGTTATAATGAAACCTACAAAGCATGTGAAAGAGATTTCACTCCCTGTTCCAATGGATATCCGAGCTAAAGCATCTTTTGAGTGGTTCTAGCCATAATTTTGATGGCTCTCTCTTACCTGCCTGTATTTTTTGATAGGAGATAAGTTGGCTTGAATCATTTGGGCAGTGCAGAGGGTTTCTTCTATGACATTAGCTTACAGAGCGGCCAGTTCTCTTTGTGTTGTCATTTATTCACTGTTTTGGAAAGAAAAAACAAATATTGGCTGCCCACCAATAATTGTTTGAGAAAACCAGATATATGCTGCAGATTTTGTCTATGTTGCTAGTCCTTATATAAGCAAAACGGGCTGTTTCTTAAACACGGGTATTTGTACTAATCTCAGAAATTCTGCCCTCCATGCCATCCACAAAAAAGACCATTGCCAGACCATGCAGATTTATCCTGCTGGGAAAGTGTGTGCATGAAGAAGGGGAGATGATCCATATGGGCTTCTGATTTTCCCCCCAAGGTTTGCCAGTAGGGAGCAGATAGGAGACGCTATAAATCTTTCAGTGGCACATAGCATCGCTGAGCCCTCAGCTTGTAAATCCTTTATAAATCCTACCGGCCCTCCCAGCTGAGCCATGCCATGCTCTTTCCTACTGACGGTCCTCTTCCTATGTGGGAAGAGGAATCCCACATGGGGTAGGACCTTACAAGGTCTCCCACGGACTGGGACCTGTATGAGATCTGTCCTTGCTGTGATCACTGCAGCCGGGGTTGGTGCACCATCGTGGCCCTCAATTCCCCACGCCGGCTTCAGAGAGAAACCCAACAATGGTGCACTGTATTTAACACCACGTGTGCTGTGGGAAATGGAGAGGAGACAAATGGACTTTATGTTACAACGTAAAGAATGTTACACCCTTCGGTAATACGTAACTAATAACTTAAATCCATTTGAAAACTCTGCTCTCGACTACAGCGCTCACAAACAGAGCCAAAGCTGTAAAAATTCATGAAGGAGTCAGTAGCAGGCTGGCTGGGGTTACAAAGTCTACACAAACTGCTGGGAGTCACAGTTTTCTCCATGAAAGCCACGGCCATCACAAATATACCACACAGATTGCTGTCTAATCCATTCCCAGGAAGCTGCATTGTGTGCGGCTGGGTGAATCTTAATACTGGTTGAGGTTGAGAGGCAATATGGGTGCATGGGGTACTGCTGGGTGCACTCTGCCAGGCAACAGGGACCCAAAAACGTCCCCAGTGCCCTGGGCTCGGGTTTGCCCCACAGCAGGTGATGCAGAGCTGGCAGTTGACTGATGGTGCTGGAAAACAAAAGTAGTGTGTGGAAGAAAAGGGCTCCTTTTCAGTTCTGTTTCCTGTGTCAGGCAAAAATGAATGACTAAATGCACCTTTCTCTGATGCTGTCCATCATGTAAATACTGGTGGGCAGAAGTCAATATGAACTTTAAGCATACCTGACACAGGTGGCTCATGCCTTTCAATGCTGAATGGCCACTGGCCAACAATTCACAGCGCAGCATAAAGGAATCCTTGTGGCAAGCAGCCTTCCCTCTGTTTATATTTGTTATGTCAGAATGAAGCTATTCATTGGGGCTGAGATGAAACTGCCCAGGTGAATAACTTCCTGAAACCCGGAGCTCCTGCAGGAGTGCAACCAAAATCAACTGCAAAATGAATGCGGCGTATGAGTGTGAAAGCTGGGGAAAAAGCACAGGAATTGGAGAGCCAGTGGAGGGCAGATGCAGCCCACAGAGGCTGCCCAGGATCTCTCTGCCCTGGCATCCTCACCGCTGTGCCTTTTCCAAGCATTGCTCCAGCTGAGCCATTGCCACAAGGGTTTCTATCTGGTCCTCTGGGCCGTGTTGTTCTGCCAATGGATCGACACCAACATGGACACGGATGGAAAGTAAAAATGAAATGGATGAATGATATCATATTTCCTGATTTTAGTAGTCAGTCTGTGTTTTGTTTTTTTTTTTCTCCCCAAATCAGCAATCTAAAATAAAATGTGGGCCGTTCTCAGAGGAGTTCAACAGTGCTGCTTTTTTTCCTATGAAGCCATAGCAGCTTATCTCCAGGAAAAAGGGCATAAACCCCATCGGCTGTACTTCATACATCTGCAATGTAAATGCAAGCCTGTGTGTCATTTTTTCCTTCGGATGAAGGCTAACTTATTCCAATATATTTAATCAACATAAAAAATAGGTTGTGCTCTGTCCAAAAAAGATACGCAGCCTAAATATTTTGGTGTGTAGTCACCAAAATAACTGTAAGGGGAAATTTGCAAACAGTTTGGGTAGTTTCCTTTCAGCTTATGCACGGAGAAATCTTTACATACTATCAGAGCTGGGATTAATTTATCACCAAGCTCAGGAACTGTTCCCAATTGGAATTAGCCACACTAATGTCTGGAGCTGACAGGCACAGCTGCAGCAAGCTCGCTCATGTTTATTATTGCAGTTTTCCTCATCTTTTAACAGTTTGCACACTAATGGAAGAGCAGAAGCTAAAACTGCTCATCTTTGCTCTGCTATTGCAACAAGTCTATTCATACAATAAAACACCCACAGGGCTGACTTTTGAGCTCCTTCTGGCATCAGGAGTGGGAGAAGAAAATATCTGCACCTTCCCAAATCTTTTCTGAGTGTTCTTTTGGAAAATCTCTGAAAGATTGCATTCAGCATCACATTTCTGTGCTGCTCGATTCCTGTTTTAATGCCTGCTTTGGAAAATAGTGGTCTTTAGCAAAGGGCTGAGGATAGAAGCCTTTGGTGAATGGGAAACACAAGCAGAATTTTTTTAAAAAGGAAATCTGAATTTGGCTGGTATGCATTTCAGGTATTGTGAGTCTTAGAAAGAGGGTATTGCCTGAGGCAGCTGGCAGCAATGGGATATTATGGCACTAAACAATGTTTTATTTTCCTTGATGTCTGTGCAGCATGCAAGTCATTCTGCCTCCAAAAAGGAAACGATCTGACAGCATGAAAATGTTATTTATTCAATAAGAAATTGTCATAGATCAAACTGACAGGTTATCAGCTAGTGTGTGTTAAGCATTCCGTGTCCAAATCCAGACCTTGGGGCTTGCACAGGGGCTGCATCATGGCTGCAGGCAAGCCTGTGCAGAAGCAGCACGGGCACAGGGCCTTGTCTGTGCTGAAGGCTTTGCTGTGGCTTTGGGACTGTGTATCCCCCCCTCCTTCTTATTTTTTTTTTCCCCATGGGAAGATGGGAGCGGGACAAGCAAGAGGCTCTGACATCTGTCTCACCTGCCACAGAGCTGGGAGGCAGCCAGGACTTGCATCTGGACGGAGAACTTGGAAGCAGTTCCAGGTCCTGTATTTCAGGCAGCATAATAGGTCAGAAATGTGCTTCTATCCCCAAGTTCATTCCGAGCAGCGCATGCACGCTCATTCGGCTGGAGCACAGCCAGGTTACCTATCCGTTTATAGGAGAGCACGGCCAGGGGCACAGCAGCCGAGGAGCAGGTGGTGCTGGAGGCTGCCAGATGTCGCGGCCCCACTGGGCTGGCAGCCCCTTACCCACCCACCAGTACCGTGCGCTGCCTCACGCCTGGCGGCGGTCCCAGCCCTGATCCCGGCCGCCCTTCCTGGTCTCGTCCTCTGCAGCCTTCTGGGGTTCTGCAGGAGTGGTGGGGAAGAATGGAGTAGAAGAAGGGAAAACATCTCAGAAGGGCAGAAGGGGAATGAGGACCGCTCCATCCTCCATCCTCTGCGTGCTCCTCGCAGCCTTTCTCCCGGTGCTGTTTGCCATGTTTAATCCGTCACAGCTTCACAAGGAAGATGTGCTGTCAGTCTGCCTTCGAATCGCTGCTGCTCCCCCAGGTGGGAAAAACCAGAACTAGCGCGGAAGCAGCGCCCAGAGGCGATGCTCTCACCCAGCGCTCCCAGGGTTGACAAAACACTTCCCCACCTGCTCCTTCCGCCGAACGCATCTTGTAGGGCTGCCTGGGCGTGCGTCTGAGCTGCTGATTCAGGCTGATGCTAGATTTGCTCACCGTTTTCCTTTGTGTATCACTGCAACACCACCTGAGAAAACAACGAAATAAGAGTGCTCGTTTGGGAGACGGGGTGGGATAAGAGCTGTCACCTTTGCTTCACTATTTTGGTTCGTTTCAGACAGGTCATTGCAAATATGTGAGCAGGGTCAGATGGGGACAAATACGTGCAGGGTTCGGCTGTTGCTCTGTGCTCTGACAGGCAGACCTGCTCTGCCTGCTGTGGTGCCAGGCTTTCACCGCCTTGGCTTTTCATGCTTGTCAGAGCCAGCAGCAAGGCACAACCAAATGAGCAAATGAGCAGGGGTTCTTGGTTCTTACATTCCTGCCTACCAGCATCACAAAGCTCTGGAGTGAATTTGCACTGCACCCCCCTGAGCTTTATCAGTAACGAGTGAACATCTCAACGCGCCATTCCCTCGGTGCCTGTTGGAGGGCAAGCCACGGGGATGGCTGCAGAGGTGGAACAGGAGCTGAGATACCTGGGGCAGGTGTGACCCTCCTGCCTCTGTGCTGTGCTGCACTGTGCCAGTTAAAGTCTAATCTGCTGCTGCTGTGCTGCATAGGTGGTGGAGGAAGGCTCTGGCCCTTCCCTTTCCTTCCACTTCTCTGCTGTTTTCCTGTAGCTGTTTTCATTTCAGCTGTATGCCAAGTTTGATTCTTCTAGGATTTTTCCAGTGACCTCTAAATCCCTTCACTGGACAATATGATGCATCGTTGTTCGGTACAATATCCTCTTGTCTGGTTTGCTGGCCCCAGACTTATTATTTTATGTTTCT
The DNA here is from genome assembly GCF_026119805.1 of Tympanuchus pallidicinctus. Taxonomy (NCBI): domain Eukaryota; kingdom Metazoa; phylum Chordata; class Aves; order Galliformes; family Phasianidae; genus Tympanuchus; species Tympanuchus pallidicinctus. The sequence goes on along the minus strand of NW_026294742.1, from coordinate 7,308,370 downwards.
GTACATTAAACTGCATTTTCCATTCACTGGCCAGGCAACCGGTGGATTCAAATCCCTCGGTCCTCGTTATTTGCTCCCTCTTCAGTTTTGTGCCCTCTACAAACTTGGATAGTTCGTGGAGGCATTTTCATTCAAGTCATTTGCAGTTATTACAAATGAGGGAAATCCCTCGGTGTTCTCATTTGTTGAACCTTTACAATACAGGATTACCTTTTCAAAGGAGGATGCAGGGGTTTAGCAGCACGACTAGTGGGTATTAATAGATACCTCCTGGCACAGATCCTCTGGAAGACACAGTTGCTGGCATGTTGAGTCTCCCCTTTACACAGATAAAAGCAGTAAATCTGCATGAGGGCTCACGTCCTCAGCTAACATTGCTCTGGAGCATAAGATCAGTGAAAAATGGAGGAAAGAAAAGAGAATCCACGGGCTGCACAAGGCAATGTGGAGAACAGGACCTTCCGACTGTTTATGTGACCTGGTTGTGTGTATCACTATCAGCTTTTAGCCCTGCCTTTTGTCCCCCAGCAGCTATTTCCCTGTCTTGCAGCTGAAAAAAACAATTGGCAGACCCAAAGGCTGCAAAGATAACCAGAACCACGAATGCAATGTTCTGACCAGCAGCCCAGTGTCCTGCATCCTGCTATGGAGACAGCATGCATCAGGCTCAGGCTGATGGCTCATGGATTTTTACAGCCACCTCCGAACCACAAGAGGAAACAATGATGTCTCCCCATGAACCTTGCAGGTTTTATTAAATGTGTGTTTTGGTTCGAAGCCAAACCATGCTCAGTTGTTTTATCACTGTTTATTCCTGTCTTTCACAGTCTTTATCAGTTGCTCAAATCAGAGCTGCGAGCTGTGCGAGGGCTGAGTCACACAAATAGTACTTTTATCTTCAGTCAAATCTATAATCAGGCAACCAACCCCCCCATCTCGCTCCCAAGGCTCTTAAAGAAGAAGGGACTTCACAAAGGAAATTTGGTAATTATCCTCTCCATCCCCCAGATCTTGTTTTGGATGATGGATACCTGTGAATGCTTGAAAAGAGCTCAGAGCTGCTGTTTCCCTAATGGAAGACTTCTAGGAAAGTGAACTTTAACTTCTATGCTTCCCTATGAAAAACAGATCCATGTTCGGTTTGATGCCATTTGCCTCAGGATGATCTCAGCTCTTAAAATATGATGGTTTTAGTTGGATTAAGAGCCTATATTGTTGCTGAAGAGAAAGAAGTGTGCCTCTTTAATTGCAGCTCAAATCTACCTAACAATTGCCACATGTTGAACAAGATTTAAGAGTTATTAAATATGAAAGCCACTATTGCTCCTCCACCATGAGCGGCCTTTGTTTTATAAATCTGGAATGCACTAAGAAAGTAGGGGGAAAACATAAAAAACAAAACAAAAGACTGAAAAATTGAAATTGGAAGATTCGTTTTCTGTAAAGGCTGAAGTTCTTGCAATGCATTTCTTTCTGCAGCAGCATCTGTTGCTTTAATTGAAAATGACTCCTGGCAAATCTGCTCACCTTACCGCCATGAAAATTTTGTACAACTTCACGACAGTTATAAGTTCCCTGCCATCTTTATCTGAGGTTATTTATAAGCAGAGGGTTGAGAGCTCGACCAGAGCCACGGTAAGCAAAGCTCCTCTGATTGGTGCTGAGTGTGGGAGCTGAGGCTGCTGCTCTGCTGCATGTGCCCTACAATGAATAGGGACATTTGCAACTATGCCATACTACAGATCTTGACTGTCCTCTTGGCTCCTTGCAGCAAGGTCTCTGGCTCAAGTGGGGTTAGGCTGGTTCAGTGTTAATGCCAATGTTTGAGTCACTTGGCTTTGCAAACATGAGGCCAGATCTAAGCCTAGGTACCATTCCCAGAGCAGGCATAAGCCAGCAGGTAGGGCAGATTCTGCCCCCTGCCAGCTCTGGAGGGAGGTTACGTAGTGGGATGCTCAGGTTCCTCACTGTCCCTAAGACGAATGTTGCTGTTCTGGGGAGCTCTCTACTAACTTTGCATCTTCCCGTGCTGTGAGCTACTGTTCTCTGTTTAGGATGCTGATCGCTGTGGTGGCTCATCAGGCTGGATGCCAGAACCCTTCCTGATGCTGGTTTGGAAGGACCTTCCAAGTGGAGCCACCCCTCCTTCTCCAGCTGTGCTCTAACAGGCTGGGTCATTCAAAGGACTTCTCGTGTCCTTGCTCATAGCTGCTGCTTTCACATCCTTCTCTCCTTTCAACTTAGGGATTCCTAGGGAGAGAAAGAGCTGTTGGGCTGTGGTGCCTTCCTGGGAGCAGCCAGCATGGTACTGAGATGTCAGCTGCAGTACCAAGAAACTCGTCTGCTCAACCAGCCAAGACCACCAGACACAACTTGTAGGAGGTGAGAGCAGACAAAATGTGGGTCGAGGGAATAAAAGTGTTTTTATAAAACATCTGTGATAATTTGTAGGAAGTTGATGCTCGGTCAGATGGAGAGATATAGCTACTGTATGCATGGGGGAAAAAAAAATCAACAAAAAATCTTAACTGATTTTCAGAGGTCGATAATTAGTTGTGTTTTAAGATGTCAGCCTCCTACTCTCTTTCCATTGTTCCTGACAGCATTTCAGAGAGATCCTTAACTTCTACAGTGGGATTTGGAGTCATGATACCAAAGTTTTCATACAACACATTATCATTAATATTATTACTGTTATTATTATTCTTATTATTTAGGGCTCTACTGAGCAATCTTGGCATCTAAATAGAACACTGTAATTCAGGGTAGAAGCCACTGCAGATCTTTGCTGCCTGGCAGAACTAAGACAAATCTCTCAGGTTACACAGGAAAAGCAATTTTCATTTTCCCTCCTGCTCAGCAAAGTAAAATTCAGCTCCTAATTTTCAGCAAAGAAATCTCAATGGTTGGATTTTTAGCATCTGATTGCAGACCCACACTGTAAATCTGGAGATGCCTACAGAGCTGGGAACCCAGTTTCCTCTTTGGCAAGATGAGGAAAAAGGGAGAGCAATCAGCTTTCAACCATGTTTTTTAAACTTCCCTTTCCCTGTGGATATCAGAAGCCATTTGTTTCTCCCGAGGAACTTGTGCTGTCTCAGCATTGCCCCCTGAGGTATCCGTTTGAGCACTACTGCAGGTGTTCACCAGTCTCCAACCAGTCATTGCCTCCCCGTTGGTGCCAAACATCAGGTCACCTGCTTGTGAAGCTGAGTCCTTGTTGATGGGATGGAAATTTCTAGAGGCTCTTAGAGATGCAAATCTTTTTTCTGCTGCCCGCAATCTCCCCAGTAAATTATAATTTGTGCTTGCAAGCCAAAATGAAACCCCTACATTCTTACAGTAGGTGGTTGTTTGGAGTTTGGGACTGTAGTTGGGATTCCCAGGTTCTGCCTGTTCTGCCATGGTGTTTCCTGGCAGAGTAGATGAAGGCTGATTGTGATATTTAAAAATTTCCTTGACCAACAGGAAGAATTTTCAGAACAAAACCAAACCTTTCTTCTCTCATCCATCCCCATGACAAAGCTGGGAATCTGGAAGAAAGATTTTTTGACGATTCCCCACTGGAGAAAGAACAATTTGGGCATTGAGGAGATAAATCAGTTTTCTTGAACTTTCATTTTTGTAGCTCCATCCTTTTCCCTAATATTTAAATAGATCTTCTATATATGTATATATATATATTTGCACTAATAATTGTGTGAACAGAGAATTGGCACTGCTGCTTCTTTTTCTTCTTCTTCCTTTTCTTTGTTAACTTTCTTAACTTTTAAACTTTTCTTTATTATTAGATTCCAACTTCCAGCTGACCCTTGAATAATTGGTTTTGTTGCAAGGGTTATTTGAGGTCTAAATGAGCCCAATGACATCTGTTTAATTTTAGATGCTTGGAAAATGCTCTAAAATTAATGAAATCCGAATGTATGATAAACCAATACAACAATTTTATTTATTAAAAAGATGGCCAAAAATAATTCTAAACATTTCAAGAAAGCAAAAGAGGTGAATGGGATTTGTCAGTGTTTAAGTTGTACTTATTATATTACATTTCAGTGAAATGCCCTCTTGACCTTCCACAGTTTGGTCGATTTCCTCGTCAGGCTCCTTCCAGCTAATTTGCTTTGACATAAACAGAAAGAAAAGAACTCAAGAATCAAATGCAGCCGTTCAATATCTGGGGTCTCTGTGCTGATTATAGCCAGATACAAATAAGAATGAATGGAACTTGCTAAAGACAGGACCACGTTATTAATTCTTCGTGAATATTTGGATGGTCATGGGAAATGTGTGAAGCCACACACAAATCTCAAACGTGTCACAAAATGTAGTCTGAGTGCTCGTTCCTTTTAAAAATGTGTGGTTAAAATGCACAGTTTGTTGTTTTCCTCTTCAGTACGGTTTAGTTCACCCTCTGGGCTGCAGAAATGTTACGTGGTTCAAGTGAATAATTATACCATGAATGAGGAAAGATGATCTATCCATTTTATGCATTCAGTTTGCTGCATTTCTTCCTTTTATCCAGGGGAATTACACATATATCACGGATCAGCCAGGACACAATTTCTACTGACATCTGTAAGATTCTCAGTGCAACTGGTGCTGGAGTTCTCTTTGACCAGCGTCTCTTGTGTGGCTTAAAACACTCCAAAAGAAATGCAATCTACAATTTGTAAGAATATTTATGCACACATGTGATCTGTACGTAAATAAACCAGATTAATATATTTTTCTACAATACTTTCCACAGAATCATAGAATCATCAAGGTTGGAAAAAAACCTTTAAGTTATCCAGTCCAACCATTATTTGAAGACATTACGTAGATATTTGAAGACAACACTCCTCTTAAATGGAAGCTGCAGGCAATACTTTCATGAGCCTCCAAGATTTTCTGCAGGCATAGCCAGAATCCACCCTGGTGTCTGTGAAATCTCTCATGTTCTTGAGAAGCAGTGATTGACTGTTAGCAGTAAATTAGGATAAAGCTGACAAATATAGGAAAGATTGTTGGAATGATGCTGATCAACATCATTCTGGAAACTGATTGTGTTTGCTATACTTATATCTGATAACAAAGTAAAACTATTTAACCATAGTTTATTGGGCATTTCTCTGTAGTACAGGTGCTGAGCTCCAGATAACTGCGTTACGTGGCTCAGTGCTTAACCTTATCATTGAGTCATTTTTAGCTCAGTTGACAGAAGGATCACTGGTGTAGCTGTAATTGGAGTTTACAATGTTTGCAAGTATTAGGTGACTTGTAGCTTAATGCCATAACTATAGGGACAATAAATTACATGGTCATTAGAGGGCTTTAGCTATTCATATAGTATTAAGCATAAGGAGGACAGTAACATTGCTCTAATAACACATAAAACATTTATTCCAATTAAAACCATAATAGGATAGACTTGGCATTATATTACAGCCTCTCGTGAATTTCACTGCTGAGAAATTATTACGGTTAAAACCCTGGTTTCAAAGACTTGCACACAGGGATAATAAATTCTCACCAGCAGGTTTAGATGGAAGCACTGCGCCCCGTGGAGGAAGATTGTGTTGTAAAGCTGTGAAAATTCAGCTAGTGAGCCACAGTTTGGTGGGCTGAGTTTCTTGCTTCCCTTCTGCTCCACATTGGAATCCCCAAACTAATTGAGGCTTACTTAAAAGAAATTGAGTAAATAGAAAGTAGTCAAAAATGATATTTAGAAGCTTTTATCTTCTCAAAGCAGTTCTGTCTCTGTACACGACTGTGTGTTTTACTATGATCTTGAGAGACTTCTTTGAAGGGCTGTTGAAACCGTCTTATTTTTAAATCCAAATCTGTATTCTGTCCCTGATACATGCATTGTTTCTCTTCCCAAAAGGCAGATCCAAAGAGAAAAGTCAGAGGTGGACTTTGGTTGAGGAACAGCTCCATGGAATATATTCCTTGTTGTTAAAATACAAAGTTTTACCTCTTTTTTCAGTCTCCACTGACGTCCCCAAGGACAGCACACAGCTGCTACGTGTGTGCATTCAGACCTCACAGCTTGTTAAATTCATTATCCCAAGGGTATGTTTCACTTCTGTTTGAAGGTTTTGAGTCCTATGAAACTCAATCATTTGCTTCACTGCAAAGAAATAGCTATGTGCTTATATGACCTTCCAGAAGAAGGCTGTTGGTCAGAATACCCCCCCTTCTTTACTTGAGATTAGGCCTTCTTGTTTGTTCATCAGTCACTTCATCCTTGTAAAGCTGTAAGAGATATGGAGCTGTTTGGAAGACAAACTAAACTGTGCTTCCTTGGTCAGTTCTTCACCCCCTCTCTCCCTGCCCATCCTGCAATAACCTCCTTAAGTCTCGGTTGTTAAAATGGCTATAAACTTGCTTTGGGAGATTATGGCTTTGCATCAGTCATACAAAGATTATTTGAAGTGTGGTTAACATGGACTAGGAGCTATCTCCCCAAGCTGTTTCACAACGAGCAAAACAACTAAAGACCTCATTCCACATCATTAGGAGATTAGAAAGGAAAGTTGAATGGATCTCTGGGGGAAAAAAATGAACACCTTTTAGAAAACAAGGATGTTTCTTGAAACACAGTTGCTGGAATGATTAAGAGTTGGGTTGGTCGTTTTTCTTCAGGCATATGCAGCACTGAAAAGAGAGTTTGCAATGCTGAAGCCACTATCAAACTGAAGAGAGAATCAGAAGTCCTGTAATGGCTTGGAAAGTGCTTCTTTTCCTTATAGTGAACTACAGCTTATACTGGATCACAAAACTATTTTCTGAGAAGGACAAACTGTGTATTGTTATAAGGGAGTTCCTCTCCTCTTCCCTCAGTGCCATCTGGGTTCTCAACCTTCTTCTTCAGAGTGAGTTCTGTTTCATATAGTAAATCATTTGAGGGGGTTTGTTGTCTCTTCTCCACTCACAGCCTCCTGTGGGAGCCTCCAACAAGAAACACACCCACTGCAAGCTCCCAAGCTCAATGGAGGAAGAGGCCTCCACTCTTGCTTCCTCCCTCAACTCAGGGTTTCGTATCCCAGCAGCTCTGGATGAAGCCCAGCTTGCTGACACTGAGGACATTTCTCCTTCATTTGGAAATGGAAACATGGGGCAGCTGTTCTTCATGCCTCTGCAGGCACCAGCCTGTGCAGTAAGAAATATTTTTCTTACCCTATTGAGGACTTGAATGAGCAATGTGACCAGATAACACCAATTTATTGTGAGTTATATCCCTCTGCCACATAACACCATTGTGGAACTTCCTCCTCCCCCAGATTTAGGAGTTGAAGTTCAATCTGCTCTGCTCTTCTGTAAAAAAGGTTCTGGTATATAATGAAAATAAACACAGAATAGTCTACAGTGCACAGGCCAAAGATCTTATAGTTGCTGTAGGAAACATACACAACTATCTTCCAATGGAAACAGTGTGATGTCTTCTTGCATGTCCAGAAATTTTTCATTCTGTCATAACATTATAGTCTCTCCACTCCTCTTCATAAGCCCTTCATCCTTCTTTGCTAATGGTTTACAATATAGAACAATTTAACTGTATATATTGATGTAAATCATGTCACCTTCTCTGTGAATTATATAAAATAATTCATACTGAAGAACTCGTGGAAGGATTTCTAAAGCTGCTATTAATCTGCTCTTTTCCATTACCCTGGGCAAGAATAAAAGCCAGATACAAATTTTGCTCTTTCCCTCAGAAAGAAAAAATGCAGTTATTTAAAAACTGAAACTAGTAGTTTCACTTATTCCTAAATTAGACAATTCAAGCTCCGAGGAAAGTTTGTTAGCCCAGACCTTCACCACTGAAATCAGTGGAACTGCAGACAACAGAGAGCATAGTTTCTATTTGTTTATAGAGAGCAGCTAGTCAGTAACACCAAAATCATTCCAGATAAAACCAGCTTCTTATCAACGTCTTGACTTTCCTGGTCAGAAAATCATTTTATGTCACATGAAGTGTGATAATCTGTTTGTGCCTGTACACTTTGAAATTGTTGTATTCTGAACCACGTTGCGTCTCATTCCTTGCTCCAGGCTAGCTAAGCTGTACTAAAAACATGAAATGCTTTGGGTATCTTAGACTCCAGATTGTTGTCACTATGTACAGATCTACCACCCTTGGGGTGGCCATACTGACTGGTATTAGCTTTCCAGTTGCTGTAATAAACACGCATGAGCCAGGAAAAGAAAGGAGAATGCATGGCTTGTAGAAGCTGTATTACAGGGAGTGGGGAGTCCTTGTCCTGTGCTCAGCCCTCTGCTCATCTGGGTACAGAAGGTTTGGGTTGGCACTGCGGGCTGGTCAAGACGATCCGCTTTCCTCAACCCACACTGTGGATACAAGCAGGAATGACCCTGCAGATTTCCCAGGCTGAAAAGAAATAATTTTGTAACCTTACATCCTTGCAGTTATTTGGAAAGTTTCCAGTCTTCTTTTGAAAGAGTCGTATTTTATTCAATTTGTATTTTCTCAACATCTGGTTGCAAACACTAGCCCACAAGGTTGGGCGATTTGCACTTAAGACATGATATTGAAATGCAGGCACTTAAGAAAGTATTGGGCATTTAAATGTCCCAATTTAAGTATATGAAATAAGACTTTCATACGTTTTTTCTCAACCTCACCACCCAAAAGTGAGATTTTAGATACCCATTTAGGTGGCCACATCTGAGAAACTGGCACTCAAAACATGTACAAGCTCATTAGGTATGCAATTATGGTCACCTAATTGTGGTATTCCACACAGGGGCAATTGCTTGGATTTCCTGTGGGGGAAAATGAGCATATGTCTGCTATGGAACAGGAGAACATTCAAACTGTGTGCAGCTGTACTTGTACGTACAAAATGCATGGAAAATCCTTGATGTGGGGCATCTCGGTTAAAACCAGAAAGGAACAGCCTCAGAAATTCAGGTATTAGGAGTTAATATTAAAATAGCACAACTTTTGAAATCCCTCCTTGTACTGTCACTTTAAATGTTTTATTGATTAAGGCCTAGATTACTTAACCTAAAGCCCTATATTTATATTTAGCCAAGGTAAGTTATGAGTCACGAGTAATCCTTTTGATCCAGAGGTTGCCATGGGTCACCAGAGAAATGAGTTGAGTTATAATATCCCAGCAAACTAGCTGTGTGTACAGAAGAATAAATTAAATAAACTCTCCTTTAGAAAGTCTCAGTGATACCATACTCTGTTTCTGTTTAACCAGAAAATGTTGTGTTTGTTTTCTTTTCTCTCCCATCTAAAACCAAAATATATTTGTGATGACAGATGCAAATATGGTCATTGACGTTTGTGGCCAGCTGAATTGTCTTTTTAGTAAGAGTGTCAGCACTTTGCTCCTGAGCAGAGAACCGGAGCCTTTAAAAACACATGTGAATAAATTTGACTCAGGTGACTTATTTGTGCTAAACTCAGAGTTGAAGCTGTGTTACTCAGGTGTGTTTGCATCTGTCCAGTCAGGTCTGCTGTCTACTACAACAGCCATTCAAAGTTGATATTCATAATATTCAGAACCTGTGAAGTATGTGAAATACAAGCGTGGGTTTAAGTGCTCCCCTATGTTTGCAGTCTAATTCTAGCTGCAGTGCAGCAAGTTATTTCAGCTCTTAGGCAAGCCAAGCCTGCAGACCCTAATGAGAATGAAATTTCTTTCTTTCTCTTTTTTTTTTTTTTTTAATATAGTCTCTGACCCTTTGTTAAACAAGGTGGTGAGTGTGCACAACTCCCCTTCAAATCCCACAGGTCTGTTTTTGCATTAGCATCCCTGCTTCCCAGGGATTGCTTGTGTCAGTATGAGATGCAGAGGGAACCCTCAAGGACTATCAGTGTGCTGTGCGTTTGCACACTCAGTGTCCGCATGGCTGAACTGTGAACACATGGCAGTAGGAGAGGACTGAGGTCGTTGCACACTCAGGGGAAGGATGCAGAGTTACTCTGGCACTCTGAATGATGTTGCACTTGCAGGTTCTCCCTGAACACACAGGAAATTTTGTCTAATCCTGGCTTACTGGCAGATATTCAGTTCCAGAGCAGGCATAACCGAAGTCATAGGTCTGAACTCACTTTGAAATGAAACTGGTCTCATAAAATAGCAGAGGCTTTTGCTTTGTTTACTTTCTTTGGTGTGGTTTATTTTTAAAATATATGCATATTTCTAAGAAGTATCTCTAACATTTATTTTTATCATGGAAATGGAATGCTTCCTGGCTTTTCTGAGTGTCTTAGTGTAAGCTGACCAAATTAATGTCAGCAGTTACATACAAAAATCACGTAGGAGAGATTGAAAGCGATGTGGCTTCCCATCCAAATCAGGTAAGAAAGTTGGATGTCCAGAGACCATGGAGAACATCCTCCTGGTTCGGCTCTTTTGACAAAGTTTAGAAACCTGCTGGGCAGGACACTGAATTCTGCAGAGCTTCCTCAAAGTATGAGACTCTTGATAGTTGTCAGAAAACAGAAGATGATTCCCAGATGTTCAACCATGGATTACTAAGGAAAGCAAATAGAGGGAGCAACTTTTAAGGACCTAAACAAAAAATGTCTGGTCTGGCTTAGGTTCCTAACTTGCTAAGTGGGTGAGTGTCTGTTCATATCCAAGTAAGTGTGGGAGCCTCAGGGCTGCAAAATCATTAAATTAAAAACTCACTGTGAGCTGGGACTACAATCACATGCAAGCATGGCAGCTGGCTGTGCATTACTTGTCTTCTTTTAATAGGCACTCAAATTTTTTAGCCGAAAAAACAGATTCATTAAAAAATCTGCATCCCAAGATCTGTGGGAGACTGGAGTCTCTCATGGACCATTGAAACAGTGTTGGTCTCAGGGTTTTTTGAAGCACTTCCGTTTTTTATTTATTTGCTGTTCCATCTGTACAAAAATCTGGTTGTGCAATTTACTGGGTTTAGTTGCTCTTGATCTTAAAGCATAACTCAGTGGAAGATTTGACCTTAAGACATTTCCTGTTTCATAAGTTGTCTAAAATAAGAGGGTAATAAACAAAGGAGTAATTTAGTATCCCAGTTCAACAAATAGTTCCATATTGATGGAACCATATTGGTTCCAGTATCCAGTGATGGAGTGACCATTTGCTCCTCCTTCTTCTCATTTGCCAGCAATGTTTTTTTTGTTATGTCCACAGGAAACTGGGTGTTAGCTTTAGCCAAAAGTAAAATTAGTCTGGCAAAAATATCCTGTACTTTTCACCTTTGTGTTTAGCTGAGCAGCCCCTCTATTTCTCTCAATAACTTCTATTTCCTTTTGCATTATTTTGTTTCTCTGTATTTGGTGCCCAAGTAGAGTGTCTGAGATGAAAACATAAAGAAAGGAAATGAACTGATATCACAAACTCAGAAAACTTACTGCTTAGATACTTCAGTGAAAACTATCCAAAAACTGAATTCCTGTATTGCAACGTTCAGTTTTACAGGTTAATAGTCTGCCACTTGCTTGAGCACACAGGAACTCATTGGCAATTCATCATTCTGCCTTAGTTCCTTTCATTGAATAGGGAGGTCCTGGCTGACCTTTGCACAGGTTTAACGTTTTCCCTTCACACCTTCAAGGCTGAGGAGTTTGACTGACATCAATAATTAATTTTTGAACAAATACAACACACCTTTTCCTATAGTTCCTCTCAAAGATATGAGTCGTTATGCATCGCAGCAAGAAGCATGTTATAGAGGGGAGAGTCCAAAGGACGCTGGTGAGTACTGAAGTACAAGACTCAGCCTGTCTTGGTGCAATTGTTAATGCTGTGTCTCACCTCTGCTGTTCTGTCACGTCCTTCTGGATGCTACATTCAAGGCAGAAAAGTATTTGTGTGCAGTGACTACAAAGGACAGGTGGCACCAGCTGCTCCAAAGGGCTCAAATTGGCTGCTTTGGACCACATGATGGGCAGTTCAGGAAGCAGAGTCACTTCAAGTGACTGGGTATCTAGGAAAGCTTTCCAGGTGGTGTAGGTAAGATATAAGACAACAAAATGAAAGAAAATCCTATCTGCATAGACAGCCTGATGTGTACTGGGCACTCACAGGGAGGTGGGGAAAAGCTAAGATGATCCATTTAAACTCAATGTTTGGCTCTCCTGCATGGCTGACATTTGCTCATCTAAAGTTTATTGATTTGAACTTGTCTCAAACGGAGCTTTTGAATCTTAGAGCCTGAAAATAATATGGCAAAGTAATATGTCACTTTTTTTTTTTTGGTATTAGTTTGGTATTTTTAATTACCAACCCTGTTCCTAGCAAGGACAATTAAACCAGACAGCCTGGCTAGTTATAACCGTTATTATTTACTTCGTGTCTACAAGTTTCAACTTAAGAGCCTTCCATTCCTGTTCACTAAGAATAAATAAAGTACCCCCCATAATCTGTGTAAGCAACTGCCCCCAGTTGTTCCATCTTGTAGGGGCCTGTGACCTGAACTCTAAACCATGATGGCCATGGCTTACCATTGAAGGAGACAGATTTGGGAAAAGGGAGGAATCTGGAGAACAGGTGCTCTTGTCAGTATCCCTTGCCTTTGAGGGAAGCATAGCTTACAATGCGATTTGTATTGCAACATAAATCATGGCTGCCTCAAGCCCAATGTAATTCCTCTGGTGCAGTCTGCAGTTCATATGATACGTGGGGCTGAGGGTCAGTGGTGCAACAGATGCTGGAGAAGAAACTAGGGGACAAATGACTGCCTTCATGGCCTCCAGCCTCCAGAAAGAAGCATCAGACAAGGACAGTTTTCTGACTGTAGCAAATCCTCAACTGAATATGGGCAAAGAGCAAAATTTTGAAAAGGTTTTAGGGTACTACAGTTATAGAAGGAGGTACACAGATGCTTTGGAATAGCCCATTCTGATTTTTACCTGCACCTTGAGAAACTGATAAGAAAAAGAAAAGACAAAATGGAGGAAACCTGTGATGAATTAGGTCAGTTTTTCTTTTATTTTTGCAAGATGGAAGAGATTTTGTTTGGTTTTGGGCATATGGCAATGGCCCTTTTACATACAGAAAGTGAACATGACTGTACTTAGATTTTTAAGAGTGTTTCTGAGCATGTAGCATGGGTTCTTCAGGGAGATGTTCAGTAAATCATGTTGCAGGTGGCTATTCCAGTCTCTGCATTCAGGAAATGAGAGGCTTTCTAGCTAGACAGAGCCTGGATGGAAGTCTCTGGGAAGAACTCTACAGTCAAGTCTGGTGAGGAGATCTGGGCTGTTGCTGGTATTATGTTGTTAAGGGCAGCTTTATGTGCATGGAATCTCCTAATGACATGGCCTTTGTGGGAGAAACTCAAATGCAAGGGCTATGGCTAGTTAACAATGACTGGTGTTATTTTGTTTCTTAAGAATATAATTCCAGAAGCTTTTGGAGGAAACTGAGAAGTAGCCACTACTTCTCTGGATAAGAGTGGATATTTGATCTGAAACAGCTGATAAAATAATTGAATGTTCTTATAAAATAAATTCCTGCTTCTGAAGAAGCTGTAGAAAATGGATTTTTCGCAGCTTCAACAGTCTTAGAGAAAGAATCCAGAGGACAGAGGTGGGACATGTTTCTCATCTAGTCATGCTCTTATGTAATGTTCTTGTCACAATACCCACAGAAACTGGCACCTGACACTGAAACAGATGTCATTGTTCTTCAGCCAAACTCAACTTCTATCACCACTTCTGTTGTGTGTTTGGGATGGACCACAAACAAAAAAGAAAGACTGGGACGAGTTCAGACCTTTATTACACGTACCACAAAGAGGCACTACAACGGAAAGCTCTGCTGAACTTTGGGGAGCCAGAAGTCCTGGAAGCTTGTAGGCAGAGCTGTAGGTAGCTTTCCTTTTTATTGGGACTTGGAAAATTCATTAGGCCTGAAAATTGCCAGATCTACTCTGAAAGAAAAGGAGAAGGGTCATGTAAAGTCTGGAGAAAATTCAAATCACTTTGCTTTTTTTTTTTCTTTTTGATTTGCAGATAGTGAGAAATTGACCTCAGCTTCCAATTGTAAAATGTTGTCTAATAATAAAGCTAGGTGGAGCTGACCCATGCAGGGAGATACAGTGATGAAGTGCTGCGCCTGGGCAGTTTCCACTGGCAGAGATCTTCTGGAAGCCAGACTGGATTTTAAAGCTCCCCACAGGAACAAAGCTGGCCACCAGCACTCATTCTGTTCTGCTTCTTCATCAGTATTAATCCATACATGCTGCAGCACCCCTGTTATTTATAGTCGACCTATATTCAAAAGCTCATTATGACTGTGCACCAGAAAGATGCAGAAGGCAACCTGTAGGACACCTAAGCTGGAGGGATGTGCAGTGTGTGTATCTAAAGGGAGAGTATGGAGCAGGTTGATAATGAGCTCCAAAAGCCAGGATTTGCTGGCCACTGATTAACAAAATGAGAAACTGAGGTAGTGTGCAATTATGAGGATTAAGCTCACAACTTCTCCCCAGCTCCTGAGAGAGTGATTTGTTCAACTGACCTTTTGTGGGGCTGGGCTGGAAAGATATAAATTAGCTCATAATGCAAGAATATTTTTGTTTAATAAAACTGCCCCCAAATTTGTTTGGAGTTCCCAGGCTTCTCAGGAGAGAAAGAGAGAGAGCTATTATGTTCTACAAAAACAATGACATTTTAGCCTTTGTATTTACTCTTCCCCATAAAAAATGTACAGTTGGCCAAGGTATGTATGACAACAATGCTTGGCACTTCTACCACGCATTCCGCATGCCCTTCCAAACAACCAAATGCATGAAGAAGCACTTCATTCACCAGTTACTGCTCCAAGCTCCCCTGCAGTAAAACAGGTTACCTAAAAGCCTTGCTGATAAATAATCCCTGTTACCCTAAAGAAGGATGGAAACATAGATGGAAAGGAACAGCAGTCTATTCAAAGGCCTGGAAGTAAAAACCTTAAGGGAGAGGTGTGGGATGTCTGAAGCCATTCCCCCTTTGCTGCTCACCCCGGCTCCTGCAAGACAAAGCACATGCAGGTTTTGGGGCAGACACTATTCATGAGGCACTAGGCAGAGATTAGCTACTGTATTCCTCATCGCCATTAATTTAGACCCTATGTGGTGTTTCAGAATCCCTACTTCTGGTTCCCAGCTCGTTTTGCAGTTCCTGAGAAGTAGATAGCTACAATCTGGCTGGAAAGGATAAAAAAGAAGGGGCTGTTTTATACCCAGCTATAATGGGTATAAATGAGATGGTCCTCAACCAAGATATGGGCTCCCCCATTTCAGCTGGCTTGCTAGATCAGGGATGGCAAAGAGGAGACAACGAGAAGCCATATGTAGAGTTGTTTCCATAGCTGTGTGATGGGGAATCCATTCACATTTTGAGCAGAACCAGCATCATGCAGAGATGACCTTCAGCTGAAGCTCATCCTGAGGTGGGCCTGCAGCCTGCCCCCTCCTCTGGGCTCTGCCTCATCCTGCAAACTGATTTTTTTTTGTCCCCTTTGTCCTGGTTTTTGGGTTGTTTCTGCATGTCAGCATTTGGCCTTTGTCCTGTGAACGAAATGTTGCTACTGCTTTCCTCTTCCATGCCATCCCCTCTCCTGGTGTGCAAGACCTGGGCTGTTAACAGGGAACGGCTTCTTCGGGAGGCATGCGAAAGCTGAGGAGAAACAGCCTGTTGATAGTTCACTAAAATATGCCTTTTCCTTTGAAAACCTCCCATTGTGGTTTGCTTCAGTACCAAGCAATTTAATTGTTGGATGTATTTAAGAAATATTAAACTCTGCCTTTTCTTTTTTTTTCTTTTTCATGTTCAAAGGGAAAGAGTCTGTATCGGTACAATACATTTTTAAAAGCCTTTTAAGAGTTCTCTTTGGCAACACCTCTTTGAAGTCTAATCCAATTTGCAATATATGTCTTCCAAGTTAATCCCAATTTTTTCAAGACAACCAGTAATGCTTTCCAAAGAACAACATGAGTGCAAGGCACAATGTAGTTAAGTCTCCTGATAAGGGGACAATTCTGCTGTTATTTACAACAGCATACATCCACAGTTGCTCCTCCAGTGGGTTTACCCTGTGGGATCTGCCCCATGGAATCCGATTTAATTCTCACTTTTGCTGGCCTCATTCTGTATTTACAACTCAAATTAAGATTTAGATTTAAAATGTTAATTGTTAATAAGGCAGAAGTTTTCTTTAAGAAGGCTCCAGGAAAAGGTTCTGGTTAGTGTTCCTTGCAGAACTTGATAGCTTTCCTTAGGATCTCTCTAGACCTTCCACATGCCTTTCCTAAATACCCTTCTACACAGTCTCAGCAGTCCTATGATTGACCTCCAAAGGACTTGTTTTTCTGATACAAAGGAAGGCACCATTAAAAAATGGTGGAAAGATCTCTAAGTGGAATGAAAAATACATCATAGGAAATGAACTCCTGGGTTGTACTACCAGTCTTCAAATGTCATATGCAGAAATCTGCCTAAGACTGGCAAGACAGAATCCCGTGGCTCAGAACCAAAGCTGAAAAAAGCAAAACAGGACCAAAGAGGTAAGATTTTAAATGTTGTGCAAGTTATTATTGGATCAGTTTCCTAAGGGATATGGTTGAGTCTCCATCACTTGACTGGTTTCAGTGCATGTGACACTTTTTCTCACACAACTTCCTTCTCCAACTAACCTTCCAGAGAACTCCAGTTCTCTGTTCCATAGGGATAACATCATCTGCCTCAGCATCTCAGGTACCAACACCATTTTTGTTCAGCCTAACTGAATGACTAGCATAATTACATCGCACAGGGATTGTTTTCTCAGCCTGCATTGGCTTAATGTAGACTGCTTCTGCAAGGACTTTTGTGCCCCAAAACTTCTCTGTTGTTTTGAAAGAATATTTGGTGGAATGAAACAATGTTTACTCACAGACAGTACATTTTCAAAGAAAATCTTTTGAAAAAAAAAACATGCAATAATTAAGTCGTGTTGTTGAGTCTGGTGAAGAAATAACTGCCTCGAGTGAATACAAGGATGGCCCCATTGCTGTTGTGTTCCTTAGGGCCTTCAAAATGGGCAGCTTTTCACTCTGTGTTGGTACTTGTCTGCCAGACTGAAGGTCATTCAAGTGAAGTTTCTCCCAAAGCACCTTAAGTACTGAACAACATCACTGCTTCTCTGCCATCAGAAAAACATCTAGGCAAGAAGGGTGTCTGGTTCAAGGTGTTTCGCATTTGGTTTCTGTGCTTTGCATTCCTGGATGGTGGATGCAGTAGTGTGTAATACTCGCGAGCCAGCTATTCTGAGCCATAATGGCTTTCCAGGACTTTCATTATGTGACCCAGGTGTTCTACATTACAACTCATTTTTCATTCACACTGCAGTAAGAAGACAGGGCAGTCCTGCTTATTATTGTCTCTTTTTTTTTATTTAACAAATCATCTCTATTTGCTGTACACCGATGGCTCATTTGCACCATGAATGGTATGATATGTCAGGTAATATGACCCAACAGATTTACTGCTCAATTGGCAACATTAGATCACCCTGAAACATCAGCCAAGATCCTATGATATCCAGAATAGATTAGGTAGATTGCTATTGCAGATACAATATATTTCTACAGTGTTTTTCTCTGGGCTCATTTGGACGTGGTTAAGTGTGTCTGGCTATGTAACATAAATCTATTCCCAGCTGCATTTATTTAGCTTGCAACATGTATGTGCTGTTTGTGTGTGCATTGTATCTGTGTGTACGCAAGTGGCCGGGTCTTCGTGTGTATGCATACATGTAAACATATCTATTTATTTATCACTAAAATATTTTCCTTTTCAAGAGTCTCTCACATACCACAGCATCTATTCCATTTTACTGATTTAAAAGATGTACCTACTGAAAATAGCTCATTTTCATTCACTCCCTTCCCTGAAAGGTGTGCTATTGGTGTACAATGGTAACAAAAAGTAATAAATGTGACTGTTTATGTGATTGAGACATGAATGATAAAATGTAGTATAGCCTTTACAAACTGAACTTAGTGATGTTTGGAGCAGATAAAATGCTGGTAGTTATTTTCCTTCAGAAAAAGCAATGAAAACAAAATTTCCATTAACACCAACTTGTTGGCAGGAACTAACATATAAAATCTGCATTTTTCAGTGCTAGGTTTCACTGTCCAGGTTTTCCTTTTCTAACGAAAAGGCAAGATTTTTATCAGAAGGAAAACACTGTCCATGAGTTTCCTCTAATTGGAACAACAACTTTCCACAGCAAAGCAGACTGGATCTTATTCTGTTTTCTCAAAGCAAGGCCTAGCTGTGTGGTTTTCTGGCTTCAGACAGTAATTCCGGAGCTGGCTTATGCTAATATCTGGCTAGATGAACAAATCTCGTTTAGATTTAGGTCATATGTCGAATGCTTATATCCCAAATTATTGCCTTGTGGCTTACGAGACTTAATAATGGTTCACCAGCACAGTCTGATCTCTTTGTCAGACTGTTAAACAGCTCATTAGATCACGCCATGATCTACACAGAGGGCTGACCCCCTTCTCTGGTCCAAGAAACAGTCACCCACTTGTGATAAGCACTTCTTATATTAGTTATGAACATAGTGAATTTGTGTAGCCGTAGCAGGCTGAGCTCCAATGGCTGCAGTGACACGGCACAGTTATGATGTGATTATAAACGTAGAGATCCTGTATTTCTGTCCTGAGCACAGTCTTACCATAGATACAGCAAAAATGCATACTGCAAAGTGATCTATGCAAACCCAGAAGTTGCAGGTACAGATTTGGGCAGCCAATGGCTGCTACAGCTCTAAAGAGACTGTATAACTGCCCTTAAGTGGAAAATGTTGAAGAAAAGGATTAAAATACCCACGTACTCTATGGCAAATATCTGTGTCATTGTCTCTTTCTTCTCTAGACTTTATCACATGTGGAGGTTCTCCCAAAATTGAAATACCTATGGTTATTTAGTTTTTCTTCTTTCCTGGCTGCAAAATAACAGGCCTTGTGCAAAAACAGTTGCTCTGCCTTGACCAGTTATATTTCTAAGAACAGAGTCCCCAAGGAAAAGGGAAAGCAATGTATCCCTTTAATTTTAAAATGAAAACTGAGGTTCTACTTCATATTTCTAGATCTCCTTTGCCAAGAAAAAATGTTAGAAAGGCCAGTGGCTTTGCAGACCTATGAAATCCACCCTGAGCTGATCTGAAAATAAACAGCATCAAAACTGTATGGTTTTGCTGAAGTAAAACCCTGGAGCAATAAAACAAATGACTAACACTTTCTATTGGTGTACGTAGTTTTGTACATGAAACATACATGTAAGCAACTCAAGATGAATGAGTCATCTTGACTTAATAAAGCTTACAAATACTTGCTAAATATTTGAAAAGTCACATGCCAGGACCCTTCATCGCTTGTTTTGTTAGGCTCCTGCTTTGCCAAATCAAAACAGTCAGAAATCATAAATATAATCCACACAATCTGTCTGAAAATGCAGTTTTCTAGCATTATTTTCCTTAGTTTACAGCAGCAAGTCCTTCTTTCTGCCATCAAAATTTTGCAATAGAGAGAGCACGACTTCCTCTTCTCGTAAGGTAAGCAAATGTTTTGCATTTATCAAGTTCCCAGGGTCTAAACGGAGATAGAGAGTCAGCAGACTTCACATGTTTATGTTTCTGTACTGGAAGTGAGCCACGGGAAGTTGCAGTTAAAAGGCTGCTACGTCTCAGGGTTCAAGGGACAAAATAGATATCAATGGCTTGAACATAACTGAACATCTGATGCTCTATTTGCCTTAGTATGAATTGTAAGTGCTCAGAACATCCGTAAACAGGGCCAGGAGCCAGAAACCTACACTTATTCATGAAGCCTATTGATAGTTTAGGCTGTTTACAACCTTGCTTTCCTAGAAAAATAAAACTAATTACCCATACCTGCCACCTCGCCAATCCAAAGCCCATCCTACCCAGTGCTGCTGCTACATCTGGTTTTCCATGGACACATTTTCTTTTTTTCATTTTTTCAAATTTTGTCTGAGTGTAATTTGGATATACGTTCTGTTTTGTTTTGTTTTGTTTTTTTGATTTAGGGTTGGATATCCAGATGTTTGGCAGCCCATCTGGGTTATTGTGCCGGTTAAACTGCTGGCCACCCTGGAGCATCAGTTCTGTCCATTGCCTACGAATAGATTAAAGCAGTCACAGACGTGCAGTAAGATAAGTGCTTTGGGGACAGTCAAACCTACTGCTCAGGAGGTGTAATTGCTAGTGATAGAGATGGCACATTCAGGACATGGTGGGCTACTGCATGCGTGAAAGGAACTGGCTTTTCCTTAAGTGCCAGGTTTGTTAAAAAGGCCTGAAAGTGGAAACACCCATTTGTTGTCAGGAAAGAAGTAACTGCAACATGATTTTGAAAGACCTGCACAGGTAACAAGAAAAGCTTGTTACTTTGATCAAAGGCAGGGAATGCATTCGGAGAGGTGGAAGGATTGAAATTTCATTTGCTCATTTCCCTCCAAGTTACTGGTTTTGTTGAACCCATTAGTCACTGAACAGAAATCCAGTGGTCAGCAGTCAGATGGGCTGCTCTCCTCTTACAACTGTGCTCCATAGATCAGAACTCAGGTGTGTCCCTTTGGCAACAGAGGTAAAACAAGTGGTAGGAAGGGCTAAAGGCTGTACACGGAGTAGCTGGGGAATTAAACTGACTTAATTGCTCGTAGGTGGATCAAATCTCTAGTGTGACCTGGCAATGGTGTTGTATTTGCTCTAAAGGCTCAGTGTGGATGTAGCTCTCTTCGGTGCATGTGCTCAGTGCCTGCAGGAGTCACTACAGTGCTGAAAGGACTAGCCAGCATTCTGCAGTTACACATAAACAGGAAGAATTATCATTTGGCTTTTACGGTAAAGTCTGTGTTCATCCCATCAGAATGCCTCATTTGTCTGGCACAAAGGAAGGGATGCAATATTACTGGAAAAAGGAGAGGAGATACTCCTTTTTGGAGGTGGCTTCTCTCCAGTTCTGCTTCAGTTCAGTTCCTTGCAACAGCTGTACACAGAACTTCAAGCCAACTGGAAATATGAAAGCCACATTTCTCACTGATTGATCACCTTTATTATTAACTTTCTATTTGGAAATGAAACTAATAATTCTGTTTATTATTACCTTCAATCACCTTCACTCATGTAGACTGTGACTTGCCCCAGGCTGTGCTTGTTGTTTAGCTACCCTCTGCAAATGGAGGCAGCATATACTCCACAGACAGCGTTGTGAAAGCAAAAATCAAGAATACAGATCTGTAATTTTGGAGGATTTGCCTGAGCAATACTCTGGACAGAACTGGGGCTGAGAAATAACACCAACCAAGCCCTTATTTAGAGTTCAAATGAAGTTTTCCACTGCATCTATTTTCTACTAGAGTGCTGTCATCTGTTAGGTTTGTGTCCTGAAGGAAGCCTCTTGTTGTGAATTGCAAATAACTTCCCACAACCTGCTCTCTATGGTGCAGAGAGAAGATGCACAAAATTAATCAACCTGTAATTACAAGATGATGTATTTTCTTTTCAAGTTTAAATAACTAGTACAACAGGGCTATGTTTTCCTGTGAGGGTATAGGGTCACTTTCACTGCTGTCTGTGACAATTTTGCTCTGCTCCATGTCTTTCAAAGATATTTATTTTAAACAGATAGTGACAGCCCCACACAGAGCAACTTCATTATTTACATTTAGGCTTTAAAGAAAGAAATGTAAATTTCTGGGTATTTTGTGCAAGTCGAAAACTGAAAGGAAGGATGAACGCAGGGCAGTCCTTCCCAAATGTCTTTGTCCATGCTGTAACCCCAGTGCTTAGGACCTTGCACTTGTCAGTACATGTAGGATACTTTTTGCACAGATGAGGTTTTCATTGAGGCATTTCCAACTGTTCTCTGGGAGAGGTGGCTCACTGTAGAGAGATCTCAGTCACACACAAAATGAACTGTATTGGAGGCAATCTTACACATCTGTGGACAATAAACGGTTTTTAATGTCATTTTTGGTAGAAATGCAAATTAAGAGCACATGTTAGAAATCCACTTTGTCTTAATTGGTGGTTGGCTTTCAAGTGAAGTTCATCCTTGAACCCATTGCTGGTGTCTGTGGTATTGTTAACTTCCCAAATCCTTGCCTCAGGCCCTTTAAAAATTCATATTCCTGTGTATCTGTGGCTCAGTGTTGCATCCTCTCCTTTTAGTTTTAAAATGTCACAGGTGGAAAAGCAAACAAAATGGAAACCTGGCAGTTAAGCACTTCTAGCTCCTCCAAGCAGGAGCTGCTTTAAACAGTCATGAAAGAAAACAGTAAGAAGCTGAAAACTGCAGAGAGTTACTGAATATTCATTTTAATTAAAAAAGGTCTTGGGGAGGAGGGGTAACGAGCATCACGAAAACATCACTGCGGTGACATCATTAGTTAATTTTTACACTGATTATTAGTATGCAAAAGTTTACATGTCTATTTGTGTGCATTCAAAAAATGTCTATGAAAGGAAGAGATTTCCTAAACTGTGCAAAAAGTTCACATGGGCATGAATTGGCCTTTTATCAACGAGAACAGAAAAAGGCAACAGATTTTATAGATATGCCGTCTCACTGGGATCAGCTGGAACACGCAGAGTGTGCTTTTGGACCAGAAAAACCTACCTCAGCAGTATTTTTGTTTGTCTTCACTGCAGTTTATATCTCCCAAGGAAATGGTACTGCCTGTGTGAGGAAAGGGGAAAGAAAACAGTGTTTTGTCCTCCTGGAGAGAAAAGAAAATGTATTCTTACTGACTCCAGATTTTCAACATTTGGAGATACCAATTCTACTACCTTTGGCAGTTATTTTTAGAAAGCTCATGTAGGGAATATGCAGTCAATTATTAAGTCATTTGTCTATTGCAACAGAAGATTAGGAAGGGTTTGATCTTCACTCATGTAAGGGCATTGTATTTACTCATGAAAGCTTTTCTTTGAACACACAGGAGTTCCTAACCTGGGGCTGAATCACACCCCCACCCTCTCCTATTAAACCTTGGGAGAGGTTTTCCTAGTGGACATTCCCAAACATCATCCAGTCAAGAGACCCGTGGTTGCTGCTATCCTTTCCCCCCTCCACCACCACCGTTTCCTCCCTCACGGATTGATCTGTAGGGCTGGCACACAAGTGCCAGGCATCCCTTGGGATCCAGAAAGTCTTGCTGCTCCCACAAAAGGCCTTTGGTCTCCAGATCCGCTCTAGAACCTCGCTGCTGTTCAGTACCTCCTGGCTTTGCAGCTGACTGCCAGAGGCTGCTCCCTGGCTCATTTGGGTCTTTCTCTTTCCATCCTAGAGTTGTAAAGGTAATAAAGATCCACGCGATAAAGCAGAAAAGCAAAGCTCCTCTCGGGAATTGCCTCTGGGAATCTTTCAGCGACGCAAAAAAGTGATCTGAACAGTTATGAAAAAGCATCACAACCCCATAGTGAAAAAAAAAATAAAGTAGAGGGATTTATAAACACAGATTTGGAAATTCTTTTGTATTTTGTGTCTTTCAAGGAAATCACTCAGCAATACATTCAAGTGACGATACATTGTGTTTCAACTACTGAAAATTAGTGGACAAAGCGTGGAGATTAATATTAAAGCAATTAGTTATTTGTGAGTGTTGGAATTTTAGTGATTTAGACTCACTTTCCTTCACTGGAATGCTTAATAGGAAAGATGCTTTCCTTTTTGATGGTATCTGTCCTGGTGTCTCCTTCACTTCGTAAACAGGGACACATCAAAGAATTTATACTACTGCAAAGCAGTCTGAATTATATTAACGCACAGTGCTCCTATGTGTCTGGTTTCCTACCATTTCCA
The DNA here is from genome assembly GCF_026119805.1 of Tympanuchus pallidicinctus. NCBI lineage: Eukaryota > Metazoa > Chordata > Aves > Galliformes > Phasianidae > Tympanuchus > Tympanuchus pallidicinctus. Next base: position 7,284,547 of record NW_026294742.1, on the reverse strand, counting down.
GAATATGGAACTTATTTTCATTTCAGAGTATCTTAAAATATTTAGCACCCCTTCTTTTTCAGTAAGCTTCTTTGTGTTTGCTGAGCACTGTGTTCCTCCTAATAAAAGAAAATATTCAGACGCTCATTTTACAAGCTTTTAAAAGAACACCAGACTCCAGTGCTTTGGTAAAATCTCTTTTCTACCAAAGCTTTAAAAAAAAAAGTGTAGATAACTTGGGAATGTGTGGCATTCTTATTTGCCTTGAAAGCCTTTGATTTGACAGTATTTGCAACCAAGTTTTGTAGGCAGTTCTTCAAGACAAGCAGTAACTGAGTTTGCTTATCTTGGGCTATGAAACTCCTTGCTGGGAATAACTCTTTACACACAATCCAAGCTGTTTCTTTAGTGAAATGTGCCTTTGCTCCTATTATTTAATTGATCTCAGTATAGTCAACTGACTCTGTCAATTTTTTCATAGCAGTGGAGGCAATGGTACATTTTAAATTCCATTTTAATGTTTACATTATGTTTGTGAGAAAAATCTGTAATTTATGGCCTGAAAGGAGGATTGTTTGTCAGTAGTGTGGTATTATCTGTAATATCATAATTTCCATTTTTAAATTTCAGATTAATTTAAATCTAATCTAAAGATACTTTTTCCTTCCTTCCTTCCTTCCTTCCTTCCTTCCTTCCTTCCTTCCTTCCTTCCTTCCTTCCTTCCTTCCTTCCTTCCTTCCTTCCTTCCTTCCTTCCTTCCTTCCTTCCTTCCTTCCTTCCTTCCTTCCTTCCTTCCTTCCTTCCTTCCTTCCCTCCTTCCTTCTCTTTGGACAGTTGTGGTTGAAAGTAAGCCTCATTGAAGTCCAGTTATATCTTCATAAGTCTCTAAAGTGACCTCAGAGGATTCTGAGTCAGGCCCTAAAATGATCCACATTAACTAGAAATGCGGTATTAAAGATAGGTACAGCAGAAAGTTAGCTGGAAGATTCTATTAAATTGAAAGACCAAATGGCACCAAATTTCCCATTTTCAAAAATCTTTTAAAGCCATTTCCAAAGTCTTTCTTTCATTTTGTCTTTGAGTGTTTGATTTCTACCAACAAAAATGAGTATTTTCAAAAGCTGAGCTTTATTGGGTATTTTTCAAAAGGCTTCTTCCTACATTTCTTAACTCAGCAAAAATAAAATATTAACTAATTGCATTTATCTTATTTATTTTGCACAATTGAATAGGCCTTCTCTTTTTCTTATAACAACAACAAAAAGAAGAGGTTTAGAATTAACAAAATGTTTTTTCTTTGTATCAGCAGAAATAACAGATAGAGGGAGGAACGGCTTAAATATCAGTTGTGGATCATAAGACCCTTCTCATGTTAGACTGTGCAGCTGAAGTGTGTGATAGCAGCTTGTTAGTCTATAGGGTTTTATTGAAATGCCTATTGAGTAAAACATAATTCATGCTGCTGTTCGCCCTTAAAACAGGAAATAATATACCCATTTAACTTAATCACAATTTATATTACATGTGCATATTTCTAAACAAGTGCTGTAGATGGAGAGTTTGGTAGCAATAATATTTATGAATTACACTTTTAGTTAGCAAAGGAAAATGTGTGACCTCTTACATTTTGTTTGACATTTGAATTTGGTATCCCGTATATGTGACACGGGTGATGGATGCTTATTAACACAGCGTATAAACAGGAAATGCTTCTAAGCTGACCATTTATTAGCGCAGCATGTGCTACAATTTGAATTTCAGTCGCAGAATCCTTCTCTGACGACTGCAGAGCTGAAATACAGGGCAGGTTTCTTTATTTCTTGCTTGCTTCCCCGTGCAGAATGGACAGATTTAACAGTGTAATTTTTTATATGTAAGTTGGTCTTCCAAATGAAGCCTGAGTAAGGATATGAATGCACAGGCTTTCCTGCAAGCTGTGTAGGAATACAGGCATTGGAGGTATGAGGAGCGGGAGGATTTGTACAGTTTGTGTTGAATTTTCCTGTGCTGAACAAATAGATAAATGCTCCCATGCTCCCCTTGGCATTCTGACGTACACAACGAGCCATTCCTCTGCTGCTTCATTATGGCAGAAATGCAGGGAAGAAATCCCAGTGAGTTCCACAGAGCTCTGACAGTGGCAGCACTTACGATCCTCCCTTTTGTAGGACTTCACTGATAGAACAAAGTAAGAAACAAGTTAAAAAAACCTTTTGGACAAATATTTATAAAACTTTTTTAGGCGAAAGTTTCAACATTTGGTTTCATCAGAGCAGAAGTGGAAAAAAAAAAAATCTATGTATTTAGAATGATTCTTCCAGCAGGGAGCAAGAATTTAGTTTTTCTAGAAAGCAACCCTTCCCTTCCCGTTTCCCTGATGGCTTGCTGGAGAAGATGTAGAATAATACAGAGAATTTGTTACCCATTTGGTTTCACATTTAAAGCCAACCCTCAAGAGAGAGAACACGAAGTGAACAGAAAGCTTTTTTTCCCCCTAAGCACAGGCTTAGTATTCCAAAGTGTTTAGATAAAAAATTATTTGTTTAACCAAAGCACTGGGATGAACTGGTAAAGTAGCTGAAAGGAAAGGTTTTATTTCAAATATCTCTGTTTAAAGAGACCCACTATACGTGCAGCATCAGACAAGGCAGCTCTCCCTTTAAAAAGCTGATAGAGAACCTCCACCCAGTTATTCTAAGCAGCAGGTATAAAACCATCTTGACTGTTACCATCAATATTAAATACATTTATTAAATACGCAGCTTTCCACATTTCAGGACTCCATCACAGGAAGGTTAGCAACCTGGAAATTGAAACTGCCAGGTCTTTAATATAACATTCTGCTTTTCAGCGGAAAAAAACGAACGTCTCTATAGATGAGAGTCAAAGGTTAAATTTAGTTTGTATCGAATTACAAAAATATGCTTTTGGTGAGGTTAGGTTCTCATGCTCAGAGCAATTCGAACTGTAATGAAAGCAAACACTGAAAGAGATAATCCCATTAAAGATGAACTATTCACTTTAACCTCAAATATTTGGTAACTAAAATAAAACCATCCTAGTAGGAGGAGGATGGAGTTCAGCTCTTAAGGGAAACTGGAACTCAGTGTTGTACCTCAGACTGCGCAAGAAACAAAGCAGCTCTCTTGTTTCGAGAAGAAAACCTTATTTTGGGGGAACAAATTAATCCATGTTCTCCTTCTGAGGTCTACACAAAACAGTGGTGACCCTTCTGATAGGATGCCTTTGGACACTGAGGAGTAAATCATGCTTTCCTCCAAAGAGCAGCTCTCCCAGTAACAGTGAAATCCACACCACGCTGTAGGCAAGGAGTGGAGGGAAGAGTGCAGCTCGAGCTGGCTCTGGTTCATGCATGACATCCCAAAGCAGAGGTCTGTGCCTGTTCTTCCTCCATGCCTTCCAACATTAGGATGTCTTTCTTCCACATGGATCCCCTCAGTCATGCATCTGATTTCTGGGAGAGAACTAATCCTGCTAAAATAACTGGATTTCGGAGCACAGAATAAAATCTCAGACCAAGCTGTTTTCTGTTCCCCCAGTCTATCCTCTCTGATATCACAAAGAGAGAATACAGTGGGACTATTTCGGTGGGGTTTGCTCAAGGTACAGAACATTGTTTGAAGGTCCTGCTAGTTTAAAACGATCTTTTTTTTTTCTTTCATACAAGAAGTAGAGCAAGCAATATTTTTAAAGCCCCATTGCTAAAGAATAGAGCTCTTTGATATAATATGACAAAGCTTTTGGCTTTCAAGAAATACTAAAATGTGTCTTAATCCCCGAACTTCTGAAACCCCAATGAAAACTCACCCCTAAAGGCAGTCACAGTCGGAGTCTTTCTTCATTCCCAGAGGCCCAGATACTGGTTTCAGGAATTTAGGAAGAGTCTCATATTCTTTCCTTTTACAACTTAAAATAGACCAAAGAGATTTTTATTCTTTTTTTTTCCCTAAGGTTAAAAAAAAAAAGAAAGAAAAAAACACTATCATAGACTGATATTTCTTTTTTGTGCCAAGTTTCAGCCTGGAGAAAATTTTATGGCTGAATTCTAATCCCCCCCAAACCCTGGTTTATAACAGAAATGCTGACACAATGATAACTATAGCGTTACAAATGCTGGTGCTATGATATTTATTGCTCCCCCGTGCCAGCACGGGTTAATCCTTATTAAACGCATTCATTTTCTGGCCTTGTGGAGAGCAGATCTGTTAGTGATCCAGCAGGGTATGGGTGCGTGGTAGCGTTAATGGAAGATATCACACAAGACACAGTAAGTGAGGAGTCTTGAAGGGGGCTACTGTAGGTGTTTTTTAGGATTAAGTTGCTTCTCTGGGGGCTTGGGTTCAAATCCACAGTGTCTATTTCCATGAAGCGTCTTTGGTGTAACAAAATAGCACACATGCACAGAATAACTTTGTTCTTTTCAGCTAGAGGAAAAAAATATGGAAGGAAACGTGGAATTATCATGTATTTCCACAGCCAGTGGTGGAACAGATTCCATAGATTAGGAATCACCAATGCCTTCCCCACCTGGACATCCTAAATCCTCCTCTACATTAAACTGTCCTGTTTGATAGTGTTGGAGAAGTGGAGCAATGATGAGATCCCTGTTAAATATCTGCCAGCTGATCTTTCTATTTACTGGAAAAAAGTGAAACTTCCATTTCAGTTGCAATAGAAATGTTTCGTGTCCCATCCTCTTACACGTTTATATTCGCAAGAAAGGTAATTGAAAATCTCAGAATGTTTTCTCCATGAGTTATGTGGGATAATTGGTAAACTTTTTCCAGAGACTTACACACTGACATCGTGCTTGCTATATCCATAATATAAACTGTAAAAAAAAAAAGAGGGAAGTTTTAGATTTAGTTTAGAACAGAGGAGGTTATAGTGGGCATAGAATGCTGCTATTGCCCTAGATTCTCCATTACAAGCCTGAAATCACTTGCCAACATCTTGCTCTTAGAAGTCAGTCTGCAGGCTTTGACCAAGAGCTTTTCTTCCTATGAATGGTGCCTCTGGACAAAAGAAGTCAGCATATGTGCAAAGTTCACATCGAGTTCAGTGAACGATCATATTTTCCCCACAATAATAAATACTTCTGTAATTTATAAACTCCCCGAAAGGCTGAGATATGTGGGATGCAGAATCAAAGTGTCTTGACAGGAGAGAGACAAGGGAATGGGCCAGAGAGTGGTCTGACTACTAAAATTCCTCTTCTTTGATTTGTTTCTTTCGGAACTTGTCCCCAGAGGAAATGCTGTGCTTTCTAGAGAGGCTTAAAAAATAAAATGAAATCCTCTGGGCTTGTGAATAGTCATGGAGAACTTAGAAACCTTCGGTTTGAGTGCAGGGCCAAAGAGAAATATTTAAGATTTTCTCCTCTTTAATTGAATGATCGCTTTTTGAAATGCAAGCAATGGAAAGAAAAAAGAGTTTTTTTGTCAAAGGATTAAAACTGGAAATTTGTTTTCTTCATTTCAAGAGATCCATTTGCCTTGCTACGTGGAAGAGGACCAAAATAGCTTTCATCAGAACTACTTAAAACAAAAACAAGAGTGTTCAGGAGAAAAGAAAGCCATGGCTTTAGCATGGGCAAAAACATGTTTTCATTAAAAAGCCCTTTTGAAAGGAGCTAATGTAAATTCCCTTGAAATTAGAAGGAACTGGAAATACAAATGAAAATAAAAATACCTTTATTTATGCTTGAATTTTACACAGGGTGAATCACAATGTCATGACCTTGAGCAGAAAGAAAATAGGCACATGCTCGTGTGAAGAAAATAGCCACTGGAAAATTCAGAACAGTGCCTTTACAAAGGATGCAGAAAAAACTTGTTTCCATTTGTCCTTCTGGGAGGTACAAATGTTTTATGATGAATTACTCCAAGGAAGCAGGATAAGTTGAATACAGGACTGTGATGTCTTGGGCATCCCCAAGGCCTGATGACTCAGTGGGAGCCGGAGTGCTGAGGGCACTGCAGAACTATTTGGGGTCAACAGGACGTGGTGGTAGAAGACAGGGAGGGTCAGACACTGCCAACCCACATGTGATGTGTCCCAGCACCATCCCAGGGAAAGGATGGTTTGGGTAAAGATGGGCACTGTGCAGTTGACTTGAGTTTGGTGCTTTGCCAACAGGGATTTACAAAACTTCTGGCACAGAGAGAGTATTAAAATGAAGAAAGAACAGTATTAAATACCATTGAAATTTTTGCAGAGCTGCCAAGAGCTTTCGTGGCCTTCTCTGCAGCGTGGTGGGGGAAATTCTGAGGTTCATTCCTTCCTTCTGGGGTTTCTTAGCCTCTTGGCTGCTATTTTTTCCCTGCCTTCGTTTTGAAGAAAGATTGAGTTCTACCACTGCAAGAAATGTTTTCTCACCCATTAGCCATTTGACACAGAGATAGATTCTCACTGAAATCAAACACAGCCTCTTACTATCTGCCCCACCAGCATAGACCGGTCCAGCATGGCTTTGTACATCTTTGAAGTCGGCAGCATAAGTGAGCCAGGTCTTTTTATAAGGTTGCATGTGAAATTGTCAGAAGAATGAAACCATTTGCAGATGGTGGAGTGATAAAGATGGTACGGTGCCTCGCGTGTATTTGCCCCTTGTTTCCTTGGGAAGAGAAGGAAAGGAAAAGGGGAGGAGGGGAATAAAAAGCAGTGGAAGGAAATAGAAACTCCAACAAATGAAATTCTTTTGACAACACAGTGTTGAAGGAGTAAGTGAGATTTCTGGCAAAGCCACCAGGTCTCTGAAGACAAGCTGACTGCTGCGGTATTTATTACTTTGCTTTGACGAAACCTCTGACATCAAGGACTTTCTTGGTGACTGATTTTTGTCAGAATAATGCTGCAGGAACTGAATGTGACAGATGATTTTTTTGGACATGAAGCCTGCGTATAATGGCATGAGAAAGAGAACATAAAAAAGTCTGCCCTGAAGCTGCTTAATGTGGCCCAGGAGAAAAGAGCTGTTATCACTGCTTACTGATGCAGTCAGCAAGAGGAAAAAATGGATCCTGAAGTCAGACAGTTCGGCATGGAACAGATTTTATAAGAGTTGTTCTCCATTATCACAGCCTGGCTGAGGCTGGGATGGCAGGAGGAAATCAGACTGAGGAATGTACCTCTAGGAATTAAATAAAAATTGGCTTTACTGTGTCAGGTCTGTCTCCCGTATTGCAATACTGCAACACCATATGCAGCAGCAATAAATATGTTGAGCTTGATGAATATTACTGAGGCTTGTGACAGCTGCTGATGCAGAATGTCGTATCCCTCTACTTACCCTTCTGTATATCTGGGTGCAGTGCATGGAGGATAAAATGACAGCACAAGGACTGTGGCTCTCCACAGAAACACAGAACTATAAAGAATAGTATTTCCAAACGAGCTGCAGTGCCATATGTGCTTGTATGCAGCCAAATTCACAAAAAGTACTCATACCAAATTAATACAGAGCATCTTGAATTATCACAAGGTGGAAAAAATGGTGAGCAATGTAAGACATAGACTGGAGTAGTGCAGGTTATTTCAAAAGTAAACAGTTGATTAACATATTAAAACATTAATATTTTCTCAAGCACATATGATTTTCAGACAGCAATTTTGAAGGAATCTGTACGGAATCTTCAGCTTAAGGCACATCCCTGTTCTGCTTTTCTTCCTATCAAAAGTTTCAGCTGAAAACCTGGGACAGACCTGCAGTGCTGTGCAGCAGAAGTGCTGTTCTTAAGCCCAGAGGGCAGTGTGGCAACGAGAAAACCTAATCTTCCTTGGATAGCTCAGCACATTTCTATGGGCTGCATAAATACACACTTCTGATTTAATAAAACCTCATCAGCGTGATCGTGCTTGTTTTCTGTAGCATTATTATGAAGTGTGCAGTTGGTGTTACTCTGTTTTGGTGGAAAGAAAAGTAAGATCCTCTCAGATGTCAGCCTGTGAGTTTAAATGACATCGCATTCTGTTCTGAATTTCTTTATATTGCCTGCATTCTGAGGTATGGGCTTTATTCAACAGGTTGATCTGCCCAAATGATAGTAAAAAAAATCAGAATTCTTTCTGTTTAGTTGTATTTAAGTACAGGAGAACACCTTCCTGCATAGTAAATAGAACATCTACCCGCAGTACTGCCACTATAGGCAATGGGTTAACTGGGCTGTGCTGCAACTCCTTTTCTCTTTCTGGTTACACATGGAAAGAGAAATAAGTGGGCTACTAACTTCCAGAACAGCTGTATATGTGAGGCATTTAGTGAGAATTTATAATCCATGCTTTCTTAAAGAATGTGACAGGATTTCCAAGTACTGAAATGGCAAACGCTTAGAGATGTTGTAAATTAATCCACGTGTGAAACCCCCAGCTGTGTTCTCATTGTTCTCTCTCTTCTCTCATGAACATAACTCATTTCTGTTCATTGACTTTCAGTTCAGCTGACAAGACAGGATTTCTCCCTGGATCTTGGTGCGTTACATACAGCTGTCAAGCAGAAGCTTCAAGGCAGCCTCTGGGGAGCATCTAAAAGACACTCCTGCAATAACAATGAACTCACCATCCATTTGCTGCCTGTTTCTTTGGAACGACGAGCAAGTTAAGAACACGGTGACCAAAGCACTTCAATTTGCACTTCTCTGGGGGAGAGAATGGTAATGCCTGAGTTTGGACCTGCATGTCTTCCTGCACACCTCCAAGTGAGGGTAGGCCCCAGTAGAAGTCAAAGGGCATCTGCTCTGAGTGAGGTTCTTCCTGATGCTGGATGGTACAGGATACAAGGGCACAGGGAGTTCATACAACAGGTTTCTGTATTCACCTGTGTCCAGAGGAGAACAACTCCAACCTCCAGAAGTGTGGATTCATTGGGTCTGCATTTGTACTCCTCTAAATATCATCTGCCTGGGCAAGAACAGGGATACCAGTTTAGCCATGGGCTAATCAAGCAGATGAAGCATCGCTTTCTAACCCTAGCAGGACTTCATTGACTGCCTTTATGTGAAATGGTTTGTGTGAGATGGGTGGATTCAGCTGATAGATAAACTGCAAAAATGCGTCACTGAGCTTTTTCCTTTTTTATTGTATTTTTGCAGCATACGCTGGCTTGTGAATTTATGAACTGTTTTAAAGAACTCCTTATTAAAAAAAGAAAAGAGAAATACATTTGGGTGGTTTATGTTGTTCTTAATAAGTGAAAAAATTTACTAAAACAGGCCTGATGTGATGACTTTGGAGATTCTATTCACTATTGATGCTGATGTATTCCAGACAGCCTGAATAATTAAGCTTTTTTGGATGTTGAAAGCAATTTGAGCATTTCCTAAACTCAGAGCTAAATTTTGCTGTTTTCTGCCAGGAATGAAGGCATCAGAAAGCCAGAGCAAATTGAGGGCATGCATGGTGGGAGAAGGCAGGTAAGATTGAACTTCACCTTTATGTCTGAGCTTTTCAGAGGGTGATGTTGTCAAGCTCTGCAAAGAAGTCTGGTTGATAAAGCTACGAGGCAAAGTGTGGCTTTGATAAATAGTGTATTTGATAAGTTGTGTATTCCTACCAAGTGCTGCTGTCACTCTAAGCAAATTCATTGTATTTTATTCTAATGTGTGTGAGACTCCAGGTGCTCAGAATTTTCCTCGTGACTCTGATCCTGCTCATGGTTTCACCTCTCTTTAAGGGAGCGGGTTTAACCACTTGCAAATGGAGTTTGCTAACAGCTTTTCATGGTCTCTCAGATGGGAAGGGAATCCTGAGGAACTGCAGATGCTCCCAATAAATTAGTGCATGCAGGTAGCACTGGCAGAAACCAAATTCTGGAAGGGCAGCACAGCCTGTGAGAAGAGCCTTCCAGTAGAGCACTGGTATACTGAAAAATAGTCAAAAGGAGTGCCAGGAATTATTCCTGAGAATGAAGAATGGCCAAAACTACCATGAAGGTAGGATGCTTCTTTGTAAAATGGGCAGGCTCAGCTCTACCACTTGATGCATGCTGTGTAAGTTCATGTACTTTGCAGAAAGCAGAGGCATCATTATGTCATGTCCATGTCTTCTCCTGATTGATTTTAAGTGAGTTTTTTCTGAGATAACAGATGTGTGGGAGGCTGGCAAGCAGTAGGGAGCTTATAGTCCAGCAGTGCTGACTTTCTTCTTCATGTCCATCTGTTATAACATAATATGCCCATGTAACTGCCTATTTAAATGTTATCTTTATACATAACTTTTGCTGTAATTGTTACAGGGATGTTATGTTAGTGTGAATGGGAAGAAAAGGAGGCTCATTTAATTGCAGATGCATAGAATCATATAATGGCTGAGCCTCGAAATCCTTTTTTGACTCAGTATGGTTGCTCATTTATTTTATTTACATTGGAAATAATACTGTAAATACTCGATTTCTGCCCATACAGGAGCTTGTGTAGGTTTCCTGTTATGTCCTTCTGCTGATGAAGTGATCGCAGAATCACAGAATTGTAAGGGTTGGAAGGGACCTCCAGAGATCATCATCATGATGTTGCTCCTCAGCATCACTCATGACTGTTGTCCGCAGAACAAACAGCACAAATAGCACTGGCACTCCAGTTAATCCATCTTGTACTGAAGCAATGCTCAAAAACTGACATTCTCTCAACATCATAAAGCTGCATGGATTCACTTCATTTATTTACTGCAGCCATCTGCATCTTTAATTAGTAAGCAGGTGAAAGCCTACTTTTCTGGAAGATATTGCAGCTGCAGAACCGAGGCTTGGATGATGACTAAAATCCTTGTGCCTCTTTAAATAAGTGACGAGTAACAGAGTGCAGAAATGTGAGTTGGAGCATTACTTGGAGTCACGAATGAGTTTACTGCACCAGTTTACTGCACCATGAACAAGCTGTGCAGACTGATGTATCAGACACTTCCAAAAGTGCTGGTAGTGGCATCTCTCATTTTTATTTTAGTGACTACAGAAATCAGCAAGTCTGAAGTGTGCCAGACCGAGGCTATCCAAATCTTTCTGTTACCTGTAGCGTTTGCCAGGATGACCGTAGGAAGTTTCACATGCAGTATCCTCTCGTATTGCATAGTTAGGGATCAAAGCACAGTTTCAAAACCCAGTTTAACATCTTTCCTTCCAAGGTTACCAAAAGCATGAACTGCATGAATTGCTAGAGAAAAGCCCCAGGAAAGAAGAATTCCTTACAGCAGAAACATGGACCTACCCATCTATCTACTTAGGTTAACGTGCTTGCGAGTGGCTCATAACCAAGACTAAGAGCCAACAGCGGGACAGAAAACTCTCTGAGGTCTTTTGCTTTATTTCTATTTTGGAAAATTTCTGCTAGGGAAATGGTGCCAATTCTGGGTCTGGAATCTCATTTCTCTTGCACATACTGCTCTGCCTGCTCAGAGTTAGACTCTTTACTATTCAGAGTTAGGCGCTTGCTTGCGCTGCCCTGTGGCTGAAGCTAGCTAGGAAAGTGAAATTGAGATGCAAATGCCTGTTTGGATTACACACCGTTACTGCCATTACTGTGCAGCACACGGGGATGCTGAGATTCCCCACTTGCAATCTGGGGGGCAAATACAGATAAAGTAACTCTAAGCTCCCATACCCAGTGTTCCCAACTGGTGATGCAGTCGCACAGTGCATGGTGGAAGATGTGCTGCCACTGTTAGAACCTTTGTGCCCAGGTGTGTAAAGACTCCTTTTAGGCACTAAGCACTCTGCTGGAGGCTGGGTCTAGTTGTTATCCTTGAATCTTCCTCCCTCCTTCTTGAGTTAATATTTAAAATTCTTATTAGTTTTGCTTACTTGCCAAGTTACTCTATTCTATCTAATTTCTTCAAAAGAAGTCATTCTAATCAGAAGATCTGATTCATATTGTCCACAAGATGAAACATCTCAAAAGAGAAGCAAATGATACAACTATTTTAAAGTCCATCAGCCTCTTCCCTCTGCACAGGCTCTCACTACCTGCAGTCGATCCATTGCATTAGAAGCAATTGGTTAGGCCCAGAGGAAGCGATTCTGAAACAAAACTCAGCTGAAAGATACATTCTAGCCACTCGGAAACAGTTTCAACTTTGAAGATAAGTATTCCTTTGAGGGGCTGTAACTTGGAATCTCGAAGTGCCTGCAAGCAGTTGGGCAGCAGCCAAAAATGCCAAGTCAGAGGAAAATAATTGTTTTCAAATGGTGACAAACCTGCGAGGTCGGCGGAGAACAGAGGAGCTGTGTTGCTGAATGCAGATAGCCATGCAGCTCAGGTCTGTGAGTCCTGTACACTAAACAGAGCCTAACATCTCCACAGGATGTTCAGAGGCCACAGATGCAGAAGGGAGCTCATAGGCACTGGTTTAACTCACAGGGCAGAACTGATTCTGAAAGAGAAGCTAAAGACATTGGGTTTAGACAGAGCGTGCCCTGCCACTGCTTTGAGCTGTTGCATCCCTGTTTCCCAAAGGTGAAGAACTGACAAGATCTATAATTTTAAAAGTTTTTTTTTTTGCAATGAAAATGATTTGACAACTTGGTCTGGAGATTTCTGTAGCATTATATCATTGTTTGCAACTGTCCAGGGTGATAGAATAATTATAAGTTAACCATGTCTAGGGATGAATGATACTTGAAGTGGAGGCTGGGAGCTTGCCACTGGTGTTGGTCTGGACTCTGCTGTACTCTAGACAGATGCCTACACAAAAAGAGAACATGATGCAAGGAGCGCTGATGCTTTGGTAATGCCATTGCTCTCAAAACTGCAGTTGCAAGTCATGTGGAATCAGCTTGAGGGAGCTTGATGATTGCTTTCTAAGGATATCTACATATAAAAAACAAGCCTGGTGCTATAAATCAGCATAGTTCTGCTGACTGCAGCATAACTGCATCCATCTACTCCAGCTGAGAATCTGGACTAAAGTATTTAGGAAACACAGAGGACTGAAAACTACCAGAACACCTTTAAAGCTAATGTGCCAGCAAGCAGGAGAGGCATTTGGCTGTGTGGAGTGAACTTCTTACGTCTGTGGTAGTTAAAGCAGAAAAGCGAACTTTAGATTCTCACCGTTTTATTGCATCTGTTAAAGCAGTATTGGCTTTCAACAACGAAATGAGCATTCAGGCCAAGTGTCTCTGCAGAATTTCGGGCACTCCATGAACGGATAAAATTTCAGTTGCAGAAACAAGAGAAAGTACCAGACACAAATGCACCACGTATTACATTTAAGGAAAGACAGTGAAGTGGGCAGGTTATACCGTGGGAATAGACAGCAGCTGGCAGCTGACCCCGGTGTTATGGCAAAGTCACTGACAAGGCCACAAAAAATTAAGATTATTAGTAAGTAAAGTCAGCCTGCCTTCAAGAAATCCAGCATGGCTGGTCTGGGGGCTAGCAGCAGGGAAGCACTAAGATCTGGGCTCCACGCCGGGTCCCTTGTTCCCAGGCAGACAGAGTTGGCAACAGCCTGTATTGCTCTCTGGTGGCCCCTTGGGCCAGAAAGAGAAGGTATATTGGCAGCAATGCAGGGAAATAGCTGCCAGCTCTGCTAGCCAGAAATCAAGTTGCAGCAAGAAAAAGGTGAAAGCAGGCCCCTTCAATGTAGCACAGACATCAAGCTTGCATGGAGATGCAGTGGAGAAGCCCAGACCAGGTAGGACTCAGCGGTCAGAAGGCTGCCCATCCCTCAGCGAGCAGCCCCAGGGGCCAGGCGCTGCAGGGCAGACGTTGCTGGCTGGAGTTTAGCAGAGCCCCAGGTCCCACACTGCCTTGCCCACAGCCACGTGTGCCTGTGACTCACTCTCTCACCTGGCCAGAGCTCTGCTGGGGTGAAGCGTGGAGATTTCCTGGAGACATCTGTGCTTCAGAGGCTCCGGGGTCTGGAACAAACTGTGGCTCAGGTTTCCCCGTGCACAGGGCTCTCGGCATGTGTCTTTGCTCTTTCCACTGCTGTTCTGGACAGGCCTCCCACTCATCCTTTCACTTCATTAAAAGGGCCTCAGCCCCTCCTCCAGCATCTTAAGAGACAGTGCTGGGAAAGGCAGCGATGCCGGAGTGACAGGCAGAACTGGAGTCACTACTGCACCCTTTTTCTTAAAGCCTCTGCAATTGCCTTCTTTCTAAGTGGGAATCCCTCTCAGTGATTATCTGGCTCTTCTGATTTTCATCAGCTGCAGAGCTGCATCTCTGAGATTATCCTCTCAGCATCCTTGCCTACTCCTTAATGTCACAGGCTTTGGCCACTTAGTCCAGTTATAGCGTCTCAATTCCAGCCTCATCCTCCTGCAAGACTGACTCACAAATAAAGTGGAGTGGGAGTTTCCATGTTCAAGTGCTTTCCTCGTGCCCTTGGGGAAAGGTCCTGAACACAATTTCTTCCGCTTGGATGGAAAGAGGAATTCCTGTTAGAGCCTCCATGAAATTACAGTATTCTTCTTTTTTTTTTTTATGAAATGTAAAAGAAAGTAAATATTACCTTAGAGTCTCTTTTTCGTGCTGCAATAAAATGAGACACTTCCTTGGAAATCAGTTTTAAGACACAGCTCTTGTAAGGCTCACGTTTATTGGAGTGGAGCTCACAGCTGACCTGAGGTCTGGAGGACTTGGAAGCAATATGTGAACTTCCAATTCTTTCCTTCCTCAGCACGAGGTGCAAAACTCGTCTGTTTCTCAGAGAGACTTCCCCACCCTTTGCAAGCTTGTGTGCTCATATATCTCTCATGGTACATAAAGGATGACATATTGCAGCGAATCTGCTGAGAATAGCTTGTAAAATACATCATGATATGAATCAGCCTCGTTAGAAGTCTCTCTCATGATTTAATACAGACATGGTGCTTACAGGAGTGGAAACCAGTGCGTTGGGTTTTTTCCTCTCTCGCTGGTGTGTTGTGCTCAGCCAAATGTTGAAACAGAAAAGAAAGAATTCTCTGAACTCAGGGCCAGAGGTAGAAAGCAAATACTTCATTACCAACGTGCCTCTCCGGCATAATTAAGGTCTTGGGTGTTTCCCTGGATGTATGACTCTCCAGTTTTGTTAATAAAATATTATTTTGCTCTTCTAAACAGCACAAAGCTGCATTCTTTGCATACTTCAAATCCCCCTGACTCAGGACCCTCTCACACCTCACATTCAGCATCCTGAGCCATTCCAGGCTTTTCTCCCACAGCTGCTGCTGTGTTTATGAAGGGGATTATACTACACGGTGCCTGTGATAGCAGGAGACAAGGCGCAGTGGCCCAAGAGGCCTCTCTCAGTCCTATTTTATGTAAGGACTGGCGTCCCAGGTGCCACAGATGCATGACTCAGACCCTGCTCAAACCGCCTGTGCACTGGGGCAAGGACTTGGAAACAAAATCAGTGATGTTAGTGCTTTGCTTTAGACAAGACTACAGCAGATGCAATCCAAATGACACACCACAAATAGCAACAGCACTGGGCTAGTGGCCATGTCCTGCAGGACTCATGGTAGGAAAGGGAGACTTCTGCTCCAAGGCAGAAATCTCTTCCCTCTCCACTTTTTACAGTTTCTCTCTTGTCACTTCAACATCAGAGTGTGTAACAATTCTTGCTGTTATTTCTAGTAAACCACAGCACATTTTGTCTTATAAACCTCTGGCTGCACTCTTTTCAATCACATGGCTCTTTAATCAAATGTGCTAAGTGCAATTACTCAGCTGTTCTCCATCATTTTGGTCTCCTTATTCTCCCAACACCATTACCCATGGTCGCTGCCTGGTTGGTCACCAGCGAGCCTTATTTGCTGAGCACTGTGGTATATTTCTATCTCTCACCCAAGACCTTGGGCCACGGACATTATCAAAGGTCTTGTCACAATCAAGGCTAGGACAACTCGGCTTTGCATTCAAACTGTTTTCAGTTTGTGCTTTCTTCTTTGTGAGATGAAGTACGTGCAAAACCCCGCATGCTCCTGTTCTACTGCAGCTCAGTCAGGTGATAGCACTTCAAGGCAAAGAACAAACAAAATTCCAGTTTATTCCTAGCCTTGATCATTGGTTCCCAAATATTTTCCTTATTTACCGTGACCTGGGCGAATGCCTTTTAACAGCAATTCTCATAACCTTTGTGTTACTGCCAGCTTTGCCTCTGACAGAAGAGGCTTTACTTTTATCACTTACTGTCTATCAAATGCTATTTTACAAGACCTGCTGCGTTTCAGTTGTGGCTTGTGCCTTGGGACTGGGCATCTTTTGTGATGCCAGACTTGCCTGCTGCCTCTTGAATTTGATGGGAAGGATCTGGTTCCCAAAGCTGGGATTTCACAGCTGTGGTCTGACTGACTTCCTATCAGTGCATACAGAAGTGAGCACACAGCAACAGCTAAACACCCATTTCATACCTCAGACTTCTCAACTGGAACAATTGTTGCAGTTGGAAGTTGTTTTGCTAACTTCTTTGGCTAATTGATAACATCTGCATCTCACCACCCTTCCTTGTGTCTCAAGCTACTTCCAAATAGCTCAGATAGATCACACTGTGGCTGATCTCAGTTTCAGTATTAGTGATATATATCGTTACATTTTCAGCAAATAGTATTAAAACCTGGGAGGGGGAGGAGGGTGTCTCCTAATAACACTTCCTTTATAAAGGTTTCTTTCACACAGTTACAGAAACAAGTCCAGAGACACTAATAAAAGCTCATGGCATTTGTTTGGTGTTTCTCTCATGGTCACGAACAGAACTTTTGTAATATTTCACATTATTTTTCTCTGCCTACCACACCATCTAAATCTGAAAGTTTCTTTTGGGCTTTAAAATATTGGAATATGCTTTTATTTTCCATTATTTTTCATTATCCTTGTATTACAATAGATGAATGAGGAACTGATGCATGTGATATTTTAGTAAATAAAATCCTCGTATTCAAGATCACTTTTGAAGTCTGGTGACACCATATAGGTCCCAAGGAGACATTATGGTTGTAATGGAAATATCATA
This sequence comes from Tympanuchus pallidicinctus, assembly GCF_026119805.1. NCBI lineage: Eukaryota > Metazoa > Chordata > Aves > Galliformes > Phasianidae > Tympanuchus > Tympanuchus pallidicinctus. The sequence goes on along the minus strand of NW_026294742.1, from coordinate 7,267,618 downwards.
TATCTCATATCCCAGGTCTGATATATCAGCTCAGCCATAAAAAGAAACAGGATATTTGCAACTATATTTTACCAGGAATTTTGCTGTTACCATGAGAACGTGGATTACTTACAAACTCTGGTGAGAAAACTCTTTAAAGGTTTCATCAGTGTCTAACCCAAGGAGATTTCAGTTCTTTCACTGCCATCGGAACAGCCATTAATGCAGTGAAAATCAGGAACGTGTGTTTCTTGAGTGTCTCACCGTTCATCCCAGGCTGAAGCCTCAGCGGAGGTCAGATCCCTTCTGTCATTTTCCCAGGTCCCTTCTGTCATTTTTCAGAATTCCCAAGATCAAATCTGGGCTAAGCCTGGTGACACGCATGCACTAAGAGCTCTCTATTGCTTGACGCCTTTCCAGTTGGTGCTGGGAGTTCCTTCCTTCACCTCCTTGTTGCTGTTGGGATGGTTGGAGCCGTTACTGAGCAGGGTCTGGAGAGGCCTTCAGGCTGTGATGTGCAGAGAATGGATGTAAGCCAGGACTTCAGACTTGACGTTTCTCAGGCAGCCAGGAGAGCCTCATGAATTTTCTTGTAAAAGGAATTTCTCTGGATTCAGGGAGACTAGTTACCTAATCCTTTGAAAACAACATTTGAAACAGGATAAGGGCGATCCCCTTCATAAAGTCCCCAGAAGAACCTACAAGGTGTCGCGTGAACTATTCTGAAGCGGTTCTTTTGTTTTGTGCCCTTTCAAATCACTAACATCTACAAAAGAAGTACAGATAAAATCCCAAATACAAATTTCTCATGGCTTCACCTAATGCAAGCTTACCGCATTTGGTCTTAATCTGAATATCTGGGCTTGGATGAGTTCTGCAGGGCTATAATAAATATTTTCCTTCAGTGAGAATGGCTCAGCAAAAGGTTCAATGTCAGGTCAGTGCTGGGAGCTCTCTAACCATGTTTTGTTAGACATGGAACATACCCTCACCTCGGCTGTCAAAGCTCCCATAGAGGCTGATGGAGTGGATAGAATTTAAGTCAAGCACCTCTTGCTCACTTTAGACGCTGGATTCTACCACCATTTGAGAAAGGCTGGGCAGTGGTTACAGCAACACACTCTGCAAGTGAAAGCACTTCACCAGAAAAATTAAAGCTAAATAAACTGGAGACTTGCTGTGAAACTCCCTTCCTGTTCTGCTCTATTCAGACTGGATTACTTACAGAAACAGAGAGAACAAGCAACCTTGTTACAGGAGACTTGGCTCAGGTAAATAAGTGAGAGCTACTGAACAATTAGCAATAGAGTGAGAGTTCTTTAATTTGTGAGCCACCTGTTCTTCCATTTTAATGCAGAAACAAAAGGCACTATGATGCACAGGTGTGTTACCAACAGGAAGGTAGAGATGCTTGGGAAGGAAACTTGTCTCTTTGCTACAGTATGTGGTGGGGGTAGAAAACGTGATGGCTAAACATGCTGCCTTATTACATGACTGGGATCATTAATACGAGCATCTGAAGAATTCACTATGGTTTATAGTTTTCCATTTTTATGTGATTATGTTGCCTGTCTGTGTGTTACAGATGAGAGGAAAAGCCCATTTCACTTTCAAAATGTGTTATTAAAGGGAAGATTACTGTACCAGAACTTCATCATCCATGTGTTTAATTGTAGGTGCCTTTCTTATAACAAGGCACTGTTGCAAATATATCGACATGGTTCCCTTTTAAGTTAGTAGGAATTGATTTTTGGATTGGAGATACAGGACTGTTTTTAAGTGGTCGTTCCTTGGATGAAAGGGATCCAAGGTATGGCTTTTCTAAACACTGATGCTTTCCTGGTATGAGAAATAATCCGCTCTTTACTTTGCTAGACACAGTTTTTCTCATAAAGATCCATAAAAAGAACTCACATATTTGACCACATTCATTAAGAGGACTGTGGACCGAGCTAGAAATGGATGCAGAAGTTCTGGTTCCAGGTCTTATATCTCTGACTAATTAATTATTTGTGGATGTGAATCACTCTTTGGAAAGGTCAGTCTTAAGCGCCCCAGATTATCTCAGCTCAAAGCAAAGGTATCAGGTGCACCCTTGCAGGCCTAGGATAGCAAGAAAACCATTTCATAGTGGAAGTGGATGACACTCTACGCCTGGGCCCAGAAGTTTTACCACCCACTGAAGTTCATCAAGTGCACTGCAAGTAATTTTATACCTCTGGGTAGAAGCCAGTTCTCCTTATCCAATGAAATGCCAGTTTACTGAGTCCCTGTAAAGGCTGCTCTGGATAGAGATGTCTCTCCTGGTTGAACGTAGTACCGACATCTTTGTCTGTGATTTGTTTTCAAGAGTGGGCCTCTTAAGGAAAGGCTGAGCCAATTTTGTGTAGTTTGTTCCCTAGCTGTCAGCAGGGCAGCTGATGTGTCCCGTCCTTGCAGAAGCGATGGCTGCTCAGTAAAAGTATTCCTTTATGGCCACTGCTATTTACCCTTTGGTTTTGGAGCAGCACTAGTCTTTCTCCTTTTAGGGTGCGTCGGTACATTTACAGACCATGATAAGTTGCCTTGCATAGAAGGATTTACAACTGTATGTATATTTTTTTATTTTGGGACATATATAGATCATGTTAAAAACCAGAAGTCCATTGTTCAATCAATCAAGTTAATCCTGGTGCTCCTTGATAACTGTAGCTATCACATTTCAGAGTGATTTTACTGGATATTACTGGGATTACTTGTAGTAGCCACTCAGTCTAGACAGGGGTTTCTATTACAGTGAACACAGACAAAAGGGTAAGAAATATTAATGCCCACCATCCATTACCACGCACAAACTGCATATCAGAGAGTGGATCCTGTTCACTTGGCCGTGGTTCTCCCTCCCTTTTGTTTATCTCTCAGGAGGGTACTGCCTTTTTTTAATTAAAGAAAAGCAGGTTGTCTGAACACAGAAAGGAAAAAAGGGAAATAGCTGCTTGGAAGTGTTGCCATTTAGAATTAAGGGGAGATGCTGGTCTTTTGATGGACTGTACCAATATGGACAGATCCATGTATTTTGGCCCAAGAGTTGCGTTCAGGAGGGCCAGTCTGTTAAGGCCTTTCTGCAAGATGTGAGTAGGATTGTGATCTAGCTTTCTGAAATGAGCAGCTTAAAAAGCTGGAGGATCTTTGAGGAACCCATCATTGCGAGAAACACGGTGAAACTGATCCCAGGACCGCCAGTAGAGCCAGGTAAAACTGTACTGCCTGTCATATCTTCAACAAAGCTGTTCAGAATGAGAAGCACAGCAGGAATGCTGCTCCTTGGATAAATGCAGTGAGGCTGTGCCGTGTGGTTCCCACCATTCCTTAGCAGGTAACTCTGCGCTGGTTTGTTAGGACATACCTGCCCCAAATAAATTAGGGTAGTTGGTGGATTAAAATTAGGCATAATTAACACGGCGATGGTTGAGGTAATGAAGTTTTGAAGCATTTCAAATTCTCATTTTATGTTACTCCACACGTTCGAGCTCATAATGCATGGACATCGCTGTATGTGCTGCTTGAGTCAGAGTTTATTTTGGGTATGGCATATTTCAGATTGTTGTCAAATTGCCTATCATAACTGAAGCTCCAGCAGTTAGGCTCTTAATGCAGTTATGGGTATGAAAATAAGTGACTTGCACAGTCTGTGTTGGAGCAGGGCAATGCAGCTGGGTTCTTGCAAATTTTAGACTTACCAGTGAACATTTTTCTCTTGATATCTACGTGTTTATTTCATGCTATTTAATTAGCCATCTGGATGGGAGATCCTGATTAGCTTCAGACAGTTTGTGAAAGGTTGCCTAAGAAGTAGATGGTTAAATGAAAATTCATAGCAGCATTCATCTCAGCTATTCTCTTGGCAAAACTCTTGCTTTAACATCGACTTTCAATAAAGATCTGCCGTCTTCAACTCTTGTTTTATATGGAAAAAATGCTTTTAATGTTCTAGATTTAGAAGTTTTTACAGAGCTTAATAAAAATTCACTTTTGGGGCAAAGCACAGTTGACAGATGTACTGGTACTGGTGGTTTCTATTTAAAAACATGTTCCTTTCATTTGCTGCATCTTGCAGCTGCTGAGAGCGTTCTGTCTTGCTTCCTCTATGTTTCTCTTGCCATCTTCCAGGCATCAGAGAGAGGAGCCAGGTGTCTTCAACAGCACCAATGGAGAGAAGCTGCTTTTCCTTTCTCTCTCCCTTGACTCAGCTTTTTTTTAATCAACGTGGGAAAGATACAGACAAGCACCAGAGATGGGACAGAAGCTATTTGTTATTCTCAAGTTGCATCTTTTCTTGAGCAGTAAGGTCCATTAGAAAGAGTACTATGGGACTCCTGCGTGTGTCCAAACAGAGATTATTTTCTAACTCCTGCCATGAGGCCTTCATGCTCCATTGGCTTTGGACTGACACTGAAAGGACAGGTAGGCAACAGCAAACCAATAACCAGAGTAAGATGTGCTGTTCTGGGAGAATAACGCAGGGAAAAATTACACATAGGAATTTTCTGGGCAGAACCTCTGTGTGGGGAGTTTGGGATCTGGCTCATGCTGCCACTGGTTTCTGGATGCCCGGTGCTTCCAGGAATTGGTTAGCAATGTGAAGAAAAGGCAATCAAATGCTAATCTCTTGCCTAACTGGTAGCTGTATCTCTTTACCAGCTTAGCACTTCTGGGCCATATATCCATGTAAGAACCCCAGTTGTACTTCTTTTTATGTGTATTGACTTAGTGGAGTGCAAACATGTTAAAAAGTTCACTTTCTCCTTTATACGAGTCTATAAAAAAGCTCTTAAAATGGAGTCATAGGGTTTCAATGAGACAAATGAATGATCAGCCGAGACCCAACAGTCCTTCCTGGTGGATTAGGTGCTTTGCAGTGAGAAATATGAAGATGCTAATCAGCCTGGGGAGTTTTCATGCCTCCAGCACTATGTAATGACAGCAAATAGTGCGACGTCTCCAAGTTCTAATGGAGGAGGTGGGTAGGATGCTGTAACAGGCATCACTCATGATACTTGATTCCTGTTAAAACCATGTTTTCAGAAGTCTCCAGGCAGCAGAGATTTCATATGCATTTATGGGAATTTTAGTAAAACTGAACATATACGCTCTAGTGTGGAAATCTTTCTAACAGCTATTTAGACACTGTCATGGGCAGAAATAACAGTAAACACGTGCACGAGTAGATCAGTGTGTGTTTTCAGTGTCTGCTTCTAGGAGAAATGGCACATTAACATATTTTCTGAATTTTGCAAATGCACTGCAATTCGGCAACTCAATAAACTTGGCTTTATACGTTCTTACACTATGATGACACAGTATAATACCAAGATGGTTTCCAGTTGGGGTTTAGGAAGCTGTGAGACATGGCGGAAGTGTTGGTAATCAGGACGTTTCAGCTCTCCAGCAAGGGATGTATCTGTTTACAAGACTGGCTTTGGAAGGGTTCGGTCCCACTGCCAGAGCAATAAAACACACTCATTGCAATAGAACAGAAGCAGGTTGTGGCTTACCAGAAGGAATTGTTTACTGCGCGTAACTATTACATTTCATTTCCACACAGTGGAAATTTTGAGTTGCATTCTGTCACTTACACTTGCAGGCATCTCAGTGCTGTGTTTGTATTCCATGATGGCCACTGAGATCACAGACACGAGCAGTCACTGAGAAAAGGAAACCAACAGAATGTTTCATCTGCTACCCCCCCCAGAGTGGTATCGTTATTCTGGGGAGATGCAGAGCAACAGTGGAGTGTTTGGATAGCTCTCTTTGGAGAGACTTTCTACAAACAAATGTGGTGAAAACAGGAAAGCGTAGCTCAAAAATACCACTGTGTTTACTGGGAGCTCCTGAGGGTTTTCCTTCTGAGAAGTGCCTGCTGAGCACCAGGTGCACCTGAGCTCTTGCTGGGATGTGCTATTGATGCAGGCTGGAAATGGTTAACAAATAGCATGGGGCTGGGAAATCAGCATCCATCCCTGGCACAACTCCTGTGGGGATGCGTGCCAGGAACCAGAAGCTGAACTCCTCACCAAAAGCAAAGGACAACACAACAAAATGCCTGGAGACTGAAGTGCTTGTCAAGGTGACGCGCCTGTGGTCTTCAATGAAGTGCAAGCTGAGAGACATCTCTGCCTTTCAGAGAAACGTGTAACCAGCGCCGTTTGTGAGCATTTGTGTCGCCATTACAGTAGCAAAATGTTATCTGCATAATTACAAAGTTATGTTCTGATAGGGATTCTTATTTAAGCCTGTTACATGCTCCAGCAAAGCAGAAAATCCCTTACTGAGTACCGTTAATAATGGAGCATTAAGAATACACTGTTTTCTTTTCTGGCTTTATATACATCTATTTATTTTTCAAACAACTGCGTTTTGGTACTTTCTAGGATTTCACCACCGGGTGCTGGAAGGATCTAGGATCCCCCTGGAGCTGACTATGAGAGGAGATGTCGCTATGATCGGTTCTGGTCATGTTCACTTTGCCTTCAGAGCTATTCTTTTCTGTAAGGATTAAACAGCTTTCTTGTGGTGAAATTCTTGGCACTGTGACGGGAGGACTAAGATATCTCCCAAACCTTCCTAAAGTAGTCATTTTTTAGGTTAGTACTTTGTGGAGCCAGGAGTTAGATTGGAGGATTGTTGTGTGTCCCTTCTGGTTTGATATTCTATGGTTCTATTCTATGATCCTCCTACACATCTTCTGAACAGAATCCAGTGAGTTCAGCAGGTCTGTGGAAGCCCCAGGCATGGGCTTCCACCTATGTGGTATTTTGGTGATGGTGATGCCCTCCTGGGAATCCCTTCTGGGGGCTGTGCAGATGAGGGGGGTCCTCGCAGACCCTGGTGAGACTCCCCCAGTGGTATCTGGCCAGGTGGAGCAGTGGGCTGCACCCCCAGCTCTGCCCTCTCCAAACAGGGGGAGTAAAGGTGCAGCATCCAGCACAGGTGTACTGAGATGCAGTGAGATTAGGAAATAGGAAATAAGACTCTTTCAAATGGGAAGAGAAGGAGCACGAACACTTCCAGAAGAAGTGGGTGATAAGAAAGGCAGGTGGAAGGGCAAGCAGGGAACCCTTTCTAGGCAGGCCTACCCAAAGGCAGCCCTGCTCAGGGCAGAACCTGCCTGGAGCCTCATGGACTTGTTCCTGAGCTACAGCACAGGCATTGGTGGAACAACTAACAGTAACAGTTTTTCTTTAAAGTCCACTATCAGTCAAGCTTTGTGTGCTGAGCCAGTGGGATTTGTACCCAGAAAGGCTGGGGAAGTTGTTCTTCACGCAGAGCTATACGTAACTGAGATACAGTGGTGACACACATTGGAAAAAGCAATCCGAGGGGCCCAGTTTCCTGCTGGGATTCCCACACAGCAGAGTGCTGTATCTGGAGGACCATCTAGCAGCCTATCCTCCAGCTACTCGACAGAACTTGCTGCTGAGATGCATCTTCTCTGTGCTGTGGGAAATGAGCTTTTCTCTGCAGCTTAAGTCACAGCACGAAGTAAGCAGTGGATAAAGGACCCTGAGTTCAACTCTCCCTCGGGCTGAGTGCTTGCAGCACTGCTGGCGTAACATTAACATTGTGTGGCTTTATAACAAACATGTGCATACTTGAATTTAAAGGCCAGTGGGTTGGCTGAGCAAAAATTTATTGGGAATGGGAGGAGGGAAAACATCTATTTTCTTTAGCTAATACAAAGGATGACTAATTACATCAGGAACAGCTGCGGTGCCCCTAAAAAGACAGAAGACCAGCTGATTTGTGCCATGCTTCCCCAGCCTTCTGGCAACACCTGAGCACTGCAAGGTAAAAATCAGGATACGTGCTTTGTCCAGGTCATTAGAGCTCCATTTGGAGAGAAGTGAGCAGGAGAACGGGCTTTGTGTTACTGCTTAAGGAGCTACTCAAAAAGGGATGTGAGGGGGAAGGAAATACATGGGAGAAATATTTCAGCCCAAAGTAATATTTACTTGGGTGCTTAAAACTTTGTAAAATGCCCTGGAGGTCACGAGCCATTCATCCTGCTGTGTATTTCTCTTTAAGAAGGTGCTTGTAAGTAGTACTGGAACACATGTGTGATGAGGGGTTGCCATGGCAAACAGGTTTTGGCAATATTTAAGACAGAGTTTTATAGCACAGCAGAATAAATAAGCATGTTAAAGCCCCATACAGTAACTTGTTGGCACATACATTAATGCTCCCAAGGGCTGCAATAACTTAAGCACCCTCCCTTTAAATATTTTTCAGAGTTTTTGCTTTTTTATTGACTACATGCATTTAGTATTAGGGCTAGGAATGTCCCATTTCCACCCCCTTTTGAAGTGAGTAATTGAGGCAAAAAGAAGGAGGACTGTCTCATAAATCATAAAGGGCCATTGTACACAGACAAGAGGGGCAATTTTTCCTTTTCCACCATAGGTGAGGATAAGCCAAATCCTAACTCGCTCCCTCTGGACATGGGGTAGATTGGTGCATTTATGTTTCTGATAGAGCTGGAATCATCAGAAATAGTTTCACACCATTTTCTGTAGTTTCTCTCTCGTTGTTCTGTGCCAAGCCAGTCTCCCACATCACGGCAGTGAGATAGTGGCCCGAGTGTTAGCGGTTTATGAGCACCTGTTCTGTTCCCAGCCTGGCTCCCACTTCCCACCAATGAGTCCCCAGCAGGTCTGGAAAGCTTCCCTGCAGCACTCCCTCAAAGCTGGGAGCAAAGAGCCAAAGCTGTGCTTGTAAGAGAGCTCAGGTTTGTGGCGCTCTTAAAGGTGAACATAAATTACTCTTTATAATGAAAGCTCTGGTTTAAGAGTTATTAGTGTATTAGACCAGGCTTTATTAGCTCAGAGGTTTCGGAGCCGTGTGGGAGGTGTGACACTGGCTCCCTCTTCTGTGGGAAGCAGTAACCTCCCTGGATCGGAGAACTCAGAAGCTGCCAAAGGCAGGCAAAGCCCACAGCTCTCCCACCCCCTCCCACAACGAATCTGCTTCAATGGGCATGAAAGTGTATCAGTGCAGACGTGACGAGAGAACGGCCAGCTGTAAGGCAGGTGACGCAGCCCTGCCTCTTCCCTGCGGGAGTGAAGGATGGCTTAAGCCCTCAGCCAGAGCTGGCTGTCATTGTTTCCTGTTAAAAAGTGGAATACTGGCGAGTACGATGGATCTGATCCTCCTTGTTTTATTGGTGAACAAGGAAGTTACTGGGGAAGGGTGACAGAAAGTACACACACCCAGCCAAAAGGAAGACTTTGGTCCATGCTGGCCCCTGCTATGCTCAGAAGTAGGATGTTTTGTGTACTCCTATGCTTTTAGGAGGACCAAGAAGAGCCCTCAGTCTTTGCTGTGATCACTAGAGTGCTGCTGGGCTCTCCCAGTGCTTTATGTACACTCAGCAATTGCCAAACCATGCTCAAAATGCAAGAAATGGGGGAGGGGGAAGGTTGGTTATTTTTATATGAAATTTATATTTCTAATACCTAATGCTGATAGGTTCATTATGAGTTACAATTCGCTGAATAAGAGAATCCACGAGGGAGGGATGCTGCATGGAGAGCAAAGAAAGAAAAAGGCAGGAAGGTGATTTCTATGCCTATAAAAGCATCTCCTGGGCATAAGCAGTGTGAAGACCTACCACGTCCTTCTGGTGGTTCGGATCTGTGTGCAATTAAAGCCTAGTGGAGCTGTCAGGGGCTGTTGACAAATATATTATCAGCAACTTACGTTAAGCAAAAATTACTTAAAATTAATCCATCCCTGCCCAGTGTTCCTGTTTCACTTCAGAAGAATGTGCCAGGAGGAGTAAGTACAAACCTGACAATGTTAGGGGAACCTCCTCAAGGTGGAAATTTGCAAATAGGGCTACTGTAGTATGTAATGAGAAGCTGCAGGGCTTTCAATTATCCCACATAGTCTGTCTCTTTGCAACTTGACTGACAGCTAATTATGCTGGTGCCATTTTTTTTTTTGGCAGTGGAATTTAATCTCCCAGATGGAAAGCAAATCAATCTGCCCATCGCTGCAGCTGAGGTATACTTTGGCTCCACTTTAATTTATTCTCTGAAGCCGAAGGAGGCTGGTCATTTCAAGGTACAGAAATATCACATTTCTCCTGTTAACCAGGCTGGTAAAAGGAAAAAAAAAAAAAAAAAAAAGGAAAAAGGAAGAGTTGGGATTTTGTAGGCTATGTATGTTGTGAAATGTTGTCCTGGCTTTGCATTAGGAAACAGCAGCATCATCTCCCCTTGATTCCTGTGCGTGGAGTCTGACAAGGAAGAAGCATTTATGAGCTGGGTGCTAGTGATAATGGTTAAACATGAGTTGTGGAGGCATTAAGTGGGATTCTATGGAGGAATGAACTAAATCTCTGTAGAACTCAACACAAAAAGGAATTGGTGGCAATTTTCAAGCACTTTAGCCAGTGTGCAATAGTCTGGTTCCCATTGGGTTTCACACCAGGGATATAAATACAATCTTTCTACTTACCTGCGCTCTTCAGGCCTATCAATTATGCTGCTCCCTCTGAGTTGCTGTTACAACTGTAGGCATTACTGTCCTCTGCAAAACCATCACAGAGCAGAGAATGTGACTATTTACCACGGGCTGCAGACCTGATCTTTGAGTGGCCAGGCAACTGCAGCTCCTGTCAGCGCTGTTTTTCAGGCTAGAAAGCCAATTTTAGCTGGGATCAAGGGGAAACGAGCTCACAAAAACTTGAGGTTAACAAACATAGGGAAATTAGAGCCTGATTTCACTGCAGACTTCTGTTTGTTTGGCTAACGAGGGATGCTCTCACCTTGTCAGCCCATATGTGCTACCTACATTCCATCTGTGTTTTTTACCTTCTGGTGTGCTTTCTCTGAATTCTTAATTTCTCAGATTCATTGGATGTATGTATTTTGGCTTTGGAGAGCTCACAGACCAAAGAGTTCTTGATTCCTTTTTACTGGAAAGCGAGCATTTCTAAGAGTGCTTTGCTCATGCTTAGTGAGTCAGATTCCAGCCTCCTCGCACTTGTACAAACACTTGGCTGTTTTACTGCCTTCACTGCAGCAAGGCTGCAGACTGAAAGATCAGAAGCCCTCACATCTTGCTGTCGATATCCATCCCTTCATGTTTTCATACAGTAATTACAATCACGATGCTTCTGCTAACGAATCATAAAATGATATTTTACAGTTACGAAATCTTGTACATGGAAGCATTTGTTCATGACAAATCTCTGGAGAGCAGACGTTCAGGTGCTGTCCCATCAGGTGCATTCATCACTTTGCTGCATGTTGTCCTTCTACCGTGTGACAGTTAAAGATGGAGCCTGTGCAATGCCCTCACAGTCTGTAGCAGAGAAGAGATATCATCTAATGGATGATCAGAATGTTAATGAATCTATGAAGCTATGGAAAGGATGAGCAGTATCTGGGGAAAAGCACCGCAGGAGAACCAGAATGTGGGATTGAAAAGCGACGCTGTGTGTTCTGTAGCAGATATTTGTGGTTATAATACCACTCAGAGATATTTGTACCCTCGGATTGAAAGCAGGGATCAGAATAAGGACAGCCCCTACTGTATTTCTGTGCCTCCTGGCACCTGTGGTTATGGATGCTTTACTTTCCCAGATGCCTCAATCTCTGCACAGCGCTGGATTCCCAAGGAGGCAGAGAAGCAGGAAGAGTTGAAGCAGACAGGCTTGTTCCCAGACTTCTGCCCAGGGCACATCTAAAAACAGGGTGCAGATCTCAGTCAGGGTTGCAGGACAGATGTGGATGTTAGGAGCCTGCTTGTACCTCAGCATCTGCCAAAATGCTAAATCCAAACTTCCAATAAGTCGAGATCTAGAAGAGAGCTGAAGGAGATGCAGCAAGATTTGTTACTGAATCTTAAATTAATCGTGAAGGATGGAGGGCTGATTCCAGCGGAATGTAACGTGAGACTGAAAGTCTAACCTGTCCATCACAGCACTAATCATCCACAAGACACATCTGCACTGCGGTTACCAAATACTCTGCCCTCCTCCAACTGTTTTGGGAAAGTAAAGGTTGCACAAATGTTGTTATTCATTGCTTCCATTTCTCAGGGGGAAGAAGGACTTCAGGAAGGAAGGATTCAAAGAGGCAGATGAGCTGCAGCGCGATTATGAATTCTTCCCCTTGTGTGGGGAAAAGAGAGAGACCCCAAATTTGCATTTTTGCTTACTTCCTCTCTGGGGCAAAGTAACACTTCTGTCAGCAGCTAATTGCTTCTGAAAGCCAGCCTGGCAACCTGACCATGACTGTGGTAGGATAATTATACCTGCTCAACTAATCATAGTGGCTGACAACTTGGGATGAAAAAAGCTTTGGCAGGATGATAGCCTACAGAATTAGGGGGAACTGCTAAAGGAACACAATTTTTGATTCACCCAAAGGACAGTATTACAGTGAATTACCTACAGGAGGGAAAGTCAGGGGAGTAAAAGCAGAAGAGTAGTGGAAAGCAAGACTTGAGGCAGCGGATGGAAAATGCTGCTGGCTGCAATGTTTTTAATGCCTTAAAGTATTCAGAGAACATTCATTTTAACCACTGTTTTCAGATAATGGAGTCCTAATGGACTGCAGCAACGAAAGAATAAGCAGCAAAGACCAGTTCACTGAGACTTTCAGTGTACGGCCTTCCTTAAATGATAAATTTATTTTTACATATGGTACTAGTCCGTTTAGCTGTTAAAAATGCTGGGAAGACAACTCCCAAAGCGATGTTGTTTTGGTCCCAGTACACATTAGCAGCAATTTCTTCTGTTTTTCTTGTTATACATGTAACCAGATATGTTTCTTTTCAGGTTTTTGAATCTATGCCACAACTTGCTGGGGCTGCACCACGTGGCTGAGTTCAGGCTTGTTCTGGGATCTCTGGCTTCTGCTTTCCTCTCACAGCCTGCTGGGTTGCAGGACTCGAGAGCTACGTTCTCCAGGCTGTGGGGAAGGTGGGTGATCCACCGAAGTCAGTGGAAACACCGAGGGTTTAGGAGCTTCTGTATGAGTGCCAGGAAGGAGAAGGATGCTCTGGAATTGGTACAAAAGGAAAATACAGTGATGCTCGCTGCAAGTGATGTTCCACAGCTGGGTTACAACGAGGATGGAGACCTTACAGCTCTCAGGCTGGGGCTCTGCCTGCTGTGAGAAGCAAGGCGTTCCCCTGCTCAAAGCCACGTGAGAAGCACTGATAACTGTTTCTGTTTACTCTGGAACATGATGCTGAGAGCTCAGATCCTCATCAGGTGGGAGATGTTCATGGATCCATAGCGAATTAAGGGCTGAATTCACACAAAGCAAACCTTGCGCATTACAAGCAATGATGTGAGCTACTCACAGCAGCTGAAGAAGTGGATGAGATCCGTGGCCACAAGAAACAAGCCCGTGTCATTTGAATTATGGCACAGCTTGCCTTGAGAACGTCTCAGTTCAAAGTTGACATCTGTTCATCTTGTATAGCAGTGTGAAAGATGTGTTAACTATGACTGCAGGCTGTATTTTTAACCCCTCTGAAAACACCAGCGGTATTTAAATACATTTTTTTTCTGTTGTTGATGTGATTTGGAGGGAAGAAAAAAGACTGCACTTTAGAATGTACTATAAGGTGTAAAGAGACCAAGGAGCTGGGATCTGCTGGGGACACTCTTGTTGGGACGTGCGTTCCTTCTGCAGTGAAAAAGGAAGGCTCCTTCTCAGGTGTCTCAGGACTCTCTCCCACACGCTTGGCTGTGCTTTTCTCTGCTTTTCAATCCTTTCAGTGACACCTAGTGATATCTGTGGAAAGTGCAGCTTGCTGTTGCCTGTATGATGACCAACACGAGGGCAGGAATGTGCCATTCACAATGCAGTGCTAAGGTACGGTACCTTGCTTACTGCTGCTGAAGCTGCTATTGTTTAAGATTGGCGCTATAATTCAACACATTTCACTTCGATTTCACAGTGTGGCCAGACGCCCTATGTGTTTGATGCACAGAATTAATTCACCCCCTGCTCCTAACTCTGTCTGCTTGTTTGGAGCAGCACCATTTTCTAAATTTTGCCTTCCAGAGTTGTCACTGTTGATCTTCTACAGCACTCAAATGGTGAAAGTATTCACAATCCTATGCAAAAAAAAGACAACAAAAAAAAACCCAAACCCTTGACAGAGCTTAAGCTTACCTGCTTTTAATACCTGTACTGAGTTTACTGAAAGCAGCCAGATATGCTCCATTCATTGCCCTGGATCAACTCAGGAGGGATGTGCAGCACTCTTTCATCAGCAAATGAAGTTTTTAATAGCAATGGAAAACGTATGCCTACTATCTAGAAAGCAGGCTAAAGACTTCAAAGGAAGGGCTTCCTCTTCAGAGAGCATTCATATGCTTTTGAATGTGTAACCTTTCCTTTCTCAAAGTACAAAAACAAGTGGCTTCCGTAAGGTTTTTGTTGGTATGGATTTCAGCTGTGCAAGCGATATGGCAACCAGTGCAAACTGGGCTCATAAAGATGTGGAAATCATACAGAATGGCTTCAAACGACCCAATATTCAACGACTGGAACTAGTTCAAAAAAACCCTAGGCCTTACTTGATTTGAAAGGCTGGGACCTCTCACACTAAGCAGCCAATTAAGTCAGCTTCTTCTACGGGAGATCTGAAGCAGCAACTGGAAAGTCTGAATGCTCACAGAAGAAAGGGTCAGTTGTGAGAGTGACGGAGTGTGCAGACATCCACTCAGTGCATACAAGATGCCCAGCGTCTCCAGACCAGATTCCAGGCTGCTAATTGAAATCTGCTGCAATTCTCACAGCTAACTGCCCTGAATTCAAAAAATGAAGACTTAAGAGAAAAATTCCACTACACCAACAGCAACAGTTTGAACATTTTACTAAATCAATTCACACGATTTCAAAATTGTAAATATAATTAAGGACAAGAGGGTCTCTGTATCTTTTTTTTTTTTTCCAGATTTATCATTAAGACAATAAACAAACACAAATTAGGTTTATAGCATCTGTTCTTTTAAAAAATGAAAGGAACGCCACTCGATGTATTGATAAAGCACCACAACACAGTTACAAAATAGGGTCGGCCTGTTTCTTTCACAAGTAAAAGACTACATTTTCCTAACAGCTTCCTGCTTCGATCCATACTTCATTAAAATAAAACTATAAAATCTCCTAGATTACACTAAGTTCAGACAATGCCTGGGATACAGTGCATTAACAGCAGTAATGCCAACTATCAGTGCCAACATAAAACATCTTAGAAAGTAAAAAAACAAAACTAAAATAAATCCAAAAAACCACCTTTATTTCCCTAGATGAGCAAAATTTAAAATAAGGGATGCTCTGCTTCACAATGAGTTAAGGTTTTGGAGAAGAGGAAGGGTAGGAAGGGGCTGGTACTGCAGCTTTCTGTGCTCAGTTGGCATCTAGTTTGGCCATTTCCTGCACGTATATCCCTATACTCTCACTGTCAAAGAGCACAAAGTACACCGTCTTGATTGAGGAGGACATTGTTGACACAAAGTAGCTGGAGATGGCTTTCAGGATCAGCTGCGCAGCCGTTTGCTTTGGGAAACCGTTTCTGGTAGGAGAGACAAAAAAAGAGAAGACAGAAAATCAAGCCCTGCTGAAAAAGACTTTGATAGTGTAAACTTGCACGGAATGCTCAGGCTTTTTCCTAAGCAGCACAGTAAATAAGGCTACAAAGCCAGTGTTTACCATCTGAATTAGAAGCTACAAAGTTGTTTGTTTAGGCAAGACTTAAATGCTCAAACAGAAGAAAGCATTCCCAAAATAGGAATGCAGAGTCCACACTTAATGGGTCGAACCCTTCAATATCTGCTGGCTGCATTGTTCTCATCCAGCAGGCAGCTAAACCATGCACTTACAGGTATGACAGTCAATACTGCTATAAAGTGTGTATTTACTCAAATCTTTCTTAGGCAAACAGTGATAAGGATGTACTAAAACCATTCTCAGATGAATTTTCAATACAGAAATGGAGGTGGGTGGTAACAGTTGTAATTTTGATAACAGCGAGATTTTTTTCCTTTTTATTCCTTGTTATTCCTTAAGTCAGTGTGTTTTGTTTTTTCTTTCCAAATTTATTGTCGTTATTTTTTGACGAAGAAAAAACCAATAGCTGTTTCTGACTAGAACCACAGCCACCTGGAAGTCAGCAGAATGCAGCTGGTGTCACAGTATGGCAGCCTATGGAACGAATTATTTTCTTTGTATTATTTCTTCCAAGTGTGTGTGTTGCTTACAATTACACACGACAAGGGAAAATTCCTGCTGCACGTGCTTAGAAAGACGAAGAGAGAGGGCTCAGTCAGCATCAGTGACAGGGGGCAGAGCAAGCCCTATGGAAGTACTATCAGGCTTATCCAGTGACCCCACTGTGCTACTGGTTACCTGGAAACAGTATGAGCCAGCATCCTCATGGAAGCTCAAACTGGAGGACATCATGAAATTAGTGCTGCCACGAGGGGAGCCGTGGAAACAGCAGCAGCATAGCACTGGATGATATGGATGCTTGAAATCACAGTGCAAACACGTCTGTGACAGGTTTGATAAGCGTGATTCATTTTTCTGAGAGTTATGTACACAAACAATACAGCAACAGAATTAATTTAATGATGCAATCAATAAAAACAGGCGTGCAAGGAGCAGAGGAAGGGATGAAGAAATTACATGTTTTCCTCAATTGTGAAGACTGTACTTTCCAAGCACATCACCCTCTTTTGTTTCTCTACAGATCACTACCAATCTTTTGCCTTACTACAAATCACATCTTTCTCCTTTCTTCATTACAATTAAGAACAATATCTTCACAGAAACTACTTCTGTACAAGTCCCACAGCCCCATCTATTCAGCCTATCTCTAAAGAGGCATAACCATATAGCTACATCTGTAGTGGAAATGCTAGGTCATGTCTTGAAGCAGAGATGGAGCACCTGGTGGGAAGGCAGGGCCAACACAGGGGAGCTGAGGTGCATGCAGTGTACCTGAGTGATGGAAGAGCTGGAGCCAGGATCCACCTCTTCCCAGACCTCATTTAAGTGCTGGCACTGGAAGTAAGGGTATCTCTCTGGAGGTCCCTGTGTGCCTGAGTCCTTCTGAAAGCAAGCAGCTGCTTTCTCTTCTTTCTGTGCTTACTGCTGTTGTGTTGGAGTGAATCCTCACTTGCAGTTAGGGATCTTGTTGCTCTGCTGTCACTGCTGTGATTTTTATCACGTTACATGCATTACAGCGATTAGCAGCTTTCAGAGATGTATCTTTCTTTCAGCACTCATCATGCTATTGGAATGTGGTAATGATAGGAATGGTACAACTTAAGAGAATTCCAGAATTTAAACTCTTCTGTCAGCAGAAGCTCTGCTGCTGAATTCAAGCAGTGTGTGAGGAGTCTCCAAGGGAGAACAAACAGCAAAAAAAATTAAAAAAAATCACATTTCTCTATTGCAGAAAGCTTTAGAAAGTTAAGTAAAATAGAGAATGCTGATGACCTTTAATGCAGTCTTTCATTTGAGCCAACTGAGGTGTGTTATACTGACACATAACATAGGGCAATATTAATAACATACAGATCACACAGATGGATTTCTCAGTTTCCTCAAAACCTTAAAGAAACATAGAATAGAAGCTGGGTTCAATTCACCTCTGCCATTAACAGGTGCATCGTGACTTAGTATTTGCCCACTGAAGCACCAAACTGATAATAAAACATTATAGGCAGTAGGACATAAAATGAGAAAGGCAATTGCCTACGTCGTGGACAGTTCACTGCACATTACCTTACCACAAAATACACTCCATGAGGAGTTCTGTAGTACTGCTGCCTATAATGTGATGTTATTCATGCCACCTGAAGACAGTACATGTGATATTTCAGGAATGATTACATGGAATAGTACATCTGCTTCTTTCTTTTCTGAAAAAAAACTCTTATTTGTTTTTTTTTTCCTTATTGGAGCAGAAGAAGGGGGAAAAAAAAACATTCTGAAAACATTTGTACATTTCCAAAGCTGACTGAGTTGGCTGGTGAGAATAAGTTGTGTGATCTGACAGCAGTTTTGACACCAGAGCTACTTCCTACTGTTGGCTTACTCAGAGAAAAGGGCATGGAGTCAGTATGCCTCCACATCTGATTGTCTGCTAGTTAATTATGAATGCTGCATTCTGGCATATATAGAGAGCAGACATCTGAGGAATTCTGCTCCTAAGAAGGACCAGTCATGAAGGAGAACACAAAAATCAAGGTATACCCTGTTTCTGAATTGTTTAAAGTGGATTCTGAAGTCACACAGCTTCTTGATGCTCCTGCAAAGTGGTCGCAACAGGTGAAAGAGAGGAGACTCCTCAAAGGGAGGCATGCACACAGGGGAGCTGAATAAAATGAGTTGTTCAGGACCACTGTAGGGGAAATAAATGGAGGGGGGGGGGGAAATCAGAAGTAGGATGCTGACCAGTGGCCACATATGGGCTGCAAGGTGAAACAGAAGCCTCTTACAATGACCCCCTGGTCTGAGTTACGGTGTTGTGAAAAGGCTGTTTGAGAATTCAGCCAAGCTGGTGTCAATTCTGTCCAAAATTAGAGCCTCAGAATGAAATCCCCACTTTCAGGATTATTTTATTTTCAATTTCAAACTCTTCTTTCTCTGTTCTACTGCTGGCCCTACCAGACTGAACTCCAGGCTACCTTTGTACAGCACTCAGTTTGTGCTTGCCACGAGTTGGCTGTTTCTGTGCATCTGGCCCACTGAATGCTACAAGTATGCTATTTTATTTTCCCCCATGATTTATTTGAACTGCCCTCATGTAATCCCATTCCTCAACTATAAAAGAGAATGAAACTGTTTATGTGGATTTATTGGGTGATGTCTGCTTGACAGATGTCTGTACTAGAACAGCTGCATACATGTGGTGTCTTTGGTATTTGCTGTCTTTGAAAGCTTTACTTTTTTAACACTTCTGACTTCATAAAAAAATAAGTAAAGAGTACTGGCAGAATATACTCTGTTTTCTCAAAAACTAATTTATGCTTGAATATTTCTAATTAAAGAAAAAAGGGAAAATAAACAACATATGTTTCTCCATGCCAGTTGATTTCTCTCCATGTTTTAAAAGCACCACTTCAATTGGCTTGAGTGAGAGCAACATGCATGCGCCAAGTTAACACAGCTGCGGATCTTGCCTGTCAGTAACTGGATTTCATAACAGAACGTGGATCTTATGATTATTCAGGGCTTCATCATCTCCCACTATCAATTAACTGCTTTGCAACAACAGTCTGAAATGGGAGCTCTCCAGAAAAGAGAGCTCTGTGGAACACACTTCTCATAGCCTCACTTTTAGGCACCTACATACTGAATTCCTTAGCTACTCTACAGTCTGTGGAACAGCACAGTTTCTCCAGAAGGGCAGTTCACAGAACAGCCTAGCTTGTGGACTTTGGATTATTCTGCAGAAAACTTTTCATTTCACTGAGTAGCCTTTCAACCAACAGCTATCAGTTCAATGGGTCAGTATGGATCCTCCACTGTAGCACGGTTTTAAGGAAGTAACAGAAGCAAACTTTGTAAAATGACACCCACTCGAAACAGCCATATTTGCAGCTTTTTCTGATGCAAGACACTTGTATTAACCATCCTAGTGAAACTTCTGCTTCTCCATAGCTCTTCACCCTAAAGCTCAAGCGGTGTTTTCTGCTCTACAAAGAACAGCACAGGTGAATTCAGCATTACAAGATGGGAAGGTCATTCTTGCAGATCAGCCAACTTCTTTCATGACAACTTTGAAAGTGGCAGTTGTTTAGGGTTAAATATACTGCTGTGTAATTCAGCATAGATTAGGTCTTCACAGTGAGCCAGCAAAGGCCATATGATTCAAACCTCCCTTCTCAAATCCAAGTTCATCAGAATTCTAGTCTACGTTTAGATTCTTAAGGACGTTGTTCAACTTCCTAATGGCACTGAGCATCCTGCACAAAACTACAGAACTGAACTTTAGACTTAGGCTTTAAAAATCTTGGCAACGACTTTTAAGATAACTTTTTTTCTGGAAGAGCCCCACGATGTAAACTTTGTGGAGTTTAGTTTATGGATTTGGGGTGAAAGCTTGAAGTGACCCTGCAAATCCTGAGAATCAAGACTCCTCAGGTCTGCTGCTTACACAAATGCTAAGATGTCTTTTAGCCATCCCAAAACTGTAGTAGGTTTAGTTACGTGCTAAAGCCAGGTAAAATAGACTTTATTTCTTCATGCTCTCCTCTATATCTCAAATTGATGCACTGTTCAAAGGCACTTTTGCTCTTTAATCTGTTTGTATGCTTTAAGACTGCAGGGATTATGCTAGATGTGCCACAGTTGGGAAAACACTACAGGCTCCACGTGCAGCTTGAAGGAACCTAGAAGAAACACTTAATTTGGGGAACTCAAATGAATGAACAAGAATGAAGTTAGCATGGTAGAAATGAGTTTTGTATGTAAGAAGAGACAGGAATGATAACACATAGAAAACGTGGTCAGTATCAAGCATCAGGCTTGTGTAACAGCCTTACCTGCCACTGCCAATTGAAGGAAACGCAATTGATTTCAGCTTCTTTTCATCAGCCAGAGCCAAACAGTTCTTCACTGTCTTTTCCAGCAGCTCCTCACATTTGTCTGAGCCCCAGCCTGGGCTGTTACAGTGGATCACAAATTTTGCAGGCAATCCATGGCCAGCACTGACAACAGCTAGTAAGAAACGAAAGTGAAACATGACTCTTTCCTCTCATAGCATTCAAAGAATGCATATGTGATTAAAATAACAAACAATTGACAGATATTCCTTTATCCCCTCTGAGTGTTTCAGATTAGAAATCACACAGTTTTAAAATATAACAACATGATTACAGAGACTTTCCTATTTCCAGCTGTACTTTGCCACGGTAATTTATACATCATAACTATAATAGAGCTTATTTTGGAGAGCAAGAATTCATGACTGACATCAAAGGAAATACATTTATACTGGGGACTGTGGAAATCTGTGTAATGTCTGAGAAGAAAGGCAGTAATCTCTTAGAATGTAAATCCGTTCTAGGGATGATCTTGCTTTGGTTCAGAGTTTAAAGCAGAGCTACAATAAGTATTAGGACGCTGCCCAGCTGGAATTATGACTTGTGTGACCTTCAGCTACTCTTGCTAAACTTTTTTTTTTCCAGCTAGCCTCTGATAATAATGAAACCCAAATTGGATCAGTTTGGAGCTTGTAGTGTTCCACAAATTGGTAAGGAAGGCTGGAAAAAAGGTAAATTAAAGCTTTTCCTTCCAGCTTTGTTTCTGAGTAATTGTAGAGAAGATATTTTGTGCCATTTCATAACTTTGGGCCCAGCTCTATTCAAGTTTTTTTGTGAATGGCTCATCTGAGACTGCTTACACAATGCCACTTTGAAGTGACTCTTTTTTCCACAGTTTTGACAGACAGTTGGACAGGATGCAGTAATGGTTTTACAAAATTGGATTCACACTGTTTATACACCAACAGGTGAAGCCTTGTATGTACAGGGAACTTTAACCACACCAGCTGCATGCTATCACCGGGATGCTGGCAGGGACACAGAAGGATTACCAAGGCAAAGGAGCACTGCCTGCTGCCCACTGACAGCCAGTGAGTCTCCAGAAAGCTGGGTAAGAGCATCAGAAATGGCAGCTGAACTCGCAGGTCTGCAGCTGCAATTAGAAACTTGTCACTGTCTTACAGGACCAGGCATTGAACCTTGGCCAAGATTCAGCCCTCTAACAGACTATGGGATACAAAAATATAAGACTGCAAAAACACAGGTTAAAAACCAAAGCTTGCATCTTCCAAAACAGTAGGAAAAATACCAGGAACCTTGACAAAAATCAGATTTGTAAAGGTGCTGAGAGGCCAGGCATCCTCTACTTCATTCTGGAATCTTTATGAAGTGGTTTTTTTAATTTAAATACAGTTGAGAACTTTGGGTGCTACTATCACATAAAATAGACTTTGCCATGTGACATTCTGAGTGACTCATCAAAAGAATACATTTGAAAGGACAATGGAAGCACAAGGGCTGATGCTCTTATTCAATGTGTTGAGAATCTACGAATCCATAGCTTCAACTCCAGGCAACTTTAACTTGTCCTTAAAGGCAACTAAAATGTTGGCAGCTCCAGACTACATCATAAATCCAAGAGAAATCTCATCAAAGCAGCTGACATATCTCAAGTCAGATGTGAAATGCTGGTAATTCCTTCACACTGAAAGGATAAAATGCCATATTGATATACATCACCAACTTTAGTGTTCCTCAGACAGGGAGTGACAGAGAGTAGTCATTAACTCAATTAGGATTCTGTTGAAGACAGCTGTTAATTACCCAGAGCAGCTGTCCCTTTCTTGAAATGCAAATGTTCTGAAAGGGGAAATAAGTTTTGCTATAGAAACAAACAAAGAGAACCACTGCATCGTTCTGTGCTAGTTACAGTCATGGTCCAGGTAAGGGTCCTGGTTATTTTATGAAAAGGGAAACCCATATTACTGAGAAATCTGAAAACTGCATATCCATTAATGGGGACGTTGACTTTTGTCCAATCTTTTCTATCAGTCAGGTTCTCTGGGGTAGAATGTGTCTCTCCACAGGGTGAGACTGCCATGCAATGCTCAGATCTGAGGGGTGCACTGCTGTCTGAGAGAAACATCTTCTTTTTTTCCCCTCCAAATTGCAATCTGTTTGTGAGCACAGTTTGTCTTGTTCATTGGTGAGCAGATAAGGAGTAATGCAGATAAGGGAAAAAAAGAGAGGTTCCAAATATTTTAGCAAAACAAAAATTCCAAGGAAAAACTGAGTAATGTTTTTAAAAAGCAAGGAAGAAATCTGTGTGAAGCACCAGAAGCAAACAGTCACAACTCCTTCTGTCATAGCTGAAGTCTTTCATCTCTCCCTCAGCTTTAGTCAAAACTGGCTTACAAAACTGCGGGTACTGTATTTATTTTTATAGCACAAACACAGATGGCAGAACCAACATTCTATATGAACCAGCACCTATCAGCAACATCACAGATGGTGTCAAATTGCCATTACCAAATGTTAGTACTCTTACGGTAGATTTTTCTCAAATATTGCTTAAAATTTGATAACTACACATCAAAAAATCATAAGCTTCTACAGTGATGATGCTGGCACTGATGAAATGAAGTATTAAGCGGGTGCTTGACTTTAAGCACGTGCTTAAGTTTGGTGAAAGTCAGTGGCATCTTGGCAAAGCAGACATTTAATAGAGTTGAATTCAACCACTCTGATTAATAAGTATCCAATTAATTGCTTTTATGAAGAGTACCCTTGATGATCAACTCTCCTCATGTATGTGTGCATCTGTGAACAGCCTGCTGTTAGTTGTAATATTACATCACTGTGCCGTTTTCTGGTTACTTTGATAATGGCTACTTAAGGTGCATTATAACTCTGGAGAGCACAGCTCACAGTGCAACCAGCAGTGATGCCTGGGGACAGCAGGAACCCAAGCAGAGTGCAGGATGTGTGGCTGGTGGAGCCACGTGGTTCCGAAGCGCAGAGCCTCACCTCCAGCTATGTCCAAGGGCCCGTTCTTTTTCCGAAGCTCAATGACAGCTTCCACAAACTCCTTGCCACCTTTCTTTTCCAAAGTGCTTCCTGAACAGAGAATTGTTATTTTATTCCTCTCATCTCAGGTTCCCACAGCAGAGAAGACTTATCATTATTTGTGATTACATCGCTCTACGTATTTCTGCCCAAACATTTTTTTTGGGGACTGCAAAGTAAGATCTAAACCTTTTGGGACTTCAGAGTTAGCTATTCATTAAAAACAACAATGATAACAACAACAACAACGAAAAAAAAACAACAACAAAAAGACAACCCTAAGAACCCCAAAACCTTCCATCTGTATCCCTTGCTAACATCCTCAGACTGATTTTAATGTCAAAACATCTGACATGACATCCCTGTCTCCTTCCTTATCATGAGCATCTGTCAATGTGAAATGCTGCAGAAGAATGTGCTAGCTCAAAAGTGATTGAAATTCCATAATTCCTTCCCTTAAGATTCATTTCCCCTCTCTCTTATAAATGTTTTTAAAGAGCCATTTGCCACAATAAGAATTTGAAACTCACCTGATCTTGGTCCCTGACCCCAACAGGTGGCACCAGGAATGAAACAGTCTCGTGAGTGCAGCGGGCTGCTTTACTTGGTAACTGCCCAGCTTGTTGAGCCACCTTTAACCAAGAGGAAGAGCCTCAGAAATAAGGAGAATCTCTAAGGAACATATTCCTCCAATGAACTTCTCTGACTACAGCTAAGGAGCTGGACAAAGTCATTTTGGGAGGAGAAGAGCTGTGCAGTGTTTCAAGGCAACCAAAAGGTATGCTTTTACCAAAGGCAGTCCATCACTAAATGGTTTAGATCTTATTTTGCAGCTCTAGTTTTAGGTATAAATATATGTATAAGAAAAAAACAGCCCAAGAAAGCAGTTTCCTAACTACATAAGCATCCCAAATAATTCTGCGCTGTGCATATTAATTATTAAGGCAGGTAAGTAAAAAGCAGTGGTATCATAAAGGCTCTGATTTCACATATTACTTCCCAAACTGATTTCCAAAAATTCAGAACTAGGATCTCTAAAGATTTAGGCTTTTATTTAGTGAAGCCCCTTACTTTCACTGATGGAGAAAGAAAAAACTCATTTTTCTGATGGAAGTGCACATACTGTATGCTCCATGAAGCAGAGCCCCTCCTCCAAGGTTCAGCTTAATAAATAAGAGTTATAGCTCTGAGAACTAAGAGGACTGCCAGATGCTTTCGTTTCGACCTCGTTGCTAAATTTCTTCCAAAATGACTATTAGAAGTTTCTTGAAAACAAGAAGGCGTTTGTTTGCTCATTCAAAAACTGACCCTGCCTCTATTTTCCTACTGGTTTGTTGCTTTTGGGATACAAAAGCTGAGCATAATTTAGAAGTGTACGTCTCATGTTTTGCTTTTTTCATAACTAATTCAGAATTGCAAGATCAGACTGGGTAAGTCAGAGTGTAATTTTGCTCCTTGGACTCAGTTAAGCTTTTTTTTATGTAAATACTTTGGTCTAAACTTTAGACAAACTCCACACTAAGACTTTCATGAAATTCAGTTAGCTGTGCAACTGTGTACAAGGCACCATCTAGCAAATCTCTTAGATGAGACAGCAATGGCTCCTCTGCAGCAGCAAGGTGTCCTAGGAGAGCAGGCTATGAAGAGAGCTGTGGCCAGGACTGGTGGCTCAGAGGAGCACTGCCTTTACAGCAGCCGTGGCTGAACCCATTTACCTGATGTGGCTGACATGAGCGATCTGTAAAACCCCTCTGACAGGGAAGGGATAGGGAGGGAAAGAGTTTTCCATTCTAGTTGTATTTCTGCTGTATGTATTTCATCCCTTCTGCTCAGATCTGTATATGCATTCCAGTTATATTCCCCTTGAGTCCATGAACTCAGATCAGTCCTTAAACCCATGACATTCATAATCCTTAGATTTTCTTGTTTCAAGGGGAAACATAATTAAGCCTTGAACAGAACCTAGGAACAGAAAAGATCTATTAACTGGGTCATCTCTTTGCCATTGCAAAGCTGTTGTACATTTAATGGAATTTAGCCTACTTTTTTCTAATTCAATCTAAAAGGATCAGCTTTTTCCCTTCTACTGGGAATTAATTTATAATTAAAAGCAACGAACAACCCTGTCAGCTCATCTCACTGAGCTCCTGCAGATATGGTTGAAAGAAGAACATATGTGCTATCAGTGGTGTTTTCTGCACTTACTTCTCAGTTACGTGCTTCCGATTAATAGTGAGGATTTATACTGAAATCATCTTTCATTTTATATTGAAATGATATTTCAGGACTATGTTGTCAATGGGAAAGAACACACTGCCTTGAATCATTTTCCACTACATTAGCAACTTTCTGGAACGGAAGTCTCGCTTCAGAGCTTTAAGGTTAGTAGCTTATTTGCTCACAGGCATAAATATGTGCCACTCCCATGAGAATAAGGTCATTATCTCATGCTTTTGAAGCAGGCATTGGTATCAGTGTTGAAAACAGCGTTAGCAGAAATTTAGGCTCTAAAATTCTCAGGGTAAGCCCCCAGTACACTTACATTGTTAGGGGAAAAAAAACAACAACAACAAAAAAAATAATTAAAAAATAAATGAATTTAGATGGGTAAAAGTTAATCACTGGAAGCTAGGCATTTGTGCACTTCTATTCTTTCTTACAGCAGTCAGAGGCAACAGGAACCTACGCTAAGGTACGAGCAGCGCAGCTCTGAGAGAAAATTGTCTTTGTAGAGCAGCTTCTTGAGCGTTTCTCTGACAAAGGGCAGGACACGAGCACCTTGTCTAAATGAGCCTGACAGGCTTTAGAAACGTATTCTTCAGATAAAGGGAGTTATGACACTCTTCTTTTCATGTCTCTGCATAACGTTTAGCCAGCCAAGTCGCAGCTGTTCCCGCTCTAACAGGCCACAAAGGGCTGCGTTCTTCTGTGCCTTACTCAGAACGGAGCTCCTTAAGAAACAGTGGGTGTTGCAAGGCTTGCTGACCTGCAGTGGGACAAGGGGCCTCCACAGGGGAGACCCTTTGTGCAGTGATGATGAGGCTGATGGAAATGTAAGAGGCTGGGATCGTGCAGTTGATTTATTTAAGTGTGGTGTCATCGCCCTAATCAGCAACTTCCACATTCAGCCCAATTCTGATTTTGCCTTCTCAAATTACTAAGGCAGATCAGGTAAAGCATGGCTACCTGTATGTAACATCCTTCAATTAAAGGTATAACCAAGAGAGGAGTTACTCAGGGCAAAGCAGAGATAACTACTGAAGACGTCTGTAATATGTAAAACCTTAACTCATCAGTGCAGCTTAGATGACTAACTGTATGAAAAATGTGCCTGGTGTGTCTATCCATATGCTGGTGACACAGGCAACCACTGAGCAGGGCTACAAGCTAATTGGTCCACGAGTTAAAACATGAAAAAGCAAATCCATCATAAAAGTGCTCAGAAAATAAGGTGGGCTAGATCCAGCATGTCAGATGTGAACATCTGAAACTTGGCATGGAGAGAGTGTACTGGAACTGGCCAGAATTCTAAAGATCAAGGCATAAGCTGTATTCCATGTCATACAGTGTTGTAGTTCATTTTCCTTGGTGGCATGCCTGCATTGTACATATGCTGTTCTTGCACTTCAAATTTTGGCAGTGCGTTCTATCGTTACTTTTGAAAGTCTGATTTGGTGATAAAAATCAGGAATGCCTACTGAGTTTGCAACAACTCATTGCTTTTTGTTATCAGTCAGGACTGCTGGAAGTGAGAAATAAATGCAAATCTGCATAGCTACAACAAGCTTGTGGCTGCTGATTGACCATGCACACACATACAAACTCCGCAGCACTGAACTTTCCATTACCTACTTCACCACCGGTGTAGAAGTCAGAGTTTGTCGGGTGAACGACAGCATCACTGTCGATCGTGGCAATGTCAGCCTGTACAACTTGCAACTACAACAGGTAAACAGATGTATATCAACCACGTTGGACAGAGACCCAGCACAGGCTCTACATTTACACATGTACCAACGTCCATTATTTTCCTACCTTCACATCTCCAAACCTTGCGCCAAAGGAGTAATGCTGAGTGGTGTGTGCAGGTGTGTGTAGAGAAAGGGGTGTAGGGAACAGGAGGAGGAATATTGAGTACGACATGATCAAATAGATGTTAAAATGACAAGTCAGAGCAATCACACGAGATCATTTCCAAAGATTTAAGATCAGCTAACACCCCATTTCACTTGGCAGCATCCTAGAACAACTAGTTCCCCACAGAGCATGACACTAAAACATGGAATCTGTTTAAAAAAAGAAATTCATGATTGTCAAGCCAAACAAAATAACTAGTTTCTCCATTTTGTCAGCATCAATAAGCTGACAGGAACTCATCTTCATATGCATAGCAATTCATTACTTGGTTACTAAAACCGACGTTTTCCTTCATATGTAGGAAGCAATGTATGGCAGGATTTTACTGAATTTGATTTCAAATGTGTAAATGATTGAGTTTATGTTTTAAAGGTAAAGCCTATTTTCGAATTATGTGTTGCAAAGGATGAGACACAGGTGTGAAAACATACATGTACCTGAGAAAGACTGGTTTTAAATGACCCTTCTTGAATCTTTTTCTTGTTAAATTACATACAGGAAATGCAGCAGCAGAATTATGGGTTGCATTCCATTTAAAAAACAACTGCAGGTATAATCAAATAACAGTAGAGTGCAGTACATAATGTGTGGAAAGTCAATTTTTCTTTTATGCTTGCTGAAGAACAGACAGTTGATGAATCTGGAACAGGAGGAGGTTTAAAAGCGATACAACATCAATGATAGTATCTGCAAGTTCAGCATTGGTATACTATCAGTTTTTGTTTTCAGCTGAATGTGATTGGGATGGGGAGCAACCTAAACAGAATTGAAACAAATAATTTGACTGAATCACACATGAAATTAAGATACAGAAAATTTGGGTCTAGTTTAATCATTCCTCTTTGAGAAGCGTTATGCCTACTCTGAGTATCAGAAAAAGGGATAACATCAGAGATTGCAGTCAGAATGGAGAAACTGCTTATTTTGAAAACAACCTGACAAAAAAAGTATTTTAGTCCTCAAAGAAGCCACATAAAAACCCCCCAGAATAGCTAACAGTCACATATGATCATTATGGAAAAGAATTTAAATGATTTTTTAAATTGAATTCAACTTGAAGGCTAGCAGTTGTTGCAAGTTTTCAGATTTGGTGAAAATGTCTTTTGAATACAGTTCTTCAACAAGAGAGAACCTGGAAGATTAGAATTTTGGCTCTTATTTCATGAATGAAGCCCTAGAGAGTAAATTCTGGGTTCCATAATTTCCATGTGACCATTAGTTGTGTCAACCCATGCCCCATTTACCTAGGTCATCTTTAAGGTCAATGTCAGCATTGGTAGGATTGATAATGGCCTCCACCTCGAAGCCGGCTAAATTACTGATTTCACTGTGAATAAGGTTCAGCTGAAAAGAAAAGCATGAGGTGGGAAATAACAGGACAGCTGGGAAATCACAGAGAAGCTGCAGAAAAGTGAGCTTTGCAACACAGATGGAGATAGCATCACTGCAAACAAATATGCAAAATAAAAGGCAAGTCATAAAGGAGGGCTGTTATAAAAAAAAAAATAATTAAACAATTGAAAACATCAAGCCCAAGACTCAAACACTGTTGACACTGTAAGGAAATAAATGTACCTACCAACAAGGCCCTATTTTGGCTTTGTGCTGAGTTCTATTGGAGGTTCTTATTTCAGCATCATAAAAAAGGTATTTGTCTCTTCTTGGAGGACAGATGAAAGACACCCTGATCATCTCTCATGCACCCATTGTAGGGATGTGCCGTGGCTGTTCAGCTCTCAAACTGGATGAAAGGCACAGCTTCTCTTTACTGAAGCCAGTGAGCCTGAGCACGTCTTTAGGAAAGGAGGCGCTTGTCTTTAGAGACAACTCCACCCTAATAAAAGGCTGCACTTCTTTTTTCTTTCCATGCTCCTGTCACCATCTCCTGCCTTGCACTCACTTTGGCCTTCACACACAGTTCTGCTGGTGCCATCCCGATCCAGTATTGTAAACAGGCACTGTTACGTCAAATAGAACAACTGCATCATAACTTATATCTACAATATGTATACACCTTTAAAATGATTGCTTTGCCAGCTAATTGGGGCACATGGAAAGCAACTACAAAAAATAAGTTCTTATTCATTTATGTAAGTCTTCAAGCCAACTGAAATTAAGGGAGGCTTTCCTTCTAACTCAAAGCCCACATCCTCAACATATGAAACATAAGACATACAGTCAAACATGGCAATTAATCTCATCAAAAACCGAATTTCATCTCTTGGTTTGTAACCCTCATTCTGTAAACTTAACTCTTTGTGTCTTCTCCACGTCTATGTGATTTTATTAATAGGGAACATGAATCAATTCATGAAACCAATACAAATGAATGGGTCGTTCAAGGAGGCCAACATTCATCCATTTAAGTTTTCTGAAGAAAACATTTCCGTTTCATTCATGTGATTGTATGAATTGACCTTCTTTCTCTTTTTAAAAGTCAGCAATTTGATATAATTTGCATATGTTCCTTGAGTAAACTGCATTCCATCAAAATAGGGTGATTCTGGTTAAAAATGAGTGTAATTCAGCCCTGTTTTAAGTATGGGTCTGTCTGGGAGTCTGTAATAAAAATCGAAGCAAGCTTGCTTTCCAAATAGCTGAGAGTCCTTTAATACTTCACACCTGGTGAGTTATTCATACTGGAGTTTGAGTCTTGAGTTTGACTACAAGCAACTGCTGTTTAGAAAAAAAAAAAAAAAGAAAAGGAAGTCAAATAAAACCAAACCAAAATATTAAATAAACTATGAATTTTGAAATCGTAATAATAAAAAATATCCAAAAACAAAATACATGCACACACCAAAAGACTGTTTTGTGGAGATTTTAGTATGTTCCTAAGCACATTTCATCCATTTTATAGGTGAATCTTTTTGATCCCTAATCAAGTTCTACAAATTTTTGTACCCCAGGTTTATCAGCTGTGCAGTGTGCTGGTTTCAGACCTTAAATTATCTCTGCACCTACTTACAGAAGGGATTTACAGAGCAACCAGCTGCTACTTAAAGTTTCAACTTAACAGGAACAATGAAATGCTTACAAAGCTGCCCATTACTGATGACTCTTGTTTGCAGCTAAGTGTTATTTGTTCAATTCTGCACGTGCTGTTCAATGCAATGTTAGCCGATTGTCAAACAGTACAGCACAAA
Source organism: Tympanuchus pallidicinctus (assembly GCF_026119805.1). NCBI lineage: Eukaryota > Metazoa > Chordata > Aves > Galliformes > Phasianidae > Tympanuchus > Tympanuchus pallidicinctus. Next base: position 7,236,724 of record NW_026294742.1, on the reverse strand, counting down.
TTAAACTTTTCCCATAGAACTAAACAGAGCAATTGCTTAATTTTACTTTTTAACAGTATGAAGCATTTATCTGAGACAGAAGAAACAAATCTCTAAAGGGCCACCCTTAAAAAAACCTACTTGCACATCCATGTGCAACTTTCAAATGACTGGAAGTTTTCCTAGGATGAGTTTCATAGTGCAAAGTGAGGATGGATTTTGCAGCCCAACATGCTGCTGTTTTTCTGAAAGCCCAAACTCTGATGCTCAGGCTTGAGGTCTGACACTTCGCGCTGTAGCTCACTTTCCCATTAAGAACACACAGAACAGAAATACAAGACTAATTAACCAGCTATGATCAGAAGGAATATTTTTACTTTCAAATTGAACAGCTCAAAATGTTTTAACACATTAAGCTTTTCTACCATCCGTGTCAGGAGTGTAGTTGTATCTCCATTCCATAAATGAGGAAAGCAACAGGGAGAGAAGAGGTGATTCATTGTGTCTCTTAGCTGGCCAAATCCAGAAGCCAGGACTCCTATATCCCAGGCCTTGATCTGAACCACCTGGTGTCTTCTGGACCCCAGAGGGGCCAGAAGCTTTTCCCTCCCTCAAAATGCTGTTTAGCAGTGAGGTTATGTTGAGTGGTCATCCTGCAACCAGGCAGTCACCTGTTGTCCTCACACGCTCCCAAAATAAGCACCATGCAGGAGCCTAAGGAATCAAACCACAGCACTGTCATCTACAACAGCTATTGAGGAAAATTCTCGTCGTTACGCTTATGAATAATCATGTGGCATTAATTTAAGGCATTTTAAAGTCTATGTTATCTTTTTAAACATCAGCTGCATATAGCAGTGGCTACATAGAAGCATTTAATTGATTCAATGTCACGGCTGTTTTTAAAGATAATTGCTACATTTCATTTCTAAATTTCCAAAATAAATAAGCAATTATCTGGGATTTCCACGTCAGAAATAATTATAAAGCCCCACAACTGGCAGTGAGACCCCAGACTGCCAGACCTGCATGGCAGCAGATGCTCTGGCCCAGCCCAAGTTTAGGGGACAGGGAGCAATGCAGTCCCACTGATTCCATGGCTGAATATTTTATCTTTGCTCTTTTTTAAAATCACTAGAAAACAAATATTTTGATCATATGGAAGATGCATCTTTGGAGAATAATTTTCCCAATTATTATTGTCGTGCACAGTATTCTGTAGAATACTTTTAAAATACTTCTAGGAATAAGCCAGCGTAATAGGAATGTCTTTTGGTTTGTGTGCTAAATAAGATGTCTGATCACCACAGGGCAAGGATTTTGTATTCTAGGCTCTCTCTTTTTCATTCTTAACAAGAGTGCTTGAAAGAATTCAGGTTGGTCTAAACATGCTATTTTGGGGGTACATCAGAGCATCAAAGAGCTTCATTTTGCAGTGACACATAACAAGATACTGACCATTCTTACATTTGTTAGAAGTGTCAGTGGTAAAAAATGCAGCACTAACAGGTGAAGAACCAGTGTGAGGATGGATACAAAGCACCAGTGATCTGGAGCTGCATTCACAAGAGTATGAGCAAGCCAAAAAGCCCATTTCCCATACAAGGTACTGCTGGAAAGTCCACAACAGACAGAGGCTTTGCTCATCACTGCTTTAAAGCAGTTCTGGAGTTCACAACTCTCTTCCTCTGAGCCCCGTCACAAAGCCCCCTTGATCTGCAGGGCCAGTCTTGTTAGAACACGACATCACTTCCTATTACAGATTTCTGATGGTAACTACAAGGAGCTCAGAGTCAGACCCAAAAGCCTTACACTCTTAGCCTTCTTCATACAGCAACTTAGTCTGTAAGTTTTGGGTTCTAATTCAGTCATCTGCAAGTCTTTAAAATTACACTGTAAACCACTCCCCTAGAGGTAGTCAAAGAACAAAAAACCTAACAAAAAAAACCCCTACTGATCTCATAATCTGGCTCTCAGTGTACAATTAACAGTGGAAAACAAGTCTTACAAGAAATAATGTTACTTTCATGCACGTTAAAATTAGCGAACACATTGTGGAAGGATAAATGGAGAACATCCTCAATATGAAATAAAAACGGGTCAGAGGATACATCCCACAATGGACAATAATGGTTCATCTTTTATGACTTACAACACAATGATCTGATTACTGAATGATAGAAGAAAGATGCAGTTTTACTTAATAAAATTTAGTATTGCAAACTAAAGGCAGGTTCCAAGATAAAAGACCAAATTAACTTATTCAACTGTCTCTTCAAATGAATTGTCTTTTTAAACAGATGTGTTTGTATCAAACCACCCCATGTCCCAGAGCATATTCGCAGAGAAAAAAAGATCATGGACTTCCAGCTTTTCATAAAAGCATCATTCATTATTACACAGCATTAACTATCGCAAAAAATAAAAAAAATAGAACAGAACACGAGGCATCTATTATAAACAAAGGTCTAAAAGAGGTTTTGATTAAGAACTGCACATCCTCCACAACAGCAACGAAGTGGGATGCCCTTCAGAAAAGCCATTTTATTCTTACAGTAGTTTTGTCTTTGGCAAAAGCTTAGCTGTGGCAATTGTGCTGTCTGTGGGTAAGGCATGATAGATTACAAGCACACAGGCTTTCTTTCTATTTGAATATTTAATTATGTAGGCTTATGAAGACTCGTTTATGTATTTTTAAAACGTTCTAGAAGTTGTTTCAGAGAATTTCTGTGTTTGTAAACTGATTTCATACACCTCCACACGCACAGTGGAGAAATGTCAATTGTACCTGGATGTTCTGGGGGTAGGAGGTGGTGGGAGGGCTGTTCCCTAAGCAGCACAGACAAATAAGAATTCATCTACACAAATGCATGAGCATACCTTCTGGCCAAGAAACAGACTTTTTGTAGACAGGACCGTGAAGCCATCTGCAGGAGTTCCCTCTGTTGTGCTGTCAGCACTGGCTGATTTGCTCACTTCTCCCTGCTTCTTCTTCCAAAAACAGAGTTAATTAATTAACTCAAGACTCAGGGTAAAACAGCGTTTAATAACACTAACAAATATGACACACACAAATGCTTACCAGCAATAAAATGCTACTACAAACATTGGCGTTTGGATTTTATCTGTGAGTCTGCAGTGGCCTGATAAAAGCTGAAAGAATCACAGCAAAAATGACCTCAATGTCTGCATATCTTTATGTTCTTCTTTTGCCTATGATTGCACACAATTGAGGGGACGAATGCATTAAATGATGAAAGATAAAATGAACTTTTAATAGCTTTCTAATGGTTTGTGTGCAAAAATTCTGTTTCTATTGATGTGTAGGCAGACATTCATTTTAAGGTAAAAACTGGCTAGTCAGAGAGCACATTTTGTCTCTGTGAAGGACTGTCATCAAAGGTTTCAGGAGACCTTTTAGAAATATTGTTTTGAAATGCATCTTCCCTTAGGGACAGTGCAGAGAAGTACATCGTGCTTTCTGCCTGCATACCCATAAGGAATAGGCTGAACTTGTCTTTGTCTTGTCTGGTCATTTTTCTTCAGCTCCAGTAAAACTATGGAGAGGCAGTTTCCTCAATCACTATTCCTTCCTTTCAATTATATGACTGAAGTAAAATGATAAGTTGCAGGACATAATTGACTTACTGAATAAAAAAAGAGAATTAAGAACACTTTGAAAAGGATGCTTCATGAGGACAGTGAATTGACTGCTGCAGCTATCGACTCAACTGGTACCAAGAATCATTTCATATTGTAACTGAATTACTACTTGTGAGCTCATTTAAATCTTTGTTGCCTCAGCACTACAAATGCTGAAGCTGAAAGCACACATGGAACACTAGGCAGCCACCTTTCTCCTATCACTCCTTCCCAAAGCATATAAACTAAATCTGCAGCTGAACAACTAAGACGACTGATACAAAGGTGTATTTGTGCTTCTAGAAGCTGTTGCCATGCTTTTCTTTACACAAATGTTTTGAAAATTACATTTTCATGGGTCCCATTTCAGTTCCCCTAGAGTTTACTGTTAACTGAATACCAATGTAGAAAGGAGACCATACAATTTATTGTGTGGAAGAAAAACAGAAACCCGCAACAGACTTCCTGCTTTTGTAATCAAGCAGAAAAAACAACCCAGATTTAGAAAAATTATTAGTGCACAGTTATAAGAAGCATTGCACTTGAAATGTCAGCTAGTAGGTGTTCTAATAGGGAGAATTAAATTCAGCAGTTCAAAACACAGTGAAATGGTAAAGACAGTGACCAAGTAAACAAGAGAGACACACAGGATGAATACAGAAGCTCTGTTTGACTCAGAAAGGTACATTTTCAAATGCACTGTCTATTTCAGGAAAATGTGTGTGTGTACTTTTCCTCCTACTTCCATTATCTATTGATTTACAATGGTTATTTTGCAGAAAAAAACTTCCTTGGTTGCACATGCACACATTAGAAAGACTCCCTACTCCTGCAAACTGAAACTAAAATTGGAAAAAAGGCAGCTACATGTTTTTCTTGGCTTCCTAGCATAAGAAAATCATATTTTGGACCTCTTGTTCTTCCCCTCAACCTTCCTCCACCTTCCTTTTGAGTTAATTTCTTAAATTAAATTCATTGGTAAAACACTAAGTGTAAACATGGAAGAATCTCATTTATAACATACTAACAGGTGGACACTGTGAGTCTTCAGCTGAGCCAAAGAAATCGTGTGTGACCACAATTAATGCAATTTCTCTGATGCTGCAGAAGCCTGAACTACCTGCTCCAGGAGAATTGCATCCTACTTCAGAAGGACTATTTCACCCTGTCTGAATTTCAGCAAATGAACTGCAGTAAGAGGAGTCTTATATTAACCTGGAGCAAAAAGATTAATCCAGAAACCACAGAAAAAAACAACATCTGAAAACACAACGGACACGTTAATAGCTGCTGACATTATTACAATGCAAGCGACCTAGAGTACTGTTTTTCTTCAGCATTTACAACTTTAGAATATACTCAAAGTCCAACCAAGTTGACTCTGTCTAATGCAATGCAGACACTTGTGCAATCACAGCAAAGGGATCCCTACAGTTGCTATGTGAGATCCCACTTCTGCCTGCTGGTGCCTCCAGCAGTGTTCACCCAACAACCTGACAAAGACTAAAGCACTCATCACTTGCCTGCCTGCCACTTCTTCCACATACTGCAGGGACTGGGCAGCACTCTTCCCTCAGCATTTGCTCGTGCTAGTACTGAAATCACTATCTTTAACCACATGCTAAACTTCTCTAGGTGATGTTCCCTACAGCTTGTTTGGGTTGAAAATAAATGGAATACTCTACCTTGGATTTCCTTGCTCCTTTCTTTCCACCTGTTTTCTTTGATACAGTTTTTTTCTGTGATGGAGACTTTGCCTTCTTTGCTGGAGGTGGAGTGATGATGGCTTCCAGTTTTCCTTTTGAGCCTCGCTTCTTTGCCAACAGCTCTGGGTGAATATTGGGCAATACTCCACCACTGGCTATGGTGACCCCTTTCAACAGCTAATAAGAAAAATAAATTTGCAGATGACAAATTCCAGCATTTACACACCAACAATAGAAAATGGCTTTTACTGCAAACTTCATACACTGTCTTGAGTTTTAACCGATTCTGCTATGTTTTTCAACATGTATCTTGAATAAGACAACACGAAGCACATGAAAGATCTGAAGTTAATCATATACTGAAGTGTGACTGTAAAGGGAGTACGTATTCTTCTTGCACATACGCTGTTACTGTGAATGTCACTTGAGCTCTCACAAGAGCTGTTTCTTCATTAAGCTGTGAAGCCATGCAATGAAGGCTGCTACCCAGCTACCAGAAACCAGGCTGCCCTGCAAAGCCCTCATGTCTGTGGCTGGGGATTCTTTGTTTTTCGAGGAATGGGACCCCAAAGTCCATGATACAGGACTGCAATAATTACCACGCTGTGTGAGACACAACGTGTGTCTCCATTGCTGAATTTCCATCGGCAGACATTTTTTTAAACAGAAATTATTTTTTAGAAAAAGGAACTTCCAATGGAGGGTAACATCTGTACAAATCTCTATACCTGGAAGTCTTTCTTCAGAAAAATCTTTATGTAGTTGAAGAAAAGCAGATCAATACTCAAAAGCGTGCAGTTCATTCAGGCCTTTAAAAGCAGAGGTGAAATAAATCGTGGTCTGTATTTAAAGCCACTTAAACCTTTTATTTTTTCTTAACACCTTACTGGGACTAATTAAGTATTAGGGAAGATAGAAACAGTGACATCAAAGTCTCTCAGGTATTTCCCACTTTCTGATTCACATTTACTGCTCCCCAACCACAACCCAGCGGGGCTCTCAGCTTACAAAAGGAGATATTATTAAAAAGTAAAGCATTATTTACTCCCACACAAAAACAGAAGGAGGATGATTTCTTTTCGGTTCTATCACGACACACAGGGTTGGAACAATATCTTATCAGATGTTGTTTTACAGCACCTCCAAAAAAGGGACGTTAACTGTGGCCAGTGCCTCTGGCTGACACCACAACACTGTAATAACAATGCCCAATTATTTTTTTGCTAAATTAGACATCTTGAAACCTGTAAAGACTTGCAAGAGTTCCAGAGCTCTTCATGCTGGGGTTGCCAAGACAGACTTCAATGGGGACAGGATAAGTCCCATGGAGTCCTAAGCTTGTTATGGGGGAAGACAAAAAATAAACGAACAAAAAAGCCCTCTGAGAGTTTGTGATAATGCTCTTGTCTTCAACAGCAGTGACTGCAACAGGGCAAGCAAATGTCACACCACATTTCCTGTGTATTTTCACACATTGGAAGTATCCTGAAATACATAATTAAGCTGAGTGCTTTTTGTTACACAGCCGGTGTGCTGGTGAGCGAATTGGTTGTTTCGTGGTGGGCTGTTCAAGAAGCAGAGGTCTTGAATTACAGTTCAGCTATATGGAAAGACAATTCTAAAAGCCCTGAAGGAAATCCTGGCCCTCACACGGTGGGGTTTTTTCTTACCTGATTTAATTCCTCATCATTTGCTACAGCCAACAGGATGTGTCTCGGAGTGACTCGACCCTTCTTGTTGTCCCTTGCTGCATTTCCAGCCAGCTCCAGAATTTCCGCTGGGAAAAAAAAGTAAGCCCCTTTTAATTACGTAGTGATTGTTCTTAATGACCACAACGTATTATTTAGCATCCATTAAAATATATATAAATAAATAAATGTGAACACTACAATGTTATTCCTGACTGTTGTCATATAACCTCAACATCTACGCCTAAAATCACTGTATGCTTTCCTAGGTGCAGTCACTGAAGGCAGAATGCACATTTGAAGACCTGTGGTCTAAACTATATTTACTTCGTCGTCCTCATAAAGTTCTCAACTTTTCTGTGTCCTTCTCAAGTTTATTGTGTGTTTATTTCCCCCAGTTCCCTTTTCTATAAGGTGGCACAGGACCAGATGCACAAAGGTAGATTTTTCTAAAACCTGTCACAAATATGATTTCTGGTTTGCATGGCTTCCACTTTTTTAATTACTGGAGAAACTGCTATTCTCAGTTCCTTACCTGTAATGCTATGGAAGCATATAAGCACACATCCAAGTTAGGATACTGCAAATACAAGCTATGCAGATGCTACACTTAATGATTATTTTTTTTTTGTCTCTTTAAGAAGTTGGCCAGAAAAGGTAACTGATAAATGATGTTTGTTTGCTCCTAGTAGATCATCCTCTTAAAAGAAATTTCCAGCCCTTACAAATTACACTTAACAGCTGTGCCTATGATGACCTTTATTGGAATTAGGAAAGATTAACTTGCTTTCCTATAAAGATCCATGAAGTGCAGGGCAGGAGCCTTACCTGCTAACTTCTCTGTCTTCCTCTCAACAAGCCTTAGGCAAAGAACATCATAAATTAAAACAATGCCAGGGGAACAAGAAAAAAAATATCATATGTTTATCTGATTTTGCAGTTACAAGCTATGACTGTCTTCATTATCCATACTTTCATTATCCAAACTTTCAGCTCCCTGTGCACAGACTGTTTCATACTGCTTTTGGAATGCTACCCTCTTTAAAACCTGGAAGTGTTAGGAGGGAAACAAAAGAAAAAAATGCCTTTTATACACCTAGAACAAGAAAACATGCTAAAATTTAACATTAGAACCTGTGTATCAGAGTACTTTCCTATTTAATGAGAAACTATATCAAGAAAGCACTCCCATAAACTTGCTTTAGAGGCAAATAGAAGTAAATTAAGATTGTAATCCTAACATGAAAAAGATCAAAATCAAGGGTCGCGTGACCACATGCCTTTACTGTAGCACACAGTAACTGTTAAGCAATACCACATAGCACAGACTGGCTTTTCATTAGACTGAACGTGATTCTCCACCATTTTTCATCACAAGCCCCATAAGCAGCTAACAATGACATCCACAGGAAAACGTACAGCTGCTTCCGCAGTGAAGTTTCATCAAGGATTTTGGTGGACTTTCACCACTTTTGTGTTCTTTAAAGTGGGCAATTTACTTTTTTATAGGGCAAGACAGAACACAAAGTTTAAGCCCTGGAAAGGAACTCTTATAACATCTCATGCTGACAACAATTAATTTATTTTTAAAGCAGGATTAGCAGGGTAAGGTCAACCTGGCTATGCTTTCCACACCTCCAAAGAACAGAATTAAGCTGGCATAATCCATTCCACGTACTTCTCATAAGCCACAGCTCAGACATTTGTGGTTTAGCCTGCCTTGCCTGTTGTAACAGAGGACCTGTATCACATTCCAAAGGGCAAGCTGTGCTCTTGGTTACACCCTGCGCATTCCCACTGACCTCAATAAGATTCTTCGGCACTGCAATGCCACCACCTCCACCTCTCCAGAGCAGGAATCGTTTGGTTTGTATCTCAGAGTTTACTACTGGCTGAAAAGCACGGCTGCAAGCAGCAGGATGCTTTTTGGTTTGCCAAAAAAACAAACTTCCCCCACCTCCGCTCCTTTACTGCGTCAGGCACTGCTGAACAGTTGGGCCGTGTTATTCTCTGCAACCCATCAGCATAGCTATGCAGGCAGGTCATTTTGTAACTAAAGAGTCTAAGAAAGTGTTATGCCTGTAAAGCACAGAGGAATGTTTTATTTGTTCCTCATAAAACTCAAATGTCTGCCCTGTACAGTGGAGAACTGTTCTTGCAAGTGCTAAGCCCTCTTCCTTGGACAGGAAACTCATTTTGAAATTACAGTTTTCTAATGGTCCTTTAGGGAAGTTGAGGTACCCCGCTTCCTTTTTGGGAACAGAACGCTTTGCACTGCTGCTGAGGACCTCAAAAGAGGAGCTCAGGGAGAGGAGGAGGGCATGGAGGGTGGATTTCTTCTTTTGACCTTCTCCTAACAGCTCCAGCCATAATCGGGCATTGCTTGCACATGCAGAGAGCCTGCAGCACAGGGAGCTGCACAACCCTGCTGTGCGCACAGGGCCAGAAAGAGGAGACCCTCAAAGGGGATGGGGCCAATACAGAGAACAACTTCTTGATTTAGAACTGACAGAGACAAACCCAATCCAAAGCCAGCAGATCAGTGCCCTTACACATCCTCCTGGAAATGGAGACCTTCTGGATCCAGATGGGATCCAAAATACGTGGCTGGATTCTGCTTGCAGCCATTTTTCCTTTCATAGCTGCTTTATCCTACTCTGAATCTGTAAGATTTAAAGGGTGTTTCATCCCATGTTTTAAGCTGATCTTAAAGGCAAAATCCAGCCTTGTCAGTAAGGGAGCCGATTCACACTTCCAGAACAATCTCTCCGAATTTAGGCATGTGGTGAAAGAGCAGTAGGTGGGAAAAGGTAATTAAAACTGTGGTTTGATTCCCATTCTGCAGTCAGATCCTTCTTTGGGGCAATGTTGGAAGCACCCATCTATCAGCTTCAAGGGGCTGAGTCACCGAAAAGCTCTGCTTCATTAAAGGTAACATTCTAATGATGTGCAGCATCCCTACAGAGAGCACCATGGAGCTGGAACACAGGCAACCAAATGAAGGGCCTAATGCACAGATATATACTTTTTATTTTTTTTTAATACTGTAAAGGTTTTAATGATTTAATTACATCTAAATTTTTCATTTGTGAACACAAAGCAATCAAAGTCTGCCTGAGCATGTGAACAAGTAAATAAATAATGATCATCTATGAGAGCTCTCATCAAATGAATGTTCAGGAATATCCATGCAATTCAACAGAATCAAGATGTAAAGCTTCACTTTGGCTGAGGCAAAATAAATAAAGTCCTACGAGCTTCCATATCAGACTCACCAGGCACACATATCCAGCCAGAAGAACAAAGCAAGATCACTTTGCAAAAATGAGGGCTCACAGAAAGGAGGAAAGTAGGTTGCATAATGTCTGCTCCGCTTCTGCCATATATTTACCCAAGTTATTTCCACCCTAGAGAATAATTCCATGGCCACCACTCAGGCAAAGGCAACTATGACACATACTTTATAAAAGGAGCTTTTTTAATGTATTTTTTTTTTAACATGAGGGAAGTATACAAGTTGTTCATCATGACAAGCTTTCAAAGATATAATTCTTCAATTTTCGTATATTGGAATTTAGGTTACTAGGAAGAGATGCTCTTTCTGGTTGGCTTATGATTTTCCCCGTGCTTTTAAATGCATTTCAAATGACAAAAAACCAACCAATCAAACAAACAAAAAAAAAACAAGAACAACACACATTACCAGTAAAAAGTGGAAGAAAGCAAACAATTGTGAAAGAAAAAACTAAATAGGAATGCCTGCATGTGATACACTGATGTATGAACTACTTTCTGTAGCAGTGGGTGTGTTAGGAGTCAGACTACAGCATGAACACATTGGTTTGATTCAAAATGCACAATTTAAGAAAGTCTTAAGTTGGGAAATTTTTTCTTTTCTTAACAGTTTCATTGAATTTATACAAGTGAAAAAATCTTTTGCAATGCTTGCAACTAGGCAAATGGATATTGGTAATGAAAACTAGTCTAAGCCTGTTCTCAGCACTCAAAGAAAAGCACCAGGGTTTTTTTATTTTTTGGTTAGTTTTTATTTTTTCTCCCTCTTGAGGTTTCTAAAGTTCAGTTCAACATTTTAAAAGGAGAAAAGAAAACAGGTTGTATATCTTTGTACTTAAGCCTGAGATAAGACCACAGGAAAGGCTGCTCTCGAGGCTTTTCCTATTCAAACACTATCAAAAATTGCTAGAAGTCTCTACAGAAACCTCATCCTGGAGCAAGCTGCCAGAGTAAGTTCCTCATCCTTCACTTGCAGAGACCTCTCTGCTCTGATCCTCTCTTGGACATCCTACAAAGTTCCCAGTTCCATTACCTGCATTTATTTCACTGCTGCTCATTGAGTACCAGGCCTTGGGTATTTCATAACACTTGCAGATTTTGAAACAAGAACTCAGCACCGAGGTTCAAATAAAACAAATCACTATTGGACATAAGCAAATCAGGCACAGTAGTAACTATAGACCTGGATATAAACAAAATTAAGTGTGTGTTTCTCCCACTCCCACCAGCTCATTTACCCTAATGAAGTATTACCGGTCATTATTGACTAAAACTCCTTTAGAGCTTAAATGACAAAGCCTTTAGCTTAGCATGCATTCAGGCTGTCGTACTTTCTAAATGTAAATATTCGATTTAATCATGTCTGAGTTCATCCCAAAAGTGCTTTGGGTTTGGTTTTGTTTTTTTTTCTTGTTGTTTATGTCTCAAACTCAAAATCTGCTGTTGCATTGAATCCTTTTGTCTGCCTTCTCTTCAGGGAGATGAAATCATAGCTTTGAAAATTAAACTCTTAACAACTAACAGGTGATGCGTTGACATGAAGCCAACTTCTGAAGGCTGGAGCTCCAACAAGGAACTTTTTCCAAAAGAAATTTCAAAGCCTCTCCTTACAATAAAATATTGGAGAACAATATCCAGAAATGAAAGAAAAATGAATGCTGACACAATTCCATTGAGAAAAAGCGTATTGGCTACAGAGCCAGCTATATGACAAGGAGTCTGTTCATTGTATTTTAAATTAATCAATCTTCTATCAGCAATTTATTGACTTCAGAATCATCTTGCACCATTCCGGAAGGTTTTAACCCAATCAACCCCAATCATCAAAGATTATTACGAGCTTCCTGCATTCTTCTTTCTGTGTATTCCACCCAATCCCCCTGGAATCCACCGTCCCAGCAGTGGAAGCAGAATCATTTAACAGCACTTTCCCTCTTATGCATTCCAGTAAAACAGTTCTCAGCCCTGGTTCAAAGTCATGGAAATTCGATGCAGTGAAAATCAATTCAAGATATTTTACTGCCATGAACAAGCTTTGGTGAAACCTCAACTCTCAGCAGGGCAATCATTCTCTTAGGATGCGATAAAAAACTTTCAGGCTTCAGTCTCTGAGCTGTATCAAAACTAGGCCCCTTAGAGGAGAAACTGCGGGCTTTGCCAAGTTATTCTAAGTTTTGTGTTTCTGTGAGGCAGATGACAAACTGCTGTTTACATAGAATTCGAGTTCAGGCCACAAAAGCCACTTCCACTTAGAGCCTTCTGATCTGACTCACACTGCTCTTCAGCTCTTTTTTCATTTCCTCCTTTTATATTTCCACACTTCATATGAAACTTTTCGCTTTTTTTGTTTCTCCTTTCCTTTAGGAGATGCAATGCTATTTAACGCACTACTTTTTGGGTAAATTTTCAGGTTAAACTTTGTCAATAAAATGTATATGAATTCACTTCATGGTGACACTTAGGAGGGAACTTTCTGAAATCTAAAATGTTACTTATTACCACAGTCACACTGCAAGTACTAATTTCAAAAGTGATCCCCTATTTCTCCTCCACTGACTTAAAGACTCCCATCTAACTCTGCCTGTTTTCTTCTCTTCCTTTGGAGCTTTCCCTACCCAGCAGTTTACACTCTGCTCTTACTCCTAACAGTTTACATATGCTTTAGAAATACACTCTGACATGATTAATTTAACTGCTGCCAGACATTACTTGATCAAGTGCAGCATGTGTGCTTTGGTCTGGCTGTTACAGAGGGCAGGAGACTGCTGATGTCCTTTGACTTGTCCTACTCAGTCTTTGACCTCTGTAGGCACATTAGAAACTTGCACGTCCAAACATCAAAGAAGTCAAGTGGCAGATGCCAATCATCTACTGAAACTCAGTAAACATTCATAACATGATTAACCAAGGAAAACGAGGAGATGACTTCGTACTGAAATTCTACAGTTTGCTGAAGTGACTCCAAAACTTGGGCAGAAAGAGGAAATAGAGGTGTATCTCAAGGACATTGCAGCCATGCCCACGTAGAGAGAAGCAAAGCACACAGGTTACAGCACAGCCTTTGCTGAACAATGACCTGATGCAATCCATGCACAATCCATGCACGCTGTGCTCTCGTTTTTGTAGCACGCTCATTTCTAAAGATCTGGCAGATGGCAATAATGGTTTTATCAGCTACCACCTCTGACAGCAAAGCAAGCAGGATTCCGAATTTATTGCTGAAAACATCATGACTCATTAAATTACTGTTGTCTCTAAGTCTTTCTACAACTCCGAGTCCTTTTTAGCACTAAGATTGCAATGAAAGCCATAATAAATACAGGTGTCTGTAGGCAAACACAATTGTTATTGTTTAGAAGAAAAACATTTAGAAACATTTTTACAAAGAATTTTGTAAATGTATTTACAAATACAAACTGCTACTTTACAGAGGCAGTTATGGAGAGGCTAGTAGACATTCAGCACTTTTTGCTTTAGTTTAAAATCTGTCTGCAGAACACACTGTGCAAGAAGTTCTATTATTTTGGGTATTCAGCAGTAGTCTAATTTAAAGAGTAGCTACAATTTCATCAGAGCAAAAAACCACGTTTTAACTGATATTCTGTCCCCAACCGATGCCCAACAACAAGCATTCCAGAGGATTACTGCTTGAAATACTCTTCCCACTACTTAAATGCTGCTTTTCCAGAGTACTCCCTCCAATTCCAGCCACTTGAAACTTACAGACTGGCTTTTGAAGCTAGAAATGCCATCTTTCCATTTAGCCTCCCAATGGATTTTATTTCTGTGGATGTGCAAAATAGTTTTCTGAAGTTACTCTAATTTCTGGAACACGTATCTTGCAACAAGTGTCACTGCAACCCAGACATTTTTGTAATGGAGGAAAAGTACTGCCTATTTATTTTAAGAATATTGTGTTTCACTGCATGTCCCCTCAATTTATTTCTTCCCCACTGAAGTTTACATTGAGGATGAAGCATTTCATCCTGCTGCACCTAAAAATCTGTGAGGAATTTCACCCTTGAAAGAAAATCAGGGATAAATGTAGAGTGGAAAAAAAAAAAAAAGACTGAAGATCCAATGCAAACACACTGCATAACCAGAATTCAAGCATTCTTAAGCAAACCTTATGGCATAAAGGAAAGCACTGTTAGAATGCTTTCTTCCCTTCATGTCAGACAAAATGTGAGGAAAGAAACTGGCTCTTATCAGTGGTGTCATAAAAAAAACACAACCTCCCCAAAGCACAGATCTGACATATTAAAGTGAGAATTAATATTACTCTTTTAAACTCTCCATCAAAATTCATAAAAGCCTGTTGCTACACATTGTGGAAAATTTGTTTTGGCAGCACTGAGCCAGGATCACTTCAAATTGCTGGAAAACCCTCCATACAAATCCCATACAAGCAGACCAGGCCTGCTTGCAATTGAAACATTATTACAGGCCATGGACATTTAAGAACACAATACAAATGCAGCCCTCAGTCCGAGGACAGGATAAAATATTTGATAATTTGAAGTAATGAAAGCATTTACATGCATGGGCTGCAGTGTCTGAAATGTTAAAAATACCACGTTTGATATTTCCACAGTGTGCCATTACTGCTAACTTACCCCAGTGATGTCCTGCATTCTTTCACATGTTCTGCAAGGCAGGGATAATAGGGTTATTATGAGAGAGCAGTAAGGCCTGTAGCAGTGACCCATCATGCTAGCAGCTCTCTTGTCTAATGGGACCATGGGATTTAACCCAAGTTATTTTCACCTAAACAACAATACATATTTCTCAGAGAAAAAAAGTCCAACAGATGCTTAAATTGCCTACGGTATTCAGTGATGAAGCACAGCCCTAAGAAATTTTATGAACCTAATACCTGAACAGCAGCACTCACAAAGAACTGCTACTCTATCCTTCAGTCTATCATATATTTACTGAAATGCTGTTCCCCTTAATAATTATTGACCTTTAAGCCAAACTTTCAAGACTATTAAATTGAACAGCAACTTATAACAGAAGTCGTTGCTTACTTGTAAATCAGGCAAGTAGAGATGGAACATAACTAGAATAAAGAGGAAACACAATTCTATATTAAGAGTATTAAAATATAACTTGAATTTAGCAGCTGTCAGTGAGAGACAATAATTTGATAATCATGATGTAAAAACAAAAATCAAATGAGCACCAACAACTCCAACGTCTCATTTTGTACATTATCTCAGAATGGCACAAATGCAAATTTTGATACAAAAGTACCCCTCTGAAGTAGGTATCAATACAGACCAACCAGTAAGTGTTGTGAGGGCTTTTATCACGTGAAAATGCTTTCACTTCTACTGTTTGTCATCAAACCTGATCTGCGTGGCTTGCAGAATACAGCAGAGTGCCAATCTGGCAAGTTGCTTTGATTAGCTTAGCGTTTGTAACTAGGAGGGCTGCACTGAAGCTCATGGGACAACAAGTTAAGACAGGAACACACTTAAGGGTTTACAAGGTAGGAGCCAAGGAAGGGCTAATCGATGAAAGAGAGCTCTTCATTTACATACATTTGAAGCACACTGATTCATGCCGGTGTTAATTCGCAAAGAATGTTAGCCACTCAACTTATAACGATGCCAAGTTTCAAATCTAAGTTGCCACTTCTTAAAGAGTTGCATTTTCTAGCTGTGACAATCTCACTTCTGTTAAGGAAAAGACTGAAGCCTTATGTAAAAGAAGAACGTTACAAAAGTGCTTTGCTGCGATGCTATTTTTTAAAGGCTTCTGCCTGCAAGGCTATTGCATAAACAACTGTGATGTGTTTTAGGCCCCGTATTAATCCATTTTAAAAGCACACTGGAGCTGAAGAGGTAGTTTCATGCTTGCTTTAATAAGGCACAGGCCCTACAAGCCCTTTAATTTACCTTAAACCTCTTCTGGGACACAGTTTGTGGCATAACACTGTAATAGGGATTAGTGTTTCTGAAGCTGTCTGCTTAAATAGAAGGAACGTATCACAGTAGTGAATACGTCTCAACTGTATCAAAAAGATACTGTCAATTAATTCTCTTCTTAAATTTCATTATTCCCTGAGGATCATTATTTATGGCAGTCTCAGAATGCCTGGAACTTCAATCTGCTTTTAACCTAATGCTTTTTTTATTGTGGACCTCTCAGCTACCCCTCTGCCTCAAAGCAGAAGCTCAGCAGTACTTCTGCTTCAACAAACAGGGCAAATCATTGTTTTCCTCTGTGACCCTGTAAAATTTTTCAGCAGCAGGCAGAACGTGAGAGGTGACCAGCAGTTCAAGTTGATCAGTTTGCACTCTGGAAAGTGAGCATCTGAAGTGAGCGGTTAAACGCAGTGCCTTCAGGAAGGACTTCTCCTTTGCAGCCAATCAGCAGCTGGCTTGAGAAAGTTTTCCACATCGAAAATTAATCAAGGTGAAAACGCAATGAACTGAACTCTGGCACGTGAACCTCCATTAAGGGATTCTGGTGACATCAGAAAGCCTGAGAACAAAACCTAAGGTGAGCAGCAGAGTGCCCCAGGTGCAGTTCTAGCCCTAGGATTGAAGAGGTGCTTACTGCACATTTTAACAAAATACATGGTCAACAGTACACAATGGGCAATAAAATCTCACGGGGGGGAAAAGAAAAACCCTAATGGAGAAAACAGACATTTTTTTTCCTACCTTACTTCAGTAAGTACAGAACAAGAATAAATCAAAGCCTTATTTCTTCCATATTCCTGTTCTGTAAACTTCCTATTTCCCTCATTTGCTATGACATTTTAGCAATTGAAACTTGTTTACAACACGAGAAGATGACGAGAGCAGGGGGAACAGATATCGCTTGCAGGCCTCGTTCTTGCTGCCTCTAAACACACTTCAGGAGATTTTTATGTATATATGAAGGCAAGGGCTTTCCAAGGGCAAGTGTTTTCCAAGGGCAAACACTGTAACCAAAGGACCATGCTGTAACCTGTGCAAGCTGCAGATCAAAAGAGACAACAACTGTTTACAAATACAGCTGGATGGGTTTGGACAAATGCAAACCACGCAAGGCCATCTGAGTGGCTGCAATGCCCCAGCCAAAGGCAACCTTGTTGCCTGACTCTGTATTTTATTTGATACAAACTGATCCTGATGCACATTGTTGCAGACGAAATGAGGAGAGTAGCTTTCCACTCGTGTGAAGACAAGCAATAAATTACTGTAACAAAAGAGCCACAATAAGGAAAGATGACAGAAGGAATTAGTAACATCAAACTTCTTGACAGCTCCAACTAGTTAATAATGCCTAAAATTAGTTCTGCAGCTAAGCAGATATTAATCAAGAGAAATAAGACCCATAAATTACAGTTCTTCCTCATCCACACTATTCCTCCAGAGAGAAGAAAGTATACCCACTGCTTCATTATTGGTAAAACACAGTGATATCTTCTGCACACACACTTGCACCCTGTTTACAGTGGATGATGCATAGGATTTCCTTAGATAAAAAGGAGGAAAGAATAAGCAGGTGATATGCCTACAGAAAGCAAATTGTGAACACTTGGTGTGCTGTTGAGAGAATTATAATATTTTTACAGGTAATAACAGAAATTTGCAACTCTTTAATACTAAAATAGGATGAAATGTGAGATAAGGAAAATCACTTTATTGGCTGCTAATATTATGGGAAGTTTTATTATTACTTTTAGAGTCATTACAATAAAGAGCACAGGGAAGGTGTATTCTGGCTCCTGCAGAAGAAGCCATCAGAAGCCAAGAGAATGAAAATCAGCACAGCAAATGCACACAGCATTTAGTTCACAGCAACTGAAGCAGCCAGAGTAACCTGTGTGCTAAAACCACCTATGTTCCTGCTCTTGGAGCTAAGAGCAGATACACAACCCAATAGAAAAGCATGGGAAGAACACAAATGTAAATTGAAAAGAACTTTGTTGAGCACAGACTGAAGAAGAGCTTAAATTACAGCATATGTGCCCATTTGTAAGTAGTTAGAGAATTTTCACTTTTTGATGAGCACATACATCTTAACAGGTACCTTCAAAGTAAAAGCAGATAAAGTCATAACTACAGATGGACCCAAAACTGAATTGCAAGTCTGAACAGCTGGAAGCATTATGGAAGTTTAAATCCCAAGCTAAATCAAAAATCCCAGATCTGATCACGTTATGGCCTAATTTCAGATTTACATCCAGAGTTGAACTTTCACAAAGGCCAGCAAAATTTAGCACTTCATCTTCCAAAGGACTGAAGTGAGATGCTGCACACACATGAACTAGTTTTCAAACCTTAGTAGGTTCCTTCCCATTAGCTCACATTTCTGCCATTTCATCTCAGTTTTTTTCTGAAGACTTTCTTTCCTGTAACTGTGTTTCATATTTTACTTTTCTCCTCTCCTCCCTGGATGTCTTCTGACTTATGCAGTTTATCATCGTCGTATCTCCATTATGTCATGTTCCTGCTTTGCTTTTTCAGATGGCTCAAACTTCACTTAGTCTCAGATGTGAACATATTTAAGAGCCTCAAGAAATAAATCAAGACTTCAATTTTGTAATGTAATAACTGCCAACAGGATAAAAGCAATAAAAAAAAACCACACAGAACAAAAATCTCTCTGCTTCCCATTCCAGGAGATTTCTGAATCATACTGAAAAACAATGAAACTTGAAGTTGAGAAAATATATTAATCATTAATTATTAAAAAAAACCTTTGCCTTAGAGAGTGCAAGAAAACTTACAGAAAAGTGGGGAAAAAAGTCATCAGGCTGAAAAAGTCATAGAACAAAACTAAGTAAGGGAAGGAAAAGAGTATCTTTGTTTTGGGGACATATTTATCTTCATAAAGATAATCTTGACTTACATGTCATGAGGGCTAACCAACATACAGAGGGGGAAAAAAACAACACAAAAGCTTTACAGGTATTCTGAGAGGTAAAGATGCTTTTCCTCCTAAGCTCTCCTTCATCCTTCTCCCCTTTGCACCTCTTTTATTATTACTTAAAGTAGCAGTGTGTGCAATTATTCATTTAAAAAAAAAATATCTGAACCAGTACCTTTGGATCCATGTTAGTTAAAGGAGCACTTATTTCCCAAGCCTATACTCTGTGCCTAAACTGCCACTACCTCAGAAAACCTTTAAGTCAGTAAACCAACAACACGTGCTGCTCATTAGCAGCATCTTGAGCTCACCTGTATTGTTCTGTTTCTTGAAAAGGGCAGCATTCAAAGCCCCATTCAGTCAAGAGGCATTTTATTTGAGTTGTTATTGCTCTAAGCAGGAAACCCATTGAAGGAAATGTTAATTTTTAAGGCCATCTATGAAGTTTAAAAGCATTCTTTTAAAGAAAAGGTTCAAATAAGGAAAACTGTGAATATGAACAAATGAAAATAACGAAGTTTAATGGCTCAGAAAATTCAGCTATGCAATAGGAGTACCTCACAGAAATTAAGCACTTAATTATTCTGTTACCAATCTTCATTTTTAGGGGTGGAAGGTTTATAGGAAAAAAAAAAAAGAAAAATAGATCAGCCTATTTCTGTCCTTCCTTGTCAATATCTATTATGAGTTGTATCTAAAATAGCCTTCAATGCCTATAATCATAGTTGTCAATCAGGGCACTTGTTAAACCACGTGCTTTGCTACTTTGTCCTCAGATTGAAAAAATAGAAGACCGAACTTCAATTGTTCCTCAGAGAATCAGCTCAGGATCACGGCTTAAAGATCACTGTTCCCTGGGCACATTTGCATCTGCTGCAACCGAACACCAACATAAACAAACGCACGGTAAAAAAAACCTACTGTTCAGTGATGTGAGATCCAGCCATACTCACTGATGCAAGAATCCTTCTGACTGCCTATATGGAAAGAGTCAGAGCAAATCAAATACTGAACTGCACAAAAGCTATCTGAGACAAGAGTGGGGATGATTGCATATTACTTTTGGCTCAGATGTGTCAACAACAGCAGTTACTTAAGCCATAACTTCTTTATTCATTCAAAAGCCTCCTATAAATCAAAGGATCTTCTACAGCTTTTCCACTGTGCAAATTCAGTTTGTCTTCTTTCTATTGCTGTTGCTGTTTCATGTTGTTCTGCAATACCTACCAGTCAGATATTCCAGTACAGCAGCCATGTACACTGGAGCACCAACACCAATTCTGTACTTCGGATGGCCTTTCTTAATGTAACGGAGCATTCTTCCAACAGGGAATATAACCCCAGCTTTTGCAGAGCGTGAAGTCTTGGTTGACTTCTTCTTCCCTCCCCTGCTGGACATTTTGTCTGTATTGGGTCTGGAACAGCACTCTGTATATTAGGGGGAAAAACAAAGACAAAAATTTAATCAGTAAGGAGTACAGCATTTAAATAATTTCAAGTGGTAATAGGGGAAGTAATTTCACATAGATCTGCTTTGAAATTACTAATCTGGAATTCCTAACATGTTAAAACTGGCACCGTTAGTGGAGTGAAGTGTGGTAACTACCTAACATGTAAAACAAGAGTTTCAGCATGAAAGCAGAGCCTGCTTTCTGCACTGAAGTCACTAGAGCTTTTGTACATTTTATTACTCTCCCTTAAGAATCTGGATTTTCAAGTGTGAATGAACTTACAGAACACAGACCTACGTAAGGTAAACTACATCTCCTGTACACTAAATGTGTCTTTCAAAAGGAAGCAAAATGAACCCCCTGCAATTTGAACCTGCCAGCAGCCAGCTCTGCTCACACTGAAGCCCATCAGAAGCCTTCAACCCTTCCATGACATAACAGTGGTCTAAACATCCAGCAGCCCTCTGACGATTGTATCTCTGTTCATCTCCGTGAAAAAACCTCCTGCTAATTCAGCTGTCAAATAGATTTTTTTTTTCTCTTTGAGTTCTACTTAGGCTGTAAATATGAGCTGGCAAATCCAAAGAGGAAGAGAGTTTGCAGGCTTTCAGCATCATGCAATGGGTTTTAAAATTAACTTGGGGGAAAGGAGACTGTCCAAATGTTCCCTCCCTCCCTTCATCATGTCTGAGCTCCAGAGAAACCAGAAGTATGCATCACTGGTACATCCTAGCACTTTTCTACATATCTAAACCCTAACTGAGGAGAATGCAAAGTCATTAATGTGATTATATACTCCTCAACAGAAGCTCTTTAAGCTTCATTTCCCATCATACCAGTTCTCCATTTCCCTTTTATCTTTCTCTCATGTCCATACTGAATTCTCTCCTTCTCCTTATGAATTTGACTGTGTTTATTAACACCTGATTCCATGACTGAGTGAGCTCAGAATTAGGCCAAACAGGTTCACCAACTCTACTTTCACAAATTCTGCTCTAACTTCTGATCTGCACCGACGTGTCCTGATGTCTTTTAAACCCCAATGAGTCCCTGAGATACAGACTATGTAACTATCAAACGAGGACCATTCAGGATACCTAAAGAAACTCAAAAACCAGCCATTTCTTTTCCTTTCCACTTCCATTCCATGCTCATCAAACATTCTGTAAGTGTGTAACTCGTTAAGCGAGAGAATGTCAGCTGGCTTATTGATTGTTACAGGTAAACAAAACAATCCCAGTTTTTTTTTTAGCCAGACAAAAGTCAGACCACATTTATGAAAG
Source organism: Tympanuchus pallidicinctus (assembly GCF_026119805.1). NCBI lineage: Eukaryota > Metazoa > Chordata > Aves > Galliformes > Phasianidae > Tympanuchus > Tympanuchus pallidicinctus. The sequence goes on along the minus strand of NW_026294742.1, from coordinate 7,214,810 downwards.
TGATATCAACAAACAGACAGGAAATTGGAAGGGGAGCCACTGAAAGCACTGCTTTCCCTCTCCTCGCTGTGAGCTCAGCTCTGCAGCCACACTGCGAAGAAGACAAATGCCCACTTTCCTCCCTTGAGGAAATGAAAGGCACAACTGATTTTAAAACCCTCCAATGTAGCTCCAGCCTTCCATCTGAGCTCTGTCACTGTTAGGAAGATGGCTGGGTGTGGTTTTCAATTGGCTATGGGCTTTCTGCCTGCAAATATTCTCATAGGCTGCACTCCATTGTCATCATTGCCACAGATGTTTAATCTCATTAAGAATTTCACTGAATTTAAGCACGAGAGCACACACAAGAAATATCCATGCTTCTAGCTTCCCCCTTCATTCCTCTGTTGTGTAACTGATCAGAATGATGAAATCCAGATTTTTTTCCATGGAAAACCTGCAACACTTAAATGGTAGAATTGTATGAACTGTTTGCCTAAATGGTCAAGGCTCTCTTTTTGGATGCCATGTAAGCCAGAACGCAAGTCCCATTCAGATACACCTTCATTGCTCTATGCTAGCATATATAAATAGCAACTTGTGAGAATCTCAGGTAGCTTGCAAACTTCATTAATAGGAAAAAAAAAAATTAGGTTCTTTATTGATACGGAGAAATCTTAGTAATCCGCATATCAAGTGCGTTACACTGAATGCTAAATTAAGCATTTCATAATGAAGTGTCTCTATAAGACAAAAACTGGATTTTAACTGTCACAATAAGGTGCATTTTGTAGTACACAACACTTCTAAAAGCAGGTAATTAATTCCCCCGAAAATCAATTTACTTTCCGCAGCTGTAGCAAGGATACTGACGCTGAGCAGGATGGTGTGGGGAACCAAAAGTTGAAACTGGATGCTCTGTGTTAATTACAGATCTTACCTTCTAACTGGTTTGAGTCTAATCATTGGGATGGGAGCAATTCAACAGACTACTTTGCACTCCCAGCAAAAAGGAAGAAAGAGAAAAAAAGGGAAGAAATGATTATATTCAGGAGAACTGTTCAAATGGGATTGTATTCATTCTGGGCTGCATTTTTCTACAAAGTCAGAACACAAAGTTGCACATTCCACATCAAAGGAAGATAAGAGTAGAGTAGGAAAGGGAAGTAAATAACTTTGAAATTCCCTGGAAAAGTTCTAAGCCCATCCCTGCTTCCCCATGCTGGGCAACGCAGTCAAAGGGAAGGGGGAAGAGAGCCTAAGGAACACCTTGCTGGATCAAGCCCTCCCTGGGAGCAGTGCAGCTCTGAGCTCCCACAAAACACCTCTGCAGATAGCTGTGGTCATCACCTATGAAATCCAGGTCACTGAATATGGGATGGTCAGAATAGAATGGAAGAGAATATGGAAGTTCTTATCTCCTGACTGTTTTTATTCCCCTCCAGGAAAGCCGTATTCTGCTACAAAATTTGGATCAAAGCATGAGTAAAATATGTGGCAATGCAGAATCATTACCAAAGCAGCTTTGAAGAATCTGAAGTAAATACAGCTTGCCAATCTAAAGGCCCAAATGGAATGGCCGTGCTGTAGCTGACAACAGAAAGAGATGAAAGAGCACTGCCCTTTTATTTTTAGTCCTAAGGAAGCGACTGTTCACAGTGCAGTAAGGGAAATGGTTCCTTCATCTGCAGAAACAAACGGGTACTGTGTATCACTGTCTCTGGCTTTGTATCACAAAGCAGTGCTAGCTCTGCTGTTGACACGCTGCCTATTGCTGTGGCCATGCTCAACCAACCATCCTCCCTTATCAGCACACACTTGGCTGTTCCTTTGCAGCATCTTTGATTTGGCGCTCGGGAGATGTTCTTCCCTTTAACATCCTGCCTTCCAATGGATAACTTCAAACCTTCTGTCATCTGGAATTATCTCACATATATAAAAGGGTGCATTTTCACATAAGCTTACTTTACCACTTCTGCAATGTCTAAGAGGTTCATTTCCCCCCTTTATTTCGTACTGCTTGTCACATTTATCTTATTTATGAGGGAAAACTTATCTAAACCAGAAAGGTGGAGTCTCAAATGTTGAACAAAGCAAGCACTTCTGCAACTTTAACGTAACGAGTAAATGTGATAAAATGTGTTTCAGGGCTTCTTGTCTCGAGGATCCCATTCTTATAACACACAGAAATTTAGATGTTGGGGGGAAGGAGGGAAGTCTAATTAAGTTTTAAGTACCACTTTTCATTTTGCTGATCACCTTACTGAGAAGGGGCAAAGAAAACCTGGAATGGGAGTTCTTGGGGTTTAACTATGGATTCAGGATCATTACTTTAGAGAACCTGCCTGTCCTGCCTTTGAGAAAGGGTTGGATGGCCCAAGGAGCTCTCAGTGTCTTCTTTAGTTCTGGTTCTCTACACGGCAAAAGGTACAGAAAGAACATGGATGTCACTTGCAGCAAACACAAAGAAATGTATTGAAGTTAGATGTAAAGAGCATGGCAACAGATCAAAAACCAAAGAAAACTGTGTGCCTTACATGTTCTCAAATGGTTTATCTTTGTAACACCAGGAACTCTGGATCACGGCCAATGTTAATGAACCAGAGCTGTCTGCTGAGTCACTGCAAGCCTGCAGATGAGGAAGGCAGTGCTCACCAAAGGGAACTTTATCACATCTACCATAGTTCAGACTGCATTCGGGCAGGAGGAAAAACAAAACAAAAAGAAAATCACAGTCCGTCTTTTTCTTTCTTACTCCTCTTTTGCCTTGGCAAGAAAATTACTGAAAAATACTCTCAATGTATTTAAAAGTGCATATGTATGTGTATATATATATACACACACACACACTTTGTATACGTACGTGCTGGGCCACAGATTGCCCTATCTGCAGCACCAGATTCGTGGCCTTTTGAAAAGCTCTCCAGGACTGCAGCAAGATTCACACTGCTTTCTGATGCTCCCAGATTCACAGAAATGAGAATGCCATGGTATATTCACTCACAGTGCAGATTCAAACTACAAGGCCTGCTGTCAGATCTTTGCAAGCCAGGAATAGGTATTCCAAGAAACAAAATAATGATCAGGTATAGCAACGAAATCAACGTAATTGATATTTTCCTGGTTGAAATTGGCTGTTGGCCACAGCTTTCTGTACAAAGATAGATACTCTACTTTTAAATGCCATTTTCCTAAAGCGATCATAGGCATCTGCTCTTCCAAAAAGCTTAACATCATACAGTTCTGGAGTCCTTGACCACACATCCTGGTAAAATATCTCATCTCCAATAGCTCAAATGCCAGCACTTCATTAGCTCAGTCAGTGTGACTCTTTTATCAAACAGTAGTAATAATTAAAAACAACAGTACTAACAGCTTTCAGGTACCAATTCTTAACAACTTAACAAACTACTGAAAGTTCTACTGCTGTCAGATAGGGATTGCTCTCACCAGGGTTACCTGAGTGCATTAACTGCACTTAGATGTACAAGATCACATCTGTAAGTACAGTGGAATGCAGTACACCATTACTACAATAGGAAAAATGCTAACACTGAGCAATTCCTTTCCTCCTCTTTCCAGGAGGAAGACTAAGCTGAAAAGTTCACTTTTGTATCACAGGAGCTTACCAGCAATGCTATTTTCTTTTCACTGCTCCAAAAGATTAACAAGCAAGAGCTGCCACTCCATCTAAAATCTATTTATGTACCATAATAATAGCTGCTCACTGAACTCATTTTGAAAAGATGCGCTTGAATTTGCTTTGACAACTCATTTGCTCTCTTCTTGGCTGATCAGAAACTTTGTTTGACATATTTATAAAGTTCACTGCTTATAGAGTCAGCATTAAACTGTCTTTATTAACGCCTGTCCAACACAACAGTGTCTCAGTCTGTGACCAGGGTTTCCAGGTACTACAGTAATACAAGAAGAGCAACTCAGCAATCATTTGGTCTGGTGTGATTTCAAGTTTTAGCTTAAGCACTTTATCAAAGCAGTAATTCTTTGTGGTCTGAAAAAGAGGAGTGAAACTGGTTGCAAACCAGCTGCTCTGGCACTACATCGATTTCTTATCTGGAAAGGCAGCAGTATACATTTATTTTCACTCCAACAAATCAAAGAATATTCCTCATCTACAAATGCCTTACAGATGTCCTTTTTACTGAAGGTGAGGGAGACTAGAACTCCCATCATGGCAATGTGAAAAGAGAAATAATATTTTCATCAAACCCATGTGCAGAAGAGGATACTATTGCCCAATTTTATTCAGCTGGCAGAAGTCCCTTCCTCCCACAATGGGACCAAAACTCCGAAACAAATACCTCCTTAATGTGCAAGCCCCCACTATGAACAGTGATGGGAGATGACAGAAGTTTTAGCTGGGCACCCTGCCACCAATAGACAGGAAAATGTAAATACAGTTGTCTTTGCTGACCAGTTGGGAGCACTAGCATGAAAATAACACATTTATGTGTTGCAGCTTTCTGTATGTTAGGTAGGAAGCACAGGATTCGATACAAGCCATGAGGCTGTTTTATAAATTCAGAAGAAAAACTGTTTCAAAGAATACTTTGAGAACTTGTTTTCTGCTTGGCATTTTGGACAACAGCAAAAATACAAAGAATTCAGGCAGATGCTTCCAATGGAAAATTCAGAAGTGTACTATGGATGTTGTACTGCTGATGGAAGAGAGTGCAAGAACTCAGCCCACTGCCTTGAATGATGTGCTTTGAGCATCACTGCGTCGCTGTTTTAGGAACAAGTAAAGTAGTACAAGCTGAATCCTGAACACCATCTCTTCTAGTTAAGGCACCCAAGCCTCTCTGCATGCATCCCCTCAGTGCACTTTCCTACATATACTGCATCTAGCACACTTTTCCCCCAAATCTACCTCAAGGAAGCAAGGAGCTGACAAAACCTGATGCTCCCTGAACTGGCTGCTGGGTCAATAACCTTTCTCCCAAGGGAGGCTCTCTCTAGAGGCTCCTTTTTCTCCCGTGGCATCAATGATATCTTTCTGCTCCTTTATCCCTACGTTGCGAGTTTGCAGTTGGGGTTTTTCTTTTCGTTAATGCTGATTTATGAAATAAGCAGTGCTTAAGTACTCTTCCTATCTTACTGTCATTAAGCCAAATTCTAGTCTTAGCTATGAATTTCTAAATCATTTATGGATATCAAGAGTTATGCACTGGTTTTACTGGTGATCAGAAGTGTATGCCTCAGTTCTGCAACAAAAAAACTCTCAGTAACAAAACAGAGTTACTCTGCAGGACCATAATGGGTCAAGAAAACATTGGTGTGGCAGATTGTGACACATAACACAGCAAAACAGCCTCCAACACTACCTGGAAAAAAAAAAAAAAAAAAAAAAACAACAAACAAAAACAACAACACTGCATCAGAACAACCTGAAGCTGCTGCCTGGGAAAAACACAGTATAACTCTTTCAGACAACTTCTAAAGATACAACCAGGATTTGGCTAAAGGCTGCTCGATACAAAATACATCAATCAACAGCACTCATGTTTGTCAAAGCAATTGCAGTGGTCTTGCTTATGCCTAATTCTTTCTGCTCCCTGTTGCGCTTACAATCCCAGGTTCTGCTTTCAATAATTGCCTCCCTACTCCTCAGTTCATTTATTTCTGTTGACTCTTAGGACTGGGGGAGAGGTGGCGGATCCTCAAAGTTCCCCACAGACCTGTTGCTAAGTCACAGCCTCACACAGTTCTGGGGGAAAGACGATCATTCACTTCTGCAGTCAAGAAATAAACAAGCCTCTTGCAGACACCTCACAGCAGCGTCTCCTTCCACCAACACCAGCAAAGCACCTCTGCTACCACGCCAACTCCAGATGCAGCCTTCTGCCCCTGGCTCCTGAAGATACAAGGGAACCCAAGGACTCCAGACGGGACAAGTTACAGGAGCAGAGGCTCCCTTAGCGCCTCTCCTGCCGGCACAGCCGCGTTTGCCTGCCCGCAGCTGGAGGACACCGCATCCCCCGCCCTGCACTACGGCTGTCCCCGGCCCTGCAGGCAGACACACCGCAGGCTGACAGCTCTACCACAACCAAGACCCCCTCCCTTTTCTTTTCTTTCTTTTTTTTTTTTAAAGCTCATCTTCACCATCCCAGGATGCTTCGTACAGCTCTGCCAACGGTTCTCAACCCGCCGTCGGGCTTTGTTTCCCGGAGCCGTTTACCGTCTGGCACGAACTTGGGCGCCGCGCTGACAGCGCACCCCGCTGCTCCCCGCCAGGAGGAAGGCAGGCAGGCTGGCTGCAGGAGCCGGCCGCTCTCGGGCTTCCTTCCAACCCCTCGCCGCACACTCCGAGCACAAACAACACCCCGCTGCCACTACGACAAAAAAAAGAAAAAAAAAAAGAAAAAAAAAAAAAAAAAGGCAGACAGCTCCCTCCGCTCCGCCTTTCCCTCAGCCAGGCGGCAGCCGGGACCCCTCTCCCTTCAGCGCCCCCCGCCCCGCTCAGCTCTCAGCACGGAGAACGGCCGCTGCGAAAGGCGGGCGGCGCCCACTTACAGCGTGGCTCCCGGCGGCGGCACCAAGATGTCTCCCGGCGGCGGCGGCCCCGCTCCCGCTGCCTGCGCTCCGCCCGCGGGGCCAACGGGAACGGCTGGACGGGCTGGCGGCGCGCTCCCACAATGCCGAGCGCTGCCTGGCGTCACATCCCTCCAGTCCTCCTCCTCCTCCTCCTCCTTCACCACGGCTCTGCCCCCCCGCCTCGGCCCGATGCTGTAACGGTCGCCCCCTACGCAGCCCCGCCCTCCGCCTCGCCTCCTCCTCGGGGCTCCGGCCCCGCTTCCCCCTCTCCCCAAGCAGCAGCCCGGTGACTCTGGGAGGCTTCCCGTAGCTGCAAGCAGCCCTGGGGGCAGTCAGGCTCCTGCATCTACAGCCGCTCCTCTCTCGCAAATGTGTTCTGCTCCTAAATCCTCACAGGGTGAAGCGGACAAAGCGGAGGGTTAAGGCCGCGTTCTTTCCCTGAGCGGCGTTTGAGGGGATGAGAAGCCCTGACTGGATTGCTCACTCTGCTCCTCGCGCTGTACAAAAATGGCTTGCTGCCATTTTGCAGAGGCCCCAGATGGAGCTTTGGGAGGAATTTATGCTGTGGAGGCACAGATGTCCTTGAGCACACCTTGCTGTGCTGGGAGCACACAGTCACAGAGCACAGGGCCCGCTGTCCCCTCAGCACGCTCCTGTCCTCACCCAGCTGCTCCCAGGCTCTTCTGCTGCCGCTCTGCAACGCAGCCTGCAGCCTTTCCCGGTGCTCCTTCCTGTTCTTTGCAGGCTGGAGCTGTGGCAGGTGACAGCAGCACTGTGACACAGCGTCATTGCTATTAAACCTTTGGCGAGAAGGGCTGAGGGGCAGCTGGGAGAGGGAAGGGGTTTGTCTCATCTACTCACACTCCAGCTCTCCTTATTATTACTTGGTCATGTCAAAAGAAAAGCAGAAAGAAAAAGGGTGGCACAAGGAAGTAAAAAATTCAGGGGCAGAAGGCAGATCGTACTAAAGAGATGTAGGTTAGCATTGCACCTGGTTTGAGAAACATCACTCAGAAGAAGCTTCTGAAACAAAGGGACTGAAGGCGTAGCACAGGCTGAGCTGTGCACAGTGCTACAGCAGGCCTACAAAAGCATGCTGTGTGCAGTTCTGTGAGCTCAGTTCTTACAATTTCACTGTTCTCATTTGTACAAATGGCCAGGATTGGTCTGCTTTTTAGTGCAGCTAAACTCCTGGTCTCCCAAGACATCCCTCATTACATTTCAGTGCAGCATGCAGTCAAATGCAGGCATGGTGTGACTGTGTGCCCTGAGCACTCACTGCAGGCTGAATGAAATGCCTGTAGATTTGCTAAACAAAGACTCTCTGCTGAGTAAAGCACTGAGCAGACCCTGTCTGCCCTTCACTTAAAGATGTGACTACATTCCTTATTAGGCCATCTACCATGGGATCATTGCACACAGCTGAGGATGCACATTGCTTTCCCCATGTTCCCATCATGCTCCATCTCCCACCTCCTCCTCTGCATTCACACTGCAGCCAAGCTCCACTCCCTTCCCTTGCCCACACAGAACTCTTCCTGCAGGCTGCAAGAGCACAGAGCAGAACAGCTCCTGCGGTGCTTGCCTCACCCCACCCCATTTTGTTGTCACCCACACAAATGTTACTAAAAACCAAACCAACCAAAGACACCCAAATATCTCTGTTGTCAGAAAAAGCTGCAAAGGTCTGTGTGGAATTTGAAGAATATGCAACATTGCTTGTCTAATGGGACTGATACAAGTCTACTAGGTGAAGACAGTTATCTTAAAAGCCAACATAGCTTGCTTTCTGTGCCCTTGTACTGTCATTGTTCATATTGTCTCTTTTTAAAGGGAATCTCTGGATTTTGAGCCTTTGAAGAAAGCTTTCCGAACACAACTGGGACAGGCTCTGGAACTTCCTGAGTTTGCAGAGAGCCCAAACAATTTGTGCCTGGAATAGGATGCTAGTGCAGAAGCAGTGGATGATTGTTTTAATGTTAACTTTGACTGCCTTACCTCCCACAGAAGGACAGATTCATCATGCTGGCTGTCTGCTGGGTCTGCAAAGAGGGTTCATTCTATCTGGCTTTGAAAGCACACAACATGGCACAAACGATTTTCTAAAAGGGAGAATCGCTTACAGAAGTCTGTAAAACAACACTAAATAAACTACCTCACTGAAACAAACCTTGGCTTCGGTTTTCTTCCCTTTGCCAAATTAGTGATATATTTATTTAGATCAAGAATGATAAAAAGCACCTTTCTAAGAGCTCTGCTGCCCTTATGGTTTATATAAACAGTTTGTGTTCTTACATTCCCATGTCCGTACTCATTTTGACACTGACTCTGTAATCAATATGAGCGACACCAAGGGACTGTTTGTAGAAGACAGTTTTGAGTATCTGAGAATCTAAATAGCCAACTTGTTTATGCAGCATAGATAGCAGAGAAGGAAAATATCTCTTGAGAGGGGATAGAGTGATTTGGGGGGGGGGGGGATGCAGCTGATGTAGTATTCTTAAACATAGATAAGCATTTTTGACTTTGGAATAGCTACCTTAATTCTGATTGTGACCTCATTAGTCACTGGTGTTTTTGTGTTTATTACACTGGATAGTTTGAATGCATGGCCTAGGTTACTTCAGTTTGCTGAAATATTTCCACAGGATTTAGCATGCAAAGCCAACAGACTCCTGCTGGTTTCCTTCAACCTTCCCTTGGTCGAGAGAAAGTTCAGATTCCCCAGACATGACCGACCTCTCAGGAGGGGCTTCTGAAACTCCTTCAGTTGCTTAGTCTGCTCTCTTTCTGCAGACTATACCACTGATCCATGCTTCATTTAACCCCTTAAAGTCAGATAGCAATCACATCTGTGTGCCTGTAGTATGTATGATGCCACTGACATCCTCGCATGCTGCATCAGATGGGCACGGTGACCTCCTACCAAATCCAGTCAATGCTCATCACACTGCTAATGCATTGCACAGACCTAGAATCCATCCCTCCTGACAGCAGAGGGTATTAACTGTGATTTCCAGCAGGCTGACACTGGCCTCCATACAGATTGCTGTAATCCAATGTGATTATTGTTGTCGTGAGAAATTCTGCACTACAGAAGTTGAATGTACGTGGAACAGGTCTTTTCTTTCACTTAGCTCTGGTTTCCTGCCACCATAAAAATATGCAGATCCATCATTATTCAAAATTAACCCATCAGAATCAGGAGCTTTTGCAAGCAAGATTGATCACATACACCTAGCACTGGTGCTGGAACTTGTGCTGGCGTGAGTTTTGGTACATATTTTGAGCAGGATCAGAGCCATTGATCATAATGATCCATTTTTAGCTTCATTATACAGATAGAAAACTGCTGGAAAGCTTGATTTCCAGCATGCCTCATAAAACCAGCTGACTTTGTGAGCTGCTGTTTGATATCCAGCTGCCCTCTACCTCAGTCAAACAGAGTTAATTTCATTTTCAGGTAGTCACTCTTAGCTCTGACATCCACATCCCAGGGATTCTGATCATACAGTTCCCCTCTTCTGAACGTCAAAAATAATTATTTCCTCTTGTCTCAGTTTTCTCAAAGCACTGTTGGCTCTATATTGTTGCCAGGCTTGTTATGCTGTAACAGAAGTGTCAACTGATGCTAATATGTTACGGTTAGATTGATACTTTCAGGCACAAGTGGGTGTCTGGGACTCGTTTTCCAGCCTGGTAAACAGCCTGCAAGTTACAGCACGTAATTGACTTATTTTGTTCAAAACCTCTTTCGTAGACAGGCCACCTTTTGTGCAATTCCACAAAAGAAATTTGGGCCAAACCAAATTCTTGAATCTCTATGCCATTTTTATAATTGCATTCTTCCAGAAAAATATCACCTATGCTAATTGTTACCAATGCTTAACCCCTCCCATAAAAAAAAATCTTTAATCACTTTGAATTTTTTAAGATAAAAATACTTTTTTTCTAAAAGAAAGGGTATTTTTTTTTTCTATTGCAAATCTTGAAAATTAAAAATTGCACTTTTTAGCCTGGATTATGAAGTCCCTTATGCAGATAATGGATGCTGTGATTAAGAACATGACAAAGTTGGTACAATCATAATTAACCTGTAGAGAAGAGAAAACACTGACCTCCAGTGCAACGCATTTCAAAGCCTCCTCCTTCAAAATAAAAGCCAGCTAATGCATTTCAAAACATACTTCACTTAAATAAAAGATAAATGCTGTTTTGAATTATAGAATTGGTAGCAAAACTGCTGCAATGTGATGCAGAGACGTCAGGAAACATCAGTGCTTATCTCCCAGCAGCATGGAAGAAGCATGCTCTAAAATAAGACCGAAGCACACAGAACAGGAGCACTGATCTGCCTCTGATGTCAGCCCTGAGCATCACCTGATTCAGGCTGTGTGTTAAGCATCACAGTTGATTTTCTTCTGATATTCTTCTGGCCTCCTGCACGACTGCTTTTTTAATGTCAAGTGGATGGGGGAAAGTTCTGAGTTATTGTGCAAATGAAGTATTAAACCTAAGAGTTATGTTTTATATCACGAAGCCAGAGGATTCAAAATTATGTCCCACGATGATCCGCTCAGAGATTCCTCGTAGCTGGTGGAAAGCTTGGTGAATAGTCACGCAACAACTCATATTTCTTATTTTTAGTTATTAAATCCCATAGCTTCCACAATGTTAATTTTCCATGTAAGCAATAGCTACAGTTGCCAGAGGGATTTTATATAATTGCAGATGGTAGGAGACAGAGTCAGTAATTGCAGAAATGCAAAGGGAGATGTCCAGGAGATGATCTTCTATTAAGATGTGGCTGTTGCTATGGAATACTTTACTAACTGCTCCTCTGTGTGAGAGCTCTATGATGCATCACTTCACATAACAGGTTATTTTTAAAACGAACCAATTCTCATTTCTTTGCCTCCAAAAGCAAAATCAGATCACGTCTCTGAGGAACATTAATTGAAAAAGCTCCTGTGCTGGACAAGAGACATTATCTAGAATATGGTTCATGGAGGATTTGAGAGGCTGCTATAACACCATTCAGGCAGCACTGCAGTCAAGGACTTGCAAAGTCATCTCATGAGATTAACCCTACTCATTAAATTAAGATCTGCAGTTGTGAAGATCATTGTCATAGCAAACAAAAGATCACTAGAGGCTGACACACTCAATTCAAGCAACTTCATAAATTTGTTTACATCAGAGCAACCGTTGCAACTTGTGTTTATTTTGAAATAAGTTACTGAAACACAACAGAAAGTACAGCAACAACAACAATGCAGCGAGGTCCTAGGATGCAGCAAGTGAGGATTTTAACATGCACGGACTTCAGCAAGAGAGGATTTGCTCAAATGCAACAGCTGTGAGCACAGAAATAAAGGAAAGAAGCTTCTTATCTTCAGAAGGCCTCAGGTAAGTAGGGATCTCCACCAAGATCCCCTCACTGCCACTGCCAACCCTTAAATAGGTCTGGGAAGGGGTGAATCCTGGCTCCAGCCCTTCAGGTCACTCATCTGCATTGCATGCACCTGAGTCCCCTGGGCTGGCCCTGCCTTCCCACCAGGTGCTCCATCACTGCTTCAGACCCTGACTTAGCATTTCTGCTTCACTTCTCTGTGCAGATAAAGGAGCATAAAGCAACAAATGGTAGTATTTGATACCAGTTTGCAATTGAGACTGAGCTGAGAATTGTCCCTGTGTGTTTGTGGCAAAAGTGGCTGAAAGACCCAAGGAAGTGCTGGGGGAGCAACAGCCACTCCACTGCTTTGCTGGGCTGGGTGCTCCATCCCTGTCTGTGGAATGTAATCGGGATGGGCTAAGAAAACAGGCATGGGCTGTCATAAATGCTGGCTCAAAAACGTCTGCCAAGTCGCTTTGTAACAGTCCACCTTCAGCTCTTTGTGGAGCAGAAGAGCTATACATGAGGACAGTAGAAAAAACACCATTCAGGAATATCCATGAATATGAAGTTCAATTGTCTGTGTAATGACTGGAACACATGGAAGTTTTCCCATGGCTAGATGGAAAAAAAAACTTAAGGAATAAAGAAAGCAACATCTCCCTCTGTGGGAATCACCTGTACTGCACCCCAGCCTCTGGCTCCCAAACCTTCACAGAGCTGACCACACATCTCCAGCTGCTTCTGCTGCTTGCAGATGGGTGTAATGCTGACACTGAGCAGATGCTGAGGGGATGAACCATAACCAATTATTCCTAACTGAAGTCTTGGTTTCCTGACAACTATTCAGAACTTGTGCATTTAAAGAGTTTACACATGTTAAGGAGAAACCCAATGATTATTGCTGAGTTTTGCTCTTTTTTTCCTTTTTTTTCCCCATGTGCTTTGCAATATGATTGTGCTCCCACGTCCTGCTTTTGATGGGGTAGCCAGCATGCAACTAAGTGTGCATCCCTAAGACCATATTTCTACATGATTCCTGGAAGAAGGAACTCATTATACAAAGGCAGAAAACTCAAGCACAGGTCTAGAGATGTTTAGAGAGGTCTAGAGATGTTAGAGGCAGGTTTCTTTGTCATTTTCACATTGTCACAGAACTCAAGAAGAAGCAGATATCTGTAATGCACAAATAGAAAAGATTTATTTTTCTTTCTTTCTTCTTTATTTCTTCTTTCCTTCCTTGCAGAAAAATATCCTCTGTTGCTGTCTTTACATAAAGCCCTACAGATGATTTTGGGTTATGCTATTCCCTTCTACTCCTTCCTTGCTAATTCATCTGATTACATTTTTGTCATAAAAAGTGGCTTATGGAAAGCATTGGGCTGAATATCCGTGAGAGATCTGCCAGGATACTGGTTTGGTGGTGCCTTGAGGGTCATGGAGAGGCTCCTGGATGAACCAGGCAAGCAGGGTTAGTCTCGTGTGCTGGTTGATCTGTCCCTCATCTCAAACCTTGAAAATCAAAGCATTCTCCAGGTGATAGTTGTGGTGAATACTTTCCAAACACATCATACAATAGAAATACAGTCACATTTATGGTTTATTGGAAAATTAATGAATGTGAAATACAAATACGAGAGAAAATGAAAATCTGAATACTTCTATGCATACTTTGAAAAGGAAATAATATTTGGTGACTTACAGAGCACTGATTGTTGTGGACAAGCCCCATGCCTTGGGAATATGCTTCCCAAATTAGTTTTTGATTTCTCTATGAACTGAATTCTCAGAGGTTTCCATCTCATTAATATGATAACATTTTTCTAAGGCCTGGCCAGTTTTTAGAAAGGAAGAGATGTGCAGTTTGATGCTAAATTGCCCTTATCACAGGTGGAAATATTTAGTAGTGCACAATACTTGAACACACCTCACATTCTTATGCTTCTTATGCCCCTCATATTCATCTGCTTTATATGTTTTTTTTCCACTGAAGTTGCTTTTTAGGTACTAAGATAAAAAAAAAAACCAAAATCCAAACTTTCTTTCAGAGCATGGTTTTATAAAAACATAGGCGTGCAGGGACTTTCAATGAAATTAATGTCCTCTGTCTGCACCAACCTCGCTGCCTGCATTATCACCCATATGCATCACGCTCTGCATGTGTATGTACAGTTCAGTGCACTGTTATGTAATTATTTGACAGTTGTGGAAGCTGGATTTGGCAAATGAAGCACCATCTGGTTACACAACCACTACCTCAAGCCTGCTTCATAAAACATAATCTCTCTCTCTCTCTCTTATTTGTTTATTTTTTTGGACTGGTGCAGACATTTTTTACTCCTCCATAGTCCAATATGCATTCCAGTATTTCTATACTGTTCTGGCCAACATTTTCAAAGGTGATCAGTGATCTTGCAAACCAGAGCTATGTCTATTAAATAGAGGTTTCAAAATCAGTAATCCCCTTGGAATGTCTCACCTAGTCTTTTTCTTAGTTGGATGTATCACCAGATTAATCTTAAGCCCGTAACCACTGAAAAGGGATGAAGCTTAAGCAGCCTTGGTGAGAGGACATGATGCCATTAAGGAGCTCAGCCAGCAGGTGGAGTTTAAATTGCGTTTAAGCAGCAGAATTCGGTCTCGGGTTTAGGCTTAGTCGGAGATGTGCTGCTGGAAGTGCCTCTTACCGACAGCTCTGGCAGAGCTTTGGGTCGTTAAAGCTTCCATGAGCTGTCAGGCCATTTAGCTGTGTGCCACATCACTGGTGCAGTGTTGGCACATATTAACTCACTCACACTGACTTTGAAGTGTGGAGGAGTACTGAATAATTGCTACTATATGTAAATTAATTTTAAAGTCATCTGTCAATTTTAAACATACCTGAATCAACAAGAAGGGAAAAGGGACACTCAGCTGACCTGAATTCCCAATTTAGCTCTTTTATTTTTTGCCTTGGTTCCTAAAAGGGAAAAAAATCGGACAAGATTTGATGACAACATTTCACTGCAAGCTGCAGTAAGAGATGAGAGGGTCAAGAAGTAGCTGACAAAAATCATAATGTTCCTTTGGTAGCAATGGGAGGCAGATGAGAGAGGGGTTTATTACATCTGTCGCTAAGCTGTATTATGAATCCAGAGCTGAACAGCAGCCAAAGCAAGAGAAGCCAGAGCTGGCCGGCCCTTGGAGCAGCATGTCTGGGGCTGGCATCTGCCTGGGAATGGAGCCAGGCTCCAGGGCTTATACCTCCAGCCCCGAGATGAACTGTGTGGTCTGGCACCGCTTTATCTTACACAGAGATCTCTGGATAAGGTTAAAGGCAAGACCTGATTTATGAGTGTTTCTGTGATAAGCTGCTCTGTTCTGGACACAGCCTCTGCTCTTATACCAAAGACAGCACGGGAAGCATGCAAGGCTGCAAAGAAAAACAATCACAGGCTGTGCTTTGGCTAGTGAAGATATAAGCACTGCTGGCACCCAGAGAAATCCTCATGCTGCACTTTACAGCAAAAAAAATTATAAATAAATAAGTAACTGCATTGTGTTGTAGGGATTTGAGGGGTGAAATTTTGTAGCTTTCCAACACGAATGGCTTGCAGAGCCTCACAGAGAGGGAGACTACAAAATCCAGGCTACTACTGGACACAAGAATGAGCAGGAGCATGCAAAAAGTAAAGAGAAAGCCAACAAGCCAGTCAGCTCAGGGCCTGCCAGGTTACCCTGACTTCCTCTGAGCTATGTGGTAAAGAAAGGAAATTGGCAGCCATTAAAAGCAGATGATGACACAACCCTATTGCTGCTGAGACAATGCGAATTACAGGCAGAGCAATGATGAAAAATGTGCAGGCTGATATTTCAGTTTGTAGAGGCTACAGAAAAGCTACTGCTTTAATCTAAACTAGATCCATTCTTGAACTGGTGGCACTGAACCACTGACAAAGGGCTCAGAGATTAAATACAAAGCAAAACCAAAAGCGTGTTCAGAGATATTGACACAGGCTGCTGAAAAACTACTGAAAAATGCCCAGGCTTTGGAGGAATTGAAATATCTTCCAGGTCCTGGCATCTGCATCTGAGCTCATATGCTGAAATCAGCAAGGCACCTGCTCAGCAGAGTGCCTGGGAAGACAGAAGGAAATAGTGGAAGCTGTAAAACTGAAGAGTGAATTGCTGTTAATGTCTCAGCACCCATCAGAGGCACAGCAGCCAATGAGCAGATGGACAAATGGTGCTATGTCCAAGTAACAATAAACAGAGCTCCAGAAAGAATTTACTACCAAGTACCCTCACTTCAGTGAATGTATTCCACCTGGCAAAAAGGAAAAAATTCTCCATACTGAGAACCAGGAATTGAAAGTTGGCAAACGCTGCTGGGCAAGGCAAGCAAAAGCTGGGCAGCGTCTCAGGAGCAGCCCACCCTGGCATCCCAGGCAGCACATCCCATTTTCTCTTACATCAACCTTTTGATTATCACCTCAGAACTCAGCTGTGCGATAACAGTCTGCCCTGGAGGTTGGCTTTGCTGATGGAAGGACTTGCTCCATGCCCGATGTTCCGGCTTCACGCTATCCTGCAGCTCACTGTCAGGCAGTGCTGAGTCAGCAGCTCACACCATGGTGACTCCTTAAGGAAAGCTGCAAAAAGAAAAAAAACCCAAACATCTGGCGTTTCACACTTGAAAGGATACGCTCTGAAATGCCTTCCCGGTCTCTCTATGCAATGCTATAAACCTTCCTAAACTAGATGAAGGATACTCAGCCAAGATCAGGCTGTTTCTTTAATTTAGCCCTTTCTCGTGTTATTTTCTTTAGACTCCAAGCAAAATCTAGCAGGCAATCAGTGGAGAATGAGACCCTGAAGACAGATTGGATCCCAACAGTAAAGCAAGACTTTGATTCCCACATATCAACTGCAATATTTCCAACACGCTGATTTCTATTTCAGACACCAAAAGAAGTGAATGGGCATTGAATAAAGAGCAGAGAGAAAGAATTCCAAGTTGCTGTATAAGATAAAAGGAGGGAGGATGAGGAAGCATAGGATTTTACCTTCTGAGATGTGTTTGTATCTTAGTCCACCAATCCCCCGATGAACTCCAGATTCACTCGGGTTTGCTGCTCATTCAGCGTGACCTTGGCCTTCTCAGACACTGGGGAGGTGGAAACAATTTCCTATGAGAGCATTGCAACTCTGGCTCTGCTGCAATGTCTCTGTGCAGGGGCTGAACTAAATTTGGGCATTTCACATTTCCCATGGATGAGCAGTGCTTGGATAGTCATCATTAGGGCTGAAGCACCATAATCCCCCTGTGTGCTTTGGCACCCAGAAACACTGAGAAGAGGCCAGTGGCATTTTAGGGATGTGCCAGAACAATGGCAAATGGCACGCAGGCGGGGGAGAGCCAGGCTTCACTTCATTATTCAGTAAATTACAACAGATGGTTTTAAAATTACATCATCTGCTGTAACCTCTTGTTTTCAGCCATCACCTCAGCCTGAAGACAAAGCAGACAGTGGATGTTTTATTATTACCACATCTTTGCCCATTTTTACCAGTCTGAGGGCACAAGGAAGGAGAAATACAAAATGAGGAGAGAACACTACAGAAAATTGTCCCCTTAAGTTTCTAGAAAACTGGTGTTTCTTTCATTCAATACCTTGCTCCAGTGCTTTATCCTGTACTGCATAGCTGTATGTGTGCAGAAGACCTATGACAGGCTACTGCTTTATTTAGGCTGTTCCCCACCATGTATGTTCATGAAATAGCTGCCTCCTGCTGCAGTGAGAGCTGGTTGTGGCAGTGGCTGCTGTGTGCATGCGTGCTGCTCCTCTGCAGATGGCTGCTCTGGAGTTGCTGAGATACAAACACAGTGTTGATTTGCAGTGCTCCCTTCTTTAAATTCAGGAAATAGATCAACAGGCTGTGAAAAGCAGCTCTTTAATGGGCAAGTGCAACCCCTAATTTTTGCTATCTGGCTGGATTAGCTACTGAGGTTATAATAATGAGGTTGTGATCAGTTAGCAATGTATAAGAATTGCCATTGACTGTTTATAAGAGAGGATTATAGAGTGAGAAGTAAATGGATTTAACACTGCAGCTGGAATGAGCAGATATGAGCTATTGAGGCTGCAGGAGAATCAATCAGAAGAAAATTTGCTGATTTGATCTAATAAAGACCTCTGTCAGGCATACATTGTGAAGATGAGTGTTTTCTCGTTAGGCAGCCCTTGCAGTGTATTTCATAAGGTAGTTTTGCTTTCCTTTATGGTGTTATTCATCAGTGCTCTGGACTGTGTAAAACACGAGTACAGCACTCTCCCATTATCCAGACAGCATTAGCTGAATTGCATCTGTTCCTCTGGAAGGTACACAAGAGACCTGGATCTGTATTAAAGCACTGAAAAGTACGACCCCAGCAACAATATTTTGTTTATCAGAAATACAAACACTTATAAAGCCAGATTTAATCTAATTAAATGATTAAAAAAAACCCCCACAACAACATAGGAATGCACAGAGAGTATAGCAGCATGTGGCAAAGACAGCTTCTTTACAGAGAGGTGATGGAGTGTAATTGTATCCAGGATTTAGTCTGTACTTTCAAGAAGGAATAAATCCTGAGTGTGGCTGCAGCACAGCCAGGGAAAAGGGAAAGGTGATAAGTAGTTTGGTAATCACTAAATTTGGTAATAAGTAGTTGGAGGGTCAGAGAAATTGGGTGTAATTAGTTCAACATTTCATTGTCAGTGTAACGGTACAGGAGGGGGACAGCGGTGTGACATCAGGTCGTGTCCCATGCACAGCTGGACTGACAGGAGGTCCCTGGTTTGCTAGGAAGATAAAAGTTGCCAACAACATAAAAGAGTTCCGTTCTGCTCAGTGATCTTTCTATTTTTCCTCATGAGCACCAAATACACAGAGACCACTCTGCAGGGGGTATTGCCTTTCATCCATTTCATAGTTTGTCTACGTGAATATTGTCAGGAATATGAGCTGGTGCTGTCTACATGCAGCTGTGAGTACCAGAGGTGGGATTTTCATTCCTGGAAGTATCAACCTTTCCTCCTGAGTCAACTCAATTCCAGCCTGCACATCTCACGTTGTCATCAGAGAGGTTTAGGTATGAGATGGAGATGGAGTGCCTTTGGCGTTCCAGAAATTCTCTTCATGGCTTTAGGCAGCTCATAGCAGGAAAAAGCGTGCGCAGCAAAGATTCTATACAGGTGTCAGGCAAATACAGGGACAAACTGACTTCTTAAAGAAGATTCAGTCTAAGTCTTCACTTTGTGAGCTTCCCAGCAGGGCTGTCATTCTGAATGAACATTTAAAGCAAGTATTTCGCTGATGCCAGGAGGGATACCAACCTGCATTTTCCTAAGGAGTGAGTCATAACTTTCGTAAATGTGTGAGGACATGTTGCAGCTCCACCTTTCAGGAAGAAATTCTTTCAATACACAGCCTTCTTCTGTTGTGGTTTGCGTGTTTGCTATGGATTTGGACTTATGAAGACTAAAGTAAACCAAAATAAATCTGGAGTACACGGACATCGTTTTTCCTTTGCTTTGTCTCATTCCTTCCTAGAGACATTTATCGTGTTCTGTGGAAAATTAAGATACAGCTCATGTTGCTTTAACTAAAAAAAAAAACGAAAGGCCTTTTTGTGCATGTCTGTACTGCTGTGCTGAGCGCTCAGACCCAGCAGGCTGCTGCCTGTGATGACATTGCAGCATTAGCAGGAGAGTTACTTTATCATATATTTCTTCAGATCAAATTTGATCTCCCAAAGAGATTATTACAAACCTTAAACCCAAAACATGCTGTGGTTGAAGAGAAAGAACAGAAACAACTGAAAAACAAAACTGAACAATGGCAGGATTCCCTATAATTTATAAGTGAACGCTCCAGAATCCAGACAACTGACCAAGTGTGCTGTCCAAGAGGTGAATCTCTGCAGTTCAACTCCAAATTTGGATCCCATCAGAATCTAAAGCTGCTGTGCAAATGGCAATGAAGACAGCTCACTTTGTTTGGTGTAGTCTCGCATTCAGGCCAACAGCAAATACAACAATGAGAAATAAAGGACAACTTCCAAACTGTCTTTGGTTAATCTAAGCTGGCTTCAAAAATTCAAGCAAGCAACTACACTAGTAGAAAATATATGGCACCAAGCTGTCAACTGGGGTAAACTGGCACAGCTGTACTGAAATAATGCAGTGGCACTGTTTGATACCAGAGGATGATGTGCTCACGGTGTTTTACTCCAGTGACACCTTGAAGATTTGAAGCCAGCCACATTGCGGAGGTGCTCATGGCTTAACACGGAATAGATGGCATCTCTGCCTACCTTCATTGCCTGCGTGTGACCTATCAGTGCCTCAGGTTTGGTCTCGGGTTGGTTGGCTTTATGATTCCATTGCTGTGTGTGGGGCACTGGCAGTGCTGTCCATCACCAATAGGCTTCGGTTCAGTGAAAAGAAAATTGCAGCTGTGATTTTTTATTATTGCTTTTCCACAACCTCTTTTCCTATGATTCATATTGCCTTAAGAGATTAGTTTTCTTTACCATTTAACCTCTCTCAATATTGCTGCCTGAACCAAATTTATGTCTCGGATAAAGCTCTGTCCTCCTTTTATTGAATCCAGGTACTTTTCATAATGAAACTAAGGTCACGTGATCTTTGATTGTGGTACTTTGAATTCTTTATTGAAAATGTATATTATATATTTTTATGACATTAATTAAATGTCTCAAAATACACGACAACATAAAAAATAATTAACATCCCTATTTGGCTCATTATCTCTTTGGATTTGATTTGTGTTCGAAGAGCTGGAAACTCATCTGACCCATATAGGTTTGGATGTTTAGGAGCACTGCCTCATGGCAAAGCTTGGGACTGAACAGAGGGGGGTTGTATCATGAGTATGGTACTGTATTTTTTTTTATTTGCTTGCAAGCTCCCTGGATTGCATTCTTATCTGTACAGGATGCTATTCCACCTTCATCACCACAGAGTATCTGAGTGCCTTCCAGCTAAGCATTCTGTGATCCAGCTAACATCTGCCACATTCATTCTCTCTTTCATCCTTACCCAAGCCTGTGCATGTTTTGTTGTTGGTTTTAGATCTACATGCTGCCATGTGTCAGTGTTACAGAAAGTCATATGTGCATCAAACACTCTTCTAAATAACCTGCATATTGATCCTGCAGTACCCCTCTGGTTTATGGCCTGAGATTCGGAAAGCTGAAATAGGGGGTTGAAGTTATTGCAATTTCACAAGACAGAAATAATTATAAAAACCATCAGGATTTCATTATCTTTATGTATATTTTTATATTATTCCAGAACCTCGGAGATCTTTACCATGAATTAGACCATTTGTACTAGAAGCTGTACAGATTGTACTTTCAGATCATTTACAATGTAATTATAAGACAACGGATCTTGTCTTTTGATACATCAAACCATCTTATCACAGAAAAAAGGACGCAATTTCCTATTAAATCTCACAGAGAAGTTCAGAATGCCTGAAGAATTACCTTTCTCTTTAGTCCTAGAAAGAATTTCCAAGTAGGTATTACCAACATTGTTGTTATTATTAATCATAATAACAATATGCTGCACAAACACAGCTAGCTATGCCCAAAAGGTGTTTTAAACTTCCTTCTGGTGAGCAGCAGGCGAGTCAGGTGCTGTTCAGATTCCAGCTCAAGCTCTGCTTAGGGCTTCCTGAGAGGAACCGTCTGACGAGGCATTGCAGAGGAATATGGAAATGCTTGAAAGTC
The DNA here is from genome assembly GCF_026119805.1 of Tympanuchus pallidicinctus. Taxonomy (NCBI): domain Eukaryota; kingdom Metazoa; phylum Chordata; class Aves; order Galliformes; family Phasianidae; genus Tympanuchus; species Tympanuchus pallidicinctus. The sequence continues at coordinate 7,193,097 of NW_026294742.1, read as the reverse complement.
AAGATCAGTGTTAGAGGACGATTGACATTTATTGACTTCCTGCACCATCTAGTGGGGATTAAAATTAATTGCTCTTATTTTATGAGGATTCTAAGCCATTCAGGACGCCCACGCTTTCCTCTTTGGGGTGCTGGGTAAGGTGCTGTAGGACCAAGTTCTCGGTGTCCTTTGCACAGCAGGACCAGGCTTCCTTAGAACTATCAGTGCCACCTGAGACTGCATATAACCGCTATCAGAGCGCGTTGCAAAAAGCAGCTCTTAGCAGTCAGCCCACCTGATCTAAGGCCAAGAGGGCCATGGGGAGGGCAGGCTTTGTGGAGTGCTGCAAGTGAACCACAGTGAAGAACTTGACTGGTGGGCCATTGAGAAAGCCTCAGGGAGCACTAATTGTGGGCAGTGGAGCTGTGGGCATGCACAGGACCTTGGAGCCAGCCATGTCTCTGTGCTGCAGGAAGCAGAGAGGGCCATAACGACCTACAGAAGATATTTGATAGCAGTTCAGTCAGGCTTTTGTTGAATTTGGGGTGTTAGGATGAATTTCTAGAGGTCTGAATGTGATTCCCCTCTCTCTCACATGCCCTGGCTTGGGTTACATCTCTGAGGCTCTTCTCTGTTCCTAGGCTTTAGGAGTAATGTTCCTCATTAAGCATTAATTTTATTCAGGCTGCTTAGAGGAGGAGCCAAGATCTGAGCCTGCAGGTGGAAGAAAAATCACTGATGTGATTGTGATGTATCTTAATGTAAGGCATTTCCTTGAACATAATTTGCTTAATTATCAGTGAATGGGATGCCATTAGGTGATTACACTCCTAATTTTCTACTCAGGAAACAGCAGCTGCCTTTTTTTTTTCTGTTGCTGAGCAACAGCTATGCTTTGAAATTTGGTTAAGTGCTAAGTGAAAAACATTTTTAAACAGATATGATATCACTACAGAGGCAACCCTAATTGCTGTAAACAACCAGAAGGTTGAAAAATCCCACGTATGGAATACAATTTATGAGTAAAAGAGTTATCCAGGCTAATTGAAAGGGAAGAATGTGCAGAAATGTTTGAAGAAGGAGAAAGATCTCTCCCGAGGAAGAGCTCTAATTGTTTTCAAATGACTGTGTTTGCTACTCCTGCTGCAGCCCTTGTTTGGTTAACACATTAACCTCCCCTTCTTAAAGCTGTGCAGTGAACATAGTCAACCATACATGCATACACTAGCAAGCAATAACAAAAGGCACACTCTGTCTGAGAAATCTGCATGCCACAGGCTGGAAAATATTCTCCACTGCCGATTTTCTCCCATTCAAGATCAGTGCTTATCTTGACCTGCCATTTTGGCAGATTTGGTTTCAAGTAACAGGAACCAAGTGGATTTTAAATACTTCCCTTTGAGATTTGGTAGCTCTGCTTTGGGTTCTCTTGAACAAGGTCCCTAGAAATAAGAAGACCACAGTGGAATTGGACCCTACAGAGGCATCAGCATGAGACCTTCCTCCCTTTCCTTCAAATGATCCCAGCAGTACATATTAGATGTATGGTGATATTGACTTTTTTGGCTTTGGTCATTTTTGTAGCATAACAAATCAGAAAATATAAAGACCAGGTTGTATTGTGTTCTTTAATTTCTCCTTTTAAGCACAGGATTCCAGTTTTCCAACATGTATTTCCCTCTGGCAAGAACATCACTTGTTTGTTGCCATAACATCTTATTCTGTTTCCTACACTGCAGTGGCAGAATTTCCTATGCCTTTGCCTCAGGCTTTTTTTTCCCTTAATAAGCAGATTCCTGCTTCACTACTTTGTCTCAGTGCTTGGAAAGGTCTCCATTGCATTGCACTGATTTTGATGTGAGAGAGCCAACCAGCGTGTGGAGGTTGTTACTGTACCTCTCCTCACCCACAAGGCAAAGAGCCTTCCACCTTGGCAGTGTGTAGCTGTATTTCTCAATATTCAGAGTGCCAAGACTGCAATGCACGTTGTTGAAATGTCTGCCTCATTGGACCTGCCAATGATACTCAGCACAGGGGTCTTGCTTTACTTGGAACTGACAGCTGTCTGCTAACACACTTCTTAACACTGTTGTTCCATGCCCCAGCGAGGACAGCATGCTTCCTGGTTTTAAGCCTTCAAGTGCATTAGGAAGCTGCCTAGCAAAACTTCTCAACATAAAGAATCTACTTTTCACGAGTATTTCTGTACATCCGTATTTATATTAACTGAGAAGAAAAAAGGAATGTCAGCAGGTTTTTGGTGAATATTCTATTGCATTCACTTCTTCTCCTTTGTAGCTTTTTTTTTCTTTTTCCTTTTCAGTATTCCTTTTGTCAAACATCCTTTAATTGTGTCTCTTGTTTTGACGGGCCTGGCAGAATTGCAAACAGAGATGACAGCAGATTTTGTGCTGAGCACGTGAAAATAGAAGCTCCACGAATATCCCCCTTAAAAACCTGGCTGTAGGGACGCGCTTTAGGAAGTTTCTTGGCATTTTCGTTGCCCACTGATTTCCAAAATAATGGTCAGCCTTAGTATATCTGTCCCACCAACACCTACGATCCTTGCCTTCTTTGGCTCATGTTTTCATTCTGATCACAAATACAGCAAAAGCCAATCTGAAATTTGGATGGGTGCTAATAACTAATGGACCCCAACAAATCGTCTGAAATACAAAGGTGGGTCAGATGAATGGTTCGTATAAAAGAAACTCCCAGTGAACCATCAGGTGGGAATTAAAATTTAATTTAGAATGTACTATCACTGCTGCAGTGGTGGTGGTGGTGATTTACTTGATTGACTGCTGGTTTCTTTCACCTTTGCAAGCCTTAGGTTTTTACTATCTGAGGAAATTAAGGCTGAATTGCAGCAGGAAATTCCTTGTACCCAGGTGTTTCTGGTTATCCGATTAATAACTCGGCTAGTGGGGAGGCAAGGATTAGGATGGGATGGTTTGGAATCTAAATGATTCTCATTGCTCTGTACCACACATTGACATTCTGGCAGCTGCTTTGTTTGTTCTCAGTGAAAGATGGGAAAATCCTACTGAGCTAAGTAACAGGTCCAGCAAGCAGCGGTAATTCCATTGTTCTTTTTCCATGGGTCGGGTGAAAATCTAGTTTTATGGAGTTGTCCTGATTTAATGGACTGAATTAGAAAATAAAACACTGTTGAGTTCTGTTGGGTTGTGATTGGAGTTGCGTTAATAATCCAGCTGCATCTCCTACTGCTGCCACTCTCCAGCCTCGTGCTGACTTTTCCTCCTGGATGCACGCACTGAATGGCTGTGAGATGGGTCAGGCCTTGGTCAGCTGGAAGGCCCCCCAGAAACTGAGCTGCTCTTTTGTGAATGTACACAGCCAAAATCAGTGCTAATTCAGTGAGTAAGGACCCTGAGCTGGGGTTAGGTGGTGATGATACCTGTGATGCTAAGTGACGTTATTTCAGGTTAGAAACACAGGAGTAACTCTGTTCATTAGGGTCACATTCAGTAGATGGTTTGAGAGTGACTGAGACAAAAACAAATGCTCTGGTAATGGCAAACAAGGGCCTCAGGACCAGGGAAGTTTAGGGACAAGACACAGGGCTCTGTGTGCCCTTGTGGATGGCCTGGTAAGTGGGGTTTGCCTGTGCTCTGTGTGACCCATTCCTGGGTCCATTAATGTTACCCAAACACAGGCTTTTCCTTCTGACCAAGGCTCCATTGCCCTCAGTGGTGAGACCATGGTCCAGAAACAATTCCACAGGAGAGACAGGAAAATACCTCTCAGATGCTCCACACACTTAACAAAACATGAATTAAGCCCTTTTCTCACTTCAACTTTACATGAAGAATAAAGAGATTGAAAGAAAAAGAAAAGCCATTTTCTTTGCCCAAAGCTGTATTTCATTTACTATGAGTAAATCTAAACAGTTGGACCTACAAGACTGCTGGATGTGCAGGCTGGCAGCTTGGCTTGTAAAAGAAACAGAGAGCAAGCAAGCTGAAGAATTGTTTCCCCAAACCTTCAAAGCTCTAATTTCTACAGACCTCTGAGCTTGGTTGCATTGTCAGACCTAAGTGGATGAAAACAGGATCATTTCCCTTAAGCAGTCATTAAGGAAAATGACTTCAGATTATTATGGGTTTCAGGTACTGTTGCAGCTGCCTGATGGAGTGATAACCAGTCACATCTTCCTGCACTGTGCAAGCAGACACAGCCTGAGGTTTGTAAAACACCACCAGCCCTATAGCTCCCCAAAGGTATCAGCTCTCCTCCCTAGTGCTGCAGACTGCAAATGAAATAGCCCCAGAATGGAGTAGAAAAATGTCGTGTAAACCTCCCTGGGTGCCAAATGGAAATGTAATTTGCAGGCATGTGTCAGCAGAGAAAGTCCTTTCCTACAGGAGAAGAAATCCAAGCAGCCACATGGAAATACTTTAATTCAGCATTAGGCATCAGAGGAGATGGCTGTTGCAGAGCATAGCAGTCAAGCAATTTGGTTCTGAACTTTAAATTCATGTAACACCAAGAAATTCTAGGGGATGTGGAATCTGTAATGCTGCACTGGAGAGTCAGGAAGGGAACCGGGGCAAAGCTTTTGCTGAGCTGATTGATCCATTCATTAGGGCCACTGCAGACATTCAATCCGAGAGCAGGTTCAGGAAACCCGCTCACTCTACTCTTTATCTATGTCATGAGACATACACCAAGCCTGGGGGCTGTCACTCTCTCTGCCTGTTTCTGAGCTGCAGGATGCAGCTGATACCCATACCTGTGCCAATCCCGCGCTTTGGCGCTTCCTCCCTCTCTCCCTCCCTCCCTCCCATGTCTCTCTTAGAATCCAAATAGCTTCAGGGTAGGTGAATTTTTCCACTCTGTTCCAGGTCTAATTTCTCTTTCAAACTAGTACCGTATATCTTTCCCCACCTCCCACTTGTCACTTTATGGCTTGCTGGATCTGTTTCCTTTAATGCTTGAAAATATACAGTTAAAATCACCTTAAAATTACTAATATGCCTTTTTATTTGAAAGGCTTATTTCCCTGAAAGGCTTTCCCAGCCTTATATGAGGGCATGCTCTCTAATATTAAATATTTTTTTTAAAAAATGGGTGCACATCTGTTTGATATTTAACTCGAAACAAATGGTGAGAGTGGAGAACATGAGCAAAATTACGCTTTAGATAGCTATAAAAGGTCATTTTTACTTTAAACTACAAAGGATGAATAGGGGCATATGACACACATAATAAAGGCGGAGATAGGTTTAAAATGCCCTCCGGCTGTGCTGAGGTCAGCTGCTAGCTTACAAGAAAGGACATATTTTGCCCTTCTTGTTTTCTGCCACCCAAAAGTCCATAGGAGCAAGCTGGGTTCAGTGTGTGAAGAAGGTCATTCAGTCTCTGCTTTAAAACATGTATTTTCCTCCATCTTTTTCCACCTGGATATTGAACACTTCAACCTGATAACTGAATATCTGACCCTGAACCATCCAGTTCTCAGCTGGAAATTGGAGCGTTTCACTTGTCTTGCTGAAGGAACCATTGCCTGTGCCACGCCATACACTGAGAAATTCCTAACTTTCAGTCATTCCTTTGATTTGCCACAAGTATGTGTGTTGCCTTCTGGCTAGGACAGAAGGGATTGATGGAGACTGAAAGAAAGCACAGTGCTTTGGGGGTGCTTCTCCAGCCCCCAAGTGGTGCCATCAAACGGCTCCTGGCTGTGGGTTCAGCCTGTGCTGGGTTCTTTGGACAGGGCTTGGCTGGGAGCCATCAAGCTTCCCTGAGCTCTCCCCATGAAGTTGCTGAGGGAAATGAAGCGGGAAATGGGCCATTTCTCATTTAGGGCTGGCGCAGTCCCAAACCAATGGGAGCAGAGGAGATTTCCAATAAAACCCTCTTGAAAGGTGAAGGAGCAGAGAGACAAGATGCTGGCTGCAAACTGCCTTCAGCCATCTGCTCCAGAAGCTCTGTGAGCTGGAGCAGGGCATGGCTGGCACCCTGTCAATACATGCAGGGGGGGGGAAATGTAGGCTGGAATTTGGTCATCAGGTGGCTGTTGTATCTGCCAGAACATCTTTTCTACTATTAGAGAACAAGATTAAGAACGTGGAACAAGATGGTCAAAACCTTACATGGGAGCTCCATCCTTCCAAATATGCAGCCAGGGATATTTGGAGCCTTGTACTCGTTTCTGTGCTGAAGGGGCAAATTTTGAGTCTTCCTTTGTAAAATAATGCTTCTTTTGAGCTGGGTCCCCCAAATGCACCCACAGGTCATTTATCCTGGTGGGAGTTACTCAGGTCCTGTCAGGGGACCAACCTGCAAATAATGAGGTATTCCTACCTCTTAGACGTGAGATATGTGTGCACATTCAAAACATTTGGAGCAGAAACTCAATGTATTTTCAGAGCATTACTGAGCTTTGTACTCCAATCTGCAATCGCTAGGAAGCAAATTGTCCGTAGCTATATCTCATAACATGTAGGGTATTGATGGGAACCAGGTATCCTCCTTCAAAGGAACAGGAACATCAAGAATTGTATCTGTTCCTCATGTTCTAGAAAGCATTTCACAATTTTAATGATTATTCAAAGGGGAGGGAAAAAAAGAGCTGGACAATAAATTCAGGATCTAGCTCAGTTACAGAGAGTTACAAACACATCCTCTGGCTGAAATGTGCCTTAGGAAAGGCTGATGCGCCATGCTTTGTCATACCAGGCACACGAGCTGCCAGCTGCCAGCACCAGGGCACTCTGGCAAGGAGCCGATCCAGCTGCCTTGGTTACAGTGCCATTGTAAGCTTTATTTCTTATGCTCAGCGTGTACTGAGAGCGATCCCTTTGTTCCATATGGCTTCCATATAGTGACACTGCATCCTGTGTAGGAGAGGTCAAGGAGTGGATTATCAGCAAGTGTTTCAAGTCAAGAATGAAGGGAGCTGGCAGGGCAGATCTGCACAAAGCCTGCTCTGTGCTCCTCATTGGTTCAGTGACCTCAGGGTTTTGGTGCCTGTGCATCCCCCCCTTCTTCCTTCATGTGCCGAGCACAGCACGGGTGAACGTGTTAGCACAGCATTTCCCTGGCAGGTTTTTAGAGGCAGAAAGAGAACAAAAGCAATGCTGAAAGCCTGGCTGAAACGTGTAGTTGTGAGCAAGCAGTCTCATAAGCCAGGAAAGAAGCAGCATAAGGAAAGATTGCCTCCCATCCCCATCCCCATCCGCATCTCTATCTCCCATCATCTCCATCTCGTTCCCTCCACATATCTTTCTGCTCAGCCCTCTTGGGTCTGGGCACAGAGTCACGATTGCTGAATGTTCCCATGAACCTATTAACCTTGCTCTAATTAATGGTGAGAGAAGGAAAGGTTTGTGGTCCTCCAGGATGTTTTTCATCATCCTGCTCTCTGAGCACTCCTCATCCATGGGGTGGCGTTAGGAGAAATCTCTGCTTTGTAAGAAGAGCTTGATTTACCTAAGTCTCACAGAATCACTACTGTTGGAAGAGACCTCTCAGATCCCCAGGAAGCCCAACCTACCCCCACCATGCCCACTGACCATGTCCCCAGGTGCCACATCTCCGCTGTTCAGGTACATCTCTAGAGACAGCAACACCACCACCTTCCTGGGCAGCCTGTGCCAGTGCCTAACTGATCTTTTGGAGAAGAAATTTTTCCTAATACCCAATCTGCACCTTCACTGGCTCAACTTAAGGCTGTTATCTCTTGCAATGACTTTAAAGGAGTAGATCTTACTGCTGTGGTCCTGAAAACATGGCAGCACGTCCTGGTCCTACTCTGATTCTTCTCCTCACTGCAAATAGCTGTAAGTAGATTTGGATCAATTTCTCTCAGATTCATAACTGTTTAAAAATATATTTTATTGCAAGTTTCTCTTGTGTAAGGGAGGGGAAATGGCACAATCCCCACTGCCAACGGAGGGGTACCCTGAGCCTCAGCCCACTCTGCTCCCCCTGCCTGTCCCACTGCTGCCATCAGTGCCTCTTCTGACTCCTACAACAGCACTGATTTCTTTCCCAACCTCCAAAACGTTTCTTTTGTCTCTCAGAGCACTACGCCAGACATCAGTAGGTATGCAAAATTAATAACTACATTTTAATAACACATGACCTGCAGGACCTGAGCAATTACAAACCTCATAGGGTTATTACCAACCGAGTAAAAATTATATTCCAGTTAAACATTCCTCATATAATATCCCCACTGCAGTCAGCATTTCAAGAAAAACAGTGTTACAACTGCTGTTTCTCTGGTACCTAATGAGTTAGCTTTGGCTGCAGATCAGGAGCTTTTGACGGGTGTAGTTTACATTGACCACTCCAAGGCTTTCGATATTTTGGACCCGACCTTGTTGTTTAATGACAGAAAATCAAACCAGGGCTGGAGGAGCACGGTCAGCTGGCTGCAGTGCTGCTGAAGAAAGGGCTCTGAATTCCTATCCTCGATTCTTCACTGTGTGAGGGCACTGGGGTTGTGGAGGGAAAGGAGCAGGGCTGGAGCAAGGCTGTGTCCTCTGGCAGTGGTGGGGGACATCACTCCTGATTTAGCAGCTGCTGAAGGGCTTCAAGCTGAGGATGGTCTGGAGAACAAGAACCAGAAATGTGTGATTGCTGCCATAAAAAGAGAGGATAAGCAGAAGGATTTCTGTTTGGGAAGGAGGTGATTGAATGAGAATAGGGATCAGTGAAACTGTGTGGATAGAGGAATTAATAGGGATGATTAGTCCTTGCTGAAAGACAAAAGGAGGGAGCAGGCAGTGAAATTCAGGATGGTTGCTTTTAGACAAGCAGAGTATAATCAAATCCTCATCCTGCAGCTCAAGGTTCCAACCTCAGGCTGGGAGCCCTGCAGGCAGGTTGCAGCAGGGCAGGGTGAGAGGAAGCAGCACTCTGCATCCATCCACTGCCTCCTTCTTGTTCTCAAACCTGTGCTCCAGCCCCTGACTGCTATTTCATCTGAGTTGTCACCCTTTATTCACCTTAGGTGCTTCTGATTTTATTTTTGTTTTACCACTAGTTCTCTGTTCATCCATGAAAACAGCTGATCACTCTCTGTAATGCTGTGTGTCAGAAGGAACAAAAGTCAGAAACAAACCCAGAATGTTCCTTCCTTATGCTCTATTTACAACGGATCATCTTCTGATTCGTTTTCACCATTGGTACATTTCCACTTTACCACTGCACCATGCAAACAGTGCTGACACTAAAAGGGATGCATCATTATGCTCCTGTAAATCCTTAGCAGGTGGCGCTTGATTTCATTGTTAAAAGAAATGCAGTTGGACTTTGACATGCTGGCTCCTTTCCTGTGGACACAGTGCATGACGAGACTGAGGTCTCACAGGATGGGAATGAGCAGAACCCACTCCTCCTGGTCCTCTGAAAGGAAAATCTGGGATCCCTGTGCTGCAGTGAACTGGTGCCTTACCATACTGCAAATGCACAAAAACAAACACGGGAAACACAGTGCTTGCTGGGCACAGCAGCCTGCACAAAGCATTCGATTTGCTTTGTTTGAGCACAGCCTCCAGACATTTGATTTAGATTTCCTGTGTCTTTCTTTTTGCTCAGAGATTCATGGCATAGGAAGCAGGAAGAACATTAGATGAAGCACACCTTGGGTACACCTCATCTATCACGGCCCAATAAACATCGCCTGGCTCATTTCTGCTTGGCTTCTGCTTTACCAAAGCACATCTTCCAGAGCAACATCCTGCCTTGGTCTGAAGCCCTCAAGAGATAGAAAATTCAATTCTACCCTTTGTGATGTGTTAATCAGCCTCATCGCTCAGAGCTTGTGCTTTGTTTCTGGCTCAATTTGCTGACATGCAAACAGCTCTTATTGCTCATTAGTGCATTGGAGCTAATGGGGTTGTGTTCTGGGCTGGGGGCACAGCCTTCCCTTGGTTCATCCCCATTGCCATCAAACTGCTCCCAGTGTTTTGCATCTCAAGTGTGTGATTCTCTTCCATGTGACCCTGGGATACACACAGGCTTGCAAAGGATGATCACAATCTGGTGGCTTCTCCAGCAGTGCTTTGTTCAGACATTTTGCTCAGACAAACCACTTGCTTCTTAGTCACATCATAATCAAATCTTTCACATTTCTTCCTGCCTTGTGTCACTGTATTAAAGATCTGGAGCATTTCTTTATTATTATTTACATTTGTTTATTGCTTAGCCTAAAATAGCCACTTGGATGCTGACAATACTCTCGTTTGTTGATTCCCAAAGAATGTGATGCTTATTTGCCATCTAAACCTGAGATTATGCAACATCAGAATAAAATGGGAGCAATTTATTTTCCAGATCAGATTTTCTCTCAGCAGGATTAAAACTGCCACAGCAGTAAAGAGTTTACAAACTCACTAAAGAACTGTAATAACTTCCCTTCTCACTGTCGGGTCAAGGAAAGGTAATACATGTTTCCAATCAGCTTTGAATTGAACTCAAATTGTAGGTTTTATTTCACTTTAATCCATATGTGAGTTCAAGTTAAAGGTAAGAGAAATCACAGGGCTGCAAACATGGAGCAGAGTTAATTAAATTCTGCAGCTCCTTCTTGAAGAGCCCTGGCTCTGCTTATGTAAAGAGGTTTCAGGGTACTTCTGAACCATGAGATGGCCCTGATGGCACCAAGGACATCAGCGGATGCACTTAAATAGCCAAGTGAAGCACATTGAGAGAAATCTTGCAATGCTGGGAAATAGCTCTTTTGTGCTGAGCTATCCACAAAAAGCTCCAAAAAAAAAAAAAAAGAAAGAAAAATACCTGAAGCTAACCTGATGGCACAGCACAGCCTCGTCTTAGACCCAAACATGATATTCATTTGAGACAGCAAACACTGCTTTGAGAAATGATTAATTCTTCTTAGATCTCCTTTTCACTTCCTTATTTACTGTGGGAACTGGTCTTTTTCTTTTAATTTCTGTTTTCTTGTCCAGTCTTGTTTCCAATGAGCTCTGGAAAAGAGCTTCTGCTAAGCAGGAGGGACTCTTCATGTGCTAAGCACTGAGTCTGTGCTTCACTGCCTTGCAGGGCTGAGACCCGAGCTCTGGTCATTTCACAGAATAGAGTGCACTAAGCCCTTCCTTATCCTCTGGTAGACCTTGCCTGGAGGACAGTGGGCATGCACCAGGCTCCCCAGGGCAGTGGTCATGGTGCCAAGCCTAGCAGAGTTCAAAGAGTGCTTGGACAATGCTCTCAAATACAGGGTTTGAATTTTGGGTGATCCTATGTGGAGGCAGGAGTTGGACTTATGGGGTCCCTTCCAACATGGAATATTCAGTAATTCTGTGATTTCACATTTATTTTATCTTATTTTATTTTCTACAGATGAAAGATGCTCTACACATCACTGGAGTCCCAAATGGGGGACATGGTCTGTATGGGGTCTCTGAGAGTTGGCAGGTGTGTTTTGGGACCAAGGCTGCCTGCTCATGGTAGGGCAATGCACCTTGAATTCTGCATGCTGGCATCCAGGGAAACAAGTCTTTTGTTCTACATGAAGTGGCAGTGAAAGGGTTTTCTGTCTAAAAGAATGAGTTGTGTTCTGGAATGAATGACACACAATGTGAGAAGAACAGAAGAAGGAAACCTTCTTCACTAAAATGCGACGTTTTAAAACATCCAGATTTTGAAATAAAGCACACAACATCCATTTTGCCTCATGCAATAAAATGAAAGCCTCCCTTGGACATATTTATTATTCTCCAGCTTTCCACAGGGTATCGATGGCGTTGAGTCTCTCAAGCAGTGCATTTCAGATTCGGTGTGCTCTGAGATGTGCCTGGGGGCAGTGCTGGGGCTGCAATTGGGCTCCAGAGGATCACAGCCCTGGATGCTAATGCAGCTTCTCCTCCTGCAAACCCAACTACTCCACAGCAGAGCTCTGGGGAAGAGCCGAGCTCACGCCAATGAGTTCTTCAATTTGTCAGAAGCATTTTGATAGCAAATCTCATTCTCCTCAATTCTCCCGCTCTCATGCTTGCAAGAGTGCTTGAAAGTTATTTGTCCTCAAGGCCACAGATATATGAAGAGGCTTTTTCATGGCTGTGCCTCTCAGCCCTCCCCTGCTTCTCCTCCTGTCTGCTTCATTTTCCCTCTCCGCTGCTTCGTCCTTGGCTGCTCCGAGGTTCCATTCCCCGAAATTCTTCTCCCCTGGCAATCTCGGATGCTCAAGTGCTCTGTCCTCAGTGCTTAGAGGTGATTCCAAAGTGCTTCACCGCAATTCTAGTTTTTATATAAACACTTCAAAATTACTTCAGCAAACTGAGACACTTGTACATCAGCAAAACAGGTTCTGATGAGCCTGTGCTCCGTGCACCCAAGTGCCTTTGACTCAGACAGGCTACTTTTATGTAACTTTTATGCATCTTTATATTACAAGCTTTCTCCTCTCAATAATTTTTTTTGCCTGTAAATTCAAGCACTTCTTTTAGAAAAATCTTCAGAAACGGACGCAGTCCTCCGCTTTCTCTGTTTACACTCGAGTATGTTACAATAACACTCCTTTTCTCATACCGGAATTATTCTGCTGAATTTTTTATGTCATTTTGTTCCGTAGAATTTTCCACTCACCAAAGCAAAGCAGCTAACTCTTGCCAGTCCAACTTTGATTCACTTCTGTTTCACACATTTCTGTGGTTGCTCCGCTGGTTAATCTTCAGGGTTCGGGGAGAACAGGTCGACTCCGTCCCCTTCAGTCTGAATCTGTGTGTGCTCTGGCAATGAGCAGATCATTAACTTGGCAATGCAGCTGCTGAGCAATGTCTTGAAATAATTCTACTCTCCGGTCACGGTGATAGCAGCTCATTAGAGCAGAGGCTGAGCTCTCTGCACGTTGGGGGATCGCGGCCATTTCTTCCTTATGCTCCATCAGAACGAGGAAGGAAATGGTATTTTATGGCCCTGTGAATAATGCTGAAGCATTTGGGAAGACATCTCTGTCCTGCAGCCAAACAACCAGGACAGTGTTATCCAAAACATGAGCCTCAGTGCAGCTTGAGTTCAGCTAGAAATAAATTTCCTTTCTGGGAGCTGCTTTGGGGAGATAAGCGCATCATATACCTATAAGAGCTGTTTGATATTCTCTAGCAAACTGAGATTTAAATTAAAAAGTAGCAAAATTCACTCTTTTATTTCCTTCTTCCTCACAATTTCTGCAGTCTAATGTGGCTTGGAGCATAGGGAAGGATGACAGCAATCTACCGAACTCATCACTTCAGCCTCCCTGTCCATGGAAGCTGCATAAGCAGCTGATGAAAGTCCTCTTTATGAGCTGATTATAAGCATTCAACATTACCCGGGCTGCATATGTCCATATTTTTGGCACATGTTTGATTCAGGTTGGACCTGAGCTTTATAGATGAGAGCTATGTGCTGATGGCTGCAGTGCTTACTCCTGAGCTGCTGTTGGAAGATTTTCTCCCATCATTTGTTTGTGCATATGGGGGCTTATCCCCATCGCTGGCTGTGAGCAGCAGCAGGTAGTGGCTTTAGAGGAGATTTGCCTGATGGTCGTGCTGGGGTGCCTGCCAGAAAAAAAGCCTAAGAGGGAAAAAAAAGCACAAAGAAATACAGCAGATATTGTGGCAGTGCTCCCCGAGGCACCCTTAGAACAAGCAGGGACAGGCTGTGTACGTGTCCAACCAACAAGGGAAAGCTGGTGCATGTGTTTCCTCTGGGGCATCTGCGAAAGATAAATTCAGATACATTTATCAACAGCAAAATTAGATAACATTATCTGCCTCCTGAGCACATGAATTGTTTGGGACACGGCAGGGACATCTTGGACACAGCTTCCTGCTCGAGGAGGAGGGATTGTCCTTTGGCCCCACAGAGCAGGCACAGTTTTCCTTGGGACAAATTGCATCCCCATGGGGATCACATTGACATGTGTAGGGACCAGAAGAACACCCCGTGGGATCCCTCATTGCAGCCCCTCTTTCTGCAGTGTGCTCACTCTCCCTTGGCCCACCAGGCACCAGAATCATTAAGCTTGCAGGCGAGCTGCAGGCACCATCTGTTTTCCAGGGGCTGTAAGGATGAGTGGAGCAGGGAGGAGAAGGTGACTGAGGTGCAACTGAAAGCCGTGCAAGGATGTCTGGTTTTCTTTGAGGGAGAAGTGTTTCTAGGCCAACTTTTTGTCTGCAGCTCATGATTCTGTGCAATGTGGTATATTTTAACGTGTTCCTGGGAGACATGGTGAGGCCTGATGAACCTTATTTCAAAGATGACGTAAAGATGTGGTGCTGCTCCTGCAGCACTGCTCAGTCAGAATCAAGGGGACAAGCATCCAGGAGAATCCAAGCTCAAGGCTTGGTTGGGCACCAGCCTCACATTGGACTTCTGTATTCAGTGGGACTTCTTCCAGTTGCAGATCCCTTCCTTCTCTGAACCGCCACTGGCACATCGTTACAGGAAAGGAGGGGAAAAGAAACTTCAAAGAAAAAGTGTGACAATGAGCTGAACTGGAGGGGCCAGAGTGGACAGAGGGTACCTAAGGCTCAAATCTTCTCTTGTCTTTGGTCTGCAGCCCCCAGAGAAGACAGAGGAGCAGAAGCTGAGCTGTACTTTGCTGCATGATGAGATGACTGTCCTGTGGAAGGTAGACAACATACATTGTATTAATTTTCATTTCTTCATGTCTGAAATGACATGGAATACAATTTTGTAATCAAGCAAGCTCATTCTTTCCTCTCCCTGCTACACATTCGGTAAGAATTTATAGACAGTTGTAGTAGTATTCACATCCTTGCCCATTGTTCACACTGAAAGCCTCTCTCTAGAAAAAAACTCCTTCCTAGCAACCATCCCCAACACTGTAAACTAGGAGTGGAGGTGTATACACACTCATCCTTTCCTGTGCTGGCCTTAACATTCTGGGAATGTTCCCTTCTATGAATAATTACTACTTCTCTTATCCTGATCCCTTCATCATCTGGGGAGACACCTCTTGGCCCTTTGCTCTGATTCCCCCTGCAGTCTTGGGACATGAAACACAGCTGACTGTGATCAAAGATCATTGCCAATGAAGCAAACTTTGGGACAAGCAAGAAAAGGAAGACCCCTGCAAAGGGCCTCCAAGCTGTGTTCCCATCATTGTCCTTCACTTGTGCTGGGCAGAAAACGGGCAATGCTACTTCCAGAGAAAGTGGGTCAGCTCCACTGGAGTCAGCTTCTTTCAGAGTTACCTCGATGAATTTCAGAGCAGAAACTGGCCTGCAGTATGCATAAAAATTTATTAAAGCTTTGGGACAGATTGTGCTTTGCATGAGCGTGTGGTGGGGGAGGGAGCAAGAATTTCCCTCTTCCTTCCCACAGGAAAGTTCTGTAGTCTCTGGCATTAAAAAATGCAGGACTTAGTGCATTTATTTGCCCAACATTACATCACTGAATGGCTCAAAGAAGGTCAGCTTGAGAGGGCTGAATAAGGGAGAAGGCAATGTTCAACCTCCCATGCCCATCATATCTCCTGCATGCCCTGGCAGTGCTGCCATCCCAAGGAGCAGTTTGCCCCAACCAGAAGTGCAGAACCTCTGCCTCCACCCATGTGTGTATTGCATCACTCTCAAGGAAGACAGCAGATTGATGGCAAAACCACAGGTCCTTCTTTCTTAAAGGTGTTTCGGAACGTAAGGTTGTGGTGTACCAAAATGCTTGGTGCAGTAAGAAAAAGATACATAAAGACAAGAAAATGAGAGAGATGACTCCCCATCAATGGAGGTGTTCAAGAACCATGGAGATGTGGCACTTGGGGATCAGTGGGCATGGCGGGGATGGATTGGACTTGGGGATCTTAGACATCTTTTCCAACCTTAATGATTGCATGATTCTATGATCCTGTGATGAATATACCCCCTGGCAGAGCTCTGCCAGCTTGTACCAACCTCGCCAGAACTGAAAGGCCTGCATTTCTGCTGGCTCTCCTCCTTCCTTGGGATACTGCAGCTTCCCCGAGCCTGCTCCTTGCAGAGGTGATGAGTGTGGTTGACAGCGTGCAGCACCCATGGATGCTCAGGGGGTGTTGCAGTGGAGTGCACGTGGCTCTGCAGACACATCAGCAGGGTTTTCATTTCAATGCAATGGGTTTAGAAAGCCCTCAGGATAAGCTGAGGTGCAAGACTGAAAAAATATATTATCTGTCTGCAGAGGGAAGCCATCTGAACTCACCAGAGGGCCCTGTACACGCTGCCTTCTGCTGGGCCGTGCTGCCTGCTTCCAAACACTGACAGCGTTCATTTTGCTAGGAGATTTAACTTCTTCTCTACGTTGTTGATTTACTTCCTGAGGAGTAAGTAACATAACACATGCTATTCTCCTATTTCATGGTAATCCTCGCTCTTTGTTGTCAGAATACAAGCCAAAGGTGCACATTTCTCAAGGAATTGTTTGAATTACTTTCCTCATCCTGATTACTTTTCTTCACTTTTTCCTTCATCAACCATCCTTTGGGTATTAACCTCATATTTATACTCACATTAACCAGGGTCAGCATCAGAAAACGTTCTTGCGTTTGCTGCTGCTCAGCCACCTGGAGAAACAGAGAAAGGAGACAGTACCAGACACACACTAATTTCTAACATGTGTTTCCTGCCAGCACTGGCCTCAGCAGCTCAACCACATAAGTCACCGCAGGAGTAATTGCCATCTGAAGGGAGCCTTTGGATGTGCAGGAGGCTGAGAAAGCTCTGCCGTGTGGTTCGTGTCCTGCTGGATGTCAGCAGGCAGAGTGAGAAAGCAATGAGCCTTGGTTTGGGCAGCACCAATGGATGATGCTAGAAAGATTTGCAGTTCATCTTATTTTGGAATATTTACATTGAGGTTATAGGAAAATAAAAGGAAACAGCTGTAAGTTGTGACAAATGTTTGGGTTTTCTTTAATAAAAGCAACCTCTGTATACTAAGGGAAAAGCCCAGCCATGGCATAGAGCACTTCTGTGCCCAGTGAACTTGCTCTTCTCAAAGGATGAAGGCACACAGTGGCTGGCACGTAGTGGCAGTGGTTTGGAGAAGATGTTGTCAGACAATGAGAGAAATCTGCAGCTATTTCTTCAGCCTTTGTCTGCAAGCAGATAAATGGTAACACACTGCTCCCAGCAGAACAGTGCTCCTCGTGTCTGGAGAAAGTGCTGTGTGGCCACTGCTTTGCCATTTAGAAGGGAGAGAAGCCCTGAGCCTGACTTCTCCTGGGGCTCAGAACTAAAAGCTTAGAAGCTCAGAGGAGTGGAAGCGATGTATGTTTGTCCTGGCTGAGAAACATTATAGGCTGGCTGCAGAACCCCACGTGTGACAACTGCTCTCAGCAGCCCAACACCAGAAGACTGCTTGACCTTTAAAATCAATCACAAGAAGAAAAGCATGGAGAGACCCAGGCTTTATTAATTTCACTGTTCACAGTATAAATCTCTGTGTTACAATGCACAAAGAAGTTAATATTCTCGCATCTATTTTTTGGTTCTCTTTTTAGCAGGGGGAACCTTGTTTCTTTTAAAAATCTCTGCCAGGCTACTAGGGCTGCCAGGCCAGGAAAGTTCCCTGCTGTGCAGGATGTGCAGTGCCTGCCTGGAGCTGAGTGCTGCTGTGGAAACTCATTGCAAGCACCAGGAAAACCCTGTGCGGGGAAACAGCCCGGCCAGCTTTCCATTACGCCGTGTGCTACATCTTCTCCTATTTCAGGGGATATGAAGCCTTTTTTTCCAGAGGTGAAATGTTCCTGTTGGAAACACAGTGTTGGAGGGAAGCTGTTCCCCACGCAGCTCTCCCCAGCAGCAGGGATCACGAATTGCTTCTACTTCTTCCATGCTGTAATTCCTAAAGAAGTGACCCTTCTGGAAGCTCCCCTCCATTTGGATTTTGGATTTTTGCACCTCAGGGACGATGAGGGCATTTGATGGCTTTTCTTTTTCTGAATGTGAGCTCTGGCTGGTGCTGCTCAAGCAGTTTTCTGCTGGTGCTCTTCCCTCTTCTGGGAACGTGTGTTTGGATGATGGAAGGAATGAGGGATGGAGGCTAGGAGGGGACCTCAGGCCTGCCAGCTCTGCTCAGCATTTCCATTGCCTTGCTGGTCTTGCCCAGCCAAATTTATTTTCTCTGTTACAAAAATCTCGGAGCTGCAGCCACAGAAATCCTCCCTCACTCCTGTATTAAAACCCTCCTGAGGCTGCAACTGTGGGTGAGCACCAGCCACGGGGACTCCCAGGTGCGGAGTCCTCCGTAGATGAGAGGCATGGACATGTTGAAGCACATCCAGGGAAGGGGCACAAAAATGCTCCAAGGGATGGAATACCTTCCCTGCAGGACAGGCTGAGAGCTGGGGCTGTGCAGCCTGGGGAAGGGAAGGCTCTGGGGAGAGCTGAGAGCAGCCTGGCAGTGGCTAAGTGGGGATGTAAGGAAGAAGGAGACAGACTCTTTAGCAGAATCTGCTGTGATAAAATGAGGGAAAATGGTTTCAAACTAAAAGAGGGGAAATTTAGACTGGATATAAGGAAAAACATTTTCTACAGTAAGAGTGGTGAAGCACTGGAATAGAGGGAATAGAGGCGATAGATGCCAAGTCCCTGGAGACATTCAAAATCAAGCTGGATGGAGCTCTGAGAACCTGATTGGGCTGTAGATGGAGATGTAGATGTAGGTGTGGATGTAGAAAGGAATGTAGATGTAGGTGTGGACGTAGGTGTGGATGTAGATGTAGTTGCTCTATTCAGTGCAGGGGAGCTGGACCAGATGACCTTTGAAGGTAACTTCCAACTCATATGGTTCTGTGATTCTGTGGTTCTATGATCAAATCACACAGCTCTGCAGCTGCATGTTGCTGCCATGGGTTTCGGCACTGCTGGTCAGGGTTTTACAGCTCAACTTTTGAGTCACATTCAAACCTACTGCTCCTCTTTTATGTCCCAGCATCTGCCTGCAACATGGAAACATCACTTATTTTATACATATATATATATATATATATATATACATTCCTCAGTGTTTACCCAGGAGCAAGCAGTTTTCCACTGCTGGAAATCCAGCAAATGGGTTCCCACTGCAGCCATCCAACTCAGATCACAGAGGAGGTGGGAGAGGAATGAGTCTTCTAAAAATAAATGCTCGGGGGGTGGGCTGCCTCTCACTGCCAGACCAGGGGTCGCTCCATTGGCTGCAGATGCAGCATCCCATCAGGATCACTGCATCCCTCTGCGGCACCCAATTGCACACAGGGGCTTTGCTGGCTGCATTTTTGGGCTGAAAAGAAGCACAACACTGTCCATGTGCGTTTTTCTCTTCCATGTCTGAGAGATGAGGAGTGCTGAAGTGATGACACAAAACTGGCAGCTGCTCCCAAGGACCCAGGACCCTGGCGTGAGCTGTCTGTGCATCCGGGGGATTTTCCTTTCAATTTTCCTGTAACTACCTTCTATGGTCCATAAACTATATTGTTTTCATTTAATTCCGGGAACATAATGAATTTCTGTGGGCTTGTTTCCTGCTTACCATAATATCTTTGCTAGATGTGAGGCTTATTTCACAAGCTAGTTATAAATTCACTCCGACTCCCAGTTGTTTCATCTTGGGAGCAATCAATAAAAAGAAACATGGGGAAGATTTTTAGACCCTTCACATCCACTGAAATTCAGAGATGTAAATCCATCGTCTGCCTTTTTTTTTTTTCCCTGAGTGCTGAGTAACACTGGAAAAATGTGAAACCTCACACTGGTACCACGGTATGCCTATGTGATGGCCAAAGTGTGAAATTCTCTGTTTTTACCCCTGAAAGAGTGGTTGGCATATGAGAGCAATGACGAAGTGCCAACGCTGGAGGTTGTGTTGGTATCACCTGCACCAGCTGCTGGAGAACAAAACTGTAAGAATGAAGCATGAAAAGGAGAAACTGGTAGCAATGACTGGAATTGCAGAAACGAAAGCAAAGAAAGAAAGGTTTTGTGCAAATTCCTCATCTGAGTGCAACGGGGGGCGGATGGTTTTTGGTGTAACAAAGGCTTTTCCCTCTCTGCCTTGAGCTTTGCTTGGTGTGTTGTAGAAAACATCTGCATCATTGGAAAGGGGCTGATGTTCCCTACATCACCACCCTCCCTTCCATCCCCAGCCCAATTTACTTTGAATCATTCTGGCATCAAATGGGTGATATTACTTTTTCCCAAAGACTTGATGGAGGCATGGGATGAAAGCAAACCTCCCTGTACCTCATCCGGAGCTGCCCCTTCTGTGCCTCCCAGATGAAATGCTCGCACCGCAGCCAACATCTGGCTATCAGCAAATAGATTTAGAGCAGCATATCGTTTATTTTCTAGATTTATCCCCTTTATTTTTTTGCCAATAGCGAGAACCCATGGAGCTGCTGAGCTCTCTTTGAAAAGGCAGCCAACAGAACACCCGACTCTCTTCCCACTCATGCAGGCTGTTTGGGGATCACGCCGGTGTCATTCTGACACAAAGAGGACAAAAGCCAGCTCCCAGCTTACCAGGCTGGGATGCACTCAGCAGTGTCACACACAGCCTGGTGCTGCTGCTCTGCCCAAGGTGGGGAAAAACATCCTAACCCAGCCCTGTTCTCTTCTCCTGGGCATATTTCCTTTGTTTTCTTCTTCTTCTTATGCTTCTAAAGAAGCTCCCAGCCTTTTCCTAAGCACAAAGCATGTGCATGTACATGAGCACATAGGACCCACTGTTGTGCCACGAGCCAGCTGATTTCCACTTTCATTTTCTGTGCTGCTTTTCCCACTGCATCTACACAGAATTGCTAGAAAGCAAGAATTGCTTTGTGCCTGGGATAGATTACCTTTGCTTGAAGGCAGGACCCAACAAGCTTGTGCTTCTTTTTGCTGAGGATGTTTTCTCTGGCTGCTCTCTCCTCTGCTGACTTTGAGCACTTGTCCCCTCTTTGATCCTCCATGCTGAATGCAGGACCACAGAACATGCTTGTGAGGCATGAGGAAAGCACTGGCTCACAGAAGAGCAACATTAGCATTGCAATGCCTCTGCTCACACTCCCTTGAGAGTCTGTGATGGGCGCTCTTCATCCACCCCAGTGTGGAGTTAACCAAATTCACATGAATCACCATCAAAGCAAGCTACTGGGTGGGTGAAGAGAAACGTGCAGCAGGTAATTCTGCACCCAGATGCATTGCCAGCAGTGTGATACTTTGGTGACAAAACAGATACTGTCACTGAATTCAGGCATAATTTAGGACATGTAGGCTTTTCTTCTATCTCTATGCAGTAAACTAACCAGTTTTTAGTGTTTCTGTATGTTTTTCAGCCCACGTTCAATCTCTCACCCCATGTGTCATGGTGGGCAGGAGTGGGTGTTTGGGGCTCAGGCTCTGTTAAATTTCACAACACAATTCCACCAGCACCCTCAGGTGGTTCAGCAGGAACACAGAATGAAGGGGAGAGGACCTCCAGACCCAGTGATCAGCAGTGGCTGTTGACATCTTCAATCAAAGCCTCCTGCACACTGCTGGGATGGGATGAGGGATGTCCACAAGGCTGAGCCGCTCGTGTGCAAGGCTGAGCCCAGCATGGGGATTTGCACATCTCCCCAGACAGCTGGGAGCAGCCCAGCCCTGGCACTGTGGGTCTGAAATAATTGCTGAGCGCAGCATTTCGTTATTTCATTTTTTATTTTTTCAGATTTGGGAACATTTGTTGTCTCAGGAGGAAAAAATAACAAGCCGACAACACGCTCACTCCTGTTCTGTTGCGTTGAGGAAATGTCCCAGCGCGCAGCTGTCATGGAAACATGGAGCAGCGCAATGCTCCAGCAGCCACCAAATGCACAAACCAATTCCCCACAGCAAAGCCCAGTGGAACAAACAAACCCTCGAGGAATTGCATTGGGAGGAAGATCCAAACCCATCCGTTGTGCTCAGCTCTGACCGTGTCATGTCCTGCTGGATGGAAATGCGGCGTGGTTCCAGAGCTTTGTTCCTCCCAGCAGTGGGGAAGTGCCAAGAGAAAGAGCTTTGCCCGCTGTTTCGATGCTTCCATTTTCAGTTCTGCTCCAGACACTCAGAAGGGAAGATGAGAAAAATCTCTGTGGGAACAGAGTCGGGGCTGGATCAGCCGGTTGGATGCTTCATGGAAATTTGGAGCTGAGCATACTTCCTTAAGACCTTGTTTTCTGGCTGAGTTTCCTTCAGGATTTGTGTATTTCTTTTTAATTATTTTTGGCCATTGTTGGGGAAGATTCTTCGTAATCCCAGCCCGCTGCTCTGCGGAGATGCTCATGCTCCATTTTGCTCAGCGCCAGAGCTCCTGCCCAGATGGGCATTTGGAAGGAATTTGCTCATGGAGAAAGTTCCCCTTCACCTGTAATAATGAGAAGGCAGTTAATGCCCAGAACACGATGATGAACACCATCCTTTCCCATTCTGGAGTCAGATCCTTACCCTACTGATACCACCAGAAAACGCTCGTACTTTTGGTGGCTTCTTCCCAACTTTCATTTCTTATTATTCCTCACTCAATCCAGTCTTTTCTTCTCCCTCTTTATTGTCACTCAACCGCTTTTCCTTCTGACTCCTGGTGCGTTCACTCTGTGCGTTCAGCCCTTCTGCTTGCGGTGGGTCGG
Source organism: Tympanuchus pallidicinctus (assembly GCF_026119805.1). Taxonomy (NCBI): domain Eukaryota; kingdom Metazoa; phylum Chordata; class Aves; order Galliformes; family Phasianidae; genus Tympanuchus; species Tympanuchus pallidicinctus. The sequence goes on along the minus strand of NW_026294742.1, from coordinate 7,170,533 downwards.
CGTAAATCAGTGCAGGAGCTCCCTCCCCTCAGATCTGCAAATCCGTGATGTTGCCTCGCAAGAATCTGCAGTGACTCATTGCCTCTCCCTGACCTCCTGCCAATAACACGGTTAGCTATAACCTGTTAATTAACTGGGAAGTCTAATTGCTTAAAATTCAGCCTTTTCCTGGGATTTTGCTGTTGCAGGAGAATGCCAAATAATAACCGTTCTTTTCAATATGCTCTCATTTTATTTTTCTTGGGAAACATACAAGGGTTATGTGTAAATATTTCTTTCTCCAGTGAGCACACTTTATTATCCCCTTTCCTTCAGCTTTCATTAAAAAACCGCTCCCACCCCTTCTCCACCTCCAACATATAAATAAATAACGCCCGACTCAAACAACCTCGGCCATAAAAACCTGCTTGAAAAGAATCTCAGGCAACTACCACATCTGGAATAATAGTCAACATATTTTAGAAAGAGACTTCATTTTTCTCACACAGGATACTAAATCACGATGGCTCCGTGTGCCAAAAATAACACAGTGGGATATGACTATGGGAGGACGTGAACCTATAATGAGGTTCAATAAAGTACTAATCTTATTGGGTAATGCAATCTGGTTTGCTTTTGCTTAAAAAAAGAAAAAAATGTGTGTGAGCGTGTGTGCAGGCATACATGCTGCTGTGCTTATAAGCAGCATTCTGGTATCTTCTTTCAGACTCTCTTTGCTGTTTTGCAATGCAAATAAATATTTCAAAACTCATTAGCTTGGTCCCAAATTAGCCTCGTTCTGGGAAGGATAGCAGATTCCACCTGCCCCATCTTTTCAGTGTAGGAAAATGTAACGAGACCATCAACTGCTCTGAACGAGGATGACTTTTAGCACTTACTGAGTGTCTCCAGGGATTCCTGGTGGTGCAACACAATTTCTTCGCATTTAACGTGATTTCTTCTGCTCCAGCTCCCCCCCCCCAGTTAGAAAATGAGCCCTAATTGCAGGACCAGGTATTAAAGCCATTTGTGAACTAAGAGAAATAAAGGATGAATTCCTTTCTGCAGTCACAATGTGGTGGAGAGAAAAGGGAAGAACAGGGATGAGAAATACAGGGCAAAACTAAACAAAGGGTAACTCCAAGTCACAAAAAGCTTTGTTCAGTGCCAAAATCCTGTCTTCTGGGCAAGAGCTTCTAGAGGGGAAGGCCAGCAGACTTGTTCCTGCGGATATTTTTCCCTCTGTACTGGAGAGGGTGGCTGTGTGACTGCTGAGGTCTACCAGAGCTTTCCCTGCTTCTCCTGGAAGCCCATCTCTATCAGATCCTCAGAGGGCACTGAGGCCCTGGCACTGCTGCCAGAGCTGTGCTGCCCCATCGCTAGAGGTGCCCACAGCCATGGATGGGCCCTGGGCAGCCTGAGCTGGGGGCAGCCAGCACATGCAGGGAGTGGAACTGGATGACCTTTAAGTTTCTTTCCAACCCAACCATTCTGAGATTCTGTGATTATGTGATCCCATCTGGACCCTCCGGGGTGCATGGGTTTGGCTGAGAAACATGGTGCTGATGTGGCCATGCATAAACCCAGGATGGAGGATCCCACCTTCCTCTTCCTCCCTTCAGCCCCAGATCTGCTGGAAGAGGACTTCTTCCAGACGATGTGAGGATGGTGAAATAGCTGCTCCAGGCCTGCTCCAGGAGCCACAGAATCACCGAGGTTGGAAAAGACCTCCAAGATCATCAAGTCCTACTGTCCACCTGCCACCAACATTTCCCCACTAAAACACATCCCTTAATACAACATCTGAATGTTTCTCAAACACCTCCAGGGACAGGGACTCTCCCATCTCTGTGGGCAGCTCATTCCAGCACCGATATTCAACCTCCACCTCCCCCGGTGCAACTCGAATCCATTCCTTCTAGTCCTGTCACTGCTCCCCTAGCCAGGGGAAGAAATGGGAATAAAACCCAAATCTCTGGAGCTCCATCTAATGCATTACATTTCTAACCCACAGCATTCTTCCTTCCCTTTTCTTTCCCCTTCCGGATCCTGAAGTGACATTACTCAGCACTGGGTTTGTTGTGAACCACGCAGACATGACAGCAGGCACTTGGGCTGGTGGCTTTTGTCAAACACATCTTGATGTTTCTCCAGTTATCTGGCTTGCCAGCACAGTGCCAGCCCTTCTGAGCAGCCAACTGACAGTGCTGTAAATAAATCGAGCTTCAACTGATATATTTTTTGCCATGTAATCAGTCTGGTTTCATAAAAATTCACCTTCATTGGCATTCATTCACGTATGCCTTACAAATGTGCACTCTGTATTTGAGTCGGATGTGTGGGAAATATATATATTTTCCATATGGATCCCAATATACTTTAAAAGGCTTTCCCCTGCCCCCTCTCCCCTCCTCACAGTCTCTTGAGGGTATATATCATAACAATTGAAATCTGATGAGAAAATGAAAAAATGCTCAGTGTTCATATCTTCCAAGTAGTTTTCCAGAATCCTGCTGCTGAAAGGGACATAAATCATGAGCAGCACTCAAACAGTGCTGTTACCTGAATACACAAAACAAACCATGCTGCTTTCCTCGCTACTGGAAAGAGGAAAGCACTGCTGCCATGTGAATTTCTTGTTGTTTAGCATTCAGGTTGCATTTAACTGGGGAAGAGACTACAGCCCAAAAATGGTAGCACCCCACAGCTGGCCCTGAACTGGCATGAGGAACCAGGAAGGAGCACTGCAACTTTGGGTTGCTTTTCTACCTGATCTGGTCTAAGCAGTCCTCTTGACAAAATAAAGCAAGTAAAACCAATAGAAGTACAGTTAGTAGTCTTTCATAAATATCCAGCTGTGTTGTTTGCAATGGATTTTGCTTATTATGTCTATTCTGTGCTTGAATTGAAGTGGCAGAGTGGTTGGTTCGAATGAGGAGGAAGAGGAGGAGAAAGGAGGAGGAGAGGAGAAGGTGGGGGCTGCAGCTTTCCCAGGCCGAATCGACTTCTCCTGGCTTTCTGGCTCCATCTTCTGGAAGAGACACAAAATAGAGATTTGTCAAAGCCTGGCCCTAAGATGATGACAATGCCGGCAGCTTCTTTTGACCCTGTAAAATATCTGGTATCAAAATATCTCTTTTGCAACGTAAGAAACCTCTAAGTGGCTCCTATAAAATGCCTATGCAAGAAGAAAAAGGCATGAGCACAAGGACAGTAGTTAATGAACCCAACAAAATGGTATTTTCAATCTCCTTTTTAAGATGACAGTATGGGAAAACAGGGAGATTCAACCCACAAAAGCCCTCTGAGCACTTAATGGCTTTTTAATGAGGGAAAAGAAGACCAGGAGTAGCTGAGAAAGGATTTCAGTGCCTGGCTGAGCAGGTTGCAGTGCTGGACTTGGTGCTGGGGATGCTGGAATAGGACCTGTCCACAGCCCATCTCTCCAAAGGAGCTGGTTCAGGAATCCTAGCTTTGCCCCAACACTTGTGATGTGAAGGCTGGGCTGTCCCAAATGCCCGTGTCATCAGTCCATGCTTTTTGGTGCCACTTCCCAGGCAGAACAGAGATGCAGATGGAGCAGGGATATAGGGATTACTCCTCTGCTCAGATGTGGTTTTATAGCACTAAACTTATGTTCCCATGCACCAGGATTCCTTTGGCCATGGTTGCTGCTGCTCCCATGTAACACTAAGCCCAGCCAAGCTTTGGCCCCAGGAGCAAACATTTACAATGTTCAGGTCAATCCTTTATTCTGGCATGCATTGTGCTTGCAATATCTAAGCCCTACAGATTCGTTTAGGTCTATTAATTAACTTCATATGGCCACTGTAATGCCACAAGAACATCCTTCCCCTTTCAGGGCTGCAGCGCCGTACAGACTTTGCCTGTCCTGGTGTCTTTGCATTCGAGGTACCTCGATACAGAACAAAAATCCCCTGCCTTTCTGCTCCAATTTAGCTCCAATTTAGCTCTGTGCCAGAGGGTGGTGCTCGATGCATGTCCTTGAGCTCGGTGCTGCTGCTATGAGCTGCTATAGGATGCTGCTGCTGCTGCGGGCTGCCGGGCAGAGAGGTGCATTTGGAGCAATCCAGGAGCACAAGCAGCAGCTTTGGATGCATCATTTGAGATCTATTTTGTTTCACCTATTTTCTGGAGAACTTAATTTGTCAAGTTGTTCTTCCAGCCTACATCAATCAACATTAAATTGAAGGCTGTGTCAGGTGAACAACCCAGTTAGGATGATTGTTTCGGGTTTGTAAACTCTCACATGGGTAAAAAGCTAAACCTTAAGTAGGACAGGGTATGAGGCCTGGGGAAGACCCCAGTAAACCTCAGCTGTGCTGCCCCAGCCCTTTGATTGCTCTCTTTGATTGCCAAAATCCACATCACCAGCTCAGGTGCACTCCCAGCTCCTCGCTCAGCACCACGTACTACTTCTGCAGCACAAAAACCTTGAGCAAAGCAGATGGAAACAGGAACTTTTCCAAATTTCAGCTGAGACAGATGAAGCTGGCCAGAGGGACTGACTTTTTGGGGCTAGGGCCCTTGTATTTGTCTCTCACCAGCAGCATTTCAGTGGCCCCAAGCACAACCCCATCACTCCTGAGCTGCAATGCAGATGCTGCCACATGGTCATGTTCCCTTATTATAGCCTTAGTTAGACAGATTATTAGCAATGATCCCATTTAAAATATGATACTTGTGGTGAAATGATCAATGTTCTGAGCAATGCCCTGAGCAGCAGACTTCCATTGCTGTGCCACCACTGCATTACCTACAGCTTGGTGATTGGGAAGAGCCTCATGGATGAAGTGAAGCACATGTGCTCTGCTGCTCACAGAAAAACTGCTGAATGAAATACTGAAATTCATAGGAATATCCCAAAAAATGCACAGGTTGAATTCCCGACTGGTTTAAATGGCTGTGGAAATCCAATCCTGCAGACATCTTGAGGGTTTTGCCTCCTTTTCCCCTGTCCTTGCCTCTCCATGTTTCTTTGTTTCTGAGTTTCTGCTGTGTGACTTAGGATTTTTCAGTGCTTATTTTGGCCATGTGCATTGGTAGGATGTTTCAACTTTGCCTGAAGGCCAGAGCAAGACTCTGTCCTAAGAGATAGGTTTAAATGTGAAGGACTTGGCCAAGAATTTCCCAATAGAAATAGTTATTCTCCAAAATAGGACTCTTAAGGAAAAATCCAGGAGGCCAATTTGGACATCTGTATAGCTTTTGACTGAGATAATTGTAAACCATGGGATAGTGACCTGAGCAAACAGCAAAGCAAACCGCAGATGATCTGATTAGTTTCTTTGGCTCTGCCACGGACATTTTATCTGTACGTTCAACATAGAGTGAAAGACCTTTCTTCAAAGCCCCGAGTGTCTTTGGGGAAATCTTCTGTTATTAGTACCCATGGTGATGTCAGTCAAGCCGTATTCTGGCTCCTGGCTAAGAAATCCATACCCAGGCCCAGTTCTTCTATAAAGGTGGGCATGCAACTTACTGGAGATTCGCAGCAGATGTGGCTATATTGCTGGAAAGCATTCCACTGGAAGGCACTCTGAAAGCCTCTTCTGCTCTCTGTCCTTCCACAGGGCTGGGATAACTTCAGCTTCCTATCTCTATGGCACTGCTAGGCAGGTCTGGGAGTCTTGTAGGATTGGAAGGAGAGGGTTTTTGCTGATACTAAAATGCGAGCGTATTTAAGCATTAATTCTGCTCATTGTGAATAATAAGGTGAAGCAGGGAAGAATGACTTTTGCATTTCTTTTCATTGCTTGACTGCAGCAAGCAGATTTTAGTGTCCCTTAGCTGTGACAATGCAGCCCAACCCAATGTTCCCCAGCAAAGTCTGGGCAGAGTGTGGGTGCTGGCATTGGTGGTTGGGCTCTTCAGGCTCATTGATGGATGGTAACGATTCCTGAGCAGTGCTGGAATTAAAATAAGTTTCCAAATGTATCAGTTTGCTTTCATTTAACATGGACAGCATTTGCAACATTAAAATATTTTCAGCATTCAGGGTCTGAAAATGGCTTGGGATCATTTTGCTCCATTCAGCTGCTTTGCTTTCATCTGCAAACCTGGTCTGAATGGGAGGGCAGCAGACAAGGAACAAGGTTAGTCTTTATGGATTGGAATAAACCATCTATTCCTCTTCCAGAGTGGGCAGAGCCTTCCCCAAAAGGTTTGCTCTCTCTTTTAGGGATTTATTTTGCTCTTTATCAGGACTAGTTTCATCTCTTTTTATGCAGTTTGTCTTTAGGGGCAATTTTTACCAAATATTCAAAATGGTGTGTGTAACAGGTTGCTGCAAGTGTTGTTTGAAATTATATTTGACTTCAAAACTCCTTTCTTTGTATCTAACTGGTTTCCATTACCTGTTGTGGCTGCAAATGCTGCTGGCAGCAGTTGTTTGCATGTTGATTCCCCAGTCCTAGTGGCAGGATAGGAGTAAGCCGAGTGAGTAATAAATACATGGACTCATATTTCCGGGGCTTGAGAAGTCATTTGGTTCAAATTCAGCTCCAAAACCACGCACCCATCTCCTTTGTATGAGCTCGAGTTTGGTGCAGCCCCAGGAAGATCCCATTCTGATGGGCGCCATGACAATAAGCCCGTTAATTAAACTAATTAATTTAAAGGGGCAAAGGTTCAGTGGGCGGGTGGTGCTTTTGTATTTCCAAACCAGTTAACTCAGCTCAAATTCAAACCTGACCAAGACAGATCTTCTTTGACTGGTGAAACCCAGAGGTTCAGTAGTGCTCTTTGTATGGAGCAGCCCCAGCCGAGCTCCGTGCCTGGGACGAGGCACGTCCCTGGGTTAACAGAAACTCAATGAGATATCAAATTAGTTGGCTCTCCCTTTTCATTTTGAAATCATTGGGAGAATTGTGATGCACCAGGGCACAGGGTGCCATTCTTCCTATCTCTCAGCTCCATTGTGCTGGGGGCGAACAAAGCCAAGAGGTGTAATTTAAAGGTGCTGTGACCTCCCATGAGCGGCTCTCCCCATTGTGTTGGCGGTTTTGTTTTCTCTATGTGTGTTTTTTTTTTCTTCTTCTTTTCCCTCGTCCGCTGAGATCTACTGATCATAAATATGCATGAATAAAAGAGCCAAGAGAGAGGAGGGCAGGGGGAGGGGGCTCATAACCAGCTTGGGTAAAGTCCTTTTCTGCGTTTTCCACTCTCAGCTTCCTGACGTCGAATGAAACAAGGACCACACGGCCGGATTAGCTCAGCCGGAGTTCCTATTTCCAATTGTGCAAGCAGAACCCTGGCACCATAACAATCATTATAATTATCGCTTGCAGAGGGGTCTTATCATATAACAGCTTCTTTCTGTACAGGAGGGAGGGGGACCAAGGAGGGCTGGAGGAGATAATTCCAACCGCGGGGGTTTGCGTCTTCATTCATCACTTTCCAAGCAAACTAGTGGAAAATTGAGTTCCCTGAGCAATTCACAGATTGCAGTTCACTCCTGGTACAGGGGCACACGCACACACACACACGGTCCCACCATCACACATCAAACAGGTACACATCAGGAGACAGGCAGAAAGAGAAAGAAAACACCCTGCACCCTGCTTTTCTGCTCAAAACTCAGGCAGAAACGTACGTAACCTTCCCTTTTAAGCCTAGCAACTCCAACCCGGCCGCACAGCTCCTCCTGGATTAATCTTTCTTTTTTTTTGGCTCAGTGAATTGTGGTCAAGGCCATTGTAACGTGAGTGCTGCTGGGGCGCGGATTGGCTGGAGGAGGCTCAGAGAGGCCCCTTTTCACAGGGGACTAATTGCTTTAGACCACCAGTATTTGGGAGCTACAGATGTCTTCCTTAATTTGCCTAGAGAGCACAATCGGCCCCATCTGTTGCATTTTTTTCCCCCCTCTGTCTCTCAAGTCGCCTTCTTCCCCCTGTCTGCAAAGGCCTAAATTGAAAACTCATCAAAAAGTAATACAAGAGCAGTTTGGCTGGGAAGCTGCTGCCATGGGGCTTTGCCTTTAATAAAGGCCCCCCTGCTACTTTTACACATGGGCTGGAGAGCAGAGAAAGGAGGAGGAGGAAAGCAGAAACAACTTAGAGGGGGCAAAAAAAAAAAAAAAAGCTAAAAACTAACAGCCAGATGGGATATTCGGAGGCAGGATAATTTGATGTGTCATGGATGGAGGAGGACAAGGGGCAGCCCCTTGTTTTCTGTGTGTACACACAACAAAATAACTGACTTCTGTGGAGGGGAAGGGAGAAGAGCTGGGGGCTGCTGGGGACTTGTCTTGGTGCTCTGTTTTGGGGGGTGGCCAGTGATGGCCCCCCTAGAGCACACCTCTGGAGTCAGAAGAAGGGATGAGGATGAGGAGATCCTGCAAGGCTGGCATGTTGTCTTGGTCCACAGGGTGGAACATCAGAAGATGCTGCTATGCACCTGCTGGTGCCCATAAATCAGAAGAGGTATTGGCTCTCCTTGCTGGATTAATGCACTGACTTCACAGCATCTTCCTCACCCATGAATTGTCCTCGTGCCAGCTCCAGGTGAGCAGCGCTGCTCCACATCTATCTCTGCTCTAGGAAGAGGGGATGAGCTCTGAAATATCTCCTGAAATGTGAACAGGGTTGCCTGTGGGGAAAGAAATGCCTTATCTTTGTTTGCAGTCCTCAGTCTGGATGGGAATTTGGGCAGCCTGATCTAAAGCCTGTTTTAGTGGTTGCCAACCCTACCCACCATGGCAGTGGGGTTGGAACTGAATGATCCTCAAGGTCCCTTTTGGCCCAACAGTTCTGTGATCCTATGATAGAATCCTACAATTCTATGACTTTGATTTTATCATTGCTGCTCAGCTTCAACACACACAGGGTCATAAAACCCCTCATGGCACAGTGGGATGGCATTTCTTTATGGTAAACCTAGCAGAGTGGGCACGGTGCTGGGGCTGCGTGTGAAGGCAGTGATGCAGTGGTTGTGCTCACGGTGCACTGAGTGTGCATCAGAGACATCACCCCAGAGCCAGGACGTGGCATCAGGGACATCTTCCAGCCACACCAACCCAGCAGAGCCAGAGCAAAGGGAACAGCCCTTTCCAACTCATCCATGATGCATTTAACTCCATACACTGGGGGATTGCCAAGGATGGGCGAGCTGCTCAGGTAGCACAAATGAGCGCGTTTCGTTAACCGGCTCAGCTCCGAAATCTGAGCCTGGTGCCAGCTCTGGGCCGCCGGCAGTGATGGATCGCTCCATTTCCTGGCTGTCCATCAGGCATCTCTCCCAGCGTCTCTGGAAAGGTTTTGTTCAGATGTTCGCTTATGGGGAAAAAAAAAAAAGAAAGAAAAAAGTCCATTCATCTCCAAGAGCCCTCTCAAAACAATGGGAAAGGAATCGCTACAGTGCTTCAGCTCTGCTGCTGGGAGTGGGGCAAGGACCAGCCTGGGGCTGGTGGGATTCAGAGCAGTGACTGCTGCATTCCCACAAACAATTCTACCTGCTTACTCCATCAGCAACTTCTTTTTGGCAGAGATATGCTACAATGTTTTTTAAATATTAGGGAAAGCAGCGTCAGGCCTGCACCTCTGCTGGCTCAGCTCGAAACACCAGGCAAGGGGCTTTCAGCCCACATCCCTTGGTTTGTTGGCAGGGTGGGTTCATGGGTGGGATGCTGAGGGATCAAACTGTGCCCTTGCAGAGCACGCTGCTGTTTGCTGTGCCCTCTGTGCAGGGCTGCAGGTTTTGTGCTTTCCCCCCAAACCACCCGACTGCCCTTTGCTCACGTGCTTATTACTTCTCGCTTTGCTTACTACTTTCTACTTTTCCTTGGACACTTGAAAAACCACGCACCTGTAACTCCTTCTGAAATAAAATAAATTAAAATAAACCCTCTGGCGAACTGCTCTGGCAGAAACCTTCCAACCCCCCTCCCACTCTGTGCCGGGGGCTTCCCAGGGCGGCCTCTCCTTAGGGACGAGGTGTCAATGACCCCCTTCAATAAGTCACTGGATAGCCCTCTCTGGGAGCAGGCTTCCTGCAGGTCTCACTGCTCAACAACTGGATACTCTGTTGTGACATCCGCTGTTGCCCCGGTGGGCTCCAGGTATGGACAGGGCTGTGCTGAATAAGTGCAGCGTGTGCAGGTGAGAGGAAGGAGGCACTGAGCTTTGAGTGCTCCTCTCTTCTGCGGGTGTTTTCTGTAAGGGTAAAGATCAATGCTTGAATAATTTGTGAAGCATGTGGCAAAAAGGCAGCTGTGGTTCTTGGTATTGAGGCTGCCATGAAACTGTTGCAGAGCCACTGGAAAAGCCATTGAGCTTTTGTCTAATAGCTCCTGTGATAATAATTAGCTCAGCAAAGGCAGATTTTAGAGAGGCTTTTAAGATGCTTGTTCAGTGCCTTGAAAGAGAGCAAGAAAGCAGAGGCTCCTCTCATCTGAGCATCAGTGTGAATCCCACAAAATCCCATTATTCCCCTTTGGATCAGCTGTTTGATCAGTGCAGCCTGTTCCCTCCCCAAGGCAACAACTTTCCCTCTTTGTGCACATTTCCCAGCTCACAAAGCTCACGTCCACACACTGTGCCCTAGAGTCTGACTGCCAGCAGCACCTTCTCCTCGAGCCCTTGCAGGTGGCAGCCACTTAACATCCTCTGCGAGCCAGCCAGTGTGACTGGGAACAGAAAACAGAGGTGGAGGATGGAGGTTTGCTGGAGCACCCACGTTCTGTGCGTTTTTCTGTTGTTTTTCATAATTTAAGAAAGAATTTGTTGCACTTAAGAGCCAGCTGAGGCTTTAACACCCGATGGTTGGAGGCAAAACTTAATGACATGAGGCTGAAGCTGTCATCTAGCAGAAGGCAAGGCCAACACTGTCATAAAGACCACTGGTTGGATACTATTTTGAGTGAGCCAACCACACAGCAGTGGAAGAACTGATGCTGCCATAGCTCAGATCAAGGACCTCACTGTGCTCTGGTCTTGCTGGAGACCTTCACCACGTCCCATTTCCAGACTGAGTGACTCCTAGAGCAGCTCATGGACAGCTCAAACTTGAGCTCACCAGATTGAATGGGGAGCCCTAAGCATGAGAAACCAACTTGCTGTTGGGAGCATCCCAGCTGGGATGTGCCTACAGACAGGGACAGATGTGGAGGGAGCTGTTGCTATTTTCACATCCCCAGGGGACACCAGGGGACCCATCAAAGGAACGTTCCATACGTATGCAACCATTCAAAACTCCATCAGTACCGCCAGGTGCTATGGGATACGTTTGCAATCCAGCAATGTCTGATGTCAGTAAAAACATGGGGCAAGGAGGCCATCAGTGACAACTGCAATGGGAGACACAATGGGTGGTGACCTCAAGCCACAGTGCTATGGTTCCTATGGATCTACACAGCCCTGGACAAACCACAGCCCTGCCCGGGCTGAGCTGAAATGCAAACAAACCCCATTTATCTCTGGATGGGACTAGAAGTGATGTCACACTGAAAGCAACTTTTGCTAATAAAACATACTAACAAGCCGCTTTGGAGTCCAATAAACTTTGTCTGCTTTACTTTATTTTTTTAGTGGCAAATAATAAGGAGTCCAATAAAGTGTTGGTTTTTTTTTTTAATGTTCATTTTTAAGTGGCTGGAGCAGAGATCAGGAGTTCAGCCTCTCTCCTTGTTCTGTTTGTGGTATATTTATCTTCATGGAGAGAATGGGAGCAGGGGGATTTATTTTTCTGAATGAATGTCTCTAAGCCCCCCGTACCTCCAGGGCTTGTAGTAGGGCTGGATCCAATGACAGCAGAGTCAACATTATAAGCCCTTAGAGAGGGCTGAGTGCCTTGTAGATGGTCTCAAGTGGATGCGCTTTCAGCTCGCCTCTCCCCAGCTTACATTAGTGCTGAAGGGACTTTGTCTGTCCCCAATGCCCTCGGGTGACCCGCGACCCCTGCGACTTCGCTCAGCCGAGATCTGACGCCCGCACCAACCCCGGCCGAGGAAATGGAGAGGAGCATTGTGCCGAGGAGAAAGAGCAACGCAAACACGGGGTGTTCTCAAAGGAAACAAAACCCAACCTGCTGGAAAAGTGCCCCCCCCCCCCCCCCCAAAAAAAAAAAAAAGCTGAAGGGTGGCTGGGAGCAAAGCACAGGCACACACGTGTTGCCCCCAAAAAGGGCCCAGGGCTGCTGTGTGGGCTCTGCTGCTTTGGGGTTGGTGAATCAGGCTGGGACGGTGGGAAGAGGGCTTCCCCACGGGGGCTGCTTTTCTCTATGTGGAAAGCAAATAGGCTTGCATTACTTTTGGAGACTGCGTCATGAATGCTGAGGCAGAGATACAGCATGGAGGTGGCGTGATGCCTCTGTGTGACCCAAACTGACAGAATGGTGCCGAACGCTTCTGTATTTTGGTCAGAAAGTGTTGAAATTCTGTTCGGCATTTGAATGTCAAAAAGGGGCTGGAGTGAGATGCCAAGCCCTGACCTGACTTACTGCAGGGCTACCATCACCAGTGAGCCATCTGGGCTGGCACTGTTCCTCGAGGTGGTTACTGCCATGGGGATGGCACTGTTGGTACTGTCTGCTGGTACTGTCACAAGAGCACAGCCCTGCAGGTAGGATGAGCAGCAGTCTGGTAAGCACTCAGGGCCTTACCGCTGTTGTCATGCAGTGCGTGGCTCTGAACTATGGGCTCCAAAGAGCAGGGATGGCTGCTGGCTCACACAGCCATCTCCCTGCTGGGGAAGTCGGGGCTTATTTTAGGATATTGAGTGTCACCATCCTGCTAGACCTTGGAACTCAAAGCCATGCCCAGCTGCTGCTGGTACCCTAACAGAGATAGCAACAGCTTCATGCAGCCCCCAGCCATTGTGCTGAGAGCTGCAGTGTGAGATTTGCTGTAAATCACAGGCTGGGAGCAATGGCACTGTGTTCTCACCTGTGCTTTTGAAACCTGGGTTTCCCCCATCTGTGTCCTTCATCCCTGCTTGGCTTCAGGAATCGCTGCTCAAATCCAGGCTCAGATCCCAGCACATCTAGGAGGGCACGTGATATTCCCTTCTTTAAAGAAGTACTGAAGTGGGGTGGATGCAACCACGGCAACAGGCAGGATGGGGAGGAGGTGACAGATTATCTCTACCTTCACCTTCTGGGGAGGACATGGCCTGGTGGTGGGGAGCATTGCTGCTTCCTGGCCACCCAGAGCAGCCAAGCCTGTCCTGCACATGGGAGCATTTTCCAGATGCCAGTGTGTATTTAAAAGTTAAAAAGATGAGTGGAAAAGCACATGTCATGGGTGCCTGAGCTAGCAGAAGAATTTCTCTGGCACTGGGGAGTGTATTGTCTCTGGAGCAGCAGAATGGATTTGCATCCTTAAATCCTGCTGTGCATTTTGTGGGAGTTATCTGATCAGACTTTTATCATACTGAGAGAACTGGGAGTCCCTTGTGAAAATACTGTGAGACTTTGAGCACCTGAAGGTACAGAACACAGAAGCTCAGTCCAAAGGGAAGAGATGCTCCTCCCCAAAGTGTGCTGGGGCCCAGGATGGGAGCCCGCATCCTGCTGGTGTGGTGGGAATGAGTGACGGTGGAGGACAAACGGGCAGAGGACAGATGGACAGAGGGCAGACGGATGGAGGAGAGCTCTCCAGCAGAAGATGACTTTTATCCTATTGTTTTTCCCTGTGATTAATCCATCTGAAGCGCTGCTCTGAGCGTAGCCAAGGGCAGAGGAAGAAAGAAGCAGTTCGAGCCTTGTGGGGCTTTATGTTCTTTTCCCCCCTTTCTAAGTGCGCTTTACAAACATCCTCTCCGCTCGCCCTCTGTGTTTGCAAAACCGTCTCCTTCTGCCCATGGCTCCTGATGAAGTCCTTGCAGAGTTCCTTGTCCACCTCCAGTCTTTTCAGCACGTATTCAAATTAACCCTTTTGTCCCATTCACACCCTCTTTCTTTGGCGGATATTGTGGCTCTGCCAGCAGCGATCCTGCCGCGGCTATTCTGATGTAATTGCATTCTGGCAATGCCTTGAGAACCTGATCAAGATCATCCGAAAGTTTAATCCTCCCAAATTACAAAATGTTTACTATCAATCACCTTTGCGCAGCTTTATTTTCCTGGGCTTTCTGCAAGGAGCGAGCGGGCCGTGTGTGCTTCCAGAGATGCCCCTTCCCGTCTCCAGCTGATCACCTGAATGGGCCCAGAGTCAAACGGTCAAGGCCATATGCGTATGAAAGCCCGGCCTGCGCTGCCCGCTATTCTCTCTAGCTCTGCATGGATTTCACACTTTCTATCCTGTTAGGGTGCCTACCATTTGCTTTAGCCTCGATTTTTGGGGGGTTTTTGTTTTGTTTCTGCGTCCTGTGTCATCTGAATTTAATCTAGTTAGCAGATTTTCTGCCTCAAATTGCATTGTTAAGGGCAATTGTTTAAACGGGGAGCAGCGGCGAGCTCCGAGCCCCCGGGCGCTGCAGGGTCCCCCCGGGGAGCGATGCCGTCCCCGGAGCCGTGCGGGTTCGGAGCGGCCCCGAGGCTCGGAGCTCGGGGCTCGGAGGTGGCTTGGCTTTCTTGAAAGCATCCAGCGCTATTTTCAGAAGCACAAACAGATGCAAATGTCTCTGCAAACATTGCACAATGAGATGCAGGGAGAGGACAGCCTTTCAAAACCTCTGAATAGCCCTTCAAAGCAAGTCTAATTAGGGTAAGTAGAGGTAATAGGCCCACTTGCGTTTTTACACTCGCATTTTCCCCCCTCGAAGCCCCCAAGGCTCCTTTTCGCCTATGGCCGGGCGGGGGGAGGCACGGACCCTCGCTCGTTTGTTTGCGCTGACAAATGCGGGGCTGGAAAGGAGGGGGAGAGGTGCGGAGTGGGGGGGAGAAAAAAAAAAAAATCAATCATCGGGAAAGTCTCCTCTGTTAGTTTTCTTCTTTTTTTGTGTGTGTGGCTTTTCCCGGCGAGATAGATAGCGGCGGAGACAGCAGCATCCCCGTTTGGGGCCGGGGTGCGGGGCCGGCCCCGGAGCAGGGGCTGCAGCTCGTGTCATGTGGAACTTCAGTAAGTGAAAAAGAAAAGCAGAAGGTATGGGCTGAATACTTGGGTAAATCAGTAATAGAGCTAAAGGGCATATGCCTGTAGGGAATATGTTGGCATAAAAGAGCTTTAAGAGGGGCCATTCATACTGACAAAGGGAGATTTGAATTGCTGCCTTCACAATAGCATGAAAGGATGGGCTCGGGGTGTTCTGAAACAAAGTGGAAATCATACTGCCCTGAACGGCTCTAATAAGCTTTTAACTATTTTACATTATGGCATTACCTCTTTTTTTTTTTTCTTCTTCTTCTTGTGAGCCGGGTGCCAGCCCCACTTAAAAGTGTGATTTATATTTTTTTCCTTCATGGTAACTTTGCGGGAAAATAGATGGGGACTGAAAGGCAGTAATTCAGCTTTTTCACAGCGAGGAGGGGGAAATGCCATCATTTTGCATGTCCCATAGAGCACTCCGTGCACAGGGACCTGTGCAAGCCTTGGCTGGGGCTGCTGCTGGCTCTCTGCACCCACCACCGATCCGACATCGCCTGCTTAATTGTTCTCATTAGCAGCAGTGCAATCAGGCAGATATCACCTTTCATTGCCACTTGGGTCGCTTCAATGTACGACTCAGGTGGGCTTTGGGTCGAACTCAAAAAACTTTTGGCAAACCCAACCGAACCCATGGGAACTGTTTGGCAAAACCAAACCGTGTTGGTTGGGTGCTGCCCGCAGAAGTTCAGGATCTCCATCGGAACTGGGGGGCTGCTGCCCCACGACAGGCTGGGAAGGAGGCAGTTGCACGGCCTGTGTGTCGGGAGGAGGCTTTGTGTGTGTGTGGGGCTCCCTCCTCACTCCCCCCAGATGGTGCGATCGCACGACTGCACTGTTAAAATAGAGCTCGTATAGACAATTAGCCAATTACTCACTCTGTCATTGCACTTTCTTCTTGTAACTGAGATGCAAACTGGACTATGTCTTCTTTGGTAGCTTCATTCATCGGCAGCATTATTTAATGACACTTTTGTCAGCTTTGGGTCTGCCCAAAGATTTCTGAACGTAGCTTTATGAACCTAGAAAAGGCGCCCTGCCGAGCAAAAGCAGACTTTGAACCTCCAGACCGTGCTGAAGACAATGAATTTGCCAAAATCAGGGAAAGAAATCCTGAGCGTGGCTACCGCAGGGCATGAGACCCAGCCCCACGTTGTCAGCAGCTATGGGCAGCATAGCCAAGTGGCCAACATGTGGATGCACGGGCAACTTTCTCTGCTTAAACAGAGAAATAACAGAACTGTTATTTGATTACAAATGCTTCTGAGTCTTTTTGATGTCAGGAAGGCTGCGTGGTTGGGGCAGATGTCCTGGAGAAGTATCTCACCCATGATTCTCCCTGATGGTGGCCAGCATGAAGCCCCTCTGCTTTGGTGGCTGTTTGTTGCCAGGACAGCTGTGCAGAGCCGGCCGGCAGGGCGCACGAGGAGAGAGGTTCGGTTTTGCTTCTGGCACTTTTCAGGGAAGAACAAAACCTCGCCTCCTGCCTAATGAAGGAAACTCCGTCCTTCTACATATGTTTCTTTTAAGAGGGCAAATGTTTTTATTATCCATAACTTTCGGCACCGAGCATCATTAGCATCTCTTATTCACTTCGAAAGTTCAGCCCTTTACAGGTGCAAAGATGTTTTCTGGTTATCATTAACACCACTAAAAAAAAAAAAGAAAAAGAGGGACAGAGTGAAAAAGAAACCCCATCTGTCTCTTCCAGGAGGGTAGAGTTTCTGCACGATGCACTGTGTGGCTCCTCAGAGCCTGGCAGTGTTCAGATGGACGAGCACACACACGTGCACACACACTCACCCCAGTCTGAGTGTGCACAGCTGCCTGTACCTTCCTTTGCCTGGTGGCTCCCAAATGCTCTGTGCATCTGCTGATGTGCCCAGGAAGGTGACAGAGGAGCCGTGCAGGTGACACCCACAGTGGGTCAGGTAGCCAAACCATGAGGGCCTCATTAGCTACCACTTGATTTATCAAGAGGGCATTATGGCTTTGGGAGCTGACATCTTTTTGGATTGCAAATAGGAGAGGAGGAAACTGTACCCTGTGAAAAGATTGATTAAATCCTAATTAACCTCTTTTCTCAGATAATGAAAGCACTTCAGTGAGCTGGATAAACACGATGCGCATCAGTTGCTCTCCTGGTGAAGCAAGGGGTAATTGAGAGAGCAATATCCATTACTGATGTTGTGACAGGAAAGGTTTTCCTTTCAGAGCAAAAGGCTTGGTGCAGGATGGATGGTACTGAAAGAGGAAGGAAAAAAAAAGGCCATATTCTTTTATCCCAGGAGTTAAATTCCTTAGGTTTGGATACCCAGACCAAAGAAATAGAGAAACAACCTGTGCTTTTGTATCTAGAGATGAGCAAGTAAAGAAATACAAAAATGTAAATTGAATTACATATGTTGGAGGGAGGGACACTCAGATGCTTGCAGCCACTGCTCTTTATTCTTCAGGCCAACTTTTATAGGTTCTGAGAAAAATAATCTATAAATGTTGCATATTTGCCATTAAATCCAGAGATGAAACTGGAAAACCACAGGGGAAGAAGACGTGTTTTTCTGGTCCGTGTTAAGATTTACAGGGACCTCCTGTGAGGCCAGGCCCCATTCTTTCACAAGGAGTTCAATCTCACCAAGAGGTTTGCTTTTCCAAAGCTAAGTGCTTCTGTAGAGGAAATCAGCTGAGAGGGCTGTTGAGCGGAGGCTGTTCAGCTTTTATTGCCATAGAGTGATTTCTACTCTTTCTGGCCATGCTTGTGAGACACAATTTATTTTTCAAGTTATTCTGAAGGTCAGCATGGGGAATTCGATGACTGTGCTTGCTGTTTTATCTTCCTCCCTTTGCTTTTGATGCTTGACTTCTTTTTGTTCGCCTTTTTTAACCAAACAAAAGTGTGCTTGGAGGACTTCTCCATCTGTTGGCCACGGGGTGTCCAGTGTCCACCTTCAAAAGTGAACAGACGCCGTCTTTGCCATCGGATTTTGTATCTGCAGCCTTTGTATTTGCAAAGTCTGTGTTTCTTCTGGTCTCTTAGATCAATGGCAACCTTCAGGTTGGAGATCCATGAAGGCCTGCTAGTTTTGGGCTGGGCTACCCACGTCAAATGGTGAGGCACAGTCCTGCTGGAGATACTTATGGGTATCCTTAAGAACATCTGCCATGCAGAGAGGCAGAACAAGTTGTTTTGTTTGCAGGAATCAGTCCGGTTAAGTCCTACAGATGGAATTTAATCCATTATTTGTGCAACAAATCATTATACTCTGTAATAGCCTTGGACTGCCATTAGGCAGCTTTAAAGCTTTAAAGGCAATGTTGTGAAATCTTTGAGTTGTTGGGTTTTTTTTTTGTTGTTAAAGAGGAGATGATTACTCTGGAATGTGCAAAATGTAATAATCCAAGAAAGAGATAGTGAAGTCCTGAGGATTCTGACAAATCCCTGTTTGGGAAATAGAGGTATCAGAACCCTCCCATGCTCTGATCTAAGTACAGCAGAGTTATGAGAACCAGAAGGGAAAGGAGGCAGTGTGAGGACAAGGGTTGGTTTTCCCCTGAAGCACAGTGGATGACTCAGGTGGAAAATTAGAGAGCAGGGGGCTGCGTAGTGCGAGACAGCAATGAGCTCAGAGTGGGGATGTTTGTGAGGCAGTGTCAGGGTGGATATCAGGAGAGATTTGGTCTCACGAGGAGTGGTGAGGCACTAGCACCGACTGCCCAGGGAAGTGGTGGAGATGAAACCACCCTGGAGATGAAAAGGGTGCATGTGGTACTTAGGTGCACTGTTACTGGGCATGGTGGGGTTGGGTTGATGCTTGGGCTTAATGATCTCAGAGGTCTTTTCCAACCTTAATAATTTTACGATTCAGTCTGTGATTTTCTTTTCCAGTTGCAGCATTAGAGAAGCCAACACTCTCTGAACTGAACAGTGACTTCCACTGGGACAGTGTTAAAAACCACATTGGTTAAACCTAAAGGTCTTCCTTCAGCAAGGTTTAACTCTACATACAATTACCCATTTCTACTATGCATGAAGCACACAAAAGCTACGTCTGAAACTGATGCACCCAGCTCTCTGAGGGGACAGATTGGAGGAAAGGACAGACTTTTACACCTGGGGAAAGGAAGAGGGGGGAATTGGTGAAGGGAACAGCTGGGCTGGCAAGATCACATCATGACATGACCTCTGTCCTACCAACCCTTGCCAAGGTCTTGCCAACAGTCATCAAGTCAGGGGTAGGAGCCAAGTGAGAACCATTCCTTATAACTGTAAATCCATGCATGTAGCACAGAAAAGACCACATCTCTGCCTCAGCCTTCCTAATATGATATATTTTTCTCTTTGTGCCACCTGTCTCATTAGATTTTCAAACAGAGAGATGGTATTAATCCATACTGCTGCAGAGATGGATAGAAGCAGAGAGGGAGACCTGAATAACAACTAGTGCTGTGCCATCAGCATCTCCACGCTGACAGAGAAGGGCATTGCCCATTGAGAAGTGCCATTTGATTTGTTAATCAAAATGAAGAAGGAATTCAGTAATGTCCTTTGCAGACTAAAATTGCAGCAAAGAATCATTGCTCGTGTCCTGCACTCCCTAAATCTGCTCAGTCCTTAGCAACTCCTTGCTACTCCGGATGATTCCTTTCAATTGCATATAGCACCAATGAAAAAGCTCCTGAAAATTAGTTCTCACCTGCTTCTGCTCTGATAATCTATACCTCCTATACAAATCAGTCTTAATGGAGCATGTGAGCCCCAGAGATCTATAATTATAGTATTAAGTTTCATGTGCTCACAGGCTGTGGTGCAGACTGTATTTTTCAGATCATATACGGAGTAAAATCAACATCTACAACAGATTGATGGATAATAATAATAATAATAATAATGAATATCTTTCTGAAGATGTTCTTGTTAAGAGCCAAACCCTGAGCATTGTTTGGGACCAACCCCAGCAGTGACAACAGTAAGCAGTGCACCACATGGCATCACAATCCCAGAGAACACCTTGTTATCTAAAACCTCTGCAGCCTTTTGGGCTCACAGCTGTTTGTTGCTTATCCTCCTCTGGTTTCTGATCACAGGTAATTCACAGAGACTCTCTTGAGATTCAAACCGATTGGAAAAATAGAAGGACAGAGGTCCCAAAGCACACGAGCACACTGGTAGGGGACAGTTCAACCACAGTGAATCTCAGCTGAGACAAAGTGGGATAATCTCAGCTGTGTTTTGGATAAGTCTGTGCTGGAAGCAGGATTCCCAGCCAGCAGGGTGCCCTATCGGTAGGGCCATCTCAGACTTTCTCCCTAATCCGAGGGGAATTAAGTGAGAGCCCCGAGGACTTGCAGAACTGCTGGCTGAGGGTCCCTAACACTTGCATACCCCGGAGGTGACGGCTTAGATCCAGCACGGAGAGGGGATTAGCAACGCCTTGCCCCACTCACCTGAAAAAAATGCACCTCCGTAGAGGCAAGATTCAAATTGGAGTGATTTCACTGACTGTGAAGGATGCAACCTGTGATTTCTGAAGTCAGCAAAGGTCTCCCCCCGGTTCCACTCAGACTGAGATCAGTGCCACTTCGTGGGCATATTTTTAAGCAGTATATGTGGGGGTCGGACTCGGTGATCTCTCGAGGTCCCTTCCAGCCCCTGCAATTCTGTCATTTCCAAACGATTTGCAGAGGATTTCATTACCCCCTAGCATTTAATTTACCTATTTATCCCCTCTCTTATTCGTGCAAAGAGGTGAAATTGGTGCAATTGTCAGCTGCCTGTTTGCCATCGGGGCAGCCTGTTCCAGCTCCCTGCCAGTTCTTTTCATCAAAACAAATACAAACCCCGTTGTTGTAAACCGGGGTGCAGTTGGGTCCTGCAGCCTCTGAATATAGGCATTCCATCTGTCCCAGCAGCAGATTTGTTCAACTATGTCTGAACCTATCACCGCTTGGGGGAAAAACTGTTCTCCGACTCATGTTAATGTATGAATCTAATTGTATCCTCACGCAGTATGCAGCTTTCATTGCCCATTAGGAACATTAACATCATAAACTGAGTCTTGCTAGATGTATGGTCTTTATACACTGCATAATGTCCACAGATCTCTGCTGGCAGCTAAGAAAACACAAAGGAATAGAGGATATTTTGAAGTTTTGTGGAGGTTTTTCTTTCTCTCTCTCTCTTTGAGATTGAAGTCCAGTGTCTTGGGACCCAGTGACTTTAGATGACCTTCCGTCTCCATAGACTGTACTAAATTTCAGCCCCTGGAGGCTACTCCATACAAAACCTCCTGGCTTTCAAGGGCAGGTGCAAGCAAAGCTTCACTGCGTCACAGATCAAGACCTGTTACTGCCAGAATTAGATTTCACAAATCTCTTTTATTTAATGGGACATCATTAAGGAACAGGACTACACTTGTTGCTGGCGTCTTTAATTAATACAAGTATTAAACCGCTATTAAAATTTCAAAACAACGGCGTTTCCTTCTCAGCATTTATCCTTACTGAAAAACGGAGCTGTGTGTGTGTGTGAATAGACAAGCACACCAAAGCTGCATTAAAGAAATACAGGGATTGCAGTCGCAGCCACTCAGAAAGGAGGAGATGCTGATACTGAGCATCTGTGAGCATTTACCCAAATCTGCACTGCTCCCCTCTTTCCAATTCCTATGGCAATTTTATTATCCCCTGTTATATTTCTGATACGATCCCTATATAAATAGGAGAGCTGATGTGAAGGGAAGGCACAGATTTTTGCTGTCTGTTGAATGGCTTTTTAGTGTTTTTCCCTTAGTTTACCTTCTGCCTTTTCCCTTGCTCAGGATAGATTTACATCCCCCAAAATTGATTTGTTTCTAGGGTTTTGCACATAATGCTCCAAAATCATCAAGTGCCCCAACAATATGAGGGGATGGTGGTATTCCAGCTTTACAGATGGGAAAGAGAGGCATGGGAAAATGAAGCCAATGAATTCCACTAGCCACAGGCTGTCTCATCTGAGATGTGTAGGACTTCTTTGCATACTCCAGCTTGCATAATTCCATATAGCCATGCATCCACCTCCTTTCCCTCTAAGCACTCTATTTACTGCTCTTTTACTTAAGATAGGTAGGAGTTTGGGAGATAAATGGGGGGCAAGGCTGAGCTGTCTCAACGCTCCCATATAACAAGGAGAAGAGGGTGGAAATGCTGCTGATCCATCGCTGTGCCAGGGCTGTGCCAAGGCTGTGCAATGTGCCTCACTCACCCTTTTGCCTCTCTCTGCTCTCCTTGAGTGAGAATAAGACTCATGCCAACCAGTTTTCCCTATGTAGAAGTCTTGGGCAAAGCTGCAAACCCCATATAAGGATGTAGAATCTATTCCTCGCCCTAAATCCCCCATCACCTTATAGCTCCCTATCTGAAAATTGGGAAGGATCGCTCTGAGTATCAGCACTGCTGGAAGCACTGCTCAGCTCCTGTCCGGGGATCCAAGTGGGTCTGTTAGCCCTTCCCTATGAGATTCAGGCAATGGTGAATGTTTTCAGGTGGCCAGGAAGGATTCTGTGTGAGCCAGTGCTGAGCACCTTGGGGTGAACCCTTCCCTTCCAACCTTTCAAACTGAAAAAACTCAAACTTAAGAAACGAAACTCCAGAGGCACTGCTGACATTCAGTAAAAAACGTTAAAAATTTTTATTTACAGGGTAAAGTACAATTATTTTTTTTTTTAAAAAAAAAGAACCCACTTTCATAAGAGGCATAATAATAGAATAAAGCTCTTTATGTACAAAAATACAATTTTCATATGAATGAACATCTTGAATAAATTAAACCGGCCCAATGGCTCAATACCCCGTGTGTGCTCCTGCTCTGAAGCAGGACCGCCTCGCCGGGGGTCAGCATCTATAATGTATGAGGCCTTCGGGTGAGGG
Source organism: Tympanuchus pallidicinctus (assembly GCF_026119805.1). NCBI lineage: Eukaryota > Metazoa > Chordata > Aves > Galliformes > Phasianidae > Tympanuchus > Tympanuchus pallidicinctus. Next base: position 7,147,606 of record NW_026294742.1, on the reverse strand, counting down.
TCCCATCGGGCGCGGTGCTGGGACCCCCGGGAGGGGCTGAGCCGCCCCGGGCGCGGGGGGGAGGGGGGGGAACTAAGGGACCGGGGGGGGGTCGGCAGAGCGCTGAGCCCCGTGCTGCGCCCCGGGCCGCATCGGCCCCCTAAGCCTTTTCATCGTATTGTCAGGGCGTTCAAACCAAATTTTCATGCTCGTTTTTCTTCGCCGGAGAGCTACAAATTGTAAAATTGACTTTTCACCTCGTCTGCGGCAGCAAATCTGTCGCTTTTCTTTGCCGGGTTTTCCAAGTCGTATGGAAAACGAGGCGGAGGGGCGAAGGGAAAGGGCACCCCGGAGAGAGGGGTTGGGGGACGGGAGGGGCTGAAAAGTGCAACGGGATACGGAGGGGGGGGGGGGAACGGAGACCCGCACGGGCTCGGCTAGCGGCAGGGAGCGCCCGGGGCGGCGGGGGGCAGCCCGCGGAAGGCTCGCAGGGCGTCCGAAGGGACGTAGCCGCAGTCCTCGGAGGTGGCCGGGCTGCTGGGACCGGAGGCGGAGGCGCAGAGAGAAGGGGCGGCCGGGGAACCGCTGGACAGCCACGAACCGGCGTCGCTGCCGGGGCTGGGGGGCGCGGGGGGCCCGCGGAAGGCGGGAGGAGGAGGGAGGCACTGCTCGGCCAAACGGAGGGTCTCGGAGAGGGCCCAGATGTAGTTGTAAGCGAAGCGCAGGGTTTCGATTTTGGTGAGTTTGGTGTCGTCGGGGAAGGTCGGCAAGACGCTGCGGAGTTCATCCAGCGCGGCGTTGAGGTGATGCATGCGGTTCCGCTCCCGATCGTTGGCTTTCACCCGACGGCTCCGTTTGAGGGTGTGAAGCAAAGCTTCGGTCCGCGCCCGCGCCCGGCCCCGTCTCCTCCGCCGCTCCCGCGGGGCTCCGGGCGGCTCCGAAACGCCGCCGCTGCTCGCCGCCTCCGCGGGCATCCTGCGGGAGAGAAGCCGGAGCCGTCAGTGGGCGGCAGGGGGAGCGGGGAGAAGGTGCTGAGAGGAGTGGGAAAGGGAGGGAAAAAAAATCTCCGCAAGTCACCCCAAGGAGATACGGAGGGAGGGTGGGAGCTCTTGGAGCGGCCGCACCGCCGCGCAGGTGCCTGCGTCCCCCGTACTCACATGGAAAGGCACTCCCGGGGCTGCGGTTAAGCAATAACGGTTTCGAAATAAATAGAGAGAGCGGAGCTCCTCGCTGTAAGGGAAGGCAAAGCGGCCGCGGCTCCGCGAGGAGAAGGGAAAAGAAAAAAAAATGGGAGAGAGAGGGGAAGAAAAAAAAAAAAAAAGGGCTCGCCGGCGAAAGGCGGGGCGGGGGGGGGAGCGGGGGGGGACACGCGACCGCTGTTGTCTTTGAAGTGCTGCGGGCAGCGATCCGCTCGTGTGAGCGGCAGCTTTGGCACACGACGGCGCGGCAGCCCGTACTTATAGCGGCGGGCGGACAATGGCCCCGTGGCCGCCCCGCGGGGCCGCGCCGAGGCGGCAGGTCGGCCCCGTGCGCCGCGCCCTCCGGAGCGTGCCCGCAATTACCGCGGGCAGCCGCGCATCTGCCGCGCACCAACCCCCCCCGCACACTCACACACACACACACACACACACGCATCTCGGGCTTTTGTCCCCCGAGGGCGGCCGGACAAAGCGGGCGGGGGCACGCGGGGGGGTGGTGGGGTCAGCCGTCCGATCTCACCGCTTCCCCCCTCGCCCCCCTCCTCGGGCTCTGGCCCTTCGCCTGTGGAGGTTGGAATCGCGGTGAGAAGGGGTTGGCAAGGAAGGGGTGAGTCGAGCTGCAGGATGAGCTCCGTGAGCTTCGATTGTTACTTTTTCCATCCACATCCCGACTGAGCGCTTCTCGGGGTTTTCCTTGCACCCTGTAGTTTCTCTACACGCCTCTATCAAAGTGAAAATATCCCGCAATTGGAAAGGTGTAACTCACGTTTAACTTCAAGAAATATTCTGAGGAATCATTCAAAGCAGTTCTTTTCCCTCTCCAAATACCTATGGGCACTTTGGCTTTTGCGTGTTTCGCTTTGAAAAGGTTTTTGCAGGTGCTTAGCGAGTTAAAAATTCTCAAGGACACTCATCTTGGAGCCTGATGGTGTTTAAGGTCCCTTCCAACCTAAGCCATTATAAAATTCAGCGTTTGTCGGTGTACAGACAACTCTGACAACTCTTTGTCTACGGATGCAAACAACCAACCGAGAAGAGCCGTGCTGCTCCCATTGAAAACAGCACATAATTGCTGCTAATCCCCACGAAGTGCCCACGGATCCCCACCTCAGACACTGCTGAGAAAGCAGCCAATGCGTTCCCCAGCTCCGACATCTGGCACAGTGCATCCCATGGATCAGCACTGCCCCATCGTCAGCACTCAGGTACTCTGATCCTTGGATGGCTTTCAGTTTCATCACCCACCAATAGTCATTTTTTAGGCTTCTGTGCCCAAACTCAGGCTTATTTAATTTGCCCATATGTAAAATGTAGCTTCCTTCCTTCTCCTGTGATTTTCTCCTTTGGTGAACAGGGAGAACTGACAGCGTAAGTCTTTATCTCAGCATTTTGACTTCACGGCCACCAACAATCTGCTCTGTGCTAAAAGGATCCCTTGCAGAAGTGAGCAATCCGCGAGTCCCTGGGTGATGAATATTAACGAGCCTCAAAACAGAAATAGTTTTCTAGTGTCTGAGCTTGGCGCTTTGTAACGTTTTATGGGTATACAGACCCGAAATGTGCAATATAACAGCAGAGAACCAGGCCTGGCTGTTCTTTGGGAGCCCTCTCCATCACCAGACCTGCAATCAGGCCGATGGTTTTAGGGCCCATGCACACCTAAATGACTCCCTGCTTAGTGCAGGGAGTACTTAGTGTAGCTCCACTTCATTGAGCCACTCATGTCCCACAGTGATGGCTTAGTGGGGTCAGCAGGCAGCAAGCTTCACTGCAAAGCAGGGGAAAGTCAAAGGGGCTCAAAACTAAAGGTTATGGAAACATATGGCCAAAAACTTCAACGTTAGCTAATGTGCACTTTGCACACAGAGATATAAACTCCAGTGCTGCCTGCAACACTTTTATTGTCTTTTGTTTAGGTGTCTTTGAGCAGTCAATAGTTTATTCATTAAAACGTTTATGATTCCCCAGAGTTTCACAGACTTTGGCACAACCCATCACTTGTCTGAGCGTTTTGCAGTGAAAGCGCATTATTCATCAGTCCTTATCCATCATTTGCAGTTTGTCATTTGTTATTCTCTTGTTTTAAAAGTTTGTGCTCCAATCAAGGAGGGGAGAGAGCACCATGTGTCTCCGTGATCAGTCACAGCCATGAATAGCCCGAGCTGCAGTGAATGTTTCACAAACAACCCATAGGCTGAAATTTGTTTGCATAATCTATTCACTGCCTACTTATGAATAACGAATGCATTCACAGAACCAGAATTGTTTCAGGAAGCCTTCGCAAACAGAAAGAAGTGCTAAATATCTCGGATAATTTATTCCCGATGAATAATTCAACCCGTTCTATCGCAGCCAGTCCACTAATTTTGCAGATAAATTATTCAGCCAATGCAGATAATGGCCCCTACACCTTATGTGCCTGCTCCTGGGGACGTCGGCTGCCAAACTTTCCCCAAGTTTTCTGAGGTTGGGGAAGGAAAAATCCCCAAATGAAGCAGGACGTTGGATTTTGCAGACCACGGTGTGTGTTCCCAGCATCTTGCTCATGGCCAGATACTGAGGGTCATTCTTTGACAAGATCTCCTCTGCCTTGACAAGAGGGCAGCTAGTCTCAGACAGGCTTGTCGATGCTGTTAGGTTCATTGTTAGAGCTCCAAGGAAGATAACCAGAAATACATCATCCGTTTGTTTTGGGACACTTTGCTCTTGAAAAGCTTGAAGAGGTATTTTTGAGTGTGGAACTCGCAGAAATAGAGCTGGATCAGAAGTGGAGTGGACCCATCCCCATACACTGCATTCCTCTGGAGATGGATGGCCTCAAGCATGAGGCCCTGGTGCTGGGTGGCATGGGCTGTGTTGGCTCTTGTTTGTGCCTGGACTCCGGAAGGATGGGGAATTTGGGAAGGTGAAGGAAAGGCTCCTGAGTGCAGCAGTACTCAGCTCTGCTCTTCAAATGCAGCATTTCCAGCATGGACATGGCTGGGCAGCCCATGCTTTGGTGCCAGCTGTGCCTGGTGAAGCTGAACAGGTCTCAGTGCCAGAAGTGAGCCTTGCATTCCAGCATGGACTGTGATGGTTAGAGTGGTGTTAGTGCTGCTCCATCCCAAGCAGAGAATTGCCTGGCTCACAGTAAAGCTGCTCCCATGGTTGGAAGATGTCTTTGACACATTAGAGGTTCTTTAAAAAAATTGTTTATTTTAACTTTATTATCATTTGTTTAGGTTTAGGAGGCCCATAGATGCAATAACTCACCAAACTAAGTGCTGTTACATCAGCACGTAAGGGCTTAAACTGATGTTGAGAGGAGCATCAAAGCAGCATATCAACCAGGAAAACACTGCTTTTGTGCTTATTTGAGAGTGCGACCGGAGCAAGAAGTCAGAGCTGCCTACAGAAGGTGCTCAATGTGAATTTGGGGGCACAACATGGCTGGTGGCTGAACCATCACCTTGGGAGCACAAATCTTAACTTGCAGGAGCCAGGAGAAGGTCGCACTGCCTCTCACCTGCAATGTCTGCACTGCAAGCCCAATGCTGGAGAGATACACCCCCAGTGTAGGAGAGATAGCCACCCAACACTGGAGAGATTTCTGCCCAGTGTTGAAGAGATACTCACCCAATAGCTGCAGAGATACTGGCTCAGTGTTGGAGATAAACCCACCCGATAGTCGGAGCTCACAGCCTGCAGGGAGGCAGTGGTTACCCCTCCAGCTCTCCCAGGTGGGATCCTGCAGCTCTTTAGGAAGGACCTGGCCCACCCCTTACCCACCCATAGCAGCCCAGGGGCTCAGGATGTGTGCTGAGAGCATGGCTGGGTGCTGGGTTCTGCTCTGGAACGGTGCACAAGGGGCTCAGTCCCTTCTGGAATCTGTGTGAAAATAATGGGGATGTTTTATTTTCAGGTTTTAAACATGTGATACGACTTTTTCTTTCTTCCTTTTTCTTTTCTTTTCTTTCTTTTTTTTTTTTTTGAAGGTGGGGGGAGTAGGTAAGCGATTGTTCCCTGCGAGCACAAATGTATTTTGTTTGTTGTAATTAAAATGTTTTAATGAGACAACCATAAAATCAACCATTAATTATTTTTTTTTCAAACACTTCTGCTTCCTTTTGAGCTAGGTCTATTTAGAAATAGTTTAGAGAGTAGCCTGCAGTTTTATTCTTTCTTCGGTATTATACACAGGAGTGGAGAAGTCATTTATAAATAATTACACAATGTTTTGGGTCTTTGGGTTTGTATAATATATCAAAGCGATTAGTACACGCATTGTTCCATTGTAAATGGTTTTTTTCCCTTCCTTTCAGTTTCACTTGCCTTGTCTTCTATCTAAACCTTTTTCGTGAAATCCTTTGTCTTCCTCATTCTTTTAGCTTGTTACAGTGCAGGGACATTCTTCTTATTCAAACACTCACAGCATGAGCAAAGAAAGCTACTTCTGTCGCATCTTAAGTTTTACCATAACTTTCTGGCATTTTCTTTTCTTCTAATTTTCCCAGACTACCGATAGGGTAATGAAGAATTATAACATACATCAATTATTGGTGCTCGCGGGGTATTATGCTCCTGAATTCAAGGGGAGATAAAGAAAAAAAAAAAAAAAGAAAGAAAGAAAGAAAGAAAAAAAGCGTCACTTTCTGTGGTTTTGAGGCACATGGGAGAGGACCATGCACGGATTATTTATAACATCGTTCCGAGCATCAATTATGTTCGACTCCTGCAGCCACTTCCTTGTCCCACTGGTTTTACTGCCAGAAGGAATCATTTTTGTGTGTGGTAGCTGCAGCGTTTAACTTGTTTCTTTTATGAGGAGCCCAAACAATGCACCTTCAGCCAAACAATCCATCTCCCCAAATAATAGCCCCAACGTCCGTCAAGTCGCTCGGCGCTGGGAAATAGACTCTCAACCTTAAAGGGAGATAGGAATAAAGCTTGGGGCTGGAGGGGCACTGTGGTGATGCCATCCCTGCTGTCCTCATGGGCACCCCAAGAGCTGGGCAGCACCCAGAACGTCCCCAAGGCTCCCACAGCCCAATCTGGGCCATGTACCGAAGCAGCCCCGCCACTGGGTCGCACTGCTGGTCGCGCTCCTCCAGCTCTTCCCAGCCTCCCCGTCTGCTGGGAGAAACGCGATTAGGATGTCACCTCCAAGAAATGAACCCTTTTCCCCCACAGTATTGTGTGAGAAGTCTTTCTTCTCTCTCTCTCTCTTTTTTTTTCTCTTCTATCCACCTTCTCCCGCCCACAGTTCCCCCTTCTGTTGATTTGTGTTTTGTCGATTGGAGCCTGAACATTTATCCGAAAAGAGAGGGATGAAATTCATTGACTGCAGTGCAAATGTGCAAAGCAGAAAGTTACGTGCAGTTTCCTTTTATAACTTTCATATCATTTCATTCTGTTCAGGAGCAGCTTTTCTTTATATCCTTTTTCCTTTTCCTTTCCCCCTTCTCTTTCCTATCCTTCCTTCCTTCCTTCCTTCCTTCCTTCCTTCCTTCCTTCCTTCCTTCCTTCCTTCCTTCCTTCCTTCCTTCCTTCCTTCCTTCCTTCCTTCCTTCCTTCCTTCCTTCCTTCCTTCCTGCCTTCCTTCCTGCCTTCCTTCCTATTTCTTTCCTCCTCTCCTCTCCTCTCCTCTCCCCTTTCCTATTACATCAAAGATACTGGTGAAGACCTCAAGCAATATAACAATTTTTATATATAACAATATAACAAGCAATAATTTGATGTACGAACACTTGAGCTCTTGGGGGTGTTTCAGGCCCCCCAGTTCTGGGCTGGGTTTGCAGGGCTGGCAGGGAGCTCTGGGACCACCAGCAGCCACGGGTCCGTGCTGCCCGCTGTGGGGCTGGGGATTTGCTGCCATTTGCATAGCAGGTGTTGGGTTCTGGGTCTTTCTTCCTTAAGGGAATTTTAATACGGGATAAATTACCCGGAATTAGGAGAAGGCAGGCGACAAGAAAAGCACTCGTGGGGTCATGGCAGGAGAAACAGAGAGAATGGCTGAAAGAAAAGGAGAAAACCCCAAAGCTGAGGATTTGGGATGGGGGGGGGGGGGGAGGGAGATGAGGCAGCTCTCATCCACTTCACCTGGAACTCAGGTTTGAATCTGGGATGTAACAGTTGCAGAGACAGTGGGACGATTGCTGGCCAGAGGATCTTCGGGTCGGAAGGTCTGGTGAGGGGCTTTAAGATGTTAATCCCTGGTATAATCCCTTCCCTGGCATTGTCTGTACAAGGGCTGCACTCGCCAAAGCATTGCCTGCTTCCTCCCAGGGCCAGGCTGGGGAGCAGCCCCATGCGTGTGCATCCACACACAGGCACGTGAGTGAACATGTGTACACTACACTCAAAGAATGCCTTATTGCTTATAAAAATAAATACAATTAATTCATCCTAGCCAAAAGCAAATGTTAAATAACCTGTAGGGCTGCTCTGCTTTCTGGAATTTGAAGAAGTGCTTTGCACTGACTTAAATGGCCTGTGGCTACCCATTTAACTGGATTGCTTTGCAGTCCATTACCTTAGCACTAGATATGCTGTGTATCTTTTTATGTCCCCATTCTTCAGGGACAAAAATACAGTTTTAACCATCCTCAGCTCTTGCTTGAATCCTCCCACTGTCAGGGTGAGGAGCTGCAGAGAGCTGGGGGGGCTCAGTGCTGCTCTCCATCACTGAAAGCTGGATTTCTTTCACTAATAACAACTCCAGGTATATATTAAAATAAAATAATAATAAAAAAATCCCAGAACAAAACAAACAAAAAAACCCCCTTCATGTTTAATTACAACAGTGAGGAGTTAGAAAGATGGTGTAGGAATATGGTCAAGGGAAAGGAAATGTCTCAGGTGAGTTTTTCTTCCAGGGGCTGCATGCACTTGCACAGCCCTTGGCTAATGAGGGGAGACGAGCTTGGCTGATGTATTTCCGTTGAGCCTCTGCTGCAGGGATGCTGTGTTTTTTCACAATGAAAGTGTGTATTAAATTGCAATAAATTCTATGCTCACAGAAAATTGCAAAATAAGTACAATTACTAATTGTTAAGTGAATGTACTTCTGGAGACTGTAGACTTCCCTCGGTTTTAACCCTCTTGGATGTAAGCCCGCAGGACTGATTCTTCTTTCAGAGCAGATTTAATGCACTGCTGGACTTGATCTTATTTCCACTTATTCTGCTGGGAATTAGAGATAATTTCTTCGGAGTCAGTGCAGCCAAACTCCTCCAAAGCAGCTGTCAGAACTAGGAAAGGCTCTGAACCTCTCACCCTGCTGTGCAAACCGAGGAAGGGAGCCAGACTGCAAGATCGCAGGGAAACATAATTCACAAGATCACTTTATTTATGTACTTATTTGTTACTTGTAGTAGGGCTTTAAACATGTATGCAAACGGGTCCCATTCCAGAGAGGTGTTTTTAGTTAAAAATAAGTAAATAAGTGATGTGTGATTTTTTTAAAAAAATGCATTTAATGTTATTTATCCTTGTTAACCTGCTATCTATCTATCTATCTATCTATCTATCTACCAACCCAACCCAACCCAACCCAACCCAACCCAACCCAACCCAACCGCACGTGTTGCACACCCGGTGCTGAGAGTTCAGCTCTTAATTTATGCACACCCCCCCCCCCCCCCCCACAACCTCCCCTAGAAAAGGGGCAGAGCCCGACCTTCCCCATTTGTAAGGGCCAGAAACAGCCACACGGTGTCAGTCTCTACTCAGCAGCCGCTCCTCGAGCAGCCGTGCTCTGCGCGCCGTGGATCTGGCGAAAGCCCCGCTGTTTCAGGTAAGTGTGGAAAATCCTTTAAGTTTTTTTTCGAAATGCGAGAAGTTGAAGGTTTTATGACTGCTGATAATTTATGAGCGTTTTAAAATTTTCCCTTTGATATCTACTGTGTGGTTCAGCCAAGTTCTTGTTGTTGCTTGCAGTGAATTGTTGCATGTAATGAATTCTACAAACAATTATCCAAAAGAAAAAAAAAAAAAGATAAGGTGGAAGGCAGATGGGAAGAAAAAAAAAAGCATCATCAGCTGTACATCTTATTTATGAGTGATGAGTCACTGCAGCAAGTTGCTACAGGGCTCAAGGTCCTGTCCAGCCCCTGGGGCTGTACACCCAGCTCTTCTCTCCTGTAGACTGTAATGCTGTAATTGCCTTTAAAGCAGAGCAGTTAGCATTTGGTCAGCTCTTTGGGTCCTCGTGATACAGGCTGATGCCTCTGGTAAAACAGGACAAATGTTTTCCTATGGGAAAGCAACAGCTTTCAATTTGTGTTTCAACTCTGTGCCCCTGAGCTTGCTCTCTAGCTCTGATTGTCGGTTTGTATAAAAGTAATCAAGGCTTTAAGCAGTGAGCCTTTTTGGCAGGTGTGGTTGTGCCCAGGTGCCATTAGGACTGGGAGGAGCTTTTGGGTTGGGACTGGGGCATCACATCAGCACATGGTCCATATAAAACACTGGAGGACAGATATTGTCACTCTCATCACTACTGATGCTCATTCTGTGTTTTCCTCTCTGTACATCCTATTCTCGTTCCCCTTATTTAAGAGGCTAGAAGTTTCACAGGCATGATAAATCCAGTGAGCCTTTATCTTCAAAATTCTTGTCCCAGGTGCCTTTGATTCACAGGTGATCCTGATAATCTCCTGCTCTCCATTAACTCTGCAGAGCCTGGGCAGAAGGGAAATCAGTCTGCTATGGGCTGGTGGCATTGCTTGAGGCCAGGTGTCACCACGTGGTGCTGATTACTGTAGTGAAGAGCTTCATTTCCCTGGCAGACTTTTTCTGCTCCTGTGTAGAAAAAAGGAGAGGGAACACTCATAGGTTGAATATTGGAGAGGCAACGTTTGGCCAACTGGTTCCTGCTGGGGAGAAGGTGGTGCCTCAGTTGGAGTTACTGGGTCAAGGAGCTCCAGGTGGGATTAGTTTTCCTAATGTATTTGCAGTGGTGTTAAGTCTTCAGGACTTAAAGAGGAAGCTGAAGTAAACCCCATGAAAAAATGTAAATGGTGTCATGATGGAGGTAATGGAAATGAATGGGCAGTAAGGAGGCAAAATTCCTGGGGAACAAAGACAAAAAAACTTCTGGGATTAGAAGTGAGCTCAAAATTGCCAAAGTCTTTTTTTTATTATTATTTTTTTAAGCCTATGTAGCATTTATTTTCCCTTTTAAGCTGCTTTTTCTGGGAGTCCTTGAGTGTTCAGCTGCAGCACACAGTGCCTGGTAACCCAACAGAGCTGCAATTGGTGGCTCTGCACAGAACCCTGCTTTGCCTTGCAGGTCTCTAACCATGGAATGATGCAGGGATCAGTTGCTTCGGGATCCTTAATTACACACAACAAAGAAAGGCAATTAGAGCTGTTTTGCTTCTGTCATCCAGCAAATCTTGCAAGCCTCCAAACCCTTTTTTTGCTCCAAGATTTACAATGGGAATAAATCATAATTAATTCCTGTAATTATTAGCCTTGAGCAAATGCCAGAAGTTTTCCTTTCTCTTTTTTTTTTCTTTTCCTTTGGGAGGGGAGAAGAGGATCTGAAGCTCCTCCAGAAGGACCTTGCCAACACTTTTTGTTCAGTGGGAAGTAAAACAGAAGCCCAGATGTGATGACTGCTCAGGCCTTGGCTGCCTGTCCCCCTGTGTCACATCATGTCATCCCTCCCCCAAGGCCTCACATGCCTACTTGGAGCAGCTCCTGTTGGGCTGGGTGCCCTCTGCCCAAAGAGCTGATAATGTAAACAGGCAAAAGATGAGAGAAAAATCAAAGGGGAGATGAGTGCTTTGCAGAGGTTGGCAAAAGGATCAGAAATGCAACATGTTGCTTATGCTTCATAAGATAAATGATAGTGCATGTAGCACGTCTGGAAAGCATTCCCTCCAGGGATCTTGGCTTTCTTTTGATGTTTGGATGATGATCTGCTTATACCCAGCAAGAGAGAGCAAGTCATCTTCTTGAGGCATTCAGGATGATAGTGTGCATGTGTGATCTTTAACTTTGTGTCCCTGTTAGGAAGTCCAGCAGTCAGGACTAAGGATACGAACCAAGCATGATACCTGGAGAACATCAGCTGGGCTGGGACTGGGGCTGGCTGGGAGTCAGCAGCAGGAGGGTGAGGCTGGCATGTGGCCGTGTGGGGCAGAGACCCCTTGTGATGAAGGTTTGGGGTGCCCTCAGTGCCCTGTGAGGTGGGATGGATGTGGCTCTGCAGGCATGGTGGCAGCCATGTGTCCTCTTGGCCACTGTGCCCTGAGCGTGCACATCCTGAGTTTGCAGGCTAACAACTGTATGTAAGTGTCCTTGGAGCAGTGTTCCCCAAATCCACCACACAGCAGAACAGCTGTGTTTTCTGTGCTTTAGGGGCTTCCCGTGCTCGGGTAAGGAAATGCAAGTTTATTTTTGCAGAGCATTCCCATCAGCAGCGGTGCAATGAGCTGATTTATCCTGCATGCAGCCCTGGGGCTTTGGAGGTATCCCAGGGCTGTCTGAGAGGATTTCAGTTGCCGCTAGATGTCCTTTCAGCCCTGCTTTCCTCCAGCACGGGAACTGGAACTGTTGGCTCAGGACAGAAAGTGGTGAACCCGGGCTGCTGGTCACCCCCTCCCTCCCCCGCCCCCCGAATTCTGTCCTGATTTGTCTCGTGTCCTGCAGGCTAACAGGGGTGAGAATCCAAAAATCAACGTAGGGTTTTGTGCTGGATGTTAAACGTTTTGGTGCTTCTCGTGAATTGAGAGCTGCTGTGGCACTGCTGTCTGGGCAGGGTGCTTAGGCATGGTTGGGTGTCACTAATTGGGATGTTGGGCAAGGGGGCTACCATAGGGGAGAAATAAAATCATCAAGGTTGGAAGAGACTATTAGAGAAGAATCCAGCTGTCAGTACATCACCACTGTGTCTACTAAACTATGTTCTGGTTACAGGGATATCTGGTGCACCTTTTCTGGGCAAACTGAGCACCTTCCAGGGCCACTCAGCTCTCAGCATTCTGGGGTTGGAAGGAACTGGTGAATAACAGTGTTTGACAGAGCAGGCAAGGGCAGTGAAAGCTGCAGAGAGATCCTCAGAAATAGATACAATTCCATTTGTGTTCACACACCTCCGACAGATGGGAGCAAACAGAATGAGCAGAAATCCCAGCGTGAGTGCTTCAATGGAAATGTTACAGAGTGCTGAAACTGGAAGCCATTCTGAAATGAAGTCAGTGTGGCTGAGACTTGTGAAATAGGCTGCCCAACCCCCTGGATCCAGAACCCAAACTTAGCCACAAACATTCAGCCTCTTGCCAGAGGTGCTGAGCGAATTGCAGTCGGTGAAGTCTTTGGGTGCTGTGCACATCTGGGTCTGATGCTTCATTTTTCAAAGCTGACTTTAGAAGGAAGAGGGGGGGGGAAAGCAGGAAGTGTGACTGGTGTTTCTTTAGATTTGATGGGGAGCGTGCTCTGGAAGTGCCTGGGCTCATAGCAGAGCCTGCTGAATCATGCTGGATTGCAGAGGCTGCTCAGCATGTCAAGGCACAGTGACCCTGGACAGGGTGCTGGTTTTATCCTCGATTGCTCCTGTTTCTGCCAATGTGGGTCATGTGGGCCAAGCCTGATGTTTAATTGATTTAGGAGCTCAGGGACATGGCAGTAGTGGGACTGTGGTGTCCCACACACAACATCCAACTGCTGCTGCTTAATAAACTTTTTGTCCATTGCTGGCCTGGACTGTATATGAGCAAGTGAAAGGCAAGTGGTGAAAGGATCTGTATAATATTACTAATCCCATGCAGTGTGCTTGCTGAAGAGGTCCCCCCACACTGTGTCAGCTCACTGCAGCTGCTGGCTTCAGGCTTGTGCTTTTTTTTTTATTTATTTAAATAAAAGCTGGTAAAACTGCTCTTGAACAGGTGATACCCATGGCAGAGGGCAGGGAGAGGTGGGGATGCTGGAGAGGTCCTTATCCCTGTGCTGGGGCCTCACTTTCAGTCCCGAAGGAGAAATGTGTGGTTTCTAAACAGGGGAAGGGGAGTGGAGTTGGCTCCTCCTTGCAACCTGCTGGGAAAAGAAGCATAGACCTTGAGGTTGCTGCCAAATCTAGGTGGGGAGATGCATGCATGTACATATTGACCATTGTAGCATAGATGCCTTAGTCTGAAGAGACCCAGTGGGCATTTCCAGTGTGCACACCTGGTTTCTTTGTGTGTCTGGCTTTTCCCAGTGGCTTTGGTCTGGCAGATGAACCCAGGGCTAAGGTTTGCTTGTGCAGACCATCCTGTGAATGTGAATCACTGTGCTGCATTTTGAGCAAGCAGAGCTGTGCGTGGTGTTTCCAATGGTGCCAACCACTCCTTGTGCAACAGCAGCGATGATTTTCCAGGAAGATTCATTGCCTGGTGGCTGTTAAATCGGTGTGAAGTGTTTCTTGAAGTCTGTCGATGTGTTGAAATGGAGCCTCCTCAAGGCGGAATGGCTGCCTTCACTAAAATGGGAGCTGGGAAATGGCTGGCACAGCCCTGGGTCTGGGTTTGCCCTCAGTGTAAGAGCTCATCCTGAAGCGCTGCCTTGTGGTTGCTGTCCCTGGAGGCTTTATTCTTATTTCTCAAGCACCCTGGGGTTTTCCCCAAGCATTTTACTAGGAAGGTGCTGTTGCATCCTTGTGCAAGATAGAGATGTCAACATTCCTTTCTCTGTCTCTGCAAGGAATATTAGCACAGTAAATAAACATGTGAGCTTTATTTGCTGTCTGAACTGGAGAAACCCCTCCAGCTGAGGCCAGGCATTGCCTGGATATGACACGGTTTGCTGGGCTCAGGCAGTGTGCATAATGCTCTAGGAGCTGGGGCTGCTCAGAGCAGGGCTGGCTTTAACACATGTAGAACCTCTGTGTTCTCCTGTTCTGCCTGCTGCTTTTCTTTCCAGATCCTCAGGGTTTGAGAATATCACTGTGTTGTGCATTGAGCCCCATGAGGGGTGGGAGATGTGTTGGGTACAAGGTCTGTCCCTTTGGGTAAGGGCTGAACCTGCAAGGAGAGAACAGGAGGAGGCTCATAGCCCTTTGGTTACAGCCTTCCCCCATCTAGCTGAGGCATTTTTTAGCTGTATTGTATTCTTTTATATACACCCAGGGTGGCTGATTTATATTGATTTAACATAACTCTACCATAAGCAGGTGGCACAGCCATTCTTTGTGTAGTGGGATTTCTCAGTATTTAGGTAAACTCCAAATCCTAAAACGAAAAAGGGAATTAAGCAGCAGCAGAACAACTCTCCTAACCCTGCTGTTGTTGAGTTGCCCTGATTCTATATCAGCCTCTGATTTAATGCTTTTCCCTCAGCAAAATTGCCTACTGAAATAAGTGATTGGAAATGGTTGGTGTTCCTGAAGGAAACCTGGGAGCAATGGTCAGATTTTTTTTTAAATATATTTTTATTACTTTTTCCCATTTGTCTTAGAAAGAAATATGAAATCTGCATGCAACCTTCTAAGTATTTCAAACACTTAAATAGCATATGATAATTTAGCAGTACAGTACATTATACAGAAAGATAGTATAGGGAGACTTCCTATAGTATATTTACAAATGAAAAGGTAGTTTTGTTATTTCATTAAAAAGAGGAATGCTTTGCTTAACATTGAAGTATTACATTCAAAATAATGAATATGTTGTATTGTGACTAAAACATAGGTATTTATATGTTTGCCCTACCATATTTTTCATAAAAAGGTGCCTTTTAAAGGCTTTTTTTGCTACAAATCTAGGAAATCATACACAATAGTCTTGAAGCTGAAAATGTCTGAGTACTGAAGCCACAAACCTTGTGTGAGAGCTTCAGGTGGAGGAGGAAAAGAAATTAAACAAGTCCTTAGTAACAAAAAAAGACCTAGAAATGCTCTCTAGAGTAGGGAAATGAGATGGGAGGGTGGTGCACTTCACCTTGCAGCAAGACCCCAGGTCTGTTAAGGAAGAGGTACACGAGTGGTGCTTGCACTCCTTTGCTGATGAGCCAAGGGACCTCGCTTCTGCACCACAGCCACCACGTGTTGGTGGCACCTCACCCAGCTCCTGTTCTGTCCCAGCACTGCCTCGTTGGGGGCTGCCAACATGACCAACAGCCCCGAGGCTTCCCCACTGCCAAGGGGTGAGGGACGCAGCTGGAGAGTACCTTGCAAACATTGTCTAATGAGCTTATAAAGCTCAATTGCGATCATAGTGAAGTATGAATGAATAACAATTAAAAAAGAAAAAGGCAGGAAACAACAAAACCAAACCTCTTTAAAATGTCAAACATGAGTTGTTGTTGTTGTTTTTCCCCCAACCTCGATATGATGCAGGCAGGTGTGAAATCAGAAGTGCAACAGATGCTTGTGAAATCTGGAAGCCTTTTGCACACGGCTATAAAATGTAAAAACTGACCCTTGGTAGAAAGTGCTTTATAATAATATAGAATTTGTCTTATGCCTGTGAGAGAAATAATCTTCTGCAGAGCCCAGTCCTACGCCAGCCAAGGGAGTCCTCTCCATTCCTCGTACCGCCGCCTCCTATTCTTCATAAACCCTGCCCAGGAGGAAAGCAGAGAGCAAAATATTTAAACCATGAAGGAAACAACTCCCTTCCAAATAATTAAAACCCAGAAGCCAAAGTGTTAGCCTCTGCTTAAGTAAGTTGGAAAGCTATTGACGTGCTTGGCTGCAGTGAGTGGGACATGCAAGATGGGGAAATCCACATCCAATAGTATTCATTAACCACTGGAGAATCCCTCTCTTATATGCAAGCATGAGGTAGATCATAGTTGTACATCTGTATTAGAATGGATAGTAAGTTAACAGTATGTCATCTTTGGAATAATACCAGGCTCTGTTGGTTTTCCAGCTTACACCCTGAGGAGCAAACCTGGCAGCCTTGTTTGCTGCAAACTCCAACGTGCTCAAGCTCTTTGGGTGAAAATGTCTTACATAGAGCAGGGGCAGTGCTGTTCTGGAGAAGGAATCTGCATTTGTGCTATTTGCCTTTATATTCCCTGCCTTTCCCTTTGGTGTAACTCGGTGGGTTTGGTACAGCTGGCCCCAAGGGCACTGACCAGTTGTTTGCTTCGAGCAAGTCACTGAAATAAATTGGGCTCTTTGTATCTGAAATATCTCCTTATTGCACTTAGTTTGGGCTGTGGAGGAGCCTGAGCAGCAGGCAGGAGCTGTGCCAACAAACAAACCTAAGCAACCAACAAAGCCTGATGGTTTGCCATTGGTTATATAGATCTTTGTAAGGGGAAAGGTAGCAGTGCATCTTAGCATTCCCTGGGAATGATTCACTAGTTAAAACTGGCCAAGGCCTGTGGCATTAAGAGTTGTAGGTTTTGAAGTTTTGCAGCTAAAGTGTGTAGAGTAGAGTAGGGCAGAGTAATCCCAGCTCTGCTGACTGCTTTCCTTACAATTGCATGGAAGTAATTTGGCCTTTCATCTTGGCTTTTTAGCTGTAACGAGGAGGTGAGTGCATGTGAATGGCCAAGATCATCAGTTGACAAAGAGTTCAGCCGAAAATAATGACTATTTATAGTTATAACACCCTAATCCTAAAATAGAAGCAAGGAGCGCATGTGGCAGGAAAGAAATTGCATCATGAGCATCCGTTTCTACTTATAATTTTGGCAATGAAACACATCCCTTGTGCTGGATGCAGCACTGGCAGCGTGCGCCCATTCTCTTACCTGCCCTTCTCTTTCCATACTCGGTACCACTTCAGCAGCCTCACTGTGTTCTGGCGTTTGGGGTTCAGGCAGTGCTGCTGCTCACCTCTCACTTTCGTCCACAGAGTCACGCTGCAAAGGAAGCATGCAAGTTATGGGCACTGCAGACAGCCCCAGCCCACGGCTCTGCCTGCAGGGCACTGCCCAAATTGCTCAGGGCACTGGCCCAGGCAGTGATGGGGCAGCAGGAGGGTTTCCTGCTGTGTTTGATGGCAGCCATCTGAGTTAGAAGAATGTTGAAGCAGATCTTCAGCTGTTATCAATCAGTGCACTTCAGTGCTTGTCCACAGAGCCAGACTAAGTTGTAACAGATGAAGACATACCCGTTAGTTTTGATCAGTGGGTTTGCTCTGTCTGCCTGTTAAGTATTTCCTTTTGAGTTTAATAGCTGGCTTAATTAAGGCTCATTTGGGCAGCCTTAGGTCTTTGCAGGAGGAGACGGTTCCCTTAGGCTTAACAGTGTTGCATCCGAGGGAAAAAGATCAAACCTGGATTTTTTTTCCTTTTCCTCTTTACTCAATGATATTTTAAACGCTTGCACATGGGTGGGTGCCTGCTGAGCCCAGCAGGGCTGGGCCTCCAACCTCCCCTGACCGCAAGCACATCAGTGTGCCCGTGTCAGCAGCATTCCCTTGGTGTCCCCTCAGTGCCAGGATGAGCCGTGCTGCAAGGCAGAGCTCTGCCTGGCACTCCAGGTTTCTTCCCAGAGAGCTCAGTGATGCCCTGGAGGCTCTGCCTCAGCTGAGGTGATGTGGGAGCTCTGGCACTGCTTCCACAGAGGGTGGCTCTTTGGAGGTGTGAGCTGTTTGTGCTTCTCAGGGCTCAACACCAAGTGCTTTTTTGGTTTTGTTGTTCATTTGGTGACTGAGGAAACCCTACAGTGTTGTTGTTGTTGTTTTACTGGCTTTATTTCATTTTCTGTAAATACCATCCACAAAAAGGAAAGGGTTTCCAGTTTACCCAAGATACTATAATGGGATTAGTCAGATGCTATTAGAAACATGAATAGACGAATAGCAGAAAACCAGAAATATGTGTGTATAATGAGATTCTGGCATGGATTGGTTCAGAAGGGAGCTGAGCATCTCCTGCCACAACCAGAACGCCTCGTGGGCTTTCCCAGCACACCCTCTGCTGCAGTGGGAACCCCCCTGTGGGCAGTGAAACACTGCTCATTGCTGTCTGTTCAGCTGAGAGTCGTGCTGTGTTTCCCATTTCAGTGTTGTACACTGGGCTCAATTTCTTTCTGTTCAATGAACCTTCATTTTTGCTTCCTTTCTGTGCTCTCCCTCCACTGGGTGTAAGCTGAAGTCATAAAAAATAAGGTGTAATTCTCAGGTAGCTCTTTCCCAACACACAGAAGAACACCTGATTGCTTTCTAGAGTCTCTGGGCTGCAGAGGATGGAAGGGGAGGGGTCACTGCTTCAACCTGTGGATCACTGCTGCCATCTCAGCCAGTCCCTGGGCATCAGTACATGAGGGAGGTGGCGAAACCAAGCTCAATGAAGGCACAAAGCATGCAGGTTTTAGAAACCTTGAGGTTGGCATGAAGTTTCTCCATCCAGAAGCCATCTCCTTGGCTGTACCATCTGCACTGACCCGTGCCAGACCTTGGCTTGAGTTTCTCTTATGACAGAGCACACTGGATATTTCCAGAAAATAGCCAAGCTATGTCACAGGAGGAAAGGAGCTCCCCTGAGAAGCAGCAGTGAGTGAAGGACAACTCTGACCCTGCAGTGCAAGGAAGAGGAGGCAGACAACCTCTCAGTTGTCCATCTGAGAGGTGCACCATACAACAGAGGTTTTTCTTGGCTGAGATGCATTGCTTACATGCCAAATGTAGGTCTGTGAGACATCCCTGTGGTTCTTGGTGCTGAGGGCACAGCCCTGGGTGACAACAGTGGGGAATGCTGGGCAATGCCACCTTGGGGTGCAGGCATGCTGCCAAGGCAGGATTTAGTGGCACGTGCTTAGAAAGAGAGACTGTAGAAGCTGAGTTCCTGACTAAGGATCTGTCTGGGTGTGCTGCAGGGACAGGCTGAGCAGGATGGATGCTGCAGGTCTCTTAGACCTTCAGAGGTCTCCCTCAGGTGGCATCTCTGTATCTGAGGTTCCTTGTGCCAACACCGTCCCTGATATATTCACTTCTCCAGCTCTGGGTTAAGCACCAGGTATGTTCCCCTCTTGGAGATGCACAAAAGAGACAGCTGCTTTCAGACAAAGTGTTAAACCTCCCTCTCTTTTTCTTCCAGAATGGGGAAAGTGCCTCCTACTTGGTGTGCTGTGAATCCAGATAGGCTTTAGCCAGGGCTAGGACTCAGTTCAGCTCTCACCCTGCACCACTGCTCTGCTGAGGGGGTCTATGGCCAAAGATGCATTCCTTCCTAAACTGCATCCACACCCCTCATAATCTTCCAGACCTCATTTCTATCATGTTTCGCCTGTATAGGGTACAAGAGCTTTTGAGGAAAGCAGGAGGGGAAAGCAGCTTCATCAACTCATTTTAAACAATCACCACAGCAACAAACACTGGGCTGCAGGAATTCAGCTCTTCTGTGCCTCGGCCAGAGACTCCCAGATCCCTTGGCTCTGAATATTAATTTGAACTTGTTCAGGCTGCAGCAGGGTGGCTGGGAAGGCAGCGATGGCAGCATGTTACTGGCCCATGGGTGTCTCCAGGAGCATGGGAGAGTGATGGGACAGCTCTGTCCCAGCAGCTGCTGCAGCTCTGTGAGCTTAAATAGCATTGCTTTGCATTTGCATAGCTCTCTGCTGGGATAGCAACCCAGGCACTGGGGATTTCCCAGTTTCCTGATGAAAAAGGAGAAGTTGCATGAATGAAATCTATTCCACACGTGGTGTTCTCCCCTCTGCAGGCTGCCAAGCTTGGCTTGGCTGCTCACAGGGATGCTGGTGTCAATGTGGAGAAGCCTGTTGCAGATTTCCAATCCTGTGCCACAAAGCTCTGCCCTGGGCAGCATCTCTGCAGGGTAGGCTCAGTTCTGGAGGCATTACCACGGTCATGCAGGCAGGATGGGCAGAATGGGACTGGCAGGATGGGGCCCTGGGTATCTTATGGTGCAGAGCAGGATGCTGAGGTCCTTTCTTTAGTTGAGGAGCAAGCACCAGGGTGATCTGTAGCATTTTGGGGTGTATGGTTGCACTCAGGACCCTTTTTTCCTCTGTTGTAGGTGGCAAGCTTGTTGCAGTCTTCTCAGTTACTTTGGTCATTATCCAGCTCTGTGGGCTGGGGTTTCCTGGGGCATTGGAAGTTAGCCAAACCAGGGCAGAAAATCCCCTCAAACCACTTGTATTTAAAATGGGGAGGAAGAAAACCATTCCGTTAGAGATGCTGTCAACCCCTGTGGCTGCCTTGCTTTGCTGTGCATCGTTCCGAGGCTTCCAGCAGCATCGCTCAGGGCTGGCGGCGCAGCTCAGAGAAGAGTTCTGTGCTGGCTGATCCCATGCAGCACACGGGGCTGTGGAGGTCTGAGGACTCTGGGATGAAACTCTGTGCAGAAGCAAATCCTGCTCTTGTTCTCACTTTGCTCAAAAACACTTTGAATAGTTCTGGATTTTACAGCAAGTGGCTTGCCGTGGTATTGGCCCCTGTTTTCGCTCAAGCTTATTCTCCTTTTATTGTTACCTGTTTTGCATATAATCCCTTGAGCAGACAACAGTGTCAAAAACTGATAGCAGAGTTTTTGATCAGAACTACACAATTATTGCATCAGAGACAGCAAGTGACTTTTCCCGGGAGCTGGCATGCCAGAGAATGATAAAAGCAAAGAGCAAAGAAGGATCTCATGGTGTAAAGCAATATAATTCAGCTGACAGTGAAACGGAAAGAAAGAAATGAAGGGAAACTTACATAATCATCTCCTCCACACAAAATGGGTACCTCGGTTTTATTTCCAGCTTCCGTACATTAGAGAATCTTATCTTCGGCCCTTTCCTCGAGCACTTGCACTTCACACCTGGAAGAAAAAGCATTTGTTCACCCTCCTGTGTGCCCAACGTCCCCCCCTCCCCCGTGTGCCTGCAAGCTGCAGCCTGCTCCATCAAGCCCTGATGGGACAAGCTGCATTTCGTGTTGCTGCTGTGCTTGAAAAGAGTGATGTTTCCTTTGCCACAGGTAGCAGCTCCCCCAAGAATGTATTTTAGAGCAGTTCTGAAGCTCGGTAAATAGGAGAGCTTTGTGAAGCGCACCTGCTGGGATTGGATATAATTGTATTGAGCAGGAGGAAATAGAAATGTAGGAATTCACGTTAAACTGAAAAAGCAAATGCCCTTCTCAGCTCCTTTCTCATTTTGCTCGTGTCTCGCTCCCAGTTTGGAGCACTTTCAGTCCTTTTTCTCTCACGGATGCTGCGGTGCATTCGCAGCCAGACAAAAGCTGAGAGTTTCTTTAGCCGCCGGTTTTGTGCTCAGCAGAAAACGCACCCTGGCAAAGGCAGTGGGATTCGTGCACTTCAAACTTGGCTCTGTTTTCCCTGTGCGAATCGCCATTCGTTTTGGAGGGGGGGAGATTCGAGGTGTGCCCCCAACAGCGAGGGCGCGGGGTGCAGCTGGGGCGCTGGGTGTGCTGGCAGGATGCGACTTTGTATTATTGCTTTCACCTTTTAAAACCAAAAAATCGCAAGGCTGCTTCGCGCTGTGGAATCAATATTATTATTTGTAGTGACACGCAGGGAACTGTCCTTTTCGGAGGAAAATAACGGTGAGGGGGGGAAAAAAACGCACCCTGAGAGAGCTTTAAACGAGAATAGGCAAAAATCCTCTTACCTTCCGCACTGGCTAAGCACATCGCAATGAACAGCAGAAGCAAGGCTGCCGTCAGGAGCTTCATGGCGAGCCGGCAGGTACCCGAGCGCACGCAGCGGGGTTCGGTCTTGCTTTCCCGTCCTCGAGGTGGGAAGGAGCGGCTGCGGGCGGTGCTGCTGCCCGAGCTCTGCCGCGTTCCCCCCCGCTCGTCCCCTTTTAAATGCTCTCCCGCTGCCCGTGCTGCCGCCTCATTAACATGCGGGGCCGTGCGGCTCCCTCCGCTCCGCAGCCCCGGGGGGAGAGGCGGGCGGGCGGCGGGGAGGGACGGGGCGGGCAGGGGGGGAACGCGGCGGCCGCGGCTCCGTTGGGCTTCTGGCGGGCGGCCGCTTTGGGAATGGGGGTCTGAAGGGGCTCACCTGGCTGCGGGAGGCGCCTCCGATTTGCGGAGAGGAAGGAAATTGGGTGAAATGGATGGTGAGATTAACGCCGGGCTCCTGAAGGCGGTGTTAGGTGGGTTTGGCATGTGGGGTATTTCAGGAAATCGGTTTTAGGGTAGCTTGAGCAAATGCTCGAGGAATTTCTTGCGAAGGTAGCAACAGGCAGAAACTTTGAGGAATATAAGCGTGTTCCCTCTGCCTTGCAGAAGCTGACTCTGATTTCACTATTGCTAAAGAGCATCCTCAGCATCCCAATTCCACGCTTTTGCCTGCGGAGCTGAACGAGGTGAGGAACGGTCAGGTCCCCAGTTTCATGACTCATTCAGAGCACGGTACTACAAACCATTTTACCAACTCCGGCTCATCTCAGCACCCTGCTCCTATACCCACACACACACACACCCAAACCGACCCGAGCCATTCCTCTGGCTGGGGAAGCCCTGCCTCGCTCTCCCAGTCCCATTACACGCCCTCAGCCCCATTTCCATTTGAAGTTTCCCACCCGGCTGTTTTCCTCCCATTGGCAGCGGCCGCCCCGCCGCGTTCCGGCCGGGTGTTGGCAGGCACTGAGTACAGCCGTACCACACGCAGCCTGCACGTTGCACGCAGGCGGTTTGTCTGCCTTGTTCCAAGAGCTGGGTTTCATGCAGGACGTGCCGACACGCCGGGAACAGCCTGCTTCGGGGAGCCGGGGAACGTGGCATGGGGGCTTTGGGGGTTAAAAAGCTCATTTCTGGGTAGGGCTGTTCGGTGCGTGGAGGTGTTGGGAGTGTTTTGTTAGGCTTTTGGGTATTTGGGCTGCGTGGTTCTAAAGTAGTTCCTGAGACTGAATCCTGCTGGGGAAGGTTTGCTCTGGGTGTAGTTCAAAACTAAAGGGACAGGTTTGTGCCGTGGCCTGGTGATAAAACTGGGAGAGCTCAGTGAAAAGCTTTGAAAGACATCGGCAGCACCGTGTTCACATGAGGAAGGGAAAAACTGAAGGATAGTGGAAAAGGCAGATCCCAGAACAGTTGCTGGCTGTGTGGGGAGGATGCTGGCGGGGCACTGGGGATATACAGCTTAAATCCATCCCCAGCCCTCCTGCAGTTTGGGGTCACTGCTTGATGTGTGTGTGTGTGTGTGGGAGCAGCCCTGGGCTGTGCTTGTCCCAAGCCCAACAGAGCTGTGGGAAGGGAAAGCCATCCTCCCTCCCCTCTGCTAATAAAAATTGGGTGCAGCTTTAGCTGTTGGCAATTTGATCATCCTCCCAAATTGGGAATCTCATGTACAGGCAGCAGGAAAGGAAATTCTTGAGTTTTCCAAGAGTGAATCCTCTTGTTTTATGTGACTCTTGCTAACAAGTGCTGGAGGAGCCAAGCTTATGAGCTCTGTAATAAGCAGAGTGCTGTTTTAGTTCTAATTTAAAGTGGGGAAATGGATGTGTATGAGATGTGTGTGGGTATGGTAGCTGCATGCTGTGTGCCTGAACAGTTTGGCTGTTTGGCTGTTCGCTATGCCATGTGCTGACCTTGACAGTAATTATTTCTGATAGCTCAAAGGTGTCTCTGGCCATGGAAAGTCAGATTTTGGCAGCCGTGTCTGGCTGCTTGTGACACCTGCTCCACCTCCAAATGTCAGTCACAGAGGAAGAAGAAGGTTTGGTAAATGGTTTAAAGGGAAAGGAAAGGTACATGGGCTGAAAGAGAGAGAAATGTTTGCAAAATGGCCATGAAGCTGATGCTATTTACTGTTGTTGGGGCACAGTGCAGTGTGTAAGAATTTCATCATCATCTGGTTGAGATTAAGCATTTGGAGTGATGTGACAGTGTGACACAGTCCCTGGGTATCATATCAAGAATCTGGGGCAGGAGTCGGGCTTGAATTCTCACTCAAATTCAGAACTAAGGAGCACAGATGAACTGTATGTTGCACAGAGTTTTCTGTTGGATGGTGCAGTTAACTTGAGATTTTTGGGCTGTGTAGCCTCTTTGTGTTCAGCATCAGACGCATTGTGCGACGTGGGTGAGATGCAGAGCCAGCAGAAAACTCAGCCCCAGGCTTGAGGTGAGTGGAGATTGCCTCAGATTTGGGCAAACAGATCTGGGAGCGTGTTGCAAGCTGTTCCCCTGGTGCTGTCCTCACTCACTTGAGGATGTGGTCAGGGATGTGGTCAAGGCTGTGTTTCCACCTTTTGCTCCAGACAGCCCTTTTCTTGCCTCCATAGCAGTGCACAGTAGTTGTGTCATCCCTTATGTGTTTGTCTATCACAAGTTGAAAGTCAAAGCTTTAGATTTCATCTTTTGTCTCGGGAAACATGAAACATAATTCAGGGAAAACAGCTGCGTTCCCTTCTGTGGAGTTTCACAACGGATGAATTTTGCAAAAGAAGCCTCGTATTGTTTTTGCAGTCACTGCTTTCTTTTGATATTTTCCTTTTATTTTTATTTCCATTATGAGATTAAACTCGAGACTCTGCTCCTTCTCCAGGGAGCAGTTTTAAGACGGCTCTCTTCACAGACCTGAATTATTCACCAAGCTGGAGTTTTGTGCTGAGATCAGAACGAGTTGGTCTCTTGTTGTGTGTGGGAGCTCTTTGAAGCTCGTCATCATGAATCATTAAAAGGGCTTCAATAGCAGGGCCGAGCGGAGACCTGACGCTTGGGGTAGGTGATCTGAGAACCACCTTGAGATGCAAACAAAAGGTTTAATCCTGACTTTCATGGCGTTTTATGTTGAGAAAATAGTGAGTTGTGTTTAAGTTCCTCCTGGCTCGCTTCCTTGTCTGCTACAACTTACCATTTGTTTTTGTGTGAGAGCACAGTTTGCATTGATACAGTTCTCTCTGCAGGCATCTGAGCTGAGAATCTTTGCAAGCATTTATTTTTGCACGTGGTCACACAATGAGTTGGATTGGCAAACGAGGCAGCTGCTGTTAACCTGCTTGGTACGGCACTGAGGCTCAGTGCCCTTCTCCCTTTCCTAAATGGTTTTAATTCTTGGTGCTACACCACACTCTTGGGCCAGGATGCTGCATGGCTGTCCTTGTCCACTGCATCCTTGGAGCATTGCAGGGGCTGAGTAATAACACGTGGATTGGATGGAGAATGTTTCATAGAATCATTAAGATTGGGAAAGACTTCTGAGGCCATTAAGTCCATCCCATCCCCACTATGCCCACTAATGAGATCCCCAAGTCTCACCTCTGCACACTTTTTGAGCACCTCTAGGGACAGTGACTCCATGCTCACCTGTGCTAATGTCTGACCACTCTTTTAGAGAATAAATTTTCCTTAATATCCAACCTGAGCTTCCCCTGGTGCAATGTGAAGCCATTACTTCTCATCCTGTGCCAGTTAATGCCACTTCTCTGAAAAGACAGTGGGTCCTCTGCTAGCCCATCAGCCTAGGGCTATTTATTACCACTTATGGCAGCAAGAAGAGCAGAAGGGGATCCATCATCACCCTGGACCTGTTGTGCTGTACCTTTAGGACACATCTGCAACTCTTCAGGAACTTTTGCAAAGCATTGGGCTGTTCCCGTGCTCTTTGAGAAGATCCTTTGCATCAAAAAGATGGAGTGATTGCTTTCCTTACTGCTTGCCATTGCCCTGTAACTGTGGCAACAAAACTATCCAGGATGGAGAGTTAAAGGTATTAGATCAAATTCTTCATAATTTAAAGCCTTTGCAAGCTTAATTATCCCTGTCTGCTGCAGCTAGGTTAGGGGCTGCCCATCTCTTCATTTTCTGCTGAGCTGTGTCTTGGTAATGATGGGTATTTTTCATATGCTGAGTTTTTTCACCCCTTGGGATAGAAAGCATGTGTAATGTCTTTAAAGATAAACAAAATGAATGAGCTAACGATGCAGACTTCCAATGTTTAATGGAAGATTAGTAGGCTGCCATCCATCATAACATCGTGCGAGGATGGCACGTTGGAGAGCTGATGTGATGAACTAGAACTGGTGTTTGTTGCTGAAATTAAATGAGAAATTGGCAAGAGAATAAGGGGGGGGTGAAAGGGGGGGCTGATAAAATGCACAAATATTGCATGCAACGATGTTGTAGGGCTGCACATCAGCACTGGGAAGGGACAGGGCTTGTAAAGCTGCTATGCATCCCCCCCCATTCCCTGCCCCAAATTTAGGGCTCCACCGCCTTCACTCTCAGGGACAAAGCTGTGTCCGGCTCACGGTTATTTCCTAGGCCTTTGGCAGCCTCTCCTGGCAGTTGGCTGGCTCTAAGGCAGGCAGTTGTTGCTAAAGTGATCTGGAAACAGAATGGAGCCTTGATGCTGCAGGGGAGGGCTGTGCCTGATGGTGATGGGTCCACAGTTGGATTAGGTGATCTTACTGGTCTAAAAAGAACCAGCCTTAATGATTCTAAGATTCTATCATTCCAAAACTGTATTCGTGTAGCAAAAGCACAGTCATGCAGCAAAATGACTATTGGAGTTGCACAAAGTTGAGAAGCACTGAATTAACCAGCAATGCAGAAAGGCTCAATGTGTTAGCACTTCTTTCCTTACGTACTGAGGTGTGCCTTGGCCCATACCTGAGGTCTCCCCAGGTCTCACTGACTTGGTGGAGAAATTCCAGAGCAGCTGATCTTTATGGGAGTGGATGTGGATTTATGGATGTTCTCTGAGATTAGGGTACCTAAGAGTTAATGTGAATCTCAATCAAGAGGACATTAAGAAGTGCAGAGGGAAAACAGATTAGCTGTCCTCTTGCCTCACTCTACGAGATGAGCCAAGAGAATGTGATGAGACCAATGGAAAAATAAAAGGAAATGAGAAATCAAAGGAAATGCCACTTCAGGGTTTATTTCATATATTGAGAAATTTTCCCTTTAGAGGATCAAATATTTTTTAGCAGAGCTAGATAGATTTTTGTCATAAGTTGTGATCCTCTGCAGGGGTTTGAGAGGCAGTGGCCCATCTCAGATGGAAGCAGTGGGATGCTGCTAGATGCTGCCATGGGGTTGTGGTGTGAGATGGGGGCTGCCATCACCTCAACATCAACTGGCCAAGAGCATCTCATGGGGGCTGAGCAGCACATCTTCCTTCTTTTGGCCATTATCAAAGAGGCATTGCAGATGCTTAGCAATATCATAGGCAAAAAGACCTTCACCACTCCATACAATGTCAAAAACCTTTCACTGGAAGCTGAAAAAAATATTGTTGTGTTCTTGGACTGGCATGATTGCCCTGTCCTTTTGGTACCTGTGAACAAAGGTTCAGGTTCTTGCAGCCATCTGCCAGCTCCTGTCTGCCTGTGCACACAGTCGGGTTTTGCTCCTGCCCTGACACACAAGCCTGGTCTCAGGTCTCAACCAGCTGGCTGACAGCAGGCAGGTGCTGCCGGAGGCCAAAATGAATGATTTATCTCTGGGCTACTGTCACCGTTTCTTAAGACTGAAGTCTCTCTAATTAACTCCTTCGCCTTCATAAATTCTTTATTGACACTTGTATCTCTGGTGCTTTGCACATGTTTGCTGGTGGGGCGCTGGTTTTCCTTCCAGGTGTTGCTGGTGGGCTCTTCTTTCCACTTATGCCTTTAGTTGTGCTGTGCAGCACCCTTCCTCTTACCACACTGAAATTTCCATAGCTTTTTGGGGCATTTCAGCACTAAGAACACCTTGGTTTCAATAACAGGCTCCAAAACTGAAGCTTCTCCCAAATGCAAAGAACATTATAAAAAAGGGTTTTAAACAACAATTGCTCACCAGGCCTGCACACAGTGAGTGCCAGCAGCACAGAGGCCAGCTCTGTGCAGCGCAAGCCTTGCCAGCACTCTGCTTTCTGTATCTGTGCCTGCTGTTTCGGTATCTTGCAGTTGGAATGTTCCAATTTCTCCAATTGCATTTTGTTCCTGGTTTGGGAGGAGATCTGTGCAGCCCACCCTTCTGCTCCAGGTGGGATGGCTGCCCTGCAGATGTTGGTCCTTGCCAAGGAGAATTGGGATCATTGGCTGCGTTTTCAAAGGCTTGCAGTGCTCCTCACCAGGGGAAGGTCAGCGGAAGAGAGTCACCTGGGAGCTGCTCTCTGGAAGTGAAAATGGGATGCTGGATTGGCTTCTGAGTAGCTAAATGCACTTTCTGAGCATGAGAAGCAGCCCACACAGTCTTCAGATGTGTTTGTACCCAGAGCAATGCCTTTATAGAATCACAGAATAGCCAGGGTTAGAAGGGACCTCCATGATGAATCTCCAACCCCGCTGCCACATGCAGGGCCACCAACCTCCACATTCAATAGAGCTCCAAATGAAGCTATCAGCTATGGCTGCAAGAAGGGGAAAAGGCATGATATGTCTGCCTTCCTCAGTGGCCTGGTGCTGTGTTCATGGTCATGCTAGCTGGCTGGTGTGACCCTTCTGAGCAATGTCGTGACTGATTTGATTAATTGTATTCATTTTTCCTTGAGAACCTCTTAAACCGGTCCAGCTTAAGCTAAGCGTTCACTTCCATCCACCCCTCACCCTGTGACTATGCACAATGGCATTTCCAGCTATGCTGAAGTTCTCATAAACTTTCCTTTCATTCCTTATGGGAACTCTGGACACAGCAGCAGACAGCTGTGGATAAATAGCACCTTAATGTCACACTGCAAGACACATGAGCCTTCAGACACCTCTGGACCCACTCTGTCCATTGAGTATGACTGGCATTAGGGATTTCTATGCTAGCCCTTTCCTTCTGTGCTGGCCTCGTGTAATTCAGGTTCCTGGATTTGCAGAGATGGGAATCTGGCTGATGGGAGCAGATGGGGGGAGGGGGAAGGTGCTGTATGTGTTTTCTCAAGTGTCAGCCCGTTAGTTTGAGGGACAATTTGTGCCTCTGTTTGTACAGATCTGCCTATGGCTGGAGCATGATAAGACAGGCCGATCTTCAACATTCTTTACCTTCTGTGCTGCTAGGGAGACAATTTCCAGGGTGAGGCAGCTGAATTTTGCAAGTAGTGTATCTCCAGCAAATGTCATTGTGCTACACATTTGGTCTGAATTCACAGGTTTATGGTCATTGGGGAACACAAAGCACTAAGAAGCAGGTAAAGGCTTATGGTAGCCTTCAGCATCATGCCCTTTGTTTTGTCTTCAGCCTCCAAAAGAAAGAAGCAAATATTGTCTGCAGTGCATCAGGGCCATGGATTGGTGGCTGTGGCGTGCATGGGCTGGCAGTTGGACTAGATGGTCTTAGTGGCCTTTTCCTTAACGATTCTGTGATTTTTATGAAGGCTGCTGGCAGTTTATCACCGCTGTATTATGCATGCAGGGATTTGTAATACTGCCTGTGGCTCTGCCTGGAGGCTGCCTTTAGAAAGATGGGGGCTGCAAAGACTGAAATGTCCTAAGGGCTTATTTCTGCCATCAGTTGTGCTTTCCTGCTCTGCGGAATATTTCCTGCTTCTGTTCCCAGGCTGGTGCCCACGGTGGTCCTGTTCTTTGTCTGTCTCTGTGCTCCTGAAGCTGATGTCCTCACTCCTCCCTGTCTGCAGAACAGCAGTGCCCCCATACCCTAATGAAATAGGAGGAGGGTGAGTGGCTTTGTGGCCGTGCGAAGTTCGCAAGCTATTCAAAGAGCTAATTTTACTCTGAACCTTTCTCATACTTGGGCAAGTCAACTTTTGCTTTCCAAGGCACTGACTCATGGTACTCCAGTAATAACCTGACATAGGTGCAGGTGCCATGGCTCTTCTCCAGCCCGCACTCCTGGGTTTTTCTTCCTGGAGGGAATCAAAGGGCACAAGGACAGGGATGCAAAGGTGGCAGGATTTAGTGGCTGGAAACGCTTCTCTCAGCAGGGAGGTTGGAACTGGATGATGTCTGAGGTCCTCTCCAACCCATGCTATGATTAAAACAAATCCCAGTAAGGTGCTGCTCTCTGTCACCTGGGTAAGCGTGCTCATGCTGAGAGACACTCCAAAATAACCCAAACAGCAAGCCCAAGAAACAATCAAAGCAGGAAACTTCAAGCACAGCAGTTTTCTGCAAGCAGCAGCTGTGCTGGGAGCTGAGGTTTAAGCTGCAGTTAAAGAAGTTCATTGCAGTAGTTTTGAAATATGGAGCTATAAAACCCCAATTTTCTGCGTGCAGAGCTAAGTGTGTTCCTCTGTATTTCTTCTGATGAATGTTAAGTGGATCAATTGTGCTGAGGTCGCCTTGATATGTTTATGTATTTTTTTTCCTAGTGGAATTTAATTCAACACAAACTACCATGTTTCCTACCCCCATAGTTCCTCATTTAGGTGCAAGGAAAAGTTGAGAGCAATAAGAAAATACTGGAAGCTAAATAAATGTTCCCTAATCTCTCTTCAAGCCCAGACTGAAATGTTATTAGTACTTTTAGGCTTGTCTGGATTAGTTTCTTAAGAAGCTGAAACTGAGCAGATCTAAATAGATTATTAATTTAGTAAAACACGACCTCTCTGGGGACTGAGCCAAAGGGGAGTATCGCATTGCTTGGCTTTTCCACCATGTACATGCTTTTTTTTTGTGGGGGGATGTGACCTTCTTCTAAACTGGGGATGGTGTGAGTGAGGAGTTGTGTTGTATGGGCACCATGTGGGGCGAGGGGCAATGGGAGCCTTTGGCCTCTCCTCCTCCTTCATGTGATGCTGGCAATGTATCTGGTTTAAGACATGGGCTGGGAGCTGCCTCTACTACAACTGCCTCCACCACAGTGCTTATTTGAATCGTAGGTTATGGTGGTGCTTTCTAGCAGTGTGCTGCTGTGGCTGTGTTCTCTGCACCTGAGCCATGCCCAAAAAAAGAGCAGGTCCTCATAGTCAAGGAATTTGAATTTAATGAGTGAAGAGGAGATATAACTGAAGAGGTTTGGCTGCCCATAAATAAAAGCAGACCCACCTGAAAGCTTCTTGCTGTAGAACATGGAAGGCCAGCTCCTGCTGTTGCTCCTCAGTCCCCATCCTATAGCTCTTGTGGCTGTGAAGAGGCTGGCTTTGTGGTGTCCTTGGAGCGTGGTTTGGCTCCATCTGCCCCATGCTGGAGGGATGCAGTGGGTCCTTCCCCCCTCTCGCTGAGTGTTGATTGCAGCATCTGGTCGTAAGTGTGAGAGGAATTCCTCGTGGGCTGGAGTATTGGTGGTAGGGAAGAGATTGTGTTTTGTGAGGTTTCTGTAAGTGACACCTGCACTTCAGCAGCTGAAGTGCCCCAGGGCCATTTGCTTCTCATTACTGGAGGGTTTTTTTAACCCTTTCTTTAAGGATGGCTCCCATTGCTTGGGATTTAGTGCTGACTTTACATTGAGAAGAGCCTGCCTGCAGGGCTCAAACTGAATTGATGGCATTTCCCTCTTTTCCCCAAGGATCCCCATGGTGGGATCTGGCTGCCCCTAAGCTGGCAGTCACGCTTCTAAGCCAGCTGTGCAGGAGACCTCTGCACCTCAGCTTCCATAGGTAACTGGTAGATGTTGAGTTGGGCTTTGGACATGGCTGTCCACAAAGATTTGTCTTAGATTCTTTACAGTGCCAAAGCTCCCACTGAATATCATGAAGCAGGAGTTGTACTATACTGTAGTACAACTATACTATAAATGGGTCAATATTTCAGTGGTTTTAGGTCACTTTGTGGAAGAAAAAACCTGCTCGTATTTAGGGACAGAATATTTTCACAATTGCTATGAATCTGCCAAAGAAAATACAATTCCCTGGTATTTAAGATGTTAGGGAGGAAATCAAATGAAACTTGCTGCGATCAGAATAGCAAAGCTTGGAAATGTGAAGCAATCTGTCTCTTGCAGCAGCTATACCCACAACCAGCAGCAATAAGTCTCAGCTTGAGCAAAGTGGATTTTTCTGGGTTCTTTTTCTGTTTCCATAGTTTTCTATGGGGAAATGGGAGTTTACACATAACATTGACATTGTTAGTATTCCTCCAGCTGCTTTCTATTTAGGGGACTGCGTGTGTCGCATTTATCCTGCGCTCTTTAAATAACCAGAATTTTATTTGTGCCTCCTTGTAACCTAAGTATAACACTGTTTTGGGAGGAACACGACAGATTTGCGTAAGATAACATGGAGTGCTGTATAAAATGTGAAAGGAAGGGAAGGGGGTGATAACGAGTAGAGCTGAGCAGAGTCCTTTGGAGAGCTTTCTGAAGGAAAATGTCCTTTTGCAAAACCAATGTTTACAATGGACAAATTTCAGTGCCTTTCGGAAAAACAAAGTTGTTTTCCTCAATTTACTGGAAAGGCACTTTTCAGTTTTTGTTCCTAGGAAGGGGCTGTTTGTGCTGGTGGGAGAGAAATCCGTGCGAGGTCTGGGGCTGGTCAGTGCTGTGGGTTTCCCTGGGGGTTTTGGTCGTAGCCACTCGGATGGCTGCAGGCACAGGATGAGCCTGTTGGCCTGGGGGTGCTGTGAGAAGCCGCCATGGTTTTGTACTCAGTTTCAGCCCCTCGAGAGAGGGAACTGAATCATTTGTGGGGTGGTGCAGGGCACTGATGCAATTAATGCAACAGAAAGATTATTGTCTGGTTTGGATCTTTCGGAGTTTGTCTTTGATTTCTGAGCAAGATTCCAAGGCAGCACATCGACGTTGCTAAAGGTTTTACTCTGATTCATGACTTATTCACATTTTCCAGTAAAAAATAGTTTAATCCATTTAAATCCCTTCAAAAATTAATTGGCATGTTTAGCAGTTTCCAGTAATAAATATTCTTACATTGTTTCCTGCTGACGAGTTGCGTTTTATTTTTATTTTATTTTTATTTTTATTTTTATTTTTATTTTTATTTTTATTTTTATTTTTATTTTTATTTTTATTTTTATTTTTATTTTTATTTTTATTTTTATTTTTTATTTTTTATTTTTTATTTTTTATTTTTATTTTTTATTTTTTATTTTTTATTTTTTATTTTTTATTTTTTATTTTTTATTTTTTATTTTTTATTTTTTTTTTTATTTTTTTATTATTATTATTTTTTTATTTATTTTTTTATTTTATTTTATTTTTATTTTTTGCTTCAGGTGATCCTCCCCAGCCTCAGTTGGGGGAAATCACTCACTTTTAATTTGTTGTGTTCAGTGTTGGGCTCTGTGGACTGCAGCTCTCTGGGGTGGGTACAGCATGTGCCAAAAAAGCCCTGTTGGCACAGCAACACGATGTGATGGGTTGCTATAGAGGGGAGCTGAGCCAGGGCACAGCACAGTGCTGGAGGGCTGTGATTGGAAAGTGATGCATGTAGCAGAGTGGAGCAGCTGTATTTATGGTAATTTCCTCTCCCTGTTGTGCATGGATCCCTTTACCTTCCCAGCATCTGTAATTGCTGGGTTTGTTAGGGGAGAGAGCAGGGCAAATATCTACCCCACTGCCTGCAAAATACTGACAAGTTTTCTTTAAGGAACTGCCACAGTGCATTGCTTGGTATTTTAATTGCTGGAATACATCACGGATGAACGCGGTGCATGCTGTCCCTCAGCTTGTGGCTGCAGGGTTCTGACAGCTCGGAGGCACGCTCATAAATCCCATCATTTATGGGCACATTTCTTATGTCAAAGAGCACCACAAATCTCTTCCCAGAGAAAAATCAATCACGGAGTTGGGCAAGGCAGCTTTCAGCTCCTACTGTTCTGAGGTTTGATTACCTGAAGATATTCTGAACTTATTTATTTTGTCATCTGTACAAATGCACAGCAAATCCCGCTGAGTCTGGTGAGTTTCTCTGCCCTAGGATGATGTTACTTCAAACCTGAGTTACGTGTAGACTGAATGTTGGTGAATGTTGCTGCTTGATGTTACGTTGCTATTCAGTTATAGGGACTTTTCTAAAGTCGATTTTTGTGAACGGAGAGCTCCGGCTCTCCAGTGAAACCCTTTGCTCATTAATATTTGCACTGCATTCCCCATGAATACATGAGGTTTATCTTAATCTCAGAATTTCTTATGGAATTGTGAAAGGCTGAGAGAGCACTGGGAACCTGATGGGCTGGGCAGGTCCCGACTACTTGGAGCTGGGAGGTCCAAGGACAAAGCTGGGCATGAACCCACATCCCCTGAGCAGCCCCTTTCCCCTTCACCCTGGGCTCCAAGCACTGCACTGGAGCTCTCTTGGCTGATTTATTTTAGATCAGTTCCCGCTGGCGGTGACAACTGACTTTGGGTGATCTGTGTGCTTAATATAACCGGTAGGATCCATGGGGAATGTTATTTATCTTGAATTATGGACTGGTTAGGGACTTCTGTGCCTTGCAATGCACAACTGGTATATAGATTTGAGCAAAAATACATACATGTGTATTGTCAGCAATTCATTTCCAAGAATTTGCTTGTATTATCTTTTTCTTTGACTGAGTGCAATACAGCGGAAACTATTGACATGGCAAAAAAAATAATGAAGTACCTATTGAGGATTTTCAGGTTCTTCTGGGATCCTTAAAATAAATTAAAAGATAATTCATGGGAAGGTATCAAGTGCATTCCAGACTCCTACTCATACTGTTCAGTCAAAGCAGTCAGGCCCACGCTCTTCCAGGGCTGTGCAGGAGATGTTTTGATTTTCACACAGAGCAGGGAAACCAAGGAATAGAAAAAAAAATTGGAGTTAAATACTATGTTTATTTTGTCCTGAAAAATACAGTTTCCAATGGGATTAAATACTGAAGTGATGTACTGCAGTGGGTGCTCTGTAATTGGTACCTTCTACAAATCTAAGCTCTGCTGGTTCATCATGCAGGCAAACTCACATTCTCACCGAGCACCTGGTGCTGCTTGCTATGATTGTCCTCCACACAATTTTGCAAATGTCCCTAAGCATTTTTAAGTCCTTGTGCAGAGGGATGAGGCATCTGGCATTTGAACACCTTGATGAATAGCACAGTGTGCAGCGCACCGATGGAAACGGTCACTAGATGAGTCTCAGTGGGGAACGTAGAGGCAATCAGGATGAGAAGTTGTCTGGGGATGGCCCACCAGCACAGCCCATTGCCCATGGAGAGGTTTCTAGGACAACTGGTAGGCTTTGGGAACAGTGAAAGAATGGAGTCAAAACCTCAAGTCAGATGAGGAGAAAATGAGTAACATCTGCTGGGATGCGTGAAAGAGCCATTTGTGCTCACTGCAGCCCCAAGTGTTGCTTGAGCAGCCCCTGGAGTGTGGGCTGGAGGAGGGGTTGTTAGGATTAATTTATGTCCTTGTTACAGCTGAGGCTTTGGACACTGCCCTGTGCTTCGCCGGGCATTGGTGCCTGCATAGGGGCTTGGCTTCACCTCTGTTTTGGGGGAGAAAAGTCTCTCTTCTCTTTGGAGTCTGCTGAGAAGAGGGGGTCCAGGGATTCTGCTACTGTACCTTTGTTTATATTATCAGGTCATGAATTATGGATTTCTGCCATTCATCCACTCTCCAACCTTCTGAGCAGGGGTTGGAGCTAGGGACTCATTGGTGCATGGAGCTGCACGTCCTCAGCATCTCATCAGGGCTGCCTGCGGGCAAAATTCCTCTGCACTCTGATGGGAAGAATAAACCTCTCCACTTCCCTTTCCGGCCCCTCTGCCAATTTGTTGGGTCAGCTTGTTGTCTGTAATTAGACTATTTTTTGCTATGCAGAGAGTCGTTGGAAGCATCTGAGGCAGAGGTAGCGAAGAGCCCAGAAGGCTGGCACCTGGGGCAGCTAATCAGGCCCACTTCACAAAGCTGGGATGTGGGAAGCACACAAAAGAGTGAGCAATTTTGAAAATGAGAACGAGCAGCCCTACATTTCTAACAGCAATTATGTTTTCACAGCTGTGCTGGTTGCCTCAAATGCATAGAAATCGAGTCAGAACCAAAATCCTCTGGCTCAAAGAAAATTAACCTTCATATTTAAGCTCAATGAGAAAGTAAACTTACTTTCCCTTGAAATGAATAATATCGCCCTGAAAATACCGTTGGCAAATTAAGTTGTAATGACGTCCTTTGAATTAAAGTTTGTCAGTCAAAGCCTAACCAACAGAAACTCAGGCAAGGTGATAGATTATATTTGGAAGAAAATTTCACCCTGAGATACTGTTTTCTTGCTGAAGGTATGCTGAAGTTAATCTACTGTAATTGCATCTATTGCCAACTTCTTGCATAAATCACAGAGACAACTCCAGAGCCGTTGATGTAGTTCTTTCATTACCATCTCATTGCCACCATAGGAAGAGCAGGCCAGATCACATTTCTCAAGGACTGGATCAAGAGTTACTGAATTACCCAGTAACTGTAAATTTTGCTTTGAGGGCAGTCAGTGAATGGTTCTGTGTAGCTCCCACTCTGCCACAGCTGAGGAAGATTTGTGGGGAAGATGAATGCAAGAGCTGTTCCCTTTTCATCAGCATAAGACACAAGATCTGTAAGCAGAGAGTAGATGAGGGGCAGTTTTTATACAGCTGGGAACACTTCCCTACCCTTACAGCCTTCTGGCCAGGGGAAACCAAAAATTAGTAGAGCAGCACAGTAGGTGGATGGTTGGACTGAATGATCTTGCAGTCCTTTTCCAACCTTGGTGATTCTATGATATGAGAAGGGAGGGAGCAATTTCTTCTGAGCATGGGATTTAATTTTTAAGCATGATTTTAAGGGCTTAACTCATGGTGGCTGACCAACAATGCTCACTGTGGGGTAGGTGGGCTGGCTGATGGTGCCCCACATGTAGGGATTCCTCTGGCTTGAGCTTCTCAAAGAGCTTTTCACAGCATGACCTAAGTCCATGCCAGGCAGTGAACATCAGTGGCTTGGGAGTGTGTCCCTAAAATCTTGTCTTAATTTCATATGGTTTTAAAAAGAAAGATGCAGGGGAATTTTGGGGATGGAGCTTTCTGTAGCCTACACGTGTCACTAATAATAGAAGTAAAGTAATAGAAGTAAAGTAATAGAAGTAAAGAAAGAAATTGACCTGCATTCCTAAAGTTATTAAGCAGCAGAAGTGGGGAAAAAAACAAGTCCTCTCCTGTGCTTGACAGGTTTTTCCCTGAGTGACTATTACTTGTTACTTTGCATCCAAAATAGGAAATTATCAAGATTATGAAAAGCAAAGGAAATAGAGGAACTGAGTAGGTAGTACAGGGTGCGCTGAGGAAAGGTGAAATCCTTCAGCAAACTCTGTCTCCTTACATATGATGTGAAATATTCCAGGTTTGATCAGCTGTAGCTTATTCTAAGTTATTTATATTTCATTATTTTTCTGCATTGGAAATAGGATTAATATTTTTAGCCTGTTCCTATGTGAGATCAGATGTTCATCAGTGTTTTCCCTTCTCTTTTCAAGTTGGTTGTTACCCGTGAAGAGTATTCAGGGGAAATTCATTTATTCAAAGGTACTCTCTGGCAGAAAGAAAAGGGTTAAAAAAGAATTCCCTTCTCCATTAATTCTGTATGCATTAGAGTCTAACATCTTCATTCGTGCAGTTCTCAGCTCAAGTCAGCCTGACTGTAACTGTAGGCATGTCACCATCCAGCAACACGTGGTCGTCCCCTCCCTCCTTCAGCATGTACCCACATCCATGGCTTGGAGGTACGCTGCTGGGAACTGGAGCAGCATTGTGTTGTAGGTAGGATCCCAGAAGTGAACAGAAAAACGTTGCTGGTGCAGGGAGCCATTTGCCCATCTGTGGGGTGAGCTCTCACCCTCAGCTCTTCTTTGGCTGACGGTTGGCAAGTTGGCTGTGTTTGCCTTCCTGTGTCACTGCTTCTTGGCTGTCCTGTTTTAAACAAACAAATGTTGCAGAGGGCTTACCAACAGACTGAAGAAAAAAGGAGTGAAACCAATGAAGCACACCATTATTTTTGTCCATATTTAGTTTAGTACACGTGCACCCCAAGAGAATCTCCAACCCCTGCCAATGAGGTCCTTATGGGCTGGTCCGAAACTTGGGGAATGGCTCAGGAGAGCTCCTCATCATCCTACCCAAAGATGGGCAGCCCTTGAATTCAGCCTGAGAGACTCTAGCTGGCTGTAACTAAACCCTGGATTTGCCACTCAGCCTTCAAGTGCAGATTTTCAGCTAACTGCACATACACTTAAATTCCTTGACTTTGAGTGTTACTGCTCTGCAGTAAACACATTTTGTGCCTGAGATTCTTCTATATAAATATTTACAGCACAACTTGTGGCTACTGGTCAGATGAGAATGTTTGTTGTTCTCAGCATTTTTGGGCACAATCTACCAGAGATTTACATGTGTTTCTAATACGCGGTATTTCTACTGCTGGAAGGCCTTGGATTAAAATCAACTACAGAAACTGCTTCTAGAAGAAAATGGTTAGGCAGAGTTTGACGTGCAGAAGGGTTCTTACGGTTGTTGGTCAGAGGCTGTTTTTTAAGGAGGCTTGGAAATGGGCAAGTTGCACACAGAACATGGCTGCAATGACTTTAGGCCAGTTTGTGACTGTTCCCTCGATAGATAATAAACTGTTATTTGTATATATACATCTTCTCTCCTGCAGCTTTTGTAGGGCTCTGTGCAGAAGTCAGCTGGGTTTTGTGGCTCAGAACAGCAACTGAGGTCTGGATGCTTGGTGTGCACTAAGGGAGGTCCGAGAAGAGTTTCAAAGTGGGCAGAACAGTTGCTGTCACCTGAACTGGGGCCTGGGGCAGGAGCCAGGTTGTCAAAAAGAACCCCATATCTGAACCAGATGGATGTTTTTAAGCTTGCTTGTATTCAGGGAACAAGAATAAGCAACTTTGTGGAATTTCAGTCTGGTGTAATGAGATTGAGTGGTCACACTCGGCAAAACAGTGTCGGAAAGAGAAGGGAAGATGATGCCTTCCTTCAGGAACATGAACAAATGCTCCCCACAAAAGCAATTTACTTGAACTGCAAGCACTTGTAATTTAATAATCCATGTTTTGATGGTTTTCCTTACTCCGCTTTCACAGAGTTTTGCTTACCAAAATTGCTGGATCTTATTCTGAGTTGAACCAGACTCCTCAAACTCTGGAAGAAGGACAACGTGCTCTGTAGCAGACAGGCAGAGGGTGCTTGGGGAGGTGATGGGGTGCCACATCCCACCCCTTGCCCATTGCTGCTGTGGCCAGACCCTGTGCTAGAAGCAGATCAAGTAGGGCTTAAGCACTGGCAGCCAACTTTATGTTCAGTGATGTTTGTTTGTTTGTTTGTTTGTTTTCCTCCTTTTAGTGGGGAAGTTATAGTCCCCAACTTCTTTGTAGCATTATCCCTCTTTGGGTGTTTTGCAGAAAAGCAGTGAGGAAGTTCATGTTTTCAAACCATGCAACCTTACTTGTGGTGTTTGAAGTCCAGGGATCCTGGCAAAGCTCTGTGCTCATGTTCTTAGCATTTGGCTTCTGAGAATTTCTAGAAGGGCAAAAATATGCAGTATGTAGTGGAAAATTTTTGGGATCACTCACCAGAAAGAAGGTGAGAAGGGCTTTGGGCAAAACACAGCTTTGATCTCACTGCTGTCACAGATAAAATTCCTTCTTTACATTAAAGGAGAAGTGATCTTCTGTACTGTATTTGTCCCTCCTTCCCCACACCTACACGTGGGACAAGTTGCTTTTTAACCCCAGGGGCCATGTCTTTGAGGCAATCAGTAACTTGTATGATATTTCACTTGCTTGGCATCTCTTCATTCCTTCTTTTAGGCAGTGACAGATGCAATCCTGTCGTAGCAAAATGCAACAGGTAATAAATTAAGTTGTGCTCAGCAGCGGTCTTCCTTAGTTTCCACGACTTGTTTGGGCTTGTTATGGCTGCCCACAGCCTCTGCGCTGTGTTATCATGAGAACAAAATTCCCAGTGTGTTTTCAAAGAAGCCTCCGGAGATGAAAAACGAGCAGAGCGTTGATGAGAAATAATACATCACATGTGAACTGCCCTTTTTCCTTTGCTTGGTTTACTAATTGTCAATGGAGCAGAGAGGTGCCCTTGGCGACAGATGGAAAATCAGTCCCACTACCAAGCAGGGTCTCCAGTGAAGATCATGGCCCTCTCTGCATGCATGCACAGGAAGGGATGTGTTCCCCATCCAGAAGATCTTACAGTCTAATTTAAGCCAGGAAACAGAAGGAAGGTAGATGAGGAGGGAGGGGGAGAAGAGATATAGCCTCCAGGAAAGTCATTAAGGAACACATGCCTTCCTGACTTTGTGTCTTTTTAAAGTATATTTTATCTTTCTCTGTTGGGCTTTGAACCTCTTGGAGTTTATTTAAGCTATTGCCAACTTGCTGGCTTAGGGAGCAAATAAGCCTTTGGGATCAAAGCAGTTGGTATTGTCAGAGGTATCGAGGGTGAAATAACACGTTAGCAGAAGGAGAGCCTAGTATAAAAATGGAAATAAAATCCTACTTGGTATTTTGTTCTCTTTTACTCTTAACCTCCTTCCCAGCTTGATCCTTTTCATTTGAAAAGGCATTAATTTTCTTTGTGTGGATCCCAACGGCATAAATATTTAATGGTCCTAGATTACAGAGCTGAAATATGAGATCAGTTCCAACCTTAAAGATTCATAGAGGACCTCTTCTTCCCATTTAAATGATTCCCACATTGCAGCGAGGAATATCTCCCATCTCTGTGGGAGGAACATCTCCAGTTACGTAGCCACTTTCTTTTTTTGGCCTTGCTCAAGGCTCAGCAGACACAAACACCTCTCCCACTTCCAGACCTTCCGCCGTTTCTTTTGGTGATGTGCTGTGACAAATCAGGA
This sequence comes from Tympanuchus pallidicinctus, assembly GCF_026119805.1. Taxonomy (NCBI): domain Eukaryota; kingdom Metazoa; phylum Chordata; class Aves; order Galliformes; family Phasianidae; genus Tympanuchus; species Tympanuchus pallidicinctus. The sequence goes on along the minus strand of NW_026294742.1, from coordinate 7,106,904 downwards.
GAGCTTCAGGCTCAGTGGGAGCGGGGCATGTGGGCTTGTGAGCATGAACTCTGCTTCCTACTGGTGGCAAGCAGGCTTGGAGACTGCAAAGTGTTCTGCCTGGAAAATCTGGAAACGTGGTAATTAATGGGCAAGTGTGTAAATGGGGCAGAGTCTGTGCAGATATGGTTAGGATATTTGCGTCAGAGTTTGTTATACTTGCCTTCTCTTTGGCTTCAATCTCACGGTGCAAGGGAAAAACAAAAAACTGGGGCATGTTGGCCACTGTTCTTTTTGGTCAGGAGGCTACTGTGGAAACTATATATAAATTGAGGTTCCTAATTTCAAGACTGCAAAGGGAAAAAATTGTCTTTATTTACAGTAAAAGTTTGGTGTCTCATCCTGTAGGATGTCAAACACAGTGTTCATTCTGAGGCCAGCTGAGGTTTTCCAAAGCAATTGGGAATGCTGCAGGAGAAACTCCAAAATGCAGATTGGAAGGAATAATGGGAAAAAATCAGAGAAGTTACCTCATTCAACAGAGCCAAATCGAGGTGGGCAGTGGATGGACAGGGCAGCATAGCTCAGCCATAGCCAACCACTGGAGGGCTCCAGCTGGTGGGAATCAAAGAGCATTGAAGGAGATGACTTGATTAACCACAGGAAGGTGTAGAACCCTCCAGGAATCCTCTACTTGTCTTTTAAATCCACCTCTACGCTGGGAACAAGCGCTGCAAAGGTCAAAGGAGCTTAGAATATTCATTACCAAAACTCATCATTCCGGCCCAGAAACGTTCATGGTGATTTTCTCAGATGGTTTCCCTCAGTGCTGGGTTGTTGCCAGCTGTGTTATGTGATAAGCCACAGCTAGCTGGTTTTGACAGAGGAGTCAAAAATAAAAGTGTAAAGGGCCGCCTGCTTTCCTTCAGCCAAAGTTTGGAGAAGTTACGGGCTCTGTTTGGAAATCCTTTTGCCCGAGTGACATTGAAATCTGCAGCTCACAAGTGTGATTTCACAGCATTAATATGACACTGCTATTAGCGTGTGAGAGCGTGTGTGACATTCCAGTGCATGTATTTCTAGCAAAAATGGGACAGATTTGCAGCTCCAAGTCTCTTTTTATGGCTCTTCTTCGATTTATGCAAGTTGAGGTTCTGAGGCAAACTCAATAGTCTGTTTTTCATCCCCTTTTTTAATTAATGAAATCAAAGAGCAGTCTCTAGAGAGTCAGATCTAAGATATAGGAGCTTTTTCAGTGAGCTGATCTAAGCTGTTATTGAAAAAAAACGGTTTCCAGGCATTTCAAGGGATGAGGTCTTTTCCCTCAGTTCTCATCAGTTTCAAAAAGAAAGGAGGAAAAAAGGTTTTACTTCATATAAAAATGATGTTCTTCTAGAAAATATTGAGATGAGCTATGTAGGTAATTTTGGAAGTGTATTTAATTCTTCTTGGAAATAGTGCCAAACGATTGTGAATATGCTATTTGAATGTATGCGTCTGTCTTTGAAAATCTTTTTGGAACAAGCAAAGAAATTTTTTTCCCACTGTTAACAGGAAGGCATTTCTTGGCTGCTATGTGTTGCTTTGGGTTCAATTCTGTGTGTATTTGTTATTTGGATTTCCTTAGTGTTGTAATTAATTCAGCTCACCTGACGTAGGATTAAATTGCAGTCTTCAGCACATTTGTCTTATTTCATCTCAACAGGCAGGACACTAATTACTTCTGTAGTGAAAGAGAAAGTGCACAGGGGAATAAAGATGCCTTCAGCTCCTTTGGATGCTTATTAAAAATGGACGTTGATGGATTTAAAGGAGAAACTGAAGCAGGAGAGGGGTGGGAGTGAGGTGTTCAGGAGGGCTGCTGTGGGTTCAGCTGGGCAGGTCCCCTTCTGCATGCAGACCCCAGTGTGGCCCTATTCTCAAGGCTGGGGAGAAGCACTCAGCCCCCCAGCTGCAGCTGTCACCCAGATTTGGGGGAAAATGCTGCAGCAGCACCTGCAGGCCAACCCGGAGAGCCAAAGCAGCACTCAACTGGATTATTTACACTGATGTCAATGTTGGGAAATCCTTTGGGGGGGATATGCAGCCCAGTTCCAAGTTCTGTTGGATCGATTTAGCCACATCAGTATGTTCTGCAGATAGTTGTTGGCCTTGGTGTGTAAAATACAAACAGTCTGAGCCACAGGGTTCCCTCTGGCCCTGCTGTCAGCAAAACAGACACCCTAAGTATCCCAAATGAAAGAGCCGTGCCCTCACTGCCAAGGAATGGGCTTAATAGATGTGCAAGGAAGTGGAGAGGGATTTTGTCTTTTGGTTTTGAGCCACCAGCTGACCAAATTCTAGTGTTTGACTATGAAACTGAGGTGGCCAGAGAAAGCAAGATTGGATGTGATCGCATTGTTCCAAGGTGAGAACTGACAACCCAGTATTTCCAGAGCCAGTGGTGATGAAGAGATGAGACCTCAGAGTCAGATCTAAGATATAGCAGCTTTTTTCAGTGAGCTGATCTAAGCTGTTATTGAAGAAAATGGTTTTCAGGCATTTCAAGGGATGAAGTCTTCTGGGAGATTTTGGTACCGCTTTTGGGAGAGCTGGCTTGGTTCAGTGCTACCAAAGTATGTTGAGCTGTTACTGGGGATCTTGTGCATCAGCTGTGCTTGGGTTCAGTAACCTTTCTAGATGGACACACTAGGATTAGAAGTGTGACTGTTCCTCGGTGCCACTCTGGGTTCCTCCAGTCCCCAAACTTGGGCTTGAGCAGAAGAGCTCTCATAAATTCCTATTCTGGTCATTTACTCATCCTTTTTAAGCATGGCTGCAGTGCAGATGTTGAAGAGCAGCTGTTTACTTTTTTTTTGGTCAGTCCCCTGGTAGCACACTGGGTTTTTTAAAATTATTATTATTATTTTTATCTATTATCTGCCGGCAAAATCTGTAATTTTCTTTATTTTCTGCTTTTTTTTTTTTTTCTTTTTTCCCCATAATTCACTCAAGTGCCTGAGAAAAGACATGAAATACTCCAGGAGAAAAATGCACATGTCAGCTGTGGATTCCCCCCTGTCACCTTCACAGCGAGAAGGCATCTCTGCAGCTGTGCTGGGAGCGTGGGTTCCTGGGCTGCTGCATCCCACCTCTCTTCCATTCCTCCTCTCCTACTATTGCTCATTCCTAGCAGAGGTCATCTAAAGGCAGCCCCCCAGATGGAATCTTCAACACCAGCCCTTCTCTGGGCTCATTCTGTTCTCGGAAAGTGGTACCAAAATCTCAGCGACCCGCACTGAGTGTAGCTGGAGTGAGTAAGGCGTGAGTGGGAGCTTCTCCAGCAGTTTGGGACCATGTGGGAATCATCATTTTCCAGGAAATATGTTTGGAGTGCAGCTCTCCTGCTAACGAGTCTCCCCTGATGGCCTGGGCTGCGAGCTGCTCTGCAAGGAGCTGGCAAACCCAAGGCTTTGGGGAGAACACCATGTCCCATAGATGGGGCAAGGAACCTGCTCAGCAGGGCATGTCCTAAGTTGTTATTAACCTGGTAATTTATGAGCTATGACAGCCAGGGCAGAGCATCCTGTTCTTGGCTCCACATGTTCCTTAAGCTCCTGTGGGGCAAGCTGCAGGTTTGTCCCTTCTCTTGCTCGTCTGCTTTTGGAATGTGTCTCCTGGGAATGGAGCTGGGGTAGAAAGCTGTTTTCCAAGTATCCCATATCCAGCATGGGTGTATTCTTCCCACCACCCAGATCCTGCAGAAATTGGTATCTGCTCAGCTGGTTCAGGTCTTCCTTTTGAGAAGAATTCTGCAGCGCTCAGTGCTTCCCTAAGAGATGGAGCCCACTGAGATCAGTTTCCCTTTCTCATAAGTCTCTCACCATAAGGTGGTATAGAACAGATGCTTAAATTGCCAAAATCCCAAGGTCCTCCAGCAAGTGGAAAACCCTCCTGGACATGACATGGGATTTCTTTTTTTCTTTGTTTGGATTTGAGATTCCCTACCCTCACTCTCATTGCAGGTCTGCAACTCAGTAGGAATAGTACACCCCAAAAGGATTTGGCTTGGAAGTTTTCAACTTGTTAAGAAAATGTCAAATATTTCCACTCTGGCATTCAGTCTGTTTGGCTGTTGGAGCCAGTGACTAATTGAGTTCCTTGCAGTGCTTAGAACTTCAGCAGCTGAACTAGATTACTAACTCAGTTATTGCCTTTTAAGCTCTGTAATGCGCACAGGCAGTGTTTATACTTTTCTTTTTTGATGTCAGGTCACAGACAGTGAAGTTCAGGTGGCTGCTTCTCTCCCAGCTTTGGGAATACAGCTCCTGCATGCTGGGAATGCCTTTTCTCCCCAGGTTTAGTTGTGTAACTTCAGGTTTGCATCTGCTTAGCACATAGAAGAAGAAATTTCTGCATGTTGCTGGGGCGTGCGTTCACAGTTCCTCATTTCCTCCTGCTTTCACAGGCTCCCGTACATTGACTCACCCTTTACAGTGTGCCAATAACTTCCAGTTATCCATTTTCAGGTGTTTGTAATTGCAGGCCATTTGCATATTGAGGCTCTTAAGCAATGATAGCCCTGATTTAAAAAAAAATAAAATAAAATAAAAAAGTGATTTTGAAAGGATTTTTTCATTAGGAAGAAGCTACATCAGATGATGATAAAACCTGAGGCTGACGTGAGCAACAAAATGTTGTTCAAGATCCTTGACTTTAATTTATACTACAGTGTTGAGTGTCTCACACAGTACATGGGAATGTCCTTTCTGTGCCAGGAAGATGGGGATGGGATTCAGGGGAGCAAATTACTTTGTCTAAATGGAAGGAAACAATTTTTCCTGGCTGTTACCCTTCCCAACCTTCTCTCTACCATAAATGAAGTCAGTCTGCCTTCCCTGCTGGCTTGGGGATGTTGTGGTGCTCACATCCCTGGTTGGGATGCTGTGGGTGCTGCTGAAACCACTCTGCTGTTTGTCCTAGAGAATACAGGGCATGTTTCTGGCACTGCTGCACAGAGCAGGGAGCACTGTGGGCATTCAAAGGAAGGAAAATCCTGGAAAAAATTATGGCCGTGAAGGAATCTTCTGGTACCCATTAAAAGGTAACACTTGCAACCAAAGGAAGGGGGATTTTCCCCCTTGTGGAATGAAGTAAACATTCAGAAACAATTTGTGTGTGCACTTAAATTTAAATGTAGAATTTCATTAAGCATGTTGCTCAAAGGCCCTTTTCTTCCCAGGGTCATTTGATTACAGACTTTTCTCAAGGAAGAAAATCTCTGCAAAGCACCTCTCACATGAGGTTTGCTTTGTTCAGCCCTCACTGGGCAAATAACAATACGTCAGGAGCCATTTTTTCACTCCTTGGGTTACCACTGTGGTCCTGGCAGGGGCACACATCTCATAGTTGAGTTTTGAGTCTTTCTGTGCCATGCCATGGAGAAGAAGGTGCTGCTGGATAAAGCATTGGCTGTTGTTGTGCACAAAAAATGCTCTATGCTGTTACTGGAGTCACAGAATTAACTCCTGGCCCAGCTCCAAAAGTAGAAAATCAACTCAGCTCTGTGTCATTAACTCCAAAATGGTGTCATCTGAATAAATGGAGAAGGATCTCAAATCCTTTTCCTCTCCTACGTGAATCTCTGAGTTTTAATATTCATCTACACGAGGCAATAATTTCCTATTGATTTTTCACCTGGGAAGAGAAGAGGTACAATTTTAAGAAGCGCTATCAGTTATTTGATTAAATTAATTGCCCCCTTCAGGTGCAGCAGTCCCACAACATCCTTGATTTGATGGTGGCATGAAAACGCTCTCTGCATTTCTGAGCTCCCGCGTTCCGTGGCTCCAGGTAGCAGAGCCATGGCCCTGCTGTGCAGCTCTTCTTTCTTCTCTCTTTCTTTCTCTATGAAGGATTTCTTTAAGGCAGTTGCTGATGTCAAACGTTCTGAGTGCTGGGATTATCGTAATGCGCTCAGAAGCATGATGGAGTAAGTCCTGTCCAGTCCCTAATCAGCTCATTTAACTCTTGATTGAAAAATTGCAAATAGTTTAAGGGTTTTCTAAAGCAAAAGGGATCACGTAGACTGTTTCTAAAATAGCATCTGTCTACTCAAAAAAGTAAGCTCTTTAATAGAAGTGATAGAAGTGCTGTTTATGGGGATCAGCTTGTGCCATATAACTTACCTGGAGCATTTATCAGCTGTGTATTTCAAAGAGCTTTGAGTTGGAAAAAAGAAAAAGAAAAAAGTGATAATGCTCATAAACACACCTCCATTCCCAGAGGTAGGATTCCCCAAAATCAGCCAGGTTTGGGACCTGGCTCCTTCACCATGCTCCCTGCCCTCTGTGGCCAATGACCATGTGGCGTCCCAGCCCCAACACAACCTCAGAAATCAATGCTTTTATCCACTCAGAGTGCTCAGCTCAGAGTGCTGATGGGCAAATTCAAGATGGAGAAGTGGTTTTGACCCATGTCTGATTTAAATTCAAAGTATTGGAGATTGTTTAAAACCATTCCTACATGTGTTTAAGCTGACCCATGCGAGTGCCTTAACAAAGTCAGTGATGAACCACAGCATTGTTTTCTTCTTTGTTGAGCGCTGATTTCTAGTGCAGACTGAAAATGACTTCTATTGCCTTTGACACTGAAGTCCTTTATACCAGCCACTGAAGAGGCACCGTGGTAACTGATAAACACTGCTTGATCTGTAGCTTTTTAATTTTATAATCCTATTAAACTGATACATATGTCAAATATTAATGCCTGTTGGGCAGAACGCATCCTTCTGCTCGAAGGTTTCTATTTTAATTTTTTGGTAAGCAATTGCATGGGACCACTGATGTAAGACGAACAGATGCTCTTCAGCTGTACTTTTCCATAAATGATTTTGTTCTTTATTCTTTGGTTCTCCTAGTAGGTATATGAAGTTCAAAGAAAACGTTGCCCCTTGCTAATGAGAAGATTAATTGCATTCACATATGCTGCAAACTTTGTCAATTCTGTTGGAAGTTTGATGACCTTTAAGAGGGAAAGTTTTAGAGTACCCAAAATAAATAATTCATCCTTTGCAGATTTGCCCTCTGCATCCATCTGCTTAAATCTGAAGCATGCTGATTAAAGAATCTGAGTGCAATTATCATCGCTGCGATAAAGACCTCTGTTTTTGTGTTGGACTTCAAAGCACAGTTGCTCTTTTCAAGATATCAACAGTCCATTATGTAGTCACAGGGTCCATTTTTTTACTCTGACTTATGTCCAGTTCTCCATAGTGTTCTTCAAAATCTTAGAAAATCTCTGAATTCCTCTTTTCCACATGAGCTGCTTTTCCAGCTGAATCCTGTAACTAATCCTCCTGCAAAGCCTCTGAAATCGTCATCTTCAAATGCAACCGGAAAATTCATCTCTGTTGTCACGTACAGGGAGAAAAATGTCATCTAGGCAAGCTGTGATTTACTTTGATTACTGCAATTATTGGCACTGCTGGGCTCCTTACCTCTGCGGAGGCTGCACACAGCTCGCTGCCAGCCCTTTCTTTCCCCCTTCCGTTCCCTGTGACACATCCACTTTGCTGATTTCTCACCCCACCTGTTGCAGTCTGGAGCCTGAGTCTGTGATATGTGGAAATAACATCAAACACGTGCACAGCCAGAGAGACTGCTCTTGGGTTAGAGAATGTAGGGGTGGACTTGGTCCTGTCCCAAGAAGACTGCAGACGCCTATGCTGCCCTGCAGCCATTGGCTTGGGGAGCATGGTGGAAGCCTCCTACAGTGGCTGCATGCAGATAAATAAGCCGATTATAAAATAGTGAAGCAGATGGTCTCTTTTCTTGCTACCTGTGCAAATAAGCACTGTCCAATCTCCCTGGGAGGAAGGAAGCTGCTCAGCAGACAATCACACGGCTCTTGGTTTATATAGGACACAATGAAAGATGTGCTGAATGAATATTATGGCCATTTAAACGAACCCTTCCTGGCCCCGTGTGAAATTAGTCTGAACTGGCATCATGTCACTTGTTACTAGAGAGAGAACAAATATTCACTCTGGCACAAATCCAATGTTTTTTTTTTTTTTTTGCTTGTTTTCATATAGGAATTGAAATTGGTCTTAAATGCTCTCTGGATTTAATGTTGCTTATTATAGATGAGGCAATGAAAATGAAAGCAGAAATAATAAGGGATTGCTGGGTTTTTAAAGGTGATTTATAGAGGAGAGGAAATCCTAGAGATTAGGGAGTTGTTTAAATACCAAATGTGGATATGTTCCAAAATTAGAGATTAGGAAAAAAAAAAAAAAAAAGATATGAATTGCAAAGAGGAGAACAAAGCCACAAAGGAAGGGAAGGTATATTCAAAAAGAAAAAGGTATCCAAGCAAGGTAAACAAAAGACCTCTTAAAACCTGAAACCAGACACCTGCTCTCCTGGCAGCTCCCAGCAACAAGGAGCACTCCACCCGCCAGACCCAATTCTTAACATCAGTAAATCACCATGTGGGTAAAATAACAGGATGTTGGAAAGGAAGCAATTTTGGCTAATCATCGTATCCGATGCCGCTCTCACACAACTCATTGCTTGTGGCACTGAGCAAGAGCTCAGGGTTTGTTCCAACACAGAGGGAATAACCTGCTTTTCCCTGTGTGCGTGGCATGTTTGCTCACACTCTAAGTGGCCAAATGGCTCATCCCAGATTGTGTGCTAAATAGAAAGCCAGTAGCATGTTAATGGAGTTGTGGGATTGGGGAATATGTCGCTGTGTAAATAACCCAAAGTGAAAGTCGAATGTTGAGCTGCTGGGTCATCTTGAAGTCTCTCATGGTGATGTATGCAGGGATCTCATGGTTTTTGTTAAGTTTAAGGGGAACATAATACCTGAAATCCCTGATAAGGCTTTGGTAATGTGTGGGTGTCAAGGTTATTGTTTGTGGAACTGTACACAATCAGTGCTTTTGTTCTTAACTGTTTTAAAATGCAGTCGTGGAGTCTTTTGGCTTGTGATGCTTGTATAACGTCAACCAGACTGAACTGTGCGTGTACAGATGCAAAGAAGCAATCTGAGACCGTGGTAATCTTAGGATTTCAGAAGGAAGGTGGAAGACCACTTAGTTTTGTGATATCTAACGATTTGCTGGCACTGAGTTCAAGTTCAACTGTGAAAAGTGAGATCAGATTAAACAGCAATGTACTTAAGTCATGTACTAATGTCACATAGGTGCGAATTTATGAAGGTGTCTCATGAGAATCAAAATTGAATATCTGTGGCTAAGATATCCTTCAAATGAGCGTATAAAAAATGAAGCAGATCTCAAAGGTTTGTGTTGGGCAATAATATTTCTGGACTTGATGCTGCCTTTCTCTGCCAGTCCATGTCAGGATGCATGAGTTGAACAGATCTTTTACTATTTTTACTGATGAGTCTTAAACTCACCACTCAGTTCCTGCTTTCACAAACCTGTGGTTTGATGCTTTAATTTCAGCATGACTGCCAGAGATGAGCCCAGGAAAGGTAGCAAAGGCTTTCCATCTCTTTGATCAGTGATCAAGATCCCTCATTTCTGTAAGTCATCAAAGTCGTGGTGAAGTCCATATGAAAACCAGGTCCTACTTAGTACATACTAAACAGCATTCCTTCAGTTGATGGGAAACAATAATTAGATTCCTAAGAAGCATTAAAAAATTTTCCAGTTTTGACATCTTAATAGAGTGTGATGAATAGTTTGCAGCAGTTGGCGTCATGACAATATCTTTGTCAAGATAAGGAGTTTTAGGATATTATTGCTCTTCAAAAGGGTTATTGAGTATCTCTGCTGTCTGAGGCTGCTTTATGTGGTTTGCAGAGGGGAGTGGAAGGTCTGCCTAGGTAAGTTATCAGGCTTGGCTCTTGGGGATTTACCCTGTCACCAAGACCATTACTAAAATACTTTTTATATGATTCAGCTCTACTTCTCTATTTTTTGTATAGAACTAACGTGTGACTCATACCCCACAAATAACATCACTGCAGCAGGAGAACGGCTCAGTTGTTTTGTAGATAAAGACCTATTAGCCACAGTTTGGTTGTTTTCTGTAGTAACAGTCAACAAAGTGTAACTACTTGGGGAAAAAAAAAACACCAGTCAGTTGCCATTGCTTGTTGTTCACCAATGATTTATTAAAATCAGCATCAAGAGTAAATCCTTGAAACTGAAGCTTCACATATGCACATGATTATTCCTATGCCTGTTTGCAGACTGCAACTGAAATGAGCAGTGATTCACTAGGAATGAAGTTTGGATTAATTAGATAATCCCTAGTCTGTGATGGCCACAGTGTTCTCTAGGCATTTGATGGCTTTGGAAAGATGATGACTATTGGCACAGCAGGTTTTTCCACTTTCTCTGGACACACACACTGTGTTGCAACACTGAGGAGTGTTGTAATACGGAGAAGCCCCAGGAACGTGGAGGGGACGTTTTTCATGATACAATTTCCATCTTGCCATCTTTTGGTTGTTAATGGCAATTTTCAGCATAAACAGAGATATATCTGGAGCAGGGCTTGGCGTGAGGAAAGGGAAATCAGAGAACAGGAAAAACATTTGCAGCTCAGTCGTTAGATACTCTTCCCTGTGCAGATGCTATAAGCCTCAGAGTGTCTGTCTTGCTAATAACCACGCAATTAAAATAATATATGGGTATTTAATTAAACATATCAATCAACCAGAAATGAGTTTCCCTATCAGGAGGAACTGGATTTGATTTTGTCACTTGGAAACAGAGGTTGAAGACTCGTGTGGAGTAAAAGTTTAGTTAAGAGAGGAGATTTGGATTAACACGTGAGACAGAGAGAGAAGGAAAGGTCCTTGAAGATCATCTGAGCATGACTCACAGGAGGAGAGGAACCTAAATATTTGAACAGATTTTATTGTTTTTTCTTTAAAAAAAAAAAAAGGAAACTATACAGTGCAAATGCTCACAGGTAGAGGAAGCACGTAAGGATTTCTATCATGAGGAGAGCATGTGTCTGGTTCAATCCACTTTCCTTCTCTTCGTGTTCAGCCATTTCAGATATTTGAAGTCTGGCCATAACGTGTCTACACTCGGGGTATTGGCAAATCCTAGGGATTTGGATGTTTAAGTCTCATGAATTTAGATGAAGGAGGGACAGGTGTCTCCTTTGGATGCCTGGAAAGGTCCTCTCTCTGTTGCTGGCATCCTCTCTCTGGTGCTGCCTGTGTGCAGCAGAGCCCCTGTCCTGTCGTACAGCTGAGCCATTTCTGCCCAAACTAAAAATCATACCCAGGGCTCAGGCACACAATGCAGAAAATATTCAGTGCAGAAAATATTCAGTGCAAAAACCTGATGCTTGGAAATCATAAAAACAACCAGCAAGGAGCACGGCCACAATGTCCAGAGGGTGTCTTTGGCCACTCTCTTCTCTGGTTTGCCTATAACAAACACCAACCAAACCTGTACAGACCTGTTGGTTTTCTCTCCGCTTGCTGTTGTAAATGTGATTTTATTGTTTGCTTGTTTTCCCTATAAAATCCAGCAATAAGAGACACTGCAGAAAGCAGACAACACAAGAGTATTCATCATGTTGAGGGTAGGCAGCTGACACGATGCTTGAAGGAACCTGTATGTGTTTTTCAGATTTCCCTGTGGAATTATGATGACACTTGGGATGAATTGTTGCAGGCTCACTAAGTCAGGAGTACTTTGTGTAGCAGAAAAGCCTCTGAAGCATGTTGTTCAGTCAGTGCATGTACAGCTTTCTTGTAGAACCGCTTCTTTCTTTCTGAGTTCTGAAGAAAGTGAGATTCCCTGTGTGATGTGATGGGGTCACTGTTTTCCTGGAATGAGAGAATAAAAAGGTGTGTAAAGCCCTGGCACCCAGATTGGGGATGTGAAGGTTTTCCAAAGGCACCATTGTTTTGCCTACTTAAAAAAGAAAATGTGAAACTCCGCAGCTCTGGATGGGACAGAAATCAAGTGGGAATGCACACTGGATGTGTGATTACACAGAAAGGACGAGGTCTGCTTGTTGCCACCGTGGCATTTTCCTCCTGAATTCCCAGTGAATAAGTTTGTGGCAAGATGAATTACATGGTTTCTCCAGTAAAAAATTTGCAGAATTTTTGCTGATGAGAATCACTTGGGCAGACTCTGTTTTTTGCTCCCTAGTCAGTAATTGCATTTGTGGGTGAGTGGCAGGAGAGGAGATGGGCTTGACACAGGTAAGAAACAGTAAATTTTTGTTGTAAATTAAGTTAGATAAGTAGAAAAGATAAGTGGATTATCTTAAAGAATTGCGTCAAGGCTTGGGGAAATTTGGTGAATCGGGCATCAGTGGTCCAGCAATGAATGTAGCAATGATTATTTTTCTCCCCCCTAAGTTTCATTCTGCTGAATATCTTCCTGTGCAGTGAAGGTCGGAACTGATGGCAGAAGGGCAGGGTTACACCTGGCTGAGCATTCAGCTCTTGTGTTTTTTGGGTGAACAGGAATGAAGGTAGGGCGGTGTTGGCTGCAGGATGGTGCCTCATCTCTCTGTGCAGACTGGAGAACAGATCTGCTGTCAATCCCAAATTCCTGCAGCTGGGCGATGTTGAAATCTATGTTCTGAGTTCTTGGGTATTTCTACACCCTGTCCAAAAATATACTTTTCCATGAAGAGAGCTGACAAATATCACAAGGCAAACCAAAATTTCATGAGAACCTACTGGATGGCCAGTACTGATGGAAAAGTGCTTTGTACTTTGCCAGAGATATTTTGAGGCAGAAAAAGAACAAAAATAATAATAATAATAATAAAATCCCAATTTCCAACCAAATAATTTCCTATTCACTTATAGTTCCTTAGTGCTTTCCATTGACAAATTACAGGAATCGGACACAACAAATATAATTAAACCCATATTAGTAATTTGGCAGAACTCTGTCAGATCATGCAATGGTAGATGTGCCACCTGACACATTGAGTAGCATGAAACTGGTCTGAAAGGTTTTCATTGGGCTGAGGAATGCTTTTACCTCCTCTCCTTGCAGTGCTCTTGTGTTCAGTCATCTGTGTATCCACTGAGTGAACTGCCCAAAAGAAAATCACATTTTTCCCTCGTCTGTCTGCTTGGACATGTTTTATGGATGTTTGTAATATATCACCTGAGATCAGAACAAAATTTGCTCATCAAAGAGCTACATAAAAAATTCACTTCTGAAGCTGAGAAAAATGTTTGCCATTTGTTGTAATCCATCCTGGGAGAAAGATTTTTTTTCCCCCACGGAAATTCCCCTTTAAAGCTGTCAAAACATTCTGAGGGTGTCTATGAAGGCTTTAGCCCAGGGCTACTTGCAGCACTCACATCAGGAGAAACAGACTGCTCCTCAGTTCCCTTCAGCCAGAAGAGGTCCAGTTTGAGGAGCAGAGGTTTGGCTTTGTCTCTTTTGGTCGTACTGCTCACAGTTCAACCTTCAGTTGGGAGTTTTGGCAGTGCAGCAGTACATGGGCAGGTTATGGTCAGCCTTTGGGGTTGGCTGTATGAAGGGGTTCTCAGTTCTCCTGATTATTACCATGCAATGAAGTGGGGATGTGGAGAACTTTTCCTTGCTAGAGGAGCACAATGGCTCGTCGTTGCACTAAACTCACCTCAGCACCCCCTCTGTGGCCATTTGTGCATTCCACCCCTATTCCTCTTGCTCCTTCGTATATCAGACTGGAGCAGCCAGCATTTGATCTGCAGGCATATATAGACCTTCCTTTCCTTCTCAAGGCGCACGTTATTTATCTTTGATAATTGTTTTAGATGCATCTGTGTTTGTTTTAGGCTCCAGACCAGAGCTATGTGCTCCTCAGCAGACACTGGGGCTTATCCAGAGGTCTTCCATGTGTTGTTTTCATTAGCATCCTGGTTGCATCCTGCAGAAAAAAAATAAATCCAGTGCTGGAAATACCATGTGGCCAGCAGGAGCCTACATTTGTGTTATGTAAGCCAGCAGTAGGATTCCCCTTTTCTGGGAATTCTTTGTTCTGGAAAACCAGCGCCATGGCAGGGAGATTGATTTATGTCACCAATAGAAACCAAACAGTCATCAAAACATTTCACAAACACAGAATGGCTCCAGGGGCCTTGGTGTGGAGGTGACTAATGCTGCCATCCCTGTATCCCACTGCTCTCTCCCTCTGTGAGTGGCCAAGAGGAATGAGGCGTGGATGCGATGGGATGCTGTGCATGGGCTTTGTTACCATGTTGGGTTGATACCCTACATGGGGGCCTTCCTTTGGGGCCATTGCGTGTGAACTGATCCCAAATGTCACTTGTTTTTGGGGGAGCAAAGAAGTTTAGATGGTTTTATGGAGCAAAGGAATGATGCGAAGCAACAACTACAGAGTTTAAATTAAAAATACAACAGTAATCTTCAAGCTGGGAAAGGAAACCAGTGGGGCATAGGCTTGCCTTGTCCCTGTAGTCTGGTCCCTGTGGTCCTCAGATGTGCAGTGCTGGCTGCAGCTGGCCACAGGCTCCTGGGACAGTTCCACCTTCCCTCTGGCCCACTGCAGCCTTTCTTACATTTTACATTAATCTATTTGTCTTACTGCCAGCATGAGATACATTTTCCTCATCCTGGATGTTTAGTCTTCAGAGTCTTGCTGTCTTTATCCCCATGTTAGTCCCTAGTTTCCTGACCTATATGGTAAGACAAGATTACCATGTAAGACATTTGGTGTTTTCACCTCCCACCATCCCTCTCAATCCACATACTTGGGAAAAAAACTTATTTAACAAGTCCAGCACGTCTGGACTCACATTTCAGCAAATGGCTCTGCACCATGAGAGAGCCTCATAGCGAAGTTCACATCCTGGTCCAGGCAGCTCCTTCCCAAATTGCTGCTTGTGAGCGAACGTGCTGTCTGTAGACATAAGCCTCACCTAATACGATCAAGATGTGATGTCTGCATTATGCATCTCTGAGAACACCATATGCATTTGCTCTATTTACAACGGTCGCATCTTAATTTGTAATATTAGCGAGCAGAATATTCCCCTGCTAGGTAATCAGAGGGCAGCACAGAGGAGCTGTTTACTCGCGGGTTTCCGTTCCCTTTGCTCTGTTGTGCAGCCAGGCCAACACCCGCGCTCTCCTCTCGGCAGATGAAAGGGGAGGGCAGGGCCAGATGAAAGCCCCACACAGATGTGTTGGAGCATCCCCAGCCAGCATGTGAGCTCTGCCTGCCAGGAAGGGAAGCAGCCGAAAACCAGTCACTTGTTTCAGGAATCATGAAGATGCGCTAGGGATGGAAAACATAAGAATTACCCAACAGGTAGGGACTGGGGGGGCGCTGTTTAATTGGAATTTCAGAACACGAAGAGGAGCCTTTTCTCTCTCAGCACTGATGTTTCAGCTTATTCTTCAAGACGTGCAATTCATGCAAAATTTCCCTCTTGAAACACAACAGTTAAAGATAGTACATAGCCCATCAGTTCTGCTTGCTCTGAAGATCAAGGAGGTGCCAGAACATTGCCCAGATCACTGGATGGTGGAACTGTGCAATTGTAAGTGCCATGTAATGCAAGAGGTAGATGCAAGCTCTTAGCAATTCTGAGGGGTTAAATCCAGGGATCATTAATGGAGTGGATAATGTATAATCTATTTTATTTCATAGATTCCTAGAATCATTGAGGTTGGAAAAGATCACTAAGATCATGAAGTCCAACCATCAGCTCATCCCCACTGTGCCCACTAGAGAGCGTGGCTCAGTGGGCACTCTTGTCATTTGGAAGAATGTGCAGCCTTAAAACGAGGTCCAGACCACCCAGTGACACTGGTTTGCACATCACTGTGCTGCCACTGAAGCTACAGCTCTGCACACCAATGGACAACCCAACACAGACGTTGGTAAATAATGGGTATGTGATTGGATGTTGCAAGAGATACATATTCAGCATTTCTGATTAAAAAGAAGTAGATATTTTCTTACTTGCCAGCCTTAAAAGGGTCAACTGGCTTTTGCAACGCTCTCACCAAGAAGCCTGTAGAGAGAAATCCAGCATGAGTGACAATCAATTGAGGAACATCACAACCATGTAAAAGGGAAACAGAAGAAGGGAGGTGTATCTCACCACTGTTCACTTCTAATAGGAGTGGAAGTGTGACACACTCAGGCTTTTCTTCACTTCTGAAGCAGTAAAAGGACAGTTTTAGCATTCTCTGACACTAATTAAAGATGTATTAGAAGCTGAAAGCGACATTAGATGTTGGCTCTTAGAAATGCTTTCTGCCACAAACATAATTGTAATAAAAACTGAAGCACTGAAATAAGTGTTAGGACATTAAAAATCATAGATTTCTGTGTTTCCACTTTTCTTCTGCAGTAGATTAAAAGCATGACAAATTTCACCCGAAGACACAACCATTAAGAAATCATTTGGTAAATGACATTTTTTCGAACCCAGCTTCTCCAGCCTGGGGAGAGCTTGGAAAAGGTCACAGCTATGTGTCCTATGAGCAGTATCTCTTCAAGCCTGAGGGGTAAATCTAAGGATCCGAGGCATTGTGTTGCTGGCCTGGGGAGGACATGGCTGTTGGAATCTTTCCCACGAGGCTTTGTGCCATGTTAAATGTGCCACATCACCACGTGTGTATGTGTCTGAGCTCAAGGAGGCACCTGAGTTAGTGTTTAAATCTCATTTCAAACAGGTGTGAGATCTGTCCTAAGATGCTCTCCTGAAAGAGTGCCAGCAGTGGTGGCATGCATTGCAGCACTGATTTGGATAGAGAGGAGTGCAGTGCGTGCTCCAGGACGTCTGATATCACCAACATGTCTGTCAGTGCCTGCACCTTGGGGGCAGGCAGACCCTGCCCAGCACGTCAGGAGGAGGCAGCAGGTTGTGTGTGCTGCCCTCCAGCATGCAGCCTGTGGGTCACAGCATCAGCCTTGGCAAGCTCCCCTTCAGCAAGAGAAACTGGGGTATGCCAGGCAGACACAACAAAATGTTCAAGCATTTGGCAAGCTGCGTGCAGAGAACAGCAGAGAAACATCTTTAGGTAACCAGTTTTATAAACACCCATCATCCCTACGTCTGCAGAAAGGCCCTCCTGTCTCAGTCCTCTGTGTCATATGGTCTGTGCACTGCCTGCACTTTGTGCCTTCAAACGGTTCCTCTCTTACAATAAAGCAGTGATGCTCCTCTGCTTCTTACAGGTGCTGAACTGAAGATCCAAGGGAGAATTATCTCATACAAGATCAAGCAGGATGCCTACTGCAGGGTAAGAATTCAGCCAGCCAGCCCTAAAGCTCTGCTCCCTGTGCCTTTCTCATAGCTGGCTTTTTGTTGTTGTTGCCAGATGTTAAAATATTGCCATGCTCTGCCCTATTCAGAGCTGGTATTCCTTGGTTAGAGTCCTAAAGACACGTGGGGTTCTCTGTGTTAAGGGATTTTTTTAATAGACAAATAATTAAGAGAAATTATTATATGCCTAGCCTCCAGGAAAATTATATGCCTGTAAGGAGCAAGAATGGCCATTTCAAAGAAACGTTTGCGTAACTTTGTATCATCCATAAAACCACACATTCTCAGTGAGAGGAGGGTGGAGTTGTAGTCCCCTTGAGAGGGACAAGTGTGGCCTTCCCATGGCATGCAAACATGGTTCCTTGTTTCCCAAAAGCCATCTGTTTCTCCATTTATGGCAAAATGCGAGCTGGAAGCAATGATGCAATGGGCTGCTCTCCTCCCCACAGACTGTGCCTTGTTCTGCCTCGTACCAGGGGAGGGCCACCTCTGCTCAGATGAGGCTGGGAGCCGGTGGAGAGGCACTGGGTGCCAGCTCTGGTCATTGGGCAAAGCAGCAAGGTGGAAAGATCTTCCTGGAAGCTGGAAGTTTGAGCTCAGCCATCACCCATTAAAGCCTCCTCTCCATCAGAAGGACGCCAGTGTCAGCCAGATGAGATGCTGCCTCCTCGTTGCCTAGCAAGTCCTCTTCCCTGTTGCCTGCACAGAAGAAAATAAGCAAAAGCAGAAAACTCCTGCCCCTCCCAAGGGAAGTTTTACATCAACTGCAGAAAATGGGCATCACCTTTCAGGTCCAAAGATGCTTTTGATGAAGTAAGGTGGAATCAAATGCCTGTGCAAAAGAAGAGCTCTATGGTGTTGGAGAGAAAGTACCTATCCACACTACAGAAAGGATTTAAGTTCAGCCCAGGTCTTCTTTCAGGTCTCTAACAGTGCTGATTTCCACATAGGGAGAACAAATAATACTTTGCTCATGTAAGAGGAGCCATGGCTGCGTCTCTTTTTGGGTGACTTTGCCTCAGATTAGCCAGAGGGAGAGAGCTGAAGCTCATAATGGAAATAGCTCTCATTAAGAACAAGTGCTCCAGGGACATAGAACTGTTATTAGCTCTCTGTCAATGTTCAGAGCAGGAGAAATGTCTCTTTAAGAACCACACATTCCCTCAGAAGACACATTTGCTGGGCCTCTCCCTATTCTGTCTTCTCACCAACTGCTTAACTTGCTTTGAAATGGTGAAGGAATGAGCAGTTCGAGGTGCTTTAAAGATATGCATGTGGAGGTAGCATACACAGAAGGTGTCAAAGGCTGAAATGCGGCTCCTTTTGCATGGAGCCTGCACAGGTGATGCTCTGACCAAGGAAGGGAACAGCAACTGGAGGATGGAGGGACTGTGAAATATCCCAGCAGTGGGCAGGTACTCTCTTGACACCTCAGATGATTTGTTTTGTAAAGGAAGTGAGTGTCTTCCTCAGACCAGCTGCTGCTGTGATGGCAGAGCCTTGTTTGTGCAGCAGGGCCGCAGGATCCCCTGAGCTGGAGCTCAGATTTTGGCAGAGCTCACTCAGAGCCAGATTCCACTCGCAGCAATGGGAGCCAGGTGTGATGGAAAGAAAATGTTTTAACAGAATAGACCCCGTGCCACTGGGTTGGGGCACGTGTGGAATCTCAGCGAGGGTCTTTCTGTAACAACAGTAGGCAGGGAGAACCCACTCATTTGTTCATCACTGCATTGATTTGTTTGCTGGCTGAAGATAAATCAAAAGGAGACCTGAGCCCCACCTGGGGCTTTGGGTGCAGCTGAACACATTCCCCAGCGCTGATTTACAGCTGACCTTCAGCATTTACTATTTGTCAGCTCAAGGACTGTGACATCAGGCTGCCAAATTTATGTTTAATTAATGATGAATCCTCCCCATTTCTGGCCAGCTGAGAGGACATGACTGTGCCCCAGGGACCAGGGTGCAGTGTCTCCTCGCCGAATCTCTTAGAGCGGGATCTGGAAGACAAGGTTGAATTCTTTTGTGGCCTCCCATCCCACAGCCAGCTGTGTCTGCAGAAGGTCTTCTCTTTGCGCTGACCCCATATCCTCATCTCCTCTCAGCAGCAGGGCTTGGACATCTAGGAAATCCATCTTTGTTAAATTTCCAGGGTGACCAGCAGACAGCAAGGCAGACCTCTGGTTCCTGATGATGGAAAACAGAAGAAATGTGGAAATATGCTGTGGCAAGCCACAAAGTCTTTAAGATCCCTTCAAACACTATTACAAAAAGTAATAGAGAAGAAATGCAGGTCCCTGAGCCTGCCGTGATGGGAGAACTGGGAATGAGAGGAGGCGACCTATGGCACGTCCCATCGATCCCCACACCAGGAGCACAGTGCAAAGGGGATGTAAACCCCAACCTCCTTCCTGCCCTGGTAATTCACCTTTTTTTTTCCCTTCCTTTTTTTCTTAAATGCTTTTCTGGGGGCCCACACCCTTTCATCTGTTTATTTTTAACATCTAGCATTTTCTGAACTTAAATGTCAGCTCAGCTGTAGTCCCAGATCTCAGTTCATTCTGGTTCCATAACCATGCTTTAATGCTTAAAGCACATATTTTGAATTAGTTAAATTAGATTTTGCTCTGTTGTCATTGACTGTCAGTTGTGATGTTTTTGACTTTGCAGGTTCAAGAAGCAGCACAGTAAGCTGATGTCAGAAGCATGCATTAGATTTTTAATAGAAAAAAAGTGTTGCTAGGAAGATGAGGCTTATAAATGACTTGAGACATGCGTCTATAATTACTACATGCATTTTTTTTTCCTGTATACATATGTAGGGATTTTTAGGAAGCTGGTTGCTATGGTAACTTCTTTACTGCATGGTCCATATGTTACTTAAGATATTCTTTTTTCCTTAATGGAAAATTACACCCATGGACACGGATGGCATTTGTAAATCTTCTAGAAAAGCAACAATTTCCCTTTTCTTCCTAAATGTCATCAGCTGTGCAATGGGTGCCTTTGAAGTTTAATTCTCCTCCTTGTCAGCTCACCAAGCACGAGACGTGTGCTGCATCCAAACCTTCCTTCCTCTGCCTCAGAGTCTTTGCCTTGCTGGAGCCCACCTCTCCTTGCTGCCCTCAGCACCGGCCTAAACATCCTGGCCACTGACTTATGAGCTTCTCTTCACTTCCCCACTACTCCACAATGTTCAAATTAGAACAGAGAATAAGCTTAGCTCCAGGTGCATGCACAGCTGGGAACACTGTGTTCTCTTGGCTGCTGCTCCATGCTCTCAGGTTGGAAGGGGCAGAAAATCAGAGCCATCCATAGGCACATCAGTGCTTTTTGATGTGCTTTGTTGGCTTTGAACATTCAAAGAGGTATTTAAGGTAATGGCATTTCTCTACTCATCTACAGGGGCTGGAGGAAAGGAAAAGCAAACAAACAAGCCAACCCAGCTCTTGCACTATGGCAAACATTTGTTTTGTCTGGTTCAGTCCATTTTTGACAAGTCCATTTAAACCAAGGGACTGGAAATTCACAGTGGAAAGCTCGAGCATTGCAGCTGAGGAGCATTTCCCTGAGCTGAGACCTGTGTTCTAGTGTTCCTTCAGCACACCCACACTCATACTGTACCTCATCTTGCTCCATTGGCTAAGAATACATGCACGTCTGTAAAATACGGGTCTCATTGAGGCTGGATTGGGGTGGATTTAACTCTGTGTGTCTGAAACTCACCAAAAACTCAGATCAGTTAAAACGTATTCTTAACCTTATTTTTTCCAGCAGTTCTTGTTAATGACTGCAGCTTGGAAGCTACTGCCTTTGTAATATCTGAAGAGACTGTGAATGTTGGCTTTTCAGAAACCTTTCTTGAGGTCTTCCCCAGCTGCGCTTTCTGTTTTACATTTGAAAGGTTTGACACCTTAGCAGTATAAAGTTATAGGCTTTATCCCTAAAACTTCCCAAATGCAGTTGCCATTATTAACACAGTTGCGACAGCTATAGTTTGTTTATATTGCTTCACCTGGGGCACATAAACTTAAAGGACTGAAAATACCTCCATGCAATAAAAGAATTTTATATAATTGCAACCTCTTGCTGTAAGGGACAGCTGGTCTTTGAAAGTTGGGAACTCATTTACGTCATTGAAGTAAAATGTAAGCCTGGGCTTTAAATGGCTGTAATTTATGTTTCTGAAGCTCAAAACAAAAACATGGATGTCCAAAGGGCAAATACCTTCCAAACACATTAATACTTCTATTTCAGCTGAGGACTGTGTGAGTCTACAGCTCCTTGACAGGAGGCTGTCGGTGGCTGTCCAGAATTGCTGCAGTTTCTTTTGACGCTTATTCTCTTGTTATCTCTTGTTTGCTTGGATTTCTATGGGTGGTTTCCTAATTCAGCAGTTATAAATGTTTCCTAATCTGCAGCCCCTGCACAGTCAGTAGGGGTGAGTCCCAAAGGTGTCACTCATCGTCACAGGGGACTGGGGTTACTCATGCCCACCAGGTCAGTGTGGCTGTGGGTCTGCAAGTCATATGTCTCTCATCACTGAAAAGAGTCAATTCCTTGTAGCTGGATGAAAACCAGTGTCTTGAGAGCAGAATAACCAGAAATCACCCTGCAGTTCTTGTGCTGAGCATTTTTTTGGTCCCTGTCTCTGAGCTTTTTGTCTGGACACCATTTATATACTTTGGGTTAAGGGCCTAGTTCCAAACAGCTGTTGCTTGTTTAGCTTTTTTTGCTAATTTTTTTTTATTATTATTTTTTAATTTATAAGACTGAAAATCCCTCTGGAATGGGCTGACACCAAAAATGTTTGTTCTAGTCCTTGGATGAAGGCACCCACCCATGGTTCAAACTTTTATGATTTACAAATTCACCAACACTTATTATGGCATTGCAAAACAACAGCAACAAAAAGAAACCCAACCGCAACTCCTGCAGAGCAAATTCCAGGCTCGGAGCATTGCTTAAAGCTTGCCAGCCCATCATCACAGGGGAGCCTGAGTTGATTCTGAAGGTGTATTTGCAGATCTTAGTTCTAGCTTGACCATGGCCTGACTTGGCTCCTTCCAACAGCGCACGGTTTTGTCATTTGCTTTAAATACAGATTCAGATGTATCTGTGATTTAAGAAAAACTGATCTCTTTTTCGTAACACTCAGGAGTGTGGCGTTGTTGCCCTGCGCAGCTCACTGGAGTAGAGCAAATGGCAAATTTTCACAGTGCTGGATCAGGGAAGTGTGAATATTGAAATTGGGTTTCTGGATCAAGGGAACTGTGCAGAGTGAATTCAAATTTCCCTTGAGCCTTGCGTGGGTGAACTCCATTTCTTTCCCTTTAAGCCACCTCTTTGGGCAAACTCAGTCGCAGGAGAACTGTGCTTAAGTTTGGTCGAAGCTGATGGTGGCTGTTGATGTCCCTCATGACGGCGAGTGGGAAGATATGGGTGCACACGTGGCGATCTCGTAGCAGTTTGCATGCTGACCCTTGCTTAAGGATTAACTTTCCTTTGGAATCGTACTGGAAGTATTAAGCAGGGAATTTGGGAAAAACACAGAAGCGGCTTTAGCAAATGTGCTCTGAGCCCTGCTCCTGGGTGAGCAGGGGAGCCTGAAAGCCAGCCCAGTCCTTCCCTTCCCGCACAGCTCTGGGAGGTGCTGTCAGGGCCTGGGAATGTGCTCCTGCACATTACATCCTCCCCTATGGGGGCACAAGGGATACGGGGGTCCTTGCAGCAGGACAAGCACCAGAGGTCATTTACACCTAAATCTGGAGGAGCTGAGCTGCTTGCAGACGCTGCTGCAGTAAGTAGTGAATAGGAGTTGAGCATCTGTGTTAGAAATCCAAGCCTGAGATGATCCCAGAGGCACCAAGGACAGTTGTGGACCTGTTTTCCAGCTCCACCATTGAGTTTGCCAGAGGAAAAAAGAGTCAAAGCTTCCAGCAAACGCAATGCTACAGAGCTGCTGCAACTGTGAACGATTCCATTCTTCCCGGATGTTCAGAACTGAAGGCCAAGTGGAGAATATATTCCTTAAAACAAATGGAATGGCTAACCAGACCAGCATGAACAGAAGGTCCAACTGATGGTTCATGGCCCACCATGAGTATGTACAAGTGGAGGAGTGCTGGAACACGAAGAGCATTTTCCTTTATTCCTCCCTTTTCAAAGCCACAAGATGGACAGAAGTATAGTTTCTAATTTTCTCATGTTTCTAAGGACGCTGTGTTGGGGAGGTTTGCAGGCAGGGAGGAGCTTGTCCCTTCCTGGGGATTAAGTGATGGAAGGGATGCTGTGCTCA
Organism: Tympanuchus pallidicinctus; assembly: GCF_026119805.1. Lineage (NCBI taxonomy): Eukaryota > Metazoa > Chordata > Aves > Galliformes > Phasianidae > Tympanuchus > Tympanuchus pallidicinctus. The sequence continues at coordinate 7,083,383 of NW_026294742.1, read as the reverse complement.
GACACTGCTCTCAGTGCAGTCCTGCCCTGTGTCACAGAATCTTCTGTACCTGCTCTGAAACAGCTGCAGATGCTGAGAATTTAAAGGCGAGTTCTTATGATCTATGGTGGCTGAAATGTCTATAAACACCTTGAGTCTCTCCAGAGATCTCTGTGCTTGCCAAACTCTGCAGCTTACTAGCATGTCTCATTATATGCTGTGCTTTCTGTAAAGTCCCTCTCCTGGAGCCCGTGATTATGTGAGCCCTGCAGAGAAGTCGGTTTAAAGACCTCAGTGCATCCTCAGTGCTAACATAGAAAAAGTAGATGAAGAAATCCTAATTTAATTACAAAGTTGAAAGCCTTTAATAGCATTTAAGATAGTCTCAAGATTTGGAGCCTACCTGTGGCTTTTCCTCCAGCACTGGCAGTTGTCAATATCGAAATATTATCACAAAATATATACATAATATTTAAACATATTAGTAACCCAAGGCTATAGATTGCTCAGCTGAAATCTGCCAAACATCAATCACCAGATTCAATGTCTTATGGTGAAATGAATCTGATCAGAAAGCAAAACTAAACAAAATCAGTAAAACTAACAGCATGACTCACTGTATCTTCGCTCGCTGAAGTAAGATGCCTGCAGGACTCTCATGTTGCTTTCAAGCAGAAATGTATATGTTGCAGAGCTGATTTGGGTGTGCATATCCTTTAAAATGGGTCTGGGATATTAGATGTCCTCTGTGAGTGTATGTGTTAAGAGCATGGACAGGATTTTTGATCTAGAAGAGCTATAAAGACATCCAAGAGGCAATGTTTTCTTGTGCATTGATTTAAACAGAAATAGAAGTTTCATTTCCTTTTTGAGGGATGTTTTGGATTTACACAACTGCGTGGTATAGTCTGTCACAGGACATGGGCTTTCACAGTTAGCAAGAGGATGGAGAGGAGCAGAGAGGACCCTCTCAACCAGCAGCACACCAGTCAGAGCCACCATCTGACTGCCATGAGTCTCCTGCAGGCTTTTTTCCCCCTAGGCTGAGGAAGGTTGTTCCAACCCACAGGTACCATATCCAGGTATGACTATGTCAGCATTGTCCTTAGGATCAGGAATCTGGAAGCAAATACCCCAATCATCTCCTCTTGCAGTGTGCTCCCCTTGGCTCGTGGTGCTGCAGCTCGTGAACTGGATGGCTTTTTGGCTTTTGGAGGATGCTGCACAGATGATGTGCTCCCGCTCGCTCAAGTGCTTGGTCACTAATGGTCAGCTGGTACTGGGACTGATCCCCTCTGAAAACACACAATGTGGACACCTGCTGCTCAGATCTGTCTGCTAAAGTTAATGGAGATGTGTGTGCTCTGCTCACAAAAGCACTCAGCCAGCTACAGAAAGCCCCCAGCTCATGGCATGTAGTTTTCTTTTCTGAAGAAGCGTGATTCCTGTCAATACCAAACAAGAAGAGACACTGTTTAAAATCTGTGTGGCTTTCCACTGTTTTTCTTCCCATCCCCTCTCTCTTCCCTACAGGTGTATTCTTTGTGCAGTAACTTTTCTCCTGGGAAAGAACACGACTTTATTGCAGACTGGAATGCTGACCCACTTGTCTTCTGCTGCGAGCATCCATCAAACCTGGCCTCTGTGTCCCCTGGAGCCTTAATTTTCCTCTTGACAGCAAAGACAAATGACCACCACAGGGCTGTTTGCTCATGTCTTAAAGATGACCTGTTTTTTAAACACACATGGAGTTTTCTCTCTGCTGTCACCTTCCAGCATGAAAGGTTTGTTTTAAGAAAGCCTTACAGTGCCAATCCCCCGTGCACCTTCCCTCTCTTCTGTCTGCTTTAAGCTCCTTACAGGTCTTATGTGATGTCAGCCATAATACTTTTCCTCCTTTTGGGTCTGCCTTGAAGATACAGTGATGTGTTGTTTGTGGTGGAACAACAATAACAAAGTAAAAATAATTGGTTTTCTTGTTCTTACAGCAGTGGAAAAGTGAATCCCATTTCATCTACCAGAGCAAAAGATGTTTGAAGGTAGAACCAGAGTGTGCTTTCCTCTTGGGGATGAAGGTGAGATCCTGACACCTCCGTGAGTGCTTAGATGGCTAATCTGCATCTCATTAATTACTTTCAGGTTTTTAATACATTTTAATTTCTGCAAGTATTTCTGGAATGAAAAGTATATGTCCCAAAGGCAGCTTCTCTTCCAGTAATGCCACGTGTGAGCAGAGTGAAGCAGTGGTCACCTATCTGCAGGCTCCCACCTGCTCAGAGGCACCATATTCTCTGCAGATCGATGTCTTAAAGCCATTTCTCTCCATCCCCATTGAAAAATCTGACCTGAGTGCCACTGCAGAGCTGAGAAGGCAGGCAGAAAACACAAGGAAATAACTGGTTTTGTTATTAAAATCTGCAATATGGAGCATGGGACAAAGCAATTTCAATTCCCCAATTCTCTAATTCCAGAGAGCTTTTCTTTATAACCGAACTACAGCTTTTTAATATAGACTTTGGCAAAAACGTGCTTCCTTTTATTTTCCTCCTTGTGGAAACTTAAGAAACCACTCTGTAACATTGCACACAGAGTAGCCTGCTCCTATGCTGGGAAACACCAACGGCTCTCATTTGCCAGTCCTGGCTATGATTGAAGCCCCATAAAAATGAAGAGGTTCTCCTGCCAGATTCATCCTGGTGTTGAAAGACAGAAGAAAGCTGTTGCCACTTTCCAGTTTCCCTTGGCACGAGGATTTTCTGATGAGCCAGGACATCCCAGGGAGGAAGGTCGGTGCTGGCTCACCTGCATGCTGGCTGTGCTCAGCACATCCCTCCTGGCACTGCATTCCCAAGCACTGCCGAGCAGCCACGGAGTTGCACAAAGTCTCTTTGGGCTCTGGAATGAGCTCCTTGTTTACATGAAAACCATACAAGCCAGGCACACCACAATGCAAACCTTTCTTGGCTATTGAATGCCATAATTACATAGTGTGTAGCCATGAGTAATTGTGCATATGGAAAAGAGCTCTCGAATCCACTGCTGTGTGCTGCTGGTGTATATGGCTGATTTATACACATAGCATAATTTAAACAACCCACGGGCCATAATGTGCCCCCAAACGTTTAGCTGAGGGTCCCCAAATTTGTTTTGCACGTTTATCCTTCCATTTGTTCCGAACTTACATGTTCTTTGACTTTACCATGTGCCTTCCAGCATTATTTCATGGAAATTCCAATTTCCTGCCCTGAAAGAAAGCCTGATGATAATGAGGAGCTTGAAGCTTTTCAAACAAAAAGGCAGTTTGAGTCAGTTCTGCATTTTGCTTTTAATCAAAACTAGTCGTATGCATTTGCATCAACAACGAGCTCAGCCCACAATGCTCCATATGGGCTTGGCTGCTGGCATTCAGGGGCAACTGAAAAAGCTCCCCATTTCTCAAAGGTTTAAGGATGACCTTGCAGAAGTGTCGTTTGTCAAGTGTCAGATTTTCCAGAATGGCTGGATAATATCCCTGGAAACATTCTGAGGAATCAAAGAGCCAAATTCTGCCATGGCCAGAGCAGCACATCAACACTCACCTGCAAGGAGAGGGGGGGAAATGGAGAACAGGAAGATTTTAATGGACCCTGAAAGATTTTTTTATGATGCTTTATCTAGATTTTCATCTTCCGCTTTAGCTGTGCTTTATTTTTTAGCCATACTGTATTGACTCTGTTTCAACTGAGCCTCCAATACATAAGAAAACAAGCCACGGCCCATTAATCCGGACACCTATTTGCAATTCTGGGGTGTCTACAACATGTGGAAACAGCCTTAAAACTTTTACTGCTCCCCAGTTCTGAGCTGATCTCACAGAACCCCCTTCGCGCTAATTCCAAGGAGGTCACCCCCAGGAGGGGGTGTCCATGTATGGGCAGTTTTAGCACCGGGTCTCTATTTTTGAGCAAATTAATAGCACCCAGAAGGGCTGCAGCACACAGACTGTGCAGGTCTGTTCTACAGAGCGTGAACAATTAGGAGAAAAGGGGACGGCAAATCACACGAAATCCCTGGATGTGCTGCCGCGAGGGGTTGTACAAGTTTTGCTTGGGAAGGATTTATTTCCACTCATTTTGGTCCTGTGGCTGTGAGAGGCTTGCAAAACCTTTCACCTTCTTTCCCTAGAGTCGTATATATTTTATGAGAAATTTAAGAATTACCTCTTATTAAAATGTGGATAGTGTAATTACCAATAAAAAGCAGATGTTGTGGCATGACTAATGCTTAAAAATGTGTATGTAGCAAGCATGACATAGGAGCACATCCAGGCTTTTCAGTAAGATAATAAAAGTTGTCTTTGTTGGATCAAACTGGCCAAGTCACAGAGGTCTGAAGTTGGAGGGAAGTTGTTATGGAAAACACTGGAAGGCTCCAAAAAAGGACAGCTTTCCTCCCACTGACCTCTGGAGCAAAGCTGGACTCCAGAAGGTACAAATGCAAGGAGAAATGACCCTCTTCACCTTGCTCACATCAGGAGGTGTCTGAAAGGTGTCCTTCTCCGAGCACCGTGACTTGCTATGCTGAGAGCATCCTTCCCCTAAAAGCTGTAATGAGTGTAATTAGTGAACTCCCCGACACCTCAGGCACCTCCCAGGGGGTCCATAACCCACCTGCAGCAGTCAAGATCATTCCCTTGGACCCATCCCAAGGATTCTGGCAAGGGGAATCTGGAACAATCTGCTTGAGCTGACTTTTGAAAGAGGAATGCTCAGACATCACGCAAATTGGGTTGTACAGTGAGCTCCTCCAGCAGTCCCTGCTTCACAGACTTCGGCTGTGCTCACAGATTCGTCTCCCTTTCTTCCTGGCTGCTTTGGAAAGAAGCATTCCCAGCTCGGAAAGAGGGTCTGTTTTTCAGAGTGAGGGCATCTGTTTTGGAGCACAGGGAGGATCTGTGCCTTGTATAGGGGTGGGTGCAAGGGGAGCAGGAGGTGGGGGGCACCCAGGGGTACAGGGTGGCTGGAACATCCCTTCAGGCAGCTCTGTTGCTCTCCTCTGCCTTCTGCCATCACATCCCACATCCTTCTTTGTCTCAAAGCCCGTGCCTTGCCCACATGCTGGAAAATCAGAATAGAATCATCGAATCACAGCATCATTAAGGTTGGAAAAGACCTCTAAGGCCCCAGGTCCAAACCCAATCCATCCCACCGTGCCTAATGACCGTGTCCCAGGTGCCACATCTCCCCAGCTCTGAACACCTCCAGGGATGAGGACCCCCCCCACCTCCCCAAGCAGTCTGTGCCAGTGAGATTTCTGAGAATAATTTTTGCTTAATACCCAGCCTGAACCTCCACTGACAAAACTTAAAGCTATTCTCTCTCATCCTCTTGCTGTTACCTGGGAGAAGAGGCCTAAATTTGAGCATGCTGAAGACAACAAAGATTCTCCATCTTTACCTTAAGACCCTGCCCTGTTCAGTTGTTCTCCCTGAATTTCCTCTACAGAAAGATGCTACCTTTCAACTAAAGACAAAGAAATCCTTAGCCTGCTCTGGGCACGGCAGCAGTGCTGGCTCCTGGAGGAAGCTGCCAGGCTGAGGGCTGAGCACATCCCATGGGCACGCACTGCAAAGGATGCACCTGAGGGGATGGGAGCTCAGGGGCTGCTCCTTTCCCCTTTGATGGTTTTTTCTGTTTGCTCGTACCAGCGTTAGCTCTGTCATTTTGGGAAATGGAACTAAGGCACATGCGTAAGCAGCCCCTGACAGCAATTAGTTCTGGCAGTATTTTTGTGGTAATGAATTTCAATGAAGCCAGGGTTTTCGGTGCCTGAACACTTCATTAGCTGCTGCTATATCATCCTGATGCAGTTGAGAAATCACATTATAATAAAACGCATTTTACTTCAGGCAGCAACGAGGATAATAAATGGGATGAATAATAATTCAGGCTATTCACAATCATCCCTGTGCTTTAGAGTTCTGGAATTTTTGGTAAATAGATTGAATGCTGTATGAGGATGAATCTTATTCTGAATTTCTCAGTGACTCAGTTATTTATGGGCTTTTTTAATGTATTCTTAGAGTATGTGCTCCACTTTGTCACACTTGCCAGTTAAACACTGAAATACACGCACGCTGTTATGGCAATAAGGAAAGTTATCTGTCATTTAGCAGAAAGTAATTGCCACCTGAATGAAGGAAAGGAGATGATAACTATTTCGATGCGAGGTGTCAGGAAGTCTTTGTGTGCTTCTATATATTTACAGGATATAGTAAGTACTTTTATGAAAGTATGGAAATATGTGGCTTTTGAAAACGCCTTGAAAGGCACAACTGAGGCATTCCCTTCTTCCTTGTGCATGTATCAGCCAAAGAGAGCAGCATTATTCTGTCACAGAAAAAGGAAATTAATACTGATCTCTGCCTTTGGAGCGATTAGTATGTAAATGGGGAAAAAATGCCTGAATCTGATGCTATTTCTGTTGAAACTTATCCTTCCATGTGAGTCACGTTGGCTGCCCTGTGGCTCTGTGGGGCTGCAGAGGGCGGTGGAGGAGTGGCCCTGAGGTGCTGGTTGGGCTCACTGAAGGGATGGAGAGGACAGTTTTCATAGCCAGAGAGAACTGAAAACAAAAGCAGTTCATTTTCTGAAGTCTCTATTCAGCACGTTCCCTGGATGAAGATCATACATGTATTGCCATAATACAAATTTCCTCCCGGATCAGATGGGTGATTTCTGTGCTCTGTGCTGGTGAAGTCACCCTGACTCATCATTCTTGGAACCTGGAAAAAAAATGCTTGTTTCATTTTCAAGAGAACGTGGAGAAAGCTCAGGAGCACAGTGAGCTCTCATCAGCCCCATCCACCCCTACCCAGCTAAGGACTGATGGCTTTCACCAAGAGATGTAATCCTTGTGCCAAGCAATGAAATGCCCATGCTGTCATAATTGCTGGTGGTTTAAAATGTGTGGGAACTTTCAAGTAGAGTTTTTCCTCATTTTTCCCTCTTAGATGAGGGCTGCTCATTTAAGAATTTGAGCAGCAAGCAGTGTAAATGTTAAAGGTTTCTGGAGTAAATGATGGCTTCTAAGCATGTGCTGACTGGGTAAAACTGGGGATTCTGTAGGATACCTCCTATCTCTTCTTTCTAGTTTTGGGTGATAACCACTTGACAAAACCAAAGCCATGGAAAAAAAGACCAACAATGGACAGAACCAACCTGCTTCTAAAAGATGGGTTTTATGACAAATGCAGTGAAATCTTAAATCCAAAATGATCATTTCTAGGGGGTTATCTCAGTCATTTATTTTCTCTCTGACAGGGATAAAAGCAACCAGGAGTGGGACAACAGTCCCACTTACTTTGTGATGCTGCCATGGAACCCCATCACCAAGGGAACAAAAGGGATGTGGGATGATGCTCTCCCCACAGGCTTTCTCTTCTTCAGTGCTTCTTGGACACCTGGTAACCATAAAAATACCCTCTGTCTCTCCCCTGGGAACCCTTGGGTTGCACTTGTGTTACCTAAATGTGTAGATTAAGGCCCCTTTGAATGAGGTATTTGTAAGCTATATTTAAAATACTAAAAAATCGTAGAGACTCTATATGGCTATAACATTACTATATTTTTCAAGGAGATGAGGTCTCGTAATTATGATAACTTGATAAATGGACTTTTCAATTAATAAAATGGGAGTTGATTTGAAACATCAGGCCCAAACTCAATCAAAGCCTTGAATTGCATGTGCCTATTGGTTTGAGTGGAAAATTCAAAAAGAAAATATCAGGAGGAAAAGAGGGTTGAACCAACTTTTTTTAAGACTCTACTGAAATTTCAGTATTCTTCCATTTCCAGAGCATTCAGGAGCACCACTGATCTGCCAAGATTTTCAGGAGACCAATAATCAGTCTAAATCAGCCGTGGGAATGCCATGGCTTTGGTTTGGAATCTGTCAAGGAAGGCCATGCAGTCGGGAAGTTTAACCTCAAATCAGGTAGGAGTGCTGTCTCTGGTTTTGTGCTGTGCCAAACAGGAGTAAAAAATCAGACAGGAAGGGCTGGAGATCGGGTTTTTATTTCTGAAGTCTACTTATTGTGACCCTTCATCAGGACAAAGAAAACATGAAAGAGCCTGTGTCAGTCACTAAAGACTGCTTGAGAATAAAGAAGCTAACTTGTATTTGGATTTTAAGGAGAACTCTTCCTGGGAAACTGCTTCATGGCTCAGAAACAAAGAGCTGTACTTTTTTTGTATCATAACTAGTTTTTGAAACTTATAAGCTTTTAACAAAATACAAATATTTGCAGTGCAAGTAGGCTCTGTTTCAAATGTTTTCCATTTTCCATCATAAATGGCTTTGATGGGAAATTTCTAACCACCTCCGTTTATCTGAAGCAGATTGTGGCAGAGGTGGAAGGAGGTACCAGTCTTTATGGGCCCTTCTTTCCCTCCTTGCCTTGTAGATCAACGCAGAAACAGAAGCAAGCTTTGGTGACAGCAAGGCTTATTCAGAGAAGAAGGAGAATGTGAATTATTCAGCCATCTCCACAGGATATTTTCCATATTACAGATCAAATGAGGAGCACTTTGTCCAGCCTCTCTTATATGGCTTAAATGCAGAGGGAGAGAAGCCTGAAAGCAACTGGAAAGATGAAGCAGAAGGTGAATGTGCAGAGCTTGGTGGAGATGCTGAGAAGGTAAATTGCAAGGGAAATCCCCCCCCATGGCTATGGATATCTTTGGGCAGCATTCCCACCGAACAGCTGGCATTCATCCTTCCTTGAAGGGCACATAACTAATGATCATTCCAATGTGTCAACCCCACTCTTCCATGTATCCACGCCTCAACTCCTGTATGTGTTTATTACAGACCACCCACCCAGCTCTGGGGGCAGAGAGGACGCTGTGTTCTTCCATGGCCAATGTAGAGCCAACATCCCAGCAGCTCCTGGGAGGCAGCACCTTAGGAAGCTGCCTGCCAACCTTCTCCCTCTCCACCTCACTGCCAAGCCTGGACTGGCGCTTTTCTTCCACTGGATACGTCCCTTACTACAGAACAGAAGCAGAGCTCTGCATTGGCCCATCAACGTGTGACAAGTTTCTCACCAGGACAGAAATTTTGGAGAACAAAGAGGGAAGATGGGGAGAAGAAAAAAACACTTGGAATTTTGGTGCTGGCTGCTTGGTGTCCTGAGAAAAAAGCAGCAAGTTTGTCAGCAAAAGGCAGAAACTGGTTTAACATTGACATGAATTAGAAATTCTTGAAAGCCATAGCCACGTGAACATCTGTATGAATATGGAATATACTTCTCCCTTTGAATAAAACAGTAAGTGAGAAGCTGGACTCTGTAATGACAGCAGAAAGCAGCAGGGAAATGTCTGATGGGGAAAATTTGCTCTAGAAAACATGATGAAGGAGAAGGGTAAAGATCAGAACTGTGTTTTTCTATGGCTGTTCCCTGAAGAGAACTTGCTCCCTCCCAGCCAAGAGTAGAGGAACTCCCAGGACCTCTTGGTCAGAGTGAATCCCCCCAGTAACACAGAATTGGCACAGAATTCCCTGATTCTCCTGCAGAACCCACGTTCTGCCATGCTGGTTGGGACATGGATACACATTTTGTGCAGCTGCATTCAAGACCCAGTGAGAGAGGTGACCACACAGATAAGGGGAGAAAATTCCCGTGTTTACAAAGATGAAAGATAGTAAATCCATTCACAAAGTCAGCAAATAATCTGCAAATTGAAAATGTCCTTTTTGCCTTTTATCCATACCTGCTGTTCCCCCAGTATAGACTGTGCAGGGCCAACGGTGACCTCTTGTTCATGGGAATGTGTGACAGCTGTGAAACGACAGTGCCAATGCAGAAGGGATGTGCAGCCATGGGAAACGGCCAGCGGGAAGAAATAAGAATTATTTGAATCTAAGCTGCTTGGAGGAATTAAGCAGAGACATAATTTCCAGTAGGAATTGGGAAATACATTTCCTCTCCCCTCCACTACAATCCTTCCATTGTATTAATGGCATCTGTTAGACAACAGTCGTACACAAGAGAAAAAAAGCATTTTTATTTAAAATCTTTGTCAGTAAAATTTTTTGAGCGCATTTCCATTATGTCTGTCTTCATTTCACTTGCACAGTCAGTAATGAAAATGTTCCTGATTACTTTAATATGTGCAACTATAGGCTTCCATAGTGTTGACTGTGGAAGACCTGACAACAGCATCCAGGAGCAACTTGACGTTGGTGAAGCTTCGCTGATTTACACCAGATGAGGATCTGTCCAGAAAAGCACAGCTCAGTGTTTTCTTTGCAATTGAGAAACGTTGCAACACGCTCCCCTTACTGCCAACTATGTCACCTCTTTCAGACACCACACAAGTTGATGAAACACGTCTTTTCCCATTCCTGCTACGTGTGCAGACAACTTCTCTTCAAAATAGACCCACTCCAACTATTTAGTGCGTCTGTGAGTGCTTCTGTCATGATCACAGGTCAGTGGCAGTAGTCTCAAATGGATCTTTTTGGTTGAGTTGGTGCCAGCTCATCCCAGTGTCCACAAGCAGCTGGCTGGGTTGGAAATGGGAACACAGGTAGGGCAGCCAGTGTGGCTTCCCCATCCACAGCCCTTTGCCTGGTCTCATCCTGCCACTGGTCCTCTTCAGCCATCACCTTCCCAATTACTAAGAACTCTGGCTGAACCGAGTGAGGCTGTATGGAAGAGGTTTTAAACACAAAGGTTTATGCATTGGGTGCATTGAAACGAGGTCATGCCAAATATCTGGGGTTGTCTGAATTCAACAGAGCAGAGAAGGGAAGGAATTCTGCCTTGAAATTGGGTGTGATTTATTCTGAGAATATTAAATTCAGTGTTCCTATACATTCAGCGTGTTAAAATAGCTCACACTATGTAATACCAAATCCACAAATCTCTCTTATTTCCACTATGTAGAAAATAGCTGCTTTCTATTGGCTGTACGTGGTAATTTATGAGAATGGCCAACATCTGAAATCAAGGATTTGGAAGATGAGAATATTACAAGCTTTACCCTTCTGGATCAGAAGAGTCTAGTTTTAAGCAAATGCCAGCAAATATCATATCATATGATGCCATCTGGAAAGCGGAGCTGAACTCATGATTTTAATATATTTTCCATACAGCTTTGCTCCGAGTAGAAAGGATGGGAGGCAGCGTTGGATGTTCCTGTGATTCTCTCTGAGGCTTACGCCGCTTTATTACTTTTCCACATAGTTAACATCCTGTACACGGACTGCAAGTGATTTTTCTCAAAGTGATCGGAGGATTGGATTGCTGCCTTCAAGAAGACGTGGTGTACCTTTGCCCTAAGAGTGTGCTGGAAACAACAAACTATTGGGTTCAGCCCAGCATACCGACACCGTATTTCCTTTCATCTCTCGATTTGAAAAATTCATAATTATTGCTCTAAACCCGCAGCACTTCGACATTACTGCTCTTCTGGAGTCTGCAAAAACAATCCGCAGTGACTTTGATGCACGCTGTGTAGTCTTCGTTGATCCCATTTAAGCTTTTAATCTCGCGAATACACAAAGTTAATTCATGAAACAAAACAAACAAACCGCAGCAAAAGATGCGCTTTCATAACAAAAGCGTAACTGTGGGGATTTATTACAATGCAGGTTCTTCTTTCTCAATCGCTGATGTTAGATTTTCATTTGGAAAGGAGGAAATGGGACTCGGTCACAGTGTTTGTTAATCCGCCTGCCCTTAGGGAAAAGCTGACTTCAAAGTCAGTGGAAAGGTTCGCACAGACAGTGCAGGGTGTGGAATTTCTCTGGAATCAGCTAAAAGGTTCCTTCTCCAGTCAAGTACTTCAGCCCTTCATTTCTTGACCCAGAGCATCCTAAAATCTTTGACAACGCTCTCTCAGCCTCAGCCAGGTTGGGCCTGGGCTTCCAGTTACCCCACCTGGTGCAAAGCAGCAGCTGAAAAGTTCACTCACTATAAACCTGAACCCCTCCAGATGCTGTTTTAGGGAGAAAATGATCTCACCACTGTTAGGTATCGGTAGTGCCTCCTGCCCCAGTGGCTGTGGCTAGCTGAGCTCTCTTCCCTCTCCAAAACCTAATTATGTTGGTATATATGACTTCATAACTTTACTTGGAGCTCTGTTCAAGATGATGCTTTTGGCAAGGAGCACCTACCAGAGAGGAGCAGAGCCAGGCGTTAAACAAAGGAGCTTACACAGGGCCCTTCCCAGCAAAGCAATGGGCAGGGATGGAAGTGACTCATGGACATGAAACAAGCTGGCTTCCATTCAGAACCTATTTACAGGGAGCGATGAGAGGATACCTGGAAGTGGTAAAGGGACACATTCCTCCCATACAGGCACCAGGCTGCCTACTGTTGTGTCCTGGCCCACAAACACAGATCCATATCTGTCTAGATAGACGTTCTCTCTCTCAATTTTTGCGGGTACGAATGTGTGCAGAATCCAAGTGAGGTTTCTGCCCAGAGCAATCGTTACCCAGACATGAAAAGCAAAGCTGTGGTGAGATGAAGGCACTGGCTGTCCTGCCTGTAATCCTTTCCCAGATAATGACACAGGTGGGAACAGATGAGGAGAGAACAAATAAGCCCATTGACCTACGTGATCCCCATAAATCTACCTGTCCCTACCCCAGTGCTACCAATTCTCATTAACTCCCTCCAGGCTCCCAGGCTGCTCAGGGTACTTTGGCCTTTCCCAGGAATGAGTGCTGATGAGGTTTGCAGGTGGAGGGAAGGCAGAAACACCAGCACCTGATACCAGTTAGGCAGTCTTTATTTTGGCTTCTGCAGCAGCCATTAAGGTCTTACACATGGGAAAAAGAAAGCATGAGCTGTGTATTTTAGTCAGCAGTGTTTCATTGAGGCTGGTGTCCTTGGGCAAGGTTCTGCTACTGGTGTGTTTAAATGGAGACATGAATTCCCCAGGATAGCCTTAGGAGAGGATTGCCTGGTCTGTGGGGCTCCTCCAAGCTGGTGTTGGAGGAGTCATGTTGGGCAGTGCAGGGGTGGGCTGTGCTTCACAAGCACGGCAGTCTTGTGTAACTGCTATTTCATGGAGCACAGCAGCATGCAGGCAGAGCGGGGGAAGGGGAAAGGATGCAAGCATCTGGGAAGATTAACAAACCTTTTGCTACTGGACCAAGGTGCAAGTGTGTTCCTCGTGGGGTAGTACTAAGTGATACAGTGAAATGCAAGCAATGGGAATGGGAACAATGGGAACTTGAGCTGGAGCAAGGGGAGAGGGCAGCGGGCGCTGTGTCAGAGCAGAGGGAATTTGGTGGAGAGTGAAGAGATGGGGCTGGGGGAATAGACATAGATCTGGCTGAGAGGCAGCGATCAGTGTGGAGCTGCAGTCCCCTCTTTCCCACTCTGAAGCTCTGCGATGGTTGGGACATCAAAAAAGAAAAAAACACAGCCCAAACTCCAACACAATATGAACCTGAACAATAGTGCTCTGACAGCTGCAGAGCGTTTGAAGAATGTGTCAGATTGGGAAAGCTTGTGAAATCTCCCGTATCCCACAGGAGCACGAGAGCTGCAGCTTTTCCTGGTTCCTCTGACGGTCCCTGTGGCATTGGGACCATCGGTGCGTGGGATGCAGGTCTGGGGGAGAGGGGAAAATGTGGGAACGGAGCTGGCAATGCACAGAATGAGGACGTCACGCTGTTAGGCTGTGCCCCAGCTCCTCCCCATCCCATACATCCTCCTGGGGACCCGGCAGTTGGTTGCTGTGTTGGGTTTGCTCCCTAAACCATCAAGCAGCAGCGTGCTCATTGCTTCCTGAAGACCTCACTTCCTTAGAGCATCCTCACCAGTGTGCACGAGTGACAGCATCCCACCCCAAGCAGCTGCCCCATTAGCACCTGAAGCTGGGTAATAATGGCGCTTAATGAAGCTTCATCTTTCTGTCACAGTTTGCTTTCATTAATATTTACATCTGGCAGATGTACCCCCATGGGGGAGCTGGAACTGCGAAGCATTAGGCTGCTGCACGCAGCTGGTATACATGCAGCGATTGGAGGATGTTCTTCTAAGCAGCACATTATGTGCAATTTTATTTTTCAACTCAATGTAAGTGCTGCCACGTGTCAGCCTGGAGAGCAGTGCTTATTTTAAGCCCGCTCATCTGATGAAATAAATAATAGCAACACAATACCAATATTTTCAGGAAAAGAGGCCTGATGTAGAAGAATGGTTGCATGCTGCGACCACTGGCACGATCACAGGGGTCAAGCTCAGAGAGGAGTACACCACTGAGCTGCTAATTACAGCAGGGTGTAATTTAAGGCTTCTTTAGCACCAGTGATGTCAAACGTGTGCCATTTTCCAGTTGGATATATGCGTTCAGCTGCTGTCTTCTGCAGCACTTTTGAAAGAAAAAACTTAATGATCTCATTGAGTCCTTATAATTAGGCTGAAGTCTGTTTATAATTAATTCATACAGAATCATTAACCAAATGTTTAATTGGTAATTACTCTACGAAAACAAATTAATCACCATACTTCCCAAGCCATGATCCTCTGTCTATGTGATGTAACAAGGCGTTTGGCTCTGGTCTGTCACTGTCTTATTTTATTTCTGGTTATCCATTGAAGCCTTGGCTACTCAGTTTGGAGTGTTGGCACAGGAAGCCTAAGCTGCTGAACACGGAGCTGGGCAGGGCAGTGGTTCCTGCAGCAGCAACTGGAGCTCAGTTTTGGGTTGCATCCTATCCTCTTGGTGTCCCTGATGGCCATGGCTTACATTAAGCAGCCTGAGCATCCCTTGTCCATTTGGCCTCTGAGGAAATATTGCAAAGGGTGTGCCTGTATGGCCATGCAGGAATTTGGGACCTGAGCCTGACGGGACCTATCCTGCAGGAGGATCTCAATCACGATTCACTGCTGTCTGATGGATGGATAACCAAAGAGCTGAATCATTACCAGAATCACAGTCACTTGAAGCTTCTTGCTGAGTCAGATTTCAAGCACTCAGTTCCAGCTTCTGAGCGAATGAGAAGTGAATGGGATTGGCGTAGCAGACAGAAAGTGGGTAACAGCCCCTCTCTCCAGTTCTTGGCAGTGTGACAGCACTTTACTGGGCAATTTTTTACCAAAAAGGAAGCCTATACCACTAAATGACACAGTAGATACTGGGTCCTTCATGCTCTAGATATGAATCATAGCAGCTTTAGGCTTTTAACAGCATAAGTAGCTTCACTGAAGCGCTAGAAATGAGGGTTGAGCCTGTTTTCCAGCTTGGATGCTCCAGGGACCCTGTGCTGATTGCCAGATTGCTTCCTGGATGAGAGCGTGACTCGGCCATCAAACATTTTTTTACCCTTTGTATTCGGTTTTATGTACCCAAAGCTGCTCCTAATGGGGTGCAGATGTTTCTCATACTCAGTTATCACGGAAAATGGACAGGAGAAGGAACTACTGAAAACTCCAGAGAAGCTGTAGGGAAACCACAGCACTCCTGACTCACCAGCAAGCAAATGCTAATGGGCTTTTTATTTTTGCCTTTTCAGATATTGCTGCTGCTGTCCCACGGGGAAAAGAAGGGACAGAAATCAGGATGATGCTGCTTATCAAGGCACTCTGAGGTTTAATAAAACATGAAAGTCCATACAACAAAGAGAAGAGATGACAGTGGGGAGCCTGGCAGTGGGTCTGTGCAGGAGAAGAGCAGCCAGGAGCGCTACCAACACCAGTTCTGCTGGCACTGATTGCACTAAGTGCAGCTGCTGTGTTAATTGTGGCTGAAGTTAATTGTGGCAGAATCCTTTGGGCTTTCCAGTGCTGCGTGGCTGGGACAGCCCTGCTGATGGAGCTGAAGTCCCCATCAGTCTCCATAGCCAGGTACAGAACCTCCAGGTGCAGCTCCCATGTCTGGGTTGCATGGACTGGAGAGATCATGGTGCAGCAGCAGCAGTTAATGGGTAATAAAACAAGCTGACAGGTTTTTGTTTGCTTTTAAGCACACTGGTTCTGTACATCTCCTTTTTGATACGATCTGCATCTTTTCCACCATTTTTCCATGGAGCAGCAACAGCAGATGTAGTGGGATGATCCGAGGGCAGTTTGAGAAGTGGTCATCTGGTGTTTCATTCAAGTCCCTGGGAGAGTTTTTTCTCATTCTTGCTTCTCTTTTCTGCCTTTTTGCAATCCAGATGCCTTTGCTGTTGGACACTAGGGACTGTGTGCCCTATCCAAGCAGCGCTGAGGATGGAATGGGAACTTGCCTCCTCCCTGAGCAGCCCAGCCTGCCTCTGGGAGGGTCCTCACTCACTGCTACCCATTCCTGCCCCAATCCTCATGTAGCAGCCACCACAAAGCTCAGTCAGCTCTGGGCTTACTCCTTGGACCAGATGATCTCAGTGGTCTTTTCCAACCTTAACGACTCTGTGATTCTTTGATATTACTCTTCCTGATAGGAACAGGCAGAAAGCCACAGAAATGATGCTGAAATTAATATGAAAAGAAAACAAACCAAAATAAGAACAACCAAACAAAAATGCCCTGAGAAGGTAACTGTGTTTGTGTTCATATATATCAGTGCCACAGTCCAGACTGCAAGTGGCATTCACCACCTTTGGCCTTTTCCAACCAGTCTGTCAGCGACATCTGCTACCTGGCACCTGGTGTACCCAGCGAGGGGAAAATAATCACACGTGTGGCAAGGCGAGAGCTGGGAATCACAGTCCTAAAGGTGGTCTGCATCACTGCCAGATGGCAGGATGAGAGAGCCGAGAGCATCCAGGAATAAAACCGTGGCAGGATTTGTAAGGGAAGAGAACAGCTTTTTAAACCATCGCGTGGCTGCTGATGAGCAAGGCATATGCATCTGATGTTGGAATGAAATGGATTTGAAAGCTCTCACCAAAAAAATGATCTCAGTGAGTGCTGTGAAAGCACCTTCAGGGCACTGTTAGCCAGAGAGGTCACCGTGCTGGGCACCACCCATATCCCCATCCTGGTACCCTCCCTGTGAGCCTTGTGATGGCAAGTCATCCTGGTGGCATTCTCTCAAGGGAAAATCAAGAGAGTGCGCAGCCTGGTTTTGTCGTTAGTCAGTGCAAGAATGTGCCTGTAGAAGCAGATCAAGGTTTGGATTACACTGAAGGAGAGAAGCACTCGTTCCTGCCTCCTGCCGGGCCGTGCTGCTGGAAGCGCAGCGGAGGAGCTCCCCCTGCAGCCCCCGAGCCCGATTACCCAGCACCAAGGAAATACCAAACACCTTACCTTATATAAAGAAATGTCTCTTTTTGCTTCTAGTTCAGAGAATGTGGCAGCCGTGCTGTCAGTGCATCAGCAGAGAGATCCATCTCCTGCTTGAAGGGTAATATGTGATACTCCTGTGGTCCCCTGGGCTGGAGAGCTTCACCCAGCAACGAAGTCACATAAAACTAGCAGAGTTTGTCTGCTAAACAATATTTCTAAATAAGCACCCTAATATTTCTCATTTCCCCTTGGCAACATCTCTTCTGGAGAAAATTGAGTTAGCGTTCCCATTAATCAGATGCACGAGGAACAAAGTTTTACTCTGTGGGATGTGGAGGAATGTGCTTTTTTTAAACCCCTCAAAGGATACAGTTTGTCTGCGCTGGGATTTGGTACCCAAGGGATTTTAAAAGACTGTGTGGCCTGGGCTGAAAAGCCCTTTAGCTGCTGGGCTAAAAGGAGACTTTGAAGCAGAATGGCCCGACCCATTAATTTCTCATCCCTGGTGCTTTGGGGCTGTAATGGAGATGGATGTACTCCAGCATCTGAGGAGCTGATGGGGAACGAAGCAAAGACCTGGGGAGGAAAGTTGTAGTAACAACAGCTTGGAAAGCATCAAAAAAGTCTTTTTTTTTAGATTTGATCTACATCCTTTTGGTGGCACTGTCTGCCCAAATATTACCAGGTCACCAGCTGCTGCTCTGGGTAAAGTCTCTCCTGCAGACCTGCCTTCCTCAGGTAACAAAACAGCTCTCCTTGCTGGTGGGGGATGCATTGCAGTGAACAGCTGCTGCTGCTCCCTCAGTGATTGGAGGAAAGGTGTGGATCAGGCACTGATTGCAGTTGGTAATTAGCTAGCAATGCAGCAGCTATAAATAGCCACTGGGCAAAGCTGTATGCTCCTAATGCTGATCCAGTCTGAGCTTGGAGTTTTTTTTTTATGTAATTTTCTCTCTTTTTAATTTTTTTATTAAATTATCATGTAACAGCTGTAGCTCAGCTTTGCTGCAGCTCAGCAGGAGGCCTGGCCCTGTGCTGCAGCGCGTTGCTTTCCCTGGATATCCAGGCAGCAGAGGTGAGCAGCTCTCACATAGCCACACATTGAGCACCAGCTGGGATGAGAGGAGGGAGCTGCACAGAGGTGTTGGAGTCTGTGGGAGTTCTCTTCTTTCATAGGTTATGGACCCTAAATGAATAAGCAGGCATCCAGCCCAACTAGCAGCACAGCTTTATTCCATGTTTCACTGGGGGACTTTGCAGTATTCCTGACTGATAAGGTCACATAACTGTCATAAAGAGATTGGTGAGGGGTAAATTCCTGTCCAGATGAGTTCTTGGTATCAGTGGATGCACTATGAACCATGTTGGACATGTGGTGATGACTGTGTCTCTTGCTTTCTACAAAGACTCCTTCCTTTTATTTCCTATCTCTCTTCTGTTGCCTGTCTCCCCTTCCCCACCTCCCTGAGCAACTGGGGTTTGTTATGAACTGCTCAGGCTAACACTTGACTGGTTGTGTCTTAAACTTGCTGTTGGGTATGCATATGTTTAAAGAACCTCCCATAAATCAGAGTGAGACAAGGGCACAACCACCAGCATTTCTCCACAGTGATAATGCTCAGCTTTGAATCTTCCAGTTTTCTCTCAATGTTTTTTCCTCTGAGCCCTTCTATGCTGTTATCTTGCGGTTTTGTTTTCACTGACAGTGATGCTGTGAGTCCCTCCAGTGAGGACGAAGGCAAATTCTTCCTATAGTCTCTGCAGTGGATTAATAGAGCTTAAACAGGACATTGTGAGCATGGAATGAGTGGGACTGAACACGAACAAAGGCTGCTTTTCCATTAACATAAATGAGAAACCATCTCACTGTGCTTGCTTAGTCAAACTGTTGCCCACAAAGACGCGGTGTTTGCTTCTCTCACGTAAATTTCCCTGCAGCTTTCAGGCCCTCTGATTGCTGTTTGCAACTTGGAAGACCTCAGTTTAACTTTGTTTGCTGTTCTTCTTGGCATTATTGATGGCAGAGATGTTGCCTCGCAGATGGCAGTGTTCACCTCTTGAAATTAGCCTGTTCCTCTTTCCCAGATGATGCTCCACTACCCCGGCCCAGCGGGGCTTGGCAGCATAACAGAATCCCTTTCCTAGAAGAGCATAATAGAAGCAGAAGGGTGGAAGGATGCTTGGAGGGGTGAACATGGAGGAAGCTATATTTAGCTGGAGACAAAGCGCACACACAAAATTAAACTAAATTTGAGGACTAAATGATTACAACTGTTGAGAATTTCAAGGCCATTTATGTAAGCCAAACTCCAAGCAGCCATGAACTTTTCTGAAGAGTTGGGTATCCAACTTTCATCAGCAGAAAAGGCTGCTTTATTCTCATTTTCAATTGCCAGTGGGGTCTGCACAGAAGCTGTGTTGTGCACTGCTGTAGCATGTGCCAAGTGCCACATCTGTACAGGAGCAGGAGGAAGGTGATCTCATCAAGCTGGAACTCATCCTGCCTGCTAGGTCTTCATCTGGTGGCTGGCACAACATAAGGCTTGGAAGCCAAGGATGGGAATTGACCTAAATGTGTATCTCTGTAGTGCAGGTGTGTACGTGTGAAAGTAGGTTCCTGTTTGGTCACAGTCAATGCTCACCCTCGGGCAGGTACATGGATCAGGTGGGCTGCACTGCAGGGATGACTCAGATTGCAGAGGTAGCTGAGATCAGCAGCTCAGGCACTGGCAGCTGCAGAAGGGAAGTGAAAAGTTTGCATGGACAAACTCTGTCCAAAATGGCGAGAAGATCCCTCTCCCCAGCCAGCCCTGTTGTGGCTCCTGTCTTCCCAGTTCTCTTTTGTCTGTGCCCCAGTTCTCTCTGTGAGAGCACAGGTGATCCAACATGTAGGAGAGCAGCTCATGGGCGTCACCATTTCCAGGAGAGCCGGATGGTCACTTCCCCATGACCTCACGTTGCTGTACAGCCCACGTTACTGAGGTCTGTGCTGATTGAACATTGACTCCTCTCTTAACCTCTTCTCTGGCAGCACTCTGTTCTGCCTTAATAGAACTGCTGTAAGAGTGGTGCTGGTGGAATGGCCCTCTATGAAGTGTGGTAGAGGCTGAGCAGGCGCCTGTTGGTGCAACAGTCAGAGCTCTGGAACTTGAGAATGCCCTTGAGCAAAGTGTTCCATTTAAGCTCATTAGCAGTACACCCACAGCATGCCTGCCTCTGCCAAGGGAACTTCCTGCTTTTTCAGTCTCATCCATGGCTGCAGTATCCCGTTGGTCTAAGACACATCTTAGAGGCACCAGCTCCTCCAGGCATTTGTCAGAGACTTCCACTAGAGAGTAGAATAAGCAAACAGGTGATGAAAAGACTGAAGGCTTCCCTGCGTTGCCTAATTCCCCCTGGGAAAATACATATTTAGCAAGATGTGCTGAGATCAAGGGCAGGGAAAAGCTTTGCAGCTGTTGATAGCAGAGACTCCATGCCTGCTTCTGGTCTTTGCAGTCCCTAATTCATCTTCTGCTCACATTCCCACAGAAATGAGCTTGGTCAGTATCTCCTGGACAGGAGAGCTATGTCTGCTATGTGCCCCCTGACCTGTCTTCCTGCTGCCTGGATGTGTCTGGCAGATGCAGACCATGAAGCTGTCCCCTTATCACTCTTTGCCCTGGGGGTCTGCAGGCATTGCTTTCAGATCTGCTCATGAATCTGCCGTCGGTCCCTGATGACCGCTGAACGGTTTCATGTTGTTTTGCTTCTATCTTGCCCGCAGTTTAAGCCACTATATGTCATTAAAATGTTAATAGGCAACGTCCTGTTGGATCAGCAGTAGTTCCAGTGAAATTCATCATAGTCCAGAAATCCTTTACGATTGGGCAAGAAATGTGTAATCCCTTTTTATCTCTAGCGTTCTCTCTGCTGAGTTGCTTTTGATTTCCCATGAGTGGTTATGTGTGGAGTGATTGCAAGTTACACAACTGCTTATCTCTAGGAACTGCATCTGAGGTGTGGGGGATTCCTTGCTTTTATCTCAAGCCTTGGCACCTGTTGTGGGAAGCAGATCACTTGGGCAAAGGAATGCAGTGCTGCGCAAAGCAGTGATTTCGTGGTTGGGGAGGAAGAAGGAACAGTGACATCCATGATAACCCAACCTCCCCGCTTCCTCTCTTGGCTGGAGGCAGAAGATTCCTCATCCCTAATCCAAAACCACACTCATCCCCTTCCAACCTGTGTTCCTGTGAGCGGCTGCAGAGCCAGGCTGGGATTCAGAGCAGCAAAAAATCTGTCTCCCTTTGCAATTCTCCATATGACAGTGCTGTCAGCACGAGCAGAGCATCTGGCAGCTGTGAGCTGTGTGCACAGATCCTGGTGCTGCCTGGTTGTGGGCAGCAATGAGCTGCTCCCCTCGCTGCTTGGCTGCAGCCCGCAATGTCTTTGAGGACAAATACGCAGCTGCCCAGTGCCCAGGGTTGTACTTTGTTTTAATGGGTGAGTATAAAGCACTTCTAGCTTGTGCACAAGTGACTGTGTACATTTTGGGGCTGCTTTGTTGGGTCTTTTGCGTATTGCGAAGAGTGCAAAAGCTACAAATGCCCTGCAGGCTGCTGAGTCTGTTTGGAGGAACAGCCTCCAGACCGTTGCTGTTTGCTGCCTGCATCCATCCCACCCTGCTCTTCCAAGCTTGGAGAGTTACAGTGAAGCCCCTGTAACATTTGCTTTCGGTTAAGCATTGCACAAAGATCATCTCCAGTGTTCTGCCTGAGATAGCAGATGTTCTGAATCTGGTGTGGAAACGCATTGCTTGGAGTTACAGGGAATTGTTGCAATTAATGATTAATGCTGCTGCGATCTTGAATAATTAGCTCAGTCAGCCAGCTCTGGCTTTGTGAGAAAATATGCGTGGAAAAGGAGGACAATATCCTGTATCACTGCAAATATAGAATCCCATCTCTTCTCAAAGGAAGAAAGCAAGTTCATCTGAAGAAACAAACAGCTGATGAGTCTATCTGTGTCACCATGATATTTACATGGTCCACAGCCCCCGGAGCTGCTGTTGGTGGTTGGGGAGCAGCCCCTGCATGGGGGGCACACGGTGCTCTGCACATTGATAGATCTCAGGTTTTGGGTGTAGATGATCAGAGCTGATAACCTCACACCTGATATCAAATCCCTACAGGCAATTTGTAGACAAAAGCTCCCTTCAGCCAACCCATGGATTGGGTTTCCAGTGTGCACGTACAGAAGGGGACATTGCTGTAAAGTCAGCTTGAATTGTTATCTATCCTTTGGAGAAGGATGATTTCTCCAAGGCAAATTTGTGTATTCATCATTTCACTGACGTATTTAAGAATTTGTATTTTAAGGCAGTATTTTGGTGTTTGGTTCTTGTTTATGAACTACCTGCCTGTGTACCTACGAGAATATGCAGACAATATTTTTTGACACAAACAATGCAGTATTCCAGGAAGGCAATGTGCTGAAACTGATGTCATTCTTCGCAGAAAGCATCCAGGACCGATCCAAAGAGCTGTGACAATCTGATCCCTGCAGCACAAAAAGCGCTTTGGGCTGTCATAAATCACAGGTGAGATGGATGTGTACATAGGATGGGGAAGAACCAAAGCATCTTTCACAAAGTCATTCTTCCTGCAGTCAAAGAAAGAGGGAGAGCACAAGGATATAAATGATCTGGTTAAGGAGCGAAGGGATGGCAAAAGTGCTGTTGAGCATATGGATGTTATTTGAGCATAAGGCATGAGATCTCACTGACACAGGAGGTGAAATAGCCAGGCTTGAAGTCAGGGATTCTTTCATTCAGGAAGGAGAGTTCAGTCTTCAGTATCAGTCGAAGTTATGTTGGGAATGATCAGGAAAGGGTTCAAGATCAGAACGCTGAAACCCGATGTGTTCCTCCTGTGGTTCTGTTGTGCTGCTTAGAGAGGTGCTGGGGGAGGCTGAGCTAAACTAGAGAGGGGAAAATAACAGAACTGGGCTCTGGAATCTCTGGATGTAAGGAAATTGTGAATGCTGTGGAGAAGGAAGGGGATAGAGAGAGATTCTTCAGTTTCTCAAAATAGAGAAGGGGGTGCATCTCCTGAAAAGACAGCTGTGAGATTTTAGTGAAGCAGAGGGACAGAAAATCAGCGAGAGATGCTCTCCACCACTGAACTCCATTAATTTGGGAATTTATAGAACAATCCTTGGTTTTACTCTTCATCAAGAAAACCCCGTCCCCTCCTGTCTGTTTAGAGAAGGAGCGATTCTGCTTTTTCCAGCTCCGCCGTGAAAAGGAGAGCGCTGGATCTGACCCCAGCCCGGCCCCACCTCTCCCGGCACTGACAGCGGCACCGGAGCGGCCGCTCCCGACGGGACGGGCCCGGGGTGGGGCGGCCGTGCTGCGCCTTTAAGCCCCGGCCGTGATGTCACCGCCGCCGGGCTCCGCTCCGAGCCGTCCGCTGCGGCCCCGCCGGGACCCCCCCGAGCCCCCCTCGGCAGCGGCTCGGCATGGGCAGCCTCCAGCTCCAGGACTTCGCCGCCGGCTGGGTGGGCGGTGAGTGCTGCGGGGCTGGGGGCGAGCAGGAGTGTGCGCGGAAGGGGGGGACGGGGGGCGGTAATCAGACGTGGCGTGTAGGAGCTGTGCGTCGGGCCAGGGATGTTGAGGGGGTGGGGGGTGCTTTTTGCCCACTAACTTGTTCTTTGGGAGCGCAGTAATGAGGTTCAAGCAGCGGCAGCAGCATCTCGCTGCACTGCACGCCGCTCCGCTCGCCCGCAGGTGGGACGTTGGGACACCGGTGCCGCCTCCACGTCTCCCCTCACCCCGTGGGCTCCGGTCCGGGGGCAGCAGCCGGTGCTCGGCCGGGTCCCGTTGCAGCCAACCCGCACTCCGTAGCCGCGCACACCCCCGGAGAGCGAGTGCCCCTCGGTGCCCCCGCGCTCCAGGTGCAGCAAATAGGCAGCGGGAAGGGGCAATGACCCGGTTTGCAAAAAAGAAAAATGCTGATTGCAGCCGTCAGGAATAGAGATAAGAGAAAGGAAAGGAAAGGCAAAGGGCTGTCGGGACGCTCGCGCTGTTCTGTGTCGGAGAGTTCCGAACTGCGCGTTCCTGCTGAGTGTGACAGGTGGCAAAGCATGTGGGGATGGGCAGGGCGTGGGGCTGAGTGCAGCGCTCACAGCAATTTGCAACCTTGTGCTGACGCCAGGCTCAGGACAGAGGGCTGAGGTGGCTCACAGATCCTGAGGAGCCACGCTGAGTTAATGAGAGAATCTAATAAAACCAGTCTCTGCCAGAAGGCTGTGTGCTGGTCTTGTACCATAGCTGTATACCCCGAGCACAGGGCAGGACATCACAGGTGAATGGGCCACCAACACTCAGCTGCCATCCTGGCTGTGGCAGCAGCCAGTCTTAGAGTTACAGAGTCATTCAGTTTGGAAAAGACCTCTAAGATCCCCAAACGTAACCCAACCCATCCCACCATGCCCACTGTGTCCCCAGGTGCCACATCTCTCCCATTCTAGAACGCTCCCAGGAATGGTGAATCCCCCACCTCCCTGGGCAGCCTGTGCCACTGCATCACTGCTCTTTTGGAGATGATGGCTTTTCCTCATATCCCATGTGAGTCTTCATGTACAGCAGTGGGCTGAAGCTGGTCTCAGGTCAAGGTATGGGACGGGGGATGTTTTAGTGTTGCATTCTGAGTGAAGTCATAATGTGTTGACCAAGGGTGTTGTGCTCTTTTCAGTCTGACTGCCCTACAGGTGAGAAATTTCCCAAGGTCTCTAAAGGACTGATGTAAACCCAGCGAAGGGGATGTGGGTTTGCACTGAGACCTGCAGGCGTGGAGGCAGCATGCATTAACCACCATCTACACAAACACATTGCCAATTGTGTGGGAGGACGGAATCCCACACCTGGCCGTGGTTTGTGGATCACTCACCCTGTAGGAGCAAGGGGAAAGCAAGCAGTGGTCTGTCCTGCTGCAGAGGCTTTGGGAGCAAGTGGTGTGGGGAGATGGGCAGGGTGGTGTCAGGGGGTGAGGTAGTTTCTCCTAAGGAAACCACAGGGAATGTGGCTGATGAGACTCCAGAGACTGGTGCAGAGCAAGGTCCTCTATATTTGAGTCATCCTTCATGAATACCCCTAGAAGCTGCTCTCAGTAAAGCAGCAAAGAAGGGGAAATACAGTCCCCATTAGCAGTGGGCTTTTGTGCGTTGCTGTAGGAACCAGGAAGTATTTCCTCACCTCCAACCTGACCCTCACTGTACTGGAGCTTTGCAGTTGACACAAATGCAAGGGAAATGGAGGTGGTTCATGGACAGGGTGTAGAAACACAGCATCTCCTCTGGGTTGCTCCTTTGAGCTGTACAGGTGATGAGTGCAGGAGGATGTTCTGGTAAAGAGGTGTAAGTGCTTCTGCCTGGCCCCTCAGAAGTGGCTCAGCCCAGGGTGGGATTTCTCTTGGAAATCTCTCCTCCTCCCCTCTAAGCCCATAGCTTCCTATTCCAGCACATAAAATTCTTCAGCACTTTGCCTAATTCTCTGTTTCCATCTCCAGGAGCTGCCAGCGTGGTTGTGGGTCATCCCTTGGACACTGTCAAGGTAGAGCACTGATCCTTGCTCTCACATCACCACTCCAAAAGCCTTGGGTGGGGGGGTGGCCTCCTTTGGGGTAGTGCTGCAAAGACCTTCACTTTTTCCTTCACTGCAAGGCAGAACTTAGGCTGGGTAGAAAGGCTGTCATAGACCTTAGTGTTTTTCCTCTCCAGTTTTGGAGTGGCATGGAGGGCTGCCCTATACATGTAAGTTTCTCAGGAGGAGATTAATACTGAAAAGTAAAGCTGGCCTTACATCATGATGAGTTTACAGAGCAGTTCTACTAATGTTCTGTTGAACTTTGCCACCTAAAAAAGCATTCAAGGGGCAGTGAGAGTGCTGTGTTTGTTTAGTTCCGGGCACATTTCTACATGTTTTCCCAGCTGTGAGAGCAGAATGCTGAAAATAGGATCCCAGGCTATGACAGGTAGCATTCTCTGTTCCTGCAAGGAAAATGTTCCTCAGAGGGAAGGATTGAGAGAGAAAGAAAACATTGGCTAGATGGTTCACCAGTCCCATGGTGCAGACAACTCCATGCAGACATTAACACCACCTTCCCTAACTGAGCTTACTGTCATGCAGAGCCATGGAGGAGGATGGAAGATGTCTGTCTTCTTCATTTCTCTTTCTTACAGTGTGCCAGGCACCTCTGGGCTCTCTCATTGCTCTGCTCCCATGCTGGCATCCCCATCTCAGGCTTGAGGCCTTCACTGCCAGGCTGGGGGGAGTTTGGCACCAGCTGATGGAGGATTCCATAGCACTGCACTGCATTTGTGGGTGCCAAGAGCCCATCCTTCATGCCTGTAAATGCAAGTGTCAGGCTGCCCCTGCTGTGCTTGGCTTGGATGTGGCTTGGGAATACTAAGCAGGCAGAATTGCTGTCTTTCCAAATGTAGGGGATGGGAAGTGAAGAGCCAACACCATTTTTTTCCCCAGCTTTGCAAAGCCTTGAGTGATTTCACCTTTCCTCACTTTTCAACCTCCACTTTGCATTCATTTCCATGGGACTTTAGTTCTATTTCTGGGTTTCTTTGTGTGCCCATTAAAATGTAATAGAAAAGTGCATTTTCCTAAGGAACACATGTGCTGTTATCAGCTGACTTAGAGGTGCCAGCAAGGTGTTGGTGCCAGGTGCTCATGGCTTATCCAGGGCCACAGAGTACCTTGTCAGGACACTCAGTTGTCTTTGGTTATTCAAGAAATGTATTAACTTGAACCTCTAAATACCTGGTTACTGTGTAAAAGAAGAAAAATAAAACAGAAACAAGCCCATAGTGGTAAAATAGGAACCTGGGCCTGCATGCAGGCTTGGACTGTGCCCATTTGGCTCAGAACCAAGTGTTTGGTCAAGTTCAATCACCCTGCTTTCCACACATGAGTTCTTCTGGGCTTTAAACACACACATAAGGCTCTTGCAAGTGTCATCCTGCAGGAAAAAATCTCTGATCTGTGTGCAAAGGTTTAATGGCTGAAGCAACAGAACGGGCTTTCCATTTCCTCACGCACTTCTGAGCCCCAAAATGCATCGTCTACTGTAAGGATTATTTTATTGCAAACTTGTGAGCAGCTTGAGCAGAAGAAGAGCTAAATGTGTGTGTGTTTATGTGTATGTGAGAAGGGAGAGGGATGTTGAATGATACAGACGTGTCAATTCTCACAGCTGTTGTAGGCATGTTTTGGAAAGCATATAGCTATTGCTTCCCAGAAACAAAATATCTTCATTGGAAATGATATAAGGACGTACTTTTGAGAGGAGCATAAAGAATTTCTGAGATGGAGCTCCATTAATTTGGCCCTGATTAGTATTTCTGTGTCTTACAAGCAGCACCCTGGGAGTCTCTCAAGTGAGCTCTCTTCCATCAGTGCACCCCAACCTTTGCTGAGTGTCACATCATGTTGCACCCAAACTTCCCCATAAATCACAGACTTGCAGACAAGGTGCTGCACACCGGTGCCTTGCTGTGAGTGCTGTGCAGGGCTGGGGTGGCTGCTGTGGGCTGGAGATTTGATAGTCATTGTTTCCAGATGTTGCAGGAAGCGTCAGGCCTCTGCTGAGCCCAGCTTCTGGCAAAGTTCAAGGGGAGTGGATGCACATATATCTTGTTTTATTGCTCTGTTTTCTTTACAGCTAAGAGAGGATGCACTCTCAAAGCAAAGTACGTGTTGTTTACACAGCACAAGCTTTCACCCAGCTGGAAGCATGGAGTTTTAACTGCTTTTTGTGAATGTGTTTTGCAGACTCGTTTGCAAGCCGGACAGGGATATGGAAATACACTCAACTGTGTTCTTACTGTGTACAGAAATGAGTCTGTAAGTACTTTATCTTGCTGGAAACGTGTTGGTAGGGAATGCAGAATGACAAGTAAATAAATACATGAAGCAATTATACAAAATCAGTGTTGATACCAATGGTTACATGAAGACCAGCAAAGCTGGTGTGCTTCCATCTAATGCCAGATGAAGGAGGAGAGACTGCAGCCTCCTCCTGCTGTCAGTTCTCTGCAGGGGGCAGATGTGATGAATGGCACTGCTCACATTTCCACGTGGGTCTAACATCTGCATTAGTTTGGCTATGCTGGAAACGCTGGTGGCAATTTGCTGATTTTGGGCCGCAAGCTGTGCTAAGCTGCCCTTATACCTCCTGCTCCCTTCTCATCTAGGTGGCTGGCTTCTTCAAAGGCATGTCCTTCCCTCTGGCCAGCATTGCTGTTTACAGCTCAGTGGTGTTTGGTGTCTTCAGCAACACACAGAGGCTGCTGGGCCAGTTGAGGCATGGGGATGCATCCCATGCACCAGCACTGGTGGATGTGGCTCTTGCCAGCACAGTGGCCGGGTTCATCTCTGTCGGCATCGGCACGCCTGTTGACCTGGTGAAGATCAGGCTGCAAATGCAAACACAGACATACAGCACAGGTAGGAAGGCAAGCTTTCCTTCTTCCTTGCTCTGCAGGTCTTCTGTGTATTTGGAATCCTGGCGTAGATTTACCTTCCGTGGCCACTGCTACCACATACAGGGCTGTGTGAGAATTGCAGTGGGCAGCACCGATACCTGTGGTCAAATCTTTCTTCCTCAGGATGGTTTTTCTCTTTTTTCCAGGCCGTTTTTCACCTTCCCAGCTAACGAGCCTGTTGCCACAAATGCTTGTTTCTGTGCAAATGAGGGGCATCTGAGGATGTATCTCTCAGGGATGCCAACTGCACTTCCCAGGGATGCTTCTGGCTCTTAGGCTGGCTTCCCAGGTCTGCCAGTATTACAGCAGACACCCTCTTCTATCCATACGTCTCCCTTTATAACCATGTTGCCTCTGTGGCTGCTCCCATTGCCCAGAGCTGCCAGGTCTCCTGGAGAGCCCACCAACAGCACCGTGGCTGCTTTGATAAAATAACATGATGCCCATTTTTAAAAGCTTCCTTGCAGCTTAGCAACCAAGTGCTTTTCCAAAAGCATCTCACTCCTCTGCATTGGAAGGGTCAGATGCTGAAGAGGTCGAGGCTTTCAGAGGGGCATTTTGGCACCAGATGTGGAATCGTATGAAAATTGGGCACATAGCCTTCGAGTCATTTGGAAGTTCCACTGAATACATAAGCATTGGGCTGCATGAATTGCATCTAAGAAAAATTGAAGTATCCAAACTTCAGGTATCCATCTATTAAAACTAGACCTAAGTCTGCTTTCTAAAAACTTATTTTCCCAGAGTTTCTATTGATCTCAAAAAAAAACCAAAAAACCAATGATGATGGCAGTGATCTCTGTCTGCTGGGTGTTGGGAGGCTTTTGCAAGGAACTCTAGTGATATAGCTATTATATTGTAATGTCGTATCTTTTTTAAAAAAAATACCTTTTTTTCTTTCTTTTTTTTTTTTCTTCCAGCCAATGTTAAACTGAAGCCTACAGTTCCTGGCTTTCCTGTGTATCAAGGCCCTATTCACTGCTTTAGGACAGTCCTACAGAAAGAAGGGATAGCAGGGATATACCGAGGCATGGGAGCGATGCTGCTGAGGGATGTTCCTGGGTACTGCCTGTATTTCATCCCTTACACGTTTTTCTGTGGTTGGATTACCCCTGACGGATGCATTTCCCCTAATCCTGCTTCCATCTGGCTTGCAGGGGGTGTTGCAGGTAAACGCCTTTTGCCCCACAGCTGGCCAAAAAAGGACAGGAGTGTCTTGGGGCTGGGATCCAGGGCTAGCTTGGGGCTGCCTGTCAGGAGGGGACATGAGGCTGATGACTTTTTCCTCCCCCAGGGCCATGGTGGAACACCTGTGCACACCTGCCTGGATGGCTGCAGTGTGCACCTTGACATGCCCGTGTGTGCAAGTTCACTCATATGCTCCCTACCCACTCACTGGTGGTTTCTATGTTGCAGATCCCTAAAGGCAGATCAATCTTAAGGTCAAGTAATTATTAAAACCCACTTTATCTGTTCTTACTGTAAATAAACGGAGCCGTGGCCCGTCTGGACAACTTCTCTAGTATGCCTCAACACTCACGTAGATCCAGACTTGCTCTTGTCAGTCCAGCTGTGCCATATATTGCAGTCACATGCAAGGAAATTTCATAACCCGGGACATCTCTCTGCAAGGGAACAACGTGATGTGTCTGGGGAAGTGGGAACAACTGGAGACTATTTGCTGCACGTGTACAAGACTGACACGTAGCAGCTCTGTTCTGTTGGAAGCACCACTGAGCCTTTAGAGGGGCAAGAATGTCCCATTTAACTGCAGGCTAATTGGTTTAAATTGGGGGTTTCTGTATACAAGAATTATGAGATAGCTGTATGGAGCCTAACCCTGGCTGCATGGAAAGCAAACAGCCTCTTATTCTCGACTCAAAATATTGTCTGATATTGTCTGATATTTCCTGACATGGTCCCAGATGGCAGCTCCTTGCAGTTTGGGTGTTCTGTTTCCACCAGACCATGTCCCTGTCTGCCTGCTGGGCTGCCTGCGTTTGATTACTCGCGTTCCCCCTCAGATCTCACTGTTTCTTTCTGCAACAGGGAACTTTGCTCCCAGAAATGCAGTTTCTGCACCTGAGCAGGGTGAATGCCCTGAGAGCCCCATCATGGTGCAGCAGGCGAGGCAGCATGCTCCCATTTGCTGGCCTGAAGCCAAGGCAATACTGAGAAGTTGTTCAAATACCACGTCGTGGCCAAAGCCCAGGTGTGTGTATTGGGATAAAGAAAGGATTTGCTTCTGTGTTCTTCTTCTAGGAGCCATTTCCTGGGGGACTGCTACTCCAATGGATGTTGTGAAAAGTCGGCTCCAGGCTGATGGAGTTTATCTAAACAAGTACAAGGGGATTATTGACTGTATCTTGCAGAGCTACCGGAACGAAGGGCTAAAAGTAAGTACTGTTTGAAGGAAAATCTGGGTGTCGGGCATCTGCTTGTTAGCTGGGAAATACAATGGCTGTTATAAAGCCATTTGCAGGGTTAAGAGACAGCTAAAACCAGTTACTTCTCAATTATAGTAGTGGCAGTAGATAATTATAGCATGGATTCTTTCCAAATCATAATAGTAAGAGTAATAATCTGCATTGCAGATAGGAAAAAATGGGTGACCAGGGGTCATGGTCCTTGGTGGTGCTAAATTAAAACAACACTGTTGTCATGGTCCTTAACTGAGGAAATCATTTGACTTCTTGTAATTTAGAGGTAGAAAATACTCTTAAATCAGAATTGCTTCAGCTTCCAATGTGAAGAAGGGCTGTGCGCCAAAAAACACCATTCTTTTTCTGACTTTATCTAGTAGTGTAATAAAAGTTGTTTGTTCTGTCTGCAAACCTTGTCTCAATTAGATGTGAATGGCAGAGAACCAGAGATTGCAGCTTCATTGCACCACCGATGCGTGCTTATGGGAAGTGGTGTCTTCTGATATGGAATTCCACCTGCATTTAAGCTGTCATCAAAATGTCGCGTGGGCTCTGAGCTCCCAAGTGTTAGTTTTCACATGCTGAGGAAAGAGTAACCAGTTGCAGAAAGGAAACTAACCTACAAAGTTGCAAGTGGGTGGGATTTCAGCATTTGACCGCATGCCTCTATGTTAGGCCAGCTGTCAGAGGAGCTTGCAGCCTGGTTTGGTTTTGGCTGCTGCATGAAGGGAGTCATATTGCTGTAAAGCACAACACCTGGAGAGCTGCTAAGGAGTGTGCTTGGTCATCCTCACCTCCATGCTCGCTGTCCTGCCTGAATAATTAGAGTTAATTGAAGCACTCGGTGTTCTTGCCTGGGGTCTGTGCAGCTTGTGGTTTGGCTGCTGTTGCTCCTGGCACCTGGACAGGGCATGCAGTAGGGCTGAGCAATAGTGGTGTGACTTTCCATTGTAAGAAAAATCCTTTTGTGCTTCAGGAGATGGCAGACCCAGGCCTGAACGTTTTCATGCTGGGACTGAGGAGCAGCATTCTCAGTCACACACAGAAATGTAGCACTTTTCTTTCTCTGTAGCTGGGTGTGTTTGCTCTGATGAGAAAAAATTTACCCCTCTGGGCTTTTCTTCATAAATCTTTATTATTACTTAACTTGGCTCTCTCATGTTACCTGATGGATACTAGAAATATTTGAATTTCCTTCCAGAAAATTGTGTCTTTCCAGACCAAAAAAAACAGGTATATCAGGCAGTATCCCAGATATTCAAACAGCACAATTTCACATTGCAAACTCCATTTAGATTCTGTCTTACATGGGAGCTCTGAGGCCTGGATGGGAGCTTGCCTTGCTGATGCAAATTCTCTTGTCTGGTGTTTGGACTGCAGTGATTAGCCGCAGTGGTTAATGGGTTGATTTTGTGAGAAGGACAAATTGTTCCTTCATTCCAAATTCCCTAAATGGTGGCAGCTCACACACTGTTCCTTCTCCAGTTCCCAAATGTCTTCATAGAACGGCTTGGGTTGGAAGGGACATCAATGATCATCAAGCTCCAACCCAGCTGTGCAGGCAGGGCCACCGACCTCCACACTTAATACTGGACCAGTGACCAGTATCTTCCAAACTCATAGACCCAACTCCAGAACATTTGTTATATAAAAGCAGCAGCTTTCTTATGGTACCATAGGGTCTGCACAATTGCTTGTGTATGCGATGGGAGGAAGGAGCTGTAGTGAGCTAGGAGGAGCTCTGCTCTCTACCAGTGGTGTGAGGCCGCTGGCTCTTGCTGGCAGATGCAGAAGGGAGTCTGTCTACAAGGAACACAGAGCACACTGATGCCAAAC
The DNA here is from genome assembly GCF_026119805.1 of Tympanuchus pallidicinctus. Classification (NCBI taxonomy): domain Eukaryota; kingdom Metazoa; phylum Chordata; class Aves; order Galliformes; family Phasianidae; genus Tympanuchus; species Tympanuchus pallidicinctus. Next base: position 7,050,398 of record NW_026294742.1, on the reverse strand, counting down.
CAGCCATTTCACCATTGCTTTTCAGTTCTCCAGTTCATACGTCAGCAAAGTGGGAGAATATCTCCTGAGCAAACCATGGTTGGGTTCAGTAATCAACCATGACTTAGTTCACTGTTTTCTTCTTGGAACAGCTGGTGTATTCCTATACTCTAACCTTTCTCCATCCCCAACAGGTCTTTTTTAGGGGCATCACGATCAATGCAGTACGAGGATTTCCAACGAGTTCAGCCATGTTTCTTGGCTATGAACTTTCCCTCAAAGCAATGAAAAGAGACCAAACTGAGACCAATCCTTAACTTCCAGGTCAGCGCATAAAGACCCTCTAGTTTTTTCCTAAAATTAGAGGACTAATCCTTTAATCAAATGGAATTGCAATGGTAGAGATCCTCTGGAAGTCAGGTAACTTATATGGGTACCTACCAGGATAGTCAAACACCTTCCAAATTTGGGTCTGTGGGATTTGGAGTGCCAAAATCCGTATCAGTGGGATTTTGGTTTCATTCCAGATCTACTGGCATGTTGTTGCAATCCATCCTGATTGTTGTGATTGTCTTGACTGGTGTGAACAAGAAAAGATAATCTGAAAGGACAGTATTGTCTATGATCGTATGAGTTGGGAAATATCATTCTGACTGGTTTGTGCACTGTATCCTTTCCTCCCTTGATCCATCCACAAAGATGTGAAGCTAAGCCTTTCCAAAGTGTTTTGACTATCAGCTCACAGTTTTACTTTCATTCACAAACCCAGGCTTGATTATAGGAGCAACATTAAAAATATCTCATCACAGACTTCTTTTACCAGCTAAAAACTCCACATTATACTTGGCAGTCTACTATTTTATGTCATATTTCATAAACCTCCTTTGCTCTCATTTTTAAAGCGTTGCCAAGAAGACCTGACCAGCGTCCTCCTTTCCTGAGCCCAACCAACAGCCTGGGGGAGGTGAGGGCTCGCTGGTTTCACCAAAGACTCCTGGCACTGCAAAAGCCCATAGCGATGGCATCTGCTTTCCCTTCTGCATGGCCTTGGGCCCTGAAGGGCTCCAAACCTACATCAGCTCAACCAAATCCAAAGACCATTTTATTTTTAAATCTCTCACTGTTGTCTAGAGCACTTTACTAATTCCCATGGTGCGTTGCACTTTTTCACTAATGACATTTTCCTCACTGAGCTGAAAGAACAACTTTCCTTACCTGCACAGATGAGGTACACCCAAAATGACCCCACGTGACGTGAGTTGAGTGAATGCATTTTGCGTGGTGCCATGCATAACGCTCTTCTTCTTTGTGAACAAGGATCTCCTGCTCTGGAAAGAGAAGGGATGAGCACTTTGGGTACACGGGTATGTTTTGTGTAGGAAGGTTTGGATTCCTATCAAATCCCAACTTACTTTCAGCATCAAAGAAGCAGATGGCTGTACCCATATGAATGATTGCTCCTGTTTTGCATCACAGAGTTCCCCAGTTGTACCACAGCGTGACCCATTACCTTGTAAAGACATGACTTTCACTTTATTATCTAAGATATAAACTAGGAAACATCAAGATATTAAATTCAGATTCTAAACTGCTCTTTGTCTTCAGGAAGTAATAAAACTAACCTCACTTCATATAGACAGCTGCCTATTGACTGAACTGACTTCTGCTGTTTAGCCCTCCAGGGGCCTGCTAGAGGCATGTGGGTACCTGATAGAGCATCTGATGGGACAGTCCAGCTGCCAAATCCTAATGACTGCCTTGCTTTGCACTCTTGAGCAGATACCACCGAAGGAAGAGTCTCTGAACTATGCAAAGTCTGTCCCAGGGTATGTTCTCTCAAATACAAAGACCAGCTTTAGATCTCCAACTCTGCTGCAATCCCACTGAGATGACTGTGGGGCACCCAGGTCTCTCTTTGGTCTACCTCAGTCTTTCAGCTCATCTGAAGACCTCTTACATTGTGGTTATTTCTCTCTGTGCTCGTGAATACCTCCACTCTTCATTTCCTAAGCACGGAGCTTCTGATGCCAAAAGACTAAGCAGAACTGCTGGGCCAGGAGGACTCTTGTGGCAGTAGCAGGAGAGCTGAAGGATCATAAGGGACGTGCAGCATGGAGGAATGGTCTGGAACAATGCTGTCCTCTGGGAAGTGCATGGCTTCCCCCACCCTCTGGAGCAGTGGATAAAGCCCAGCAGATATTCATAATAACAGCCATCCAGATTCTCTCCATAAGAGGAGAAGAAGGAAGAAGCAGCTTGCATGATCCTGTCCATCAATGCTTTGAGGAACTGGTCACATACTTGAAGACCTCAACAGAAATTGCCTACAATCTCAGGCCTGGAGCAGTATTTGGAAATGGGCTCCCTGACCACCCAGAGGAGCGTGGGCTCCTCTTTGCTGGGACCTGAATTACAGCCCCACATGTGGCTTCACTCAAAAGCAGCCTGAAGAAGTGTGAGAAACAGCTGCTGTTGCTTCATCTCAGACCTTGTAGGCAAAGAGGCTCACAATGCCTTTCAGCTTGGCAAGAACAGAAATAACTGCTTTTGATAAACAATATATATAAAATTGATGAGCCTTCACCTAAATATTTGTTGCAGGCTACATTTAATGTGTCAATGCTTCCTATTTTAATGTATGTGCATAGAACTTGTTTTAGATGTGCAATGCCTTATGTCTCCAGGGATAATGTTTAGGGACTGTATTTTCAATGCAAAGAAAACTGTCAGTTATCTGCCTGTATTATGTTAAATAGACTGTGAGTGAATTAAATTGATGAGCTTTGCAATGAGCTGCATACCTGTATGACACTGCCCAGGTTTGAGGCTTTCAGTGCCTCTTGGCACGCATTCCGTGTTGGCAATGCTTGGCGATTTTTCCTGGTATCCTTCCTCCAGCAAAACCACCTTTGAGGTGGGTGCTCAGGATTTATCCGTGCAAAGCTCTGCAGTAACACTCGGGAGCTGAAAGAGCTGGTGTTGAAAGGAAAGCACGAAACGTTTAATGCAAAGTGGGAAGGAAGCGACTGCGTTTGGCCGCTTGATGGCATTCTCGTACAAAGCAGGGACCGGCTCGGGCTCGGCAATCTCTTCTCGTGGCCGCTCAGCCCCAGACCGCTGCCCGACCGATGCACGCCGTTCTCAAACGCTTTCTTTTTGAGAGATAATATTGATATCGTCCACTGAAAGAGAACAAGATTTCTAAGGGGTTCTTTTGGCTGTTTCACGTCCCATGTATGAGTCCCAATTGCGTGCTTTGGTGGATTTGTCCCTGAATTACCAGCTATGCACCTGCTCTTCTGCCAGCACTGGTGGCACGTCCCCCAGCCCACAGGCTGAAGGGGACAGTCCCTCTGCTTGGCAGCTCGTGCACAGAGCCTCCCAGAGCCCCACGTTGCTATCACAAGAGCAGTCAAGTGCTGAACTTGGTAAAAAAAAAAATGAGAAGGGAGACGAGGAGAACCAGAGATATCTATTTCTGAGCTTTTCTTGCCTGGAATACAGAAGAATACTCAGACCTGTCATGCTTTAAACGAGTCTGTAATTGCTTCATTTTCTTGTTGCTGGTGGTGTTCCATCTCTTACGACACATATTACTTAACAAGGTGCAGGCTGTTCAGCTGCTTTTCCCAGTTCATATGCTACTCAAAACAATAGGAAAGAAAGGTAACAATAGCTTATCCCTTCCAATCCCTTCCCTACCTCCACTCTCCTTTTTATTAATGAACAAACAGGAACCAGTTTGCATTGGTTGGAATTGGCCATTTTTCTGGCCACCAGCCCTGGGCTGCAGGAAGGTCATGGGTGCTGGGAGCAGCCCTGTGGTGCCCGTGGGGTGTGAGGTGAGACCAGGCTCAGGTAGGGGGAAGAAGAGGGCCACCTCCCCTTGTGTCCCCTGGTTCTGTGTCCCCACAGCTCCTGGGGACAGTAGATATTATAATCTACCTACTTGCTTTAGCTAAAGTCATCTTTTGTAGTAGAGGTTGGTATGGTAAAGATTTTTCTCCTGCTCTAGGAAGACAGGAAGGCCAGTGCTTTTCTTGTGCCTGTGAAGGAAATGTAAAATGTGGATTCAGGAAAAAAATGTTGAGATCCAAAGAGATGAGTGTGAAAAAGTTCAAGCTGCTAAATATTGACTGCACAGGAACTGCTTCCTTTCTCTAAAGCCATCTTCTTCCTATATAGGAACACATTGATGGGTTGCTACTAACTTAGATAAGTCATATGGAAAGTCTGCATCCTTTGCTGGCATCTGGAGGGAATTAAACCATGCAGTGAGGAAATCTAAGCAGTTACAGTGATTTCCAAAAGAGTTTTGCTAAACTGAGTGTTCCACAATAGCTCCAGAGTCAAGCAAACCTGTAAGAGCCATACAGAACAGCACAATGAAAGTGTCTTCTAAGGAGCCTTCAGAGGTGCTGTATGAGCTTTCATAACAACAGATGTAAGACACTGAATGAAACAAGAAATCCTGACTTAGCATAGCTGAAATATTAAGGCTACAGAATGGCAAAGCACCAGATCTCTGGAAAGAAAATAAAGCTTCACTTGAGTCGTAAAGAAAGCAAGGGATAATTTAGGATTATGAAGAGAGTGGTTTGGAGAAGCAAGAAGCTTGCAGCTGGGGCTGTCCTGCTGCCAGCACCTGGTGCTTGGAGGCTGGCACCCACCTGCAGCCACATCTGCTGTAAGAGCACCAGGACAGCTCATCTTCATGGATTGCACTGGTCTGTTCTCCCTTGTTTCAAAACACTTTAATGTAAAATATTTTGCCCATAGTATAGAAAATCCTGCCAACTGCTGTGGAAGAGGGCCAGCCTATCCTTACTCATGCAACTAGGTGTGACCCAACAGCTGTGCTGACTTCTTTATTAAATTGTGATCACCGCCTTTCCATCAAGCAGTCTGCAGGTGGATTTTCAATGCTTCCAGTGTGGAAAGCAAGCTGCAATGCAGGTGGAGCCAGTGGAGGGCTCTAACACAGGCATGAAGTGAAGCCTTGTGCTCTGCATTCCTCCAGGCAAAACCCAGCTGCGGGATGTGCAAGGAAGGGTGAGTGAGATTACGATATGAGAGCTCTGCCATGTTCCTCTGTCCTGATATGAGAATGCTGAAACTTTACAGAGATCTGGCGACATTTGTTGACCATTCCTGCTTTCCTCTGCTTGCTGCTGGTTGTGAGATGCAGTTGCAGTAAGCACCACACCCAGCACAGCTGGCATGCTGCTCTTTGGGCTTTCTGCTTTTAGATGCCTCAGCTCTTGGTAAATGCTGTTGCAGCACAGGATGCTTGGCTTCCCTTGCTAGAAAGCCTGGAAAGTGCCGGTGGCTGTAGTATTGCATGAGACAGGGATGGTTTACAGCTCTCAACATCCCTCATGGGTGTGCCCCAGCATGTTTGCTCCTTGCTCTGAAAGCTCCCAAGCATCATGAGTTGTTTTGGTTAGTTAATTTAAACAGTTTCAAATTACTTAAGAAATAGGGGTTCTGTTGCCCACAGAAGCTAATGTGTGTGTTGAGGACATTCTGTGGCCCATCTGCTGGAGCAGAGCAGACTGTGTGGCTCTCAGGAGCTGCTGCTGCCTCCCTTGAGCTGGCTTTTACATCTTTTTGTCACAGGCAGTCTTGGTATTACTAAAGCACGGTTTGCACTTTCACTGGGGAATCGAAATGACCCCAGTTCAGCTTTTGTTTTCTCCAACAGTGTATGTCGTCATTATCAAAAAGAAAGGGGAAAAAACCACCTCCAAAAGAGCTTGTCTCTGGAAAATAAAACTGTTCATTGCATCTTTTCATTTGTGGTCTTTGCGAGATCTTACGTCTTGATCAGCGTGCGCAGCAAGTGTAAAATAAGCTCATGTGTTATCTTAGCATTTTTCATTTACGAGGAATCTTTTATTCACATTAAAAAAAAATAACCAAACCCAACTCCTCCCCACGTCCCCTGCACAGAGTTTCTGGGAAACACTACAGTGGGCTACAAATTCTCTCAGGGGAATTCAAATTGTCTGAAGGTTGGTGCGTGCCAAGCTAAAATAGCAATGCAAAATTGGAGATGTGTGTGGGGTTTTCAGTCAATCTACCCACCTTCAAAAGGGGTGCATCAGAAGAAAATATATCCCGAAGTATTTGTGCATAAACAAGAGGCTTACAGGATGTAGGGTGAGAATTTCCAAAGGAGCCAGAGGGAGCCAGCACAGGAGAATTTTGTACGCTCACATTTTTTAAATTGGGGCTGAAGTCTTACAGTTGTGTCACTGGAGAACTGTGACCGTGGCACAGGCTCCATTAGCTGATGCACTGCCTCAGGTTAGGGAGCTCTGTGTCCCACTCCACGCTCTGTTTATTCACTGTACCCCTTAAGGAGCCCATGTGAAATGTGGATATCTGACCTTCCACAGCCTGACCACGGTGAGATCTCCACTCCGGTTTCCCAGTGGTGATGTAGGAGGTGTCTTTATGGGCTAACACACCTTTGACCTCAGTTCTTCATCTGATTTGAATTTTGCAGCCAGAAAGCTTCAAAGGGAAAAAGAAAAGCTTCGGAAAGGCCAGACTGAACTGTGGTGGCTCTCCCTTTTGGCAGTGGGCCATCTGAGGGTTACAGTCTGTGGTTCCTCTGGTTCTTCGCAGGGAAGTGGGCTCAGTAGTCACCTTCCTACCTACTGCTATTTCTAGTTAGCATTCTAGCTACTGCTTTCTTTCTTTCTTTTTTTAATTTATTGCGTAAAAAAAAAATCTGAATTTTCTCTCCATGTTTTTTTTCTATTAAATCTATTTAATTAGGATAGTTAGAAATAATAAAATTAGTTAGAAATAAAAAAATAAAATAAAAATAAAATAAAAATAATAATAAAAAAAGTTAGAAATAAAATAGAAAAAAATAAAAAATATATTTAGTATCTATTAAAGAGAAATTAAAGGATAGGAACGGGGGGAGATCAGACACCAGGACAAAGCGTAAACTGCTGACTGTATTTAACATGCAAATGATAGCATATATGTGAAAAGTCATTAAAATTCATAGCTGAAGAATTTTAAAGTATCAAAGCATAATGAAAAATGGAAGGTTATGTATAGAAAATCATATGTATCAAACCTTGTCCTTTTGCTGCTGGGGTGGCAGCAAATATTAGTTTCCAGGTGTCACGGGTTTGGCTAGGATAGAGTTTGTTTGTCTTTTCATAGAGCGCATGTGTGTGCATGGAGAAATTCCTAGATTTTGTCCTTCAGCTTCTGCTGTATCAAGGAGATGGACCCAGCTGTCTCCTCTCATCCCCTGAAGTTCTCATGTTGACCCAGCAGCACATGCTTACACACGCCTTCTCCTCCTGGGATCTGGGCCCAGGAACAAGCTGTCTTATCAGTTGGCTGTTTAGCAAATGTAATTACATCTGATGGAGGGAAAGGTCTTAATTATGTATCTTACACAGCATGTATGACACCAGTGATTTTCGCTTACAGAGCATGGCAGCTGTATTGCAATATTGTTCCTCAGGCAAAGAACCTCATCAGTGGGCCCTGCTAAGTGTATCAGCTGTGTAAAAGCCTTCCAAAGACAAAATGTAGCCTCTACAGGAAAAAATGTGATTGCAAATGGACGCGTTTTTCTTAAAACCAAGAAGCAGTAGCAATGCTTGGCTGTTAGGAGACCTCCCCACCCTGTTCTCCCCATATCCCTTGTGCAGCTTTGAATCAGAGATGCTTGTGAATTCCGCTCTTGAAATGATGAAAAATAGTGCTTCCAGCCATCTGAGATACCAAGGGTCCCAGAAATGTTATGCAGCGTTGATTTTGTGTGGAGATTAATGCACTGAACCGATTGTTCTCGTTCTTGCCATGGGGTTTTACTGGCCGAAGAACCAGAGAGCAGCATGCCCATTGCCTGAAGGAAAACCTAGCCCTGATCAAACATCCTGGTGCCTTGCAGCACCCCATGCACACCCTCTGTTCCTGCCGTAAACTTCTGTGCAACAAGTAAAGCGCTGCCAGCTTTACCTCACCAAGGGAGGGCCCCTGACTTTTGCTAGGCGATCCCCAGAGCCTCCTGAAAGCTGGAGCTGCCAAGTGGGACATATACTTTCCACCCTCTGTCACCTAAGGTTGAACATCAAAGCGAGGCAGGGAGCAGCGGGGCTGGGGAGAGCCATGCAGATGGGAACTTCTTTGATTTTCTTTCTTTCTTTTTTTCTTTCTTTCTTTTTTTTTTTCTTTGCCCATTCCAGGATATTTTCCAGCGAAAGCGGCACTCATCTTTCAGCCCAATTGAGCAGCTCAAGGCTGGGGCTTTTGGAGAAGAACTTGGAGGTGTAATAGGAAGAAAGTTTTACAACCTGACCCACAGAGAAAATCAAAGGGCTGCCATACACTCTTGGAAAAAGAAGACTTCTGCGGCTGCAGAGAGTTCTAGGAGTCATTCGGCTGGATTTGAAGACTGTCTGAAAGTCTCAAATCTGTCACCTAGGGCTGTATTCCCATTTAGTCCTTTCTGCTGAAAGGGAAAGGGAAGGAAGCAGCACATCAGTGCATAGGTGGGACCCTGCTGAGGGCTGTCGGATGCAGCAGCTGAAATTTGGAATGCCAGCTTCTGCAGGCATCACTGCACAGCTCCAGTGGTTCCTCTGTCTGGCTGACGAATTCCTGCAGCATTAGCAGCTTCCTTTGGGACAACACTGCTTTGAACTGTGGGGAGAGCTAGCTTGCAGGCTGCCCATTTGTTTTCTCAGGAACTTTGGCAATGCGGAACATTGTTGTTTCTTTGCTTTCATGGAACCACAATTTACATAAATACAAGAGGCAAAAGCCACATCTGAAAAAAAAAATGCTTTCGTAGATTTTTAACCATTGTTTCCTGTTGGGGTGTGATATCATTATGCTCAAATTTATCACTTCTGAGGAGCATTAGTGAATTTCCACGGTACTGAAGAACAGTCACTAACAGTAGGTGACTCAATTCCACGTTTGACTTTTCTAAAATGCTGTCCAAGCTAGTGGGAAAAAAAGGTGGGCACCTGGTATCAGTTTTATAATTGGGTTTTTCCACATGAGAATGGGAGTTTTGTGAAGACTTCATTAAAAGGAGTGGCCTCCTATTCTCCTGTCACCCATCAGTCTGACTTGCACATGAATGCCAGCATGCTGTCATACATTCTCCTCTCTTGTGTGCTGCTCTCTGTGCAAGCACATAATTGCCGAGTCGGCGAAATTATCCGCAATACCAGGAGTCTGCTTGTAAGTAGCTGCTGAGCACCTTCATTCTGCAAAGATTTGTGCTTGCAGAGCATGTGATAATAAATACTGACTTCTCTCTTGCTATTTTTTTCAGAACAAAACTGGAGAAAGTTGGTCGTGTAGGGGGACAGCTGCCACTGTGAGTACATTGGATTTGAGAGTATCATGAAACCAAACATAAATGTGTTTGCGCGCTGAATGCTAGCAATGCAGAATTGTAATGCTCACTCTTTTCATTTTCAGCCTTGTTCATGTCTTCCCATCCCTGAGGTAAGTCTAGATTTCAAGCTACTATAGATGTCTAAAACCTTCAGTGTTAACTGAGATTACCACTGGATTTAGTTATTCACTTTCCTCTTTTATACTTTTGCTTTCATTAATGGGGATGATATCTAACATACTGGTTGTGGCTGAGCACAGCACTTGTTGGGTAGTGGTGGGGAAGCTGCCAGACGTCCTCTCAGGATTGCTGCAGTCAGAAGCAAACATCAGGCCAAAGTCCTGCATGGGCTTACAAACCCAAAGATACAGGTGCTTGCTTTGGAAATCTCCCAAAGACCTTGTGCTGTGATTAGGTGCCCAAATACTTTGCAGATCTGTAGGGCAGGGACACCAGGCACAGGTGGCAGCTCTGGGTCTCTCCCAGTCCCATTGCACTCCGGTAAGCCTCACTGCACACTTGATGATTGCATGTTTTACAGCCACCCAAATTTCTTGTATCGGTTTTCAGTATAACACGTGCTACATTTCTTCATGATGTGCTGCCACATGAAGAAGCACGCATTTCTTCTTGCTGTGGATAAGCACCAAATGCATTCTAGCCACTTCCTGTCTCTTTTCCTAATCCATCTTTCATTTAACAGCCTGGCCATGAACTGGCATGCTTTGTGGAAGGAACCAAGCACATGATGGAGCACAACATGACTTTGAACAAAAAACTTTTTCTGCTTAATCAATCCTTCCAGATTCAACTGGATAGAAACCTCTGTGAAGTAAGACATTTATTGTTTTCCTGTATATCTTTGTCCACTTTCTGCAAGAGAAAGGGTTTTTATAACTTTTCTGCAGCTGTTTAAGTCAAAATGTGTTTTAAATACTTAATTTATTTTTTTTTAATGCAGGATGTAGATGTAGTAGCTGGAACTGGCATGAGGTGATAGAAAGCTGTTAACACTGACATGGGAAACAAGGAGGTGGTCTCTATGCCGCTGTGTCCTCTTCCCTTCTCCAAACCCTGCTAGTATCAGGGCCTTTAATCACAAAACTATGGGAAAGGAGCTTTCTTTAAAGTGCTTTTTCTGCTCATCTCAGAAGATGTCTCTTAAGCTGAATAATCGTAGAATCATAGAATGGCTAGGGTTGAAAGGAACCTCAAAGATCATGAAGCTCCAACCCCGCCGCTGCAGGCAGGGCTGCCAACCTCCACATTTAATACTAGACCAGGCTGCCCAACGAACCTGGCCTTCAACACCTCAAAGGACAGGGCATCCACAGCCTCTCTGGGCTGCCTGTTCCAGCACCTCACCACTCTCATAGTAGAGAACTTCCCCCCAGGTAATGATATAGAAGTTTGGAATAGATGTGCAGAAGCAGGATGGAGGGGGACAGGCAGGCAGGGACGTCCTTCTTCTCTGGAGCATTAGTTCTACTGCAGCTGCAATTTCTTCAGGGATTCTTGAGCACCAAACACTGCTGTGATCTGCGGCATCCTTGCACTTGAGGTGATGCTCACAAAGACTCCTGGATCCACAGGATCCTTTTCAGAGGCAATGAAACATCCTTTATTTACGTTCTGAGCAAAACTGTGATTCAGTGAGACAGGGGAGACAGCGATGCTGCAGCACCAAGCTCCTTGAAGCGAGCAGTGAGCTCACCAAGGTGAATGCTGTCAGAGCCATGCAGCAGCCACAGGGTTCTGCTCTCACCCAGCTCTGCACCCTGCTGTTTCATCTAAGTACTTCATCTTTTTGCGTACAACCTTTCATAACCCAAACTTTATTGTTCCTTCTACCGCAGAGTCTGACAAGTGGAAAAAATTGCAAGTACAAGACCAAGGGAACTGTGAGGACGTTTCTGGAAAAAATCCTGAAAACCTATCAGGAAATCCATAAATCAAGAGTTTAATTGTTTTAAAGAAAAGTTAAATAAGATGAAACTCTGCAATAAGTAGGGGGGAGGGAAACATTATTTATTGTATTTATTGTCCATCTGAAAATTCAAAGGTAGAAATAACGACTGTTAAAATCAATAAAGCTGCTTATGTGAGCAACGGTATTCAGGAGTCTTCATTTTAAGTGTTTCATACTTGTTAAAAGGTTTGAACATCTGAGTTTGTATCAGTGAATATTGCAGTGCTTTTGCAAAGCTCAAGTCCATCACTTTAATTCATGTGAGACAGAACAGCAAAATGCATTTGTGCTTCTGAAGATCTTGAGCTGGTACCCATTCCCCTCCCTTCTCAAGTACTTTGTTGCTGCAGAACTCCGAGGCTTCCATTTGTGCTTGTTAATGTTTTCATGACTTCTTTTTATTTCATTCTAACCAGTGCATAGTATCCAAAATGTTTGAGGACTTCTGATGTTAAGAGAAGTTCTCTGTTTCCTATCTGCATCAGTTTTACTTTTTGATATGATCTGTGCACCGTGAGTAAGCAGCTTAGCTTCTTTCTGGCAAGGTTGCAGACTTTCCTGCCCATAGCTGCTTCGTTCTTTCGTTCAAGTAGTGAAGAACTCATGAATGCCTTAACAAACAAAGCAAGAGGATTACCTACAGTGAATTATGAATTCTTAATGGGCTCACATGCTTGGGACTTGTAGCTCACTGTTTCTTTCTCAGGACATACTTAATGCTGGCTTTGAAGATCCTTCTAGTGTCATGAGCTCAGATATGCCACTCGGCTCAACAGAATTGAGACCAAAAGGCAAATAGTGTCCAGTCAAATCGCTTCTGCAATACGGCAATGGGAAACTCTAGCAAAGAATGTAAAAATCAAACTTAACTATTGCAAGACACATCTGCAGAATATCTACTCCTGTCCCCTCAGCTCCGCTCTGCTCAAAGTTGAGATGCCTGCAGGCCCCTTCTCTCTCTCTTTCTCATTTGGTTTGTGACAGACTTGTGAAACTGCCAGATAAAAACAAAAGAAAACAGATCAATTGAGGTACTTAATTACTGTAACAAATAGTTTTTTTTCTGTTATCTCAGTGATCTCTGTCTAAAAGCTCTCTAGCAGGCTGTGTTGTACTACACTCTCTGATAGAGAGGAAGCGACATGGGGACAGCAGAGGTGAAGAGGGTCAGAGGTTTGATATACAACATTTGCAAAGTAAATTATATTGTGGAATAGTTTTACAGTGGGAAATTTATAATCAACTCTGATTTTAGGAATTAACCCTTCATCCAACTAGCTATTCAAACCTGTCAGGTACCCGTGGCAAAGAGCACGCTGATTTTCAGATGTGGAGATCGGTGTTTGTCTTGCTTCTGTGTCTCACCATCAGTTTCCAGGAGGCTTTGAATAATTTGCTTTAGGATTTCTGAGACAGAAACTCTAGAATTTTGAGGATCCAGGAATTGGGGTGCCTCCTTATCTTTGCACATATTACATCTTCCTTCTGGCATCTCTGTCTTATTAGAGTTAGCTGTTGGCAGTGTACAGACCAATTCCTTACTACAGGCTGCCAAAATCTGTTTTGAAGGCTCTTGAACAACTGCTTAATTCTCCTGCAAGGAGATCCTGGAGTCCTGTGACACCAGTCAGCATAAACACTTTCTTCGAAGGGTTTTGTTGCTGAGAGCAGTCAGCCACAAGATCTGCAGTGCCATGGCTGTAATTTCTGCCTTAATTCAGGCATTCATGTAGTAGGATGGTTGTTTTTAAAACTTCTGTGCTGTCTTCAGAATCCTACCCTCTATAGAACACCATGATCCTCTGCAAGACAAGTCCAAGACACTAGCAGTGTCAGAGACCTAATAAGCTGTCTCCAATGGCAGATAGGAGATCATAGATTTAGAAGATACTTTTGGAGGGACTTGATCTTGTTTTATTTTCTAAGCCTCTTGTACCTCTGTAGGAACAAGGTCTATGTAATAGCATGGGAAGGAGGGGCACTGGGCTGCCATTCAAGGGCTTTCCTGCAATAGTTTACATAGCATTTAAAAGCAGTTTTATGTATTTGTATGGTCTTGTTTCCCAATTTAGAATGGAAGATTTCCAAGGGTTTTATGTGCATCTCCCATGGAAACAACATAGTCCTTATCAACAAAGTACAGCATTTTCACGGACACATGATCCAGGCTGCAAGCTGCACACCACGAGTCAGTTCAAACCAGAATCCTTTGTCTTACATAAACATCTGCAGGTACTCCTGAATGCTCATAGTACTGCTCAGAGATACTAGAGAAATGTCTTCTTCCTTTTGGGGCACAGAATGGACTTTAGCTCAGCATCTGCACGGCTCAGCACCCAAAGGGGTGAAGGGCTGGATTGACACAACGGATTTTCGTCCTGATTCAAACATTGCCCTTACAATCAAAGGTGTTTACAGAAGAGTAACATGTCTGAATTGTTTCTGCTATCTTGAATCTAGTAGTGCAGTAATACACGAGAAAATTCAACACTAATACTAAGCTACATTGTAGAACAAAGTGACAGCAATCAGACTGTGTGACCAATAAGAAAGTATTAATAAAGGTCTGTGTGAAATACATGTGAGATTTCTTTTTAGTCATGTCAGAATCATAATCACCATCAAGAAGCTTTACAAGAAAACGGATGTCTTTGATTTATTTATTGCATTAATATCTTCAGCTTTTCTTTTGACAACTTTCAGACTGAACAACTATTTTCCAGGAGTAATAGGTCAGTGAAAAGCCCAGGAGTGAGCGGAGTTTCCCCTGACTCCCCACAAAATTGGAATTGTCAAATAACAAAAGAAGAGGGAAATCATGACTGAAGAGATGCAGATAATGATCAGCCTACTTCTGACTTTGCAAGCAGCCTGTGGGAGAGAAGAGAGATTTTCTGTATGACACCAACTTCAGGCAGGATATAAATCAGCCATATAGATATATAAATGTTCCATGGTAGAAAAAGTGTCTCAGCCTCATTTTCCTGCTCCCATATACATTTGACATCACATTACTAAGTAAAATGCAGGAGAAAGGAAAACACAAAGACCTAAAACATTCCTGTTGATACAGAGTATTTTTGGCACGTATGTTGCACTACCAGAGTGCGATTAGAAATAAAGGCTGTGGTGTTTGCAAGAGAGGAAAAGTGCAAAAATGCATTTGATCATTATCATCAACTTAGAGACCCAAACCCCTAAGGACCAGGAGCTCTGGTGAATCTCATGATATTTTAAGAAAATTGGCATTGAAGACCCAAAAATTCCTTTCATCAGAGACTGACAGATGCAGCAAATGCTGCAGAACAGTTTGAGGGAAGAGGAAAGGGAAAATTAAATGCTTTATAGCACAGCCTCCCTGCTCCTCACAGTCTCTGGTATTGAGGACAAGATGGGCAAGGAAAGCATAATTTTGTGCAGCTTTCACCACGATCCTTTTACTTACCTGTGTGCAGTTAAGAAAAGCTGTGTGTATAGATCACATATCCCGAATATTTCAATATAGGACGCCCTTTCATATGGGATGCAAAAATGTTCAGAGAAATCTAGAAGACTTCTTGGCTTAGATGGAAGCTGCTGCTCAGTGTTGCTGTTTGAAACTGATCTTACCACCAGCTTATCTTTGAGGCAAGCCTTGGGGCAGACTGGGAGACCAGAAGATTCTAATGACTAGTGTGTATTTTGTCCTGTCAGTTGTCTCCAAGAGAGGTCCAGGAGCTGGAAAGATCTTTGGCACTGGAACAACCTTGTTATGGGGAACTTAGAACCAGAGTATCCCAAGCAGTGAACTGAGAAATCCCCTTGCATGAAAGGAAACTACCAACCAAGTGGAGCAGTGTGGGTGAAACAGGGGCAAGAGCTGCATGTGGATTGCAGGAATGTGTTGCTGCCAGTCCCAAGGCTGCAGCCTTTAGCTGGCACTCATTTATACTTATTTGATACAAAGAATTAAGACATAATGAATGAAGAAGAAGAACTATACGAAAGCCTGGTCTGACATGTTTTTGATACTAGAAATGTTTTGTTACAATGACATGTCCTGCTAGAGTTAATTTGCTTGAACACGGATAGCTTCAGCAGTTGTGTGGCTGTGCAGTTGCAAAGGACCAACAAAAAAAAACTCTTGGTTTTCCATCTGACTCTTCACCTGAGAGAAGTGTAAGAACAACAGGACTATACTTCCTTAGGTGCCCTCAGCTAAGTAAGTTAAAGCATAATGTGGAATTGTGCTTTGCCAAGTTGTCAATTTGTGTGCCCACAAAGCCCAATTTTAAATGAATTCTTCAGAGGTACTTTTTCAAGCAACACCAGGATGTCACTTGCAGCAACATGTTTAATCCTCTCAACATATATGAAAGAAAACCTGGCATAACTGTCACTCTTTAGAAGAACTGTCTGACCAAACAAGATGTAATAGTTGTCTCTGCAATGAGTTCTTAATGAGTCCTTATAGAACATTTTTCGTATCGTTTAAACAGTGAAACACTGCCATCGTAGTTCTATGGTTGGCACTCTTCTAGCTCCATTACAAAATGAAATTCAGTTATTGCCATGTGTTGGTATCATTTCATGCTTTTGTAGATGTGTATCTACAGTTATCCCTACCAAAGTTCTTGATCAACCTTTATTGAAAATGTTTGGAAGACCATTTACTGCAGATTAATACATGCGCATTAGAATGACCAAAATCCATACTCAGAGAATAACAACTTAATCCTACCATGTACTCTTTCCCAAAAAGGACCATCCAGTCCTGTAATTTGGCTACATTTATAACAAAAACCCACACAGATAATAGTAAAGGTTATCTAAAAGTGTACCGAGACAGAAATCAATTCCAGAAGCAGCATCAAATCACAAAAATATTTTGACAGTGAAAAGATACGGCCTTGAGAAAGTCTTCACCTATGCTTTTCTGACTGTGTTTGTGTTTACATCCAGGCTGTTGTACCACATGCTGTCCTGACAACATGAGACATGTTCATAACTGTTCACCTGGCTTGAGGTCTAGCCTTGTTATGGCAGTTTTTTCTTTGATCAGTTCCAAGCTTTTAAGATTTTCAAAATTAGACCGTGCAAAATTTCTTATCCCAACAAGTCATACAAACACAATGATGATATGCAGGTGTGGTGCAATTAAATTAATGATTAGATTGTTTAATAGCTCAGATGTGCAGATTATAGGTAATGATTAATTACGTGTGGCTTTCCTTTACAAGTTTCAAAACCATATATCAAACCTGACAGATAACCACGTGATCGGCGGTTCGGTAACCAAACTTAGATTAGGAAAGCTCCCTTCTCCTGCCTACAATGCCTTTCATAGAATCCAAAAATCAGTGTAAGAGAATCAACTCCGTGCATCTGGAAACTTGTGCATGTCCCCAAACATCCACTTCCAGATCCCAAACACCCACTTCCAGATCCCAAACACAATCCATGATAGAGCTCTAGGAATCAGCCCTGTGGCTCCTGATAACTCATCTTTTCTCACAGGCCCCAAATTCATTGCAACACATCACTGATGTGTGGCCCAATCTCCACTGCATTTGTATCGGTGCTATCAGACACAGCTATGGAGGGGATGTTCTTCAGGATGCAGCCCAGCTGTGTTTGAAGGGCACTAGTTGTACAGACAGAAAACCTGAATGCATTTAAGAAGTCACAAGGTCAGAGAACAACAAGGAGAGTGTGCAAAATAGACACAAGAAATCCAAAAGCCAAATCAAGCACGACTGCATGATGCAACTGCATAATGCAACAGATCCTCCTGGAAACTGTGCTAGGGCACATGGACGGCAGCAAGGTGATATGAGACAAGCAGCATGCCTTCAGCAATGACAAGTCCTGCCTCATCAACCTAGTGCCTTCTTTGGTGGAATAATTGCATCAGTGGACAAAGGAAGAGCCACTGATGTCATCTATCTGGACTTCAGTAAGGCCATTGACATGGTCCTCCACAAGATCCTTCTCTCTAAATTGGAAATAGGTGAATTTGGTGGGAGGAATGTTCAGTGCTTGAGCAGTGGGCCCAGGAGAACCAACCTCATGAAGTTCAACAAAACCAAATGCCAGGTTTTGCACCTGGGTCGTGTCAATCTCCACTATCAATACAAGCTGAAGGACAAGAGGATTGACCATAGCCTTGTAAAAAAGGACTTAGCAGTACCAGTGGATGGCAAGCTGGACATGAGCCAGCAATGTGCCCTCACAGTCCAGAAAGCCAACTGTACCCTGGGCTGCATCAAAAAGAAGCATGGCCTTCTACTCTGTGCTGGTGAGAGCTCACCTGGAGCACTGTGTGCAGAACACAGGAAAGATACAGACCTGTTGGAGCATGTCCAGAAGAGGGACACAGAAATAACCCAAGGGATGGAACACCTTCCCTGTGAGGACAGGCTGAGAGCTGGGTCTGTTCAGCCTGGAGAAGGCTCCAGGGAGACCTGAGAACACACTCCCTAAAGGGGGGTATGTGAGAAGAAAGGGGGCAGATTCTTTAGTAGAGTCTGCTGTTATAGAATGAGGGGAAATAGTTTTAAACTAAGAGAGGGAAGATTTGGATAGGTTATAAGAAAAAAGATTTTTCTGATGAGGCACGGGTTGCATAGAGAGGTAGTGGATGTTCCTGGAGACATCCAAGGTCAGGCTGGAGGAGGCTCTGAGAGCTCTGATCTAGGTGTAGGCGTTCCTGTTCATTGCAGGGGAGTTGGACTAGATGGCCTTTAAACATCCCTTCCAACTCAAACAAACCCTATGATTCTATGAACTATAAATTACTGTGTCACATAGCACCTGTTGGCACAGTAAAGCGAGTTTGCACTGGTTCACAGACCTGGGATGAACTGAAGGGCTATTGGAATGTGTGCTGGTCGACAGAGTTTGACGAAACAGTGCAAGGGACCTGGCATACCCTTGGGCCAGACATGGCAGTTTACTTTTACAGGATGTTTGCTGTTGATTCCAAGGAAACGTATTTCCCTGAAAGCTACAAATTAAACATCAACATATCTGGATCCAAATCTAGCTACCGAACTGCCAGCAGTTATCTCGCAATGGTCTTCGCTAGCAGCAGAGTGAGATACAGTAGATAGGTTTACAAGAAGAAGCTGCCATGCCATGTTAGGCTTACTAGTTGTGTTCATTATAACAAAGTAAATGCAAGTACACTTAATGCTACGAATTCTGGGGTGAATTTCAAATAGAGTCGAATTTTGGCTAGCAAAAGACTCCTTGCTGGCCAGGCCCTGCTGGCAGGGGTATGATGTGGGTGAGTGCTGATAGCAACAGGTAATATTAGCTTTGAGACTAATCGTGAATGTGAGCACTCAGGAGTGTAAAAAAGATATTTTTAGGCCAATGTAAGGGTATTTGCTGCAAGCTATGATTGTTGTTATTTATTTCTATCAGTGATTTCTCTTATTTGGTAACTGAAAGATGTGTGTATGTAAATATGTGGATAGATTAATAAGCACACTTACAAGTCTCACACACATACATATCCTCACACATTTAGGCTTTATTAGGCTGCAGAAATTTCATTGTTAAAAAATGAATTCTGCAGATAATACACGACTTCCCTCTTGTGACCAAGGGATGCTATAGCATCCCTGGAAGTTCAAAAAAGACACCCAAACCCAGGACTAACAGAGAAAAAATCCCTACAAGGTATGCTTAAAAATCTCTGCAGGGCAAAGAAGCAGTTTAAATTACAGAGACTATGCCAGTTCTGTAGGGTTTTTTTTGTTGTTGCTGTTGTTTAGTGGCCACTGATCTAACATTTTCCAGTGTTTACTGCATTTGTATAGAATAGAAAAAAGAATTAATAGAAACATTACTCTGAAAAACATTACCACAAATATGAATCAAAAGGAAAGATAAAGCTGATGAAGGTAAAGGTTATTTTATCCACACCTGAACCCTAGGCCTGAAAGACAAAATCTGAGGAGGGTGGAGGAAATTGGTGAAAACTCTTTCTGCGTTTTATCTTTATTATAGTTTTTCTTCCTGGCAGAGGAATCTCTTCTTAATATTTTTCACATTCCTCATGACTTATGGTTCCACCCGTGCCTTGGCTTTCCCTCTCCCATCTCTGTACATTCAGATGGTAGCCCTGCACTCTTCTCGGGCCATGCATCTCTTCCTCCACTGTCTGTACATTTCCTTCTTATCCCTCACTGTGACCTTGTTCAGCCATGCTGGATTCCTGCTTTCTCCGTCTGATTTCTTATGCTGGGGAATGGATACTCTCAGAAAGGTGTCCTTAAAGAGCTGCCAGCTCTGTTCCATTCCTTTGTCCCTAAGAACAGTTTCCCAGAGGATCTCATCCAATAATTCCTTAAACAGCTGGAACTTTGCTCTGCTGAAGCTCAGGGTCCTGACTGTGCTCTTTGCCAGACCCATATTTCTCTATTGATAGATTTCTGGTGCCCTGTTTGCAGTTTAGTGGATACTTTTATACCTATTATCAGCTTTCTCTGAAAGACAGGTCTAGGCAGTATACGTATTAAAAAATAAAAGAATATATGTACTTCAAATGCTCAGAGCATAAAATGATAGAATTATAACACAGCTGGAGTTACTTCTATTAATGATTTGTGTTCATTTATGTAAATAAGCAATTGCTTTTGTTTTTATTTCAGATTCAATGTGGAAACATTTACAGAGCTTGGGTAATTTCTGATCCTGAGGCAGTGTGTCTCTCACTGCCTGCCTGTGAAGCAGCTGGTGTCCAGGAGGAGCTCACAAGCCTCACAGCAAGCATGACATACTAACCTACTTTTTGAGTATGATTGCCAGTTGCTACTTCACCCTGCTCAGTTCAGTTTTAAATCATTAGAACCGCAATGTTTGATTGTACGAAGTTTGAGTATTTGGGTTTTGAACGGAGAAGGGCCGTGAAGTAGCTGTTTCCAGTACATGAGTCTTCCTGAAGTCAAGTCGTCAAACCAAGAGCAACAAAGTGTACTTATTTGTCTGAGCAGCTACAAAAGAATCTACTTAGTACTGCAGGATGTTCTCGTGAATCCTCATCCAAAGCCCCGCACTGTTGGCCTTTTCCCTCTAATGTGATCTTTCGAGAGTTCAAAAAGGCGAGCATATGCAACAACAAGCACCCTTCGGTTATGGCAATATTACTGCTGATTAAAGTACACAAAGAGTATGTTACAAAACCTGCGTGAAATACTGTGGTGACTATTCCCATTACCATCATAAGCTTGAGACGAGGCAGAATATCTTTCTGCAGATCTGCCTCCAGGAGACACAACCGCAGGATGAAGGCTAAGCCCCACTTTGGATGACGTGAGCAACTCAGTCATAGGGTCAGAGAAGGAGGGCATATGTCCTTCCCTGCCTCTTATGCATGAGATGAAATACCTGGAGACACATGCAGCAGCTCAGTGCAGAGCACTGCTTTATACCTGGAAGATAAACAGAAGGAAGAAGCTGCTGGTGTGTGCCCACTTTTTGCAATTCCAACAAATTCAGAACTGGTGTGGTGTTTTTTTTTTTTCTTCTCATATATATTCTTCTCTGCAAGCATTTTATTGCAATTACATGTAATAAAATGCATATGTTTCTATATTACTCCTCCCCTCCTTTTGTTTTCATTTTAAGTTGGATCAGATCAGAAGAGGAAACTCATGTACACAGTCTCAAAGTTCTGCCAATATCAGTCTTTAAGTATGTTTGAACCTGTTTCCATGCAGCAGCCCAAAGGTTATTGGCGGTGCACCAAGAAACCCATGACTGGCAGATTTAGACACAAGCTACAAATCCCCATTAATCTCTGTTTACAATCCATCCTCTACTACTATCTGCAGATAGTAATTCTAGAGCTAACTGTGCTTTTTGGTAGCAGGACTTTGTATCAGTTTATACATCAGGAACAAAAGACTTGAACAATTATCCAGGAGACTCAGCCTCCTGCTCTCAAGTGCGAATGCAGCTGCCAACAGCCATACAGGTTGGACCATTTCTGGTAGGTTTTCTAAACTCAGCAGATTTTTTTAAACATGCAGCAGGTTTTGCCATTCTCTTTGAGGAATTTACTCTGTACTCTGAAGGTGTCAAAATCTCTGCATGATGAATTTTCCCTCTGTTTGTTTCGCTAGCCCTGAAACCGGCTCTGTTTCTGTTTCCCAGATTGGTTTGAAGAAGCCTTACTTGAGCATCACACCAACAGTTGCATTTTCACAGCTTTGCTATTACAGAGGGAGATAAAAATCTACCACCGAAACACCTTGAGCACATTTATTGTTATCTCTTTCTACGATGCTATAGAGGTTTTGTTGTTACTCATTGCTCTGTGCAAGAGCCAGGAGATCTGCTGTGTGCGTTTTGTATTAACAAATATCCGATAACTCAGATGCTCCTACGATCACAAAGAAATGCTGATTAACGTGATGCTGCACATCCATACAAATAAAATCTGCTGCTCATTACACCTTAGGTCTTGAAATAAAGGGGAGCTTTTGCAAGCAGAAATCCAAGACCTCAAGCAAGGCGGCCACGCTGTCAGTTCTGGGAGACACATCTTTCCTTATGGAGGGATCTCCGTCTCCACCCAGCTGGGAGAAAGAAACACTCTTACTGCTTGTAGGTGGGAAATGGGGGAGCACACAGAACAGCTGGCACACAAGCAAAGCCACCTGTGCACCCACCGCCTCCCGCCCTCCCATTTTAGCAGCGAGGCGAGGCTCGCCGGGCGCGAAATGGCGTCGCCGCGTCACGTGCCGCTAGTTTGGCGGGGTGAGGCGCGCTTGCGCACTGCGCGCCGTGCCGGGGCTGGGCGCGCGTCGGCCCCTCCCCTCTCTCCGCTTCTCGGCCGGCGGCGTGGGCAGGTCGCTGGGCTGGCTGCGAGCTTCTCTGCGACCCTGCCCGTGCGAGGAGCCGCGCGAGGAGGCGGTGAGCTGCGGGGCGGGGAAGGGGGCCGTGGGGATCCCGACCTGGAGGGAGGGGAAGGAAGCGGGCTTGGGGAGCGGTACCCAGCCGGGCCTGCTGGGGACCGTCGGCGCCGGGCGGCTGTTGGCTCTGGCGGCGGGGCTCGGGCCTCTGCCTGCCCGGAGCTGTCGGCTCAGCCTGACGGGAGCTGCCAGGCTGCCGGAGAGAGCTCTTGTGAGGAGCTGTGGGGTTCTGGGTGTGTCGCTGAGGAAAAGAAAGGACGTCTTGGGGGTTGTTCGCAGTTGGGAAGGGGGGTGTTGAGGTGAGAGCTGCTTTATTTTTAAAGCGGTGCAGCAGTCGAGCTCGCACAGCTAGGCTTCGCCGCCTAGATAACGCTCAAGTGGCATTACAGCTGTATTTCTGCAGTTAGAGCTAATGCGAACGCTCGAATGCAACTGAACGCTGTTGTTTTTAGGTCTCCAAGGCTTTGTCGTAAGCGTATTTTTAAGTGGTAAATCCCTGAGGAGACAGCTGAGGTTGAGAAAGATGAGGATTGATTGAAAACAATCCTGCCCAGAAGCAGAAATGTTCCCCACGCCCACCCGTAAAAAGGCTGCTGTGTCCTAAATGAAGGAAAAGCTTAATCTCGGACCTCACTGCATTCGGTGGGTGGATCTTCTGAGTTTTAGGCTTGAAATACGTTTCTGATCTCTTTGTGCTCTGCCAGAACTCAGCAGTTCAGCCCTCTGCTGTGTCACCCATCTCAGCAGCTCTGTGGCACTGCCTGCATGCAGTACCTGTTCTTGTTTCCCAGGCAGGTTCTAATGTTCTGAGAATGATCACATTGCTATCAAAACGTGATTTCCTGAAGGCTATTTGATTAACATGGCAGGTATTTCAGCTGGTAAGGGCAGATCTGTAAACTGGCATCCAATTTTTTTTTTAGTATCTCTATTGAAAATCAATTTTATGCTATTTTATTTTTTCAATTACAATTGAGCCTTGGCGTTAAAAACTGCAGGTGGAATTTAAATTGAGAAAGCAGTTATGTGGCCTGAACGTGTGATGTGGGTTCTTTTTTATTATTTTTATTTTTTTGCAACTGAAGTTTGAGCATGGGAAACAGTGAACAGCTGCTAGCTTAACTAAGCCACTGCTTGCCACTTCTTGGAGTCCCCTGCTTGGAATCCCTTATCGTGGGAGACTTTTGCAAGTCTGAATTTTAGCAGAAGTTTGTGGTTCTGTTACCAGGATAAGCTGAAAAAACAGCTATTGACCTTGAACTTTCCAGGATCCCTGCTGATAATGTGGATTTGGGTTTGTTTTGGTAGGATAACGTGCAGCAGACTTCAACAGCAATACATCGAAGTCAAACGTGTTTATAGTGGAAAACAGCTGTGTGAACTAGTGCACCTGTATTTGATATTTTCCTCTACTCGAATGAGGGTGTGACTAGACTTGCTGAACCCCATCAGTTTATTGAGTATTTCAACTCTGCTGCTGCTGTTTATCTTTGATAATAATTTGGGTAGCTCTCGAGCAGCTCTGTTAAAGAGGAGCTTGCTTCATGAGCACTTAATTACGGTCTGTAATTAGTAGGAAGTACTCAGCTGTTAAAAGTAGAAAGTTTTAAATCTTTGTGGTATGCCAAATACTGAAATCCAGAGATAGAATAGAGGGGTAGGTTATTATTTTTTTTTTTCTGATGAAGATCAAAGTATTTGCATGAGAAGGGCTCAGTTTTGAGAGTGCTTTTATAAAAAGCAGTTCAGCGATGTGCTTGGGTGTAAAGCTTAGTGACTGTTTATGATGAAAGACAGTGGAACACAAACTTCTCTGAATACTTCTCCTTGATGTATTAAAAGCAAGCAGCTTGAAGGGATATAAGGGGCTGTTAAAATAAATGCCCTGATATGGTAGGTGATGGTAGACCTGCTAGCTTGGGCAGGCTGTCACTGCTCCCTGGGAACTTTTAAACAGGGAGGAGGAGGCAGCAGGCTGAGAGATTTGTTAATGATGGACTGCAGTTCATGGCCTGCTCCTTGCTGTGTGACTGTGTGCCAAGGGCTGGACTGGGTGGTGACTTCATGCTGCTGGCATGGTTGATGGTAGGAAGCTGTGCCATGTGGTAGAAGTGAATGCTTGCATTTAGGTCATCTGTCATATAGATCCCTGGGCTGATAGCCTTGCCAAGAAATAGAGAAAGGCAGAAAAAGTATTTTTTGTGTGCTTTTTTTTTTTTAATTCTCTATTTTCCACAACTCTTAGATTATGGTAACAGTTACAGGCAGTGTTGTTTAACAGACTTCACAATTAATAGTAACTATAATGCAAATATTGAAAGCATGCTGTTTACACTGTACTATTGACAGTGTACAATGTAAATGCAGTTGCAACACTTGTTTCACATCAATTTCGGGCTTGACCTGACCTCACAGTTCTATCAGTAACAGTATTTGCAATGTGAGACAAGTTACTTTGTGTCAAGATGATTCCTCAGAGACCATTCTTGTTAGCAAGAAAATGTTTAAATCAAAATCCAATTCCTATTACTTTTGTATGGGATGTATTAGTAGGTTTTTGTTTTAATTACTAAAGATTTTCATTTTTGGCATTTTATCTGGACAGGAGAGGAAAGCAGACAGATGGTTCTGAGTGCCCCATGGCTGCAGCTACATCAGTTCATTCATTTCTTGCCTGTTGTCACTTGGAAGCATTCTTCAGGTAAGAAAGCTGCTTCGAAGTACTCTGTGTGGTTTATAAACTTACCCTTAATTAACTTCTGCCTAAAATCTTTAAACTGCATTCAGTGTTTTGTTCTCTCTGCTGTCATTTGTGTTCTGTTCACACACGTCATTATGAATCTGCCTTTTGTGTTAGCCACTGAAAGCACTTCTGCAAGTGAATGTGATCTGTATGTGCCATGCGGAGTTAGGAGGCCCGTGGTGAGCAGGGTACATGCAATACCTGTAAATCCTATGTGCAACACAAGGCCACCATAAATTACAAAATTCTCCAGGTGTGCCATCTGCAGACGCTTCTGCAAATGCAAATCAACTCTAATTACAAACATGATTGTACAGGCCTTGAATTTTCTTCTGTGAGCGAGCTGAGCAACATTATTTGCAAGGCATTTAGCGTTTGAGTTTGGTTTTGCTTAAGAGATAAGGGGCTGCTGCTCTGTTGTGTTTGTATCTAAAACATGTGCTGTGTCTGTGTTAAATTATAAGGCTGATACTAACTGTGTAGTTTTTAAAAGATGATGTTATGACTTAGGACTCGGGACAATCTAAAGCCTGATGTCCCTGGTTTTTAAAAACAATTATTAGAAAGTTTAGCAATAAAAATCTACTAGAAATCTTATTTTTAGTTGAAGAGACAACTCTGAAAGCATCCTAATGTTGTAATGCCTTTCAGATTTTAAATCTGTGTTTTCATTTTGAACTTATTGTAGTTTAGCCAGGTGGGTGTAGCTGTTCCTATAACTTTCCATTGAAACTTCTTCAAATACTGTCCCATGGGTAACTGATTTTGGAGGTCTCAGGTATACCTTACAGCAGACCAAGATACTCCTTCATGCTATTATTCATATATTAGCAGATGGGAGCATATCCATTCATACATCAGTGTCTTTTGCTTCACATAGAGTTTAATTAGCCAAAGTAGTTTTACTGACATGTTTATAGTGGTGCACTAAGTACACTTTTATGGTACAACTGAATAGCATTTTAAACTAATAGTACTTACATCTTACAATATTAGGGGTTGTATCTTTAATTATTGTACACAGAGAGCAGAAAAAAAGACAACAGTACTTATTATCAAGGTGCATAACTTCCTAAAAAAAAATATATATATATGCATATATATATATATATACGCACACATATATACAAATCAAGAATTCAGAAGTGTTTTCTTGCTGCATAAGAACACTGATGTGGATAAAACTGTAGGTGATGCTAAATCTAGATTTATGCTAACACGTGCACCTTTCCATTAGTTAGATGATAGTTGTCAGATGACATTTGGTAGAACTAATTTCCTTTCCACTTTTGTTGTTCTGCTGCCATATCTGCCTTACAGCACAGTGTACTATTCCTCTCAGAATTGGTTCCAAAACTGACCTTAGTCCTTCCCTTGGGTCTCCCAAACTTTGCAGAACAGTTTTGTTTTTTTGGTCAATGGCTTCGCAGGTCAGTTCATCTTTTGGGACCCATCCCTGCCTTCTGGTTAAGGAATCCTTGCACACATACAGGATGACTCAACAGTGGGATGGATGTTCAGATACCAAAAAGGTGCTGGTAACTTGACAGGAACTTCCACATTCTTTGGAGGTATGTGTGCATGTAAATGTTTCATTGACTACTACCCTGGTTATGTCACGTGGAACTATTATTTACTTCAATTAAGTTCTGAAATAGAAACAATCATCATCTTACCTACTTTTCCTCATTCAGGTACTCGAAACAAAATAGGCATTTACACCTTCATAGTGAATATTAGGGCTTCACGTGTGGTGAAAGCTTTGTTGTAGATAACTGGTGGAACTTTTTGCTGATCTTGCAAAGTAGGACAGTGTAATTTTGCTGCATTAAAATGTACTGCAGTACTAAAGGTAAAACTTGCAGAATTATCAGTGTTAAAGGTATGTAGCAACAAGGACAAATTGTGGCCACTCTCTGTCACTGAGAGTGTATATATTATATGTACCATTTGTGCCTTGTCACATCGTTTTGGTCTTTGGATGTACTGAATCTCATGCATAGCCTGGCCTTTGGGGTGGGGGGATGGTGGCTTTTCTGGTGTTTTTTTTCTATGTCAGGACCTCTTTGTGGGAGCTAAAGCTGCACCTTCTGAAGCTCAAGAAAGTTTAAAAAGAAAGTGAACCCTAATTTCTTGTTTTCAGGACTTAACATTCTACTGAGATGCTATAGATAGGCATGAGAATAGCAGAAGCATAGAAATGCTTCTCTAATTTTTTTAGCTTCTCTAATTTTTTTTGTCTTGACCTCAGTTTTAGAAAATAGCTGGTTTCTTCAGCACCTTCAAAGGAGAGAGGAGGGAAAAAAATTAGATGGTAATTGACTCAAACTAAACTTAGCTCAGCTACCAGTAACTGAAAGAGAGAGTGTGTATTATGCAACTGTTGATTACTACATCCACCTGTAATACTTCGGAATGCCTGTTCATTGTGTGACTTAACTCAAAAGTCATAAAACGTTGTCACGTAGATGACAGTTTGAATTATGTGGATGATAATGGTAGTGGCAAAGTGTTTATTCATGCTGAGCTTTCATCTTCATTACATAAGTAATACTAATGTAGAAATACTGCTTTGTTTTGAAGCAGGGTATGTTGAAATGTATGTGTACCACTCACCATTTTCTCTGAGTTGCAGGCTTTCCCCAGTTGTTACGTAAGGCACGTGTCCATTCAGGGAAGAACAGATCTAGTTATTAAATATAATGCAGTGTTAATACTTATTTCTCTGTGGGTATTACTTGTTTCTATCATAAATGTAGCCTTAAAGAGACTGAGGTGAAAATTTCTGCTGGAATAAGTTCCTTGGTGGTTGAGAGAGTTTGTTATGTCAAGCATTAGAGAAGCTGGTCATGCAAACAGCTCTGAGTTGTGTAGGCTCTCCTTCCTCTCTTCTCAAAGGAGGCGTGTGCTTTCTTTTTCATAAGAGTGGATTGTTATAGTTGTATGTCAGTCACCTCAACAGCCTGCAGATAGGATGTGTGAGCTGTGGAAAATATCAGCATTTTCGACAGGGTGGTCTGGCTTTTGATGAGTGTTCCTGGGTTGTTTTGTTTTTTTTTCCATCATGAGATACTAAGGAAAAGTTTCACCCTAAATGTCAAATACATGCTGTGCTTCTAACTTAGTCCAACATTTTGGGTATTTAATATACTGAAGTCAGAACTGTGATTGAGTTGCTCTCTTTTAAGAGCTGAGAGCAAACACTTATACTCTTCTTAAGTGCAAGATAATGCAGATATGTGATTTTTTTAATATCCTGTCAGAGAGAGCAGAGAAGAGGCTTGCATTGGGCAGAGGTCAAGGGTTAGTGTGGTGTTTACAGGGTTAGTGTGGTGTTACAAGATGGATATTTTCTGTGTGCATGGAGCAGTGATCTCCAAAGGCCTCACTCGTGCTGTGATGTGTGGCCTTTAGGAGCAAAAAAGTGTGTAAGTCAGTGGGCTTTACAGCTGCCTGAGAATCATGATAAACCAAAGAACTCAAGACAAGGGGTAGAATAAAAGAAAATGTGAACATCAGACTAAATTTGTCTGTGAATATTTGAAATTTACCAGATCTTTATTCTTATTGCTGCATTTTATTTTTGGAAATGCATCAGAAAAAATGAATAAACTGGAGTAAGAATTAGAACCAGTGTTATTTCTTAGTTTCTTTATTTAATGCTTAAAGAGGGGAGAAATAACATTAAGTAGAGTTGAATCCCAGAAAAAGCATCCTGTGAGGGTTGTCATGGAAAGACAGTTCAACCAAAAATAGATGTGTTCTGTTGATTTGTGAGGAATACATGGTAAAGTAATGCAAAATTTCCCTTCAGGCTGATTGCAGATAGGAGATCAGGCTGAATGTGTAATTAGCAGAGCCTTTGGGAAGGGTCCTCAGCCCACTGTAAAACAAAGCAGTTCTTGAAACAGTTAAAACTGTTGAGGATTACCTGCAGAATAGAATTCAGTGTTGAATGGATTTAGGTAGGCTGCCCTGTGCCAGAATATGAAATCAAAACTCTTCCTGCCCTTCTTTAATCCCTGGTTGAGATGACAAAGTTGTTTGGTGGAGTACTGTACTTTGCTGTGTTGTGAGATCACTGTCTTCTGTGCCAAAAAAACGCCAGCATGAGAATCTTACTTCTTGCTCTTGTTTTGCTGACAGGCCTGTAGAGTATGTTGTTGCTGTTAGTTGTGCAGGCTTTTCTGTGTTTGGCAGCTGTTTTTGTTTTTTGTCTTTTAAAAGGTCTGTGAAGGAGATGAGCAAAAGTATTGATTTGGATTCTTCTGGAGGCACACATGTTAATGTTTGTTGTTGCTTGTAGGAAGTTCTTGGGAATTGGCTTCTGTAGATGTTAGAATTCTTGTAGTCTGAGATTTGCTTAAAGGTATCTAATTTGCTCTTACTAAAGTATATTGCTCTTAAATACTACTTTTCCACAAAATGATCGATACACTCTCAAGTAGTAACAGGTTAAACTGCACCTGGTAAATTAGGAAACTTTTTTAACTTGTTTGTACCAAAATCAAGTATTATAATTTGTGCAAACAAATGGTGTTGAGAAGCAAGGTCCTTGCTTGTGTCTATATGCTAGACAATAACACATGGACACAAGTTTTTACTAGCAAAAATGGCAGGTTAGTAACATGGTTTATTTATCTCTTACTGTGTTTTCCCTGTCTTTATTGCCTTTCTTCCCTAATTTCTTTATTTTTCTAGAGATCTACTGCACGTGAGGACTTTCAAGACTCTTGCACAATTTGAATACATTGGGTTGGTCCAGTGCCTGAAACTTTCATGATGAAGAGAGCTAGGCAGAAAGTTACAGATGAAAATGCAGTTCCTCAAACATCACAGGGAAACAAAAAACAGAAAACTTGCTTATATGGGTCAGCCTTTAGTGAGTCTGACCCCCATGCCTCGATAGACTGGGGAAGCCTTCCGCACCACGTTATTCTGCGCATTTTCCAGTTCCTGCCGTTGGTAGATCGAGCCAGGGCATCGTCCGTCTGCCGAAGGTGGAACGAAGTTTTTCACATCCCAGATCTCTGGAGGAGATTTGAATTTGAACTCAGCCAGCCGGCTACTTCTTACTTGAAGTCTACTCATCCTGATCTAATTCAGCAGATTATCAAGAGGCACGCTGATCATCTGCAGTATGTCAGCTTCAAGGTAAAGTCTGGGGTGGATGGAGGCTTTTTTGTCACATTGCTCTGCCTGATGTATGCAGCTTCTCTGCCTACAGAAAATTAAATCGTATGTGTTGGTGGTCTCAAGTGTTATCCCTGTGAAGTGTTATATTTAAAAAGACAGTTACTGGAACAACTTGTTTTTCACACATACTCATTGTTTCTTTCTGATTTCTACACTTTAATCCCTGCAAAGTAAAGGAAGAGCTAACGTTATGTGATACTGCACTGAAGGTTAAATTACGTTTTTCAGAATATGCTGCAGAGTTTCTCTGCTCCAGTGTTGGTGGCAGTCTGAGATCTCAGCAGATTGTTGTGTGGATAAACATTTCTTACACATTGATGAATTGGAGGAAGTGAACTGAAGTCTTATGTGTGTAATTTTGCAAAACTGTCTGTACTGTGAAGAACAACTTGAGATTTTACAATTCATGTGAACAGGGGGGAAGATGTTCTCCATGTATATTCAGGTGCTCGAGAAGTAAGGATGTAATGAAGTAACAGTAACCTTGATTTAAAGGAAGGTTATATTAGTAGTCTCAGGACTGCATAAACTTGATCTTATTTGATTAGTTGGTGTGGGTTTACTAATAATTGATCTGAGAAGATCATTGTTGAAATTGAATTTGCTTTGTTAACAGTTTATAGTCACTTGTTAAGAGGAGGTAGTCATATCTATGAAGGAAAAGTAGAAGAAATCTGATGCTAAAACTTGGATACAAATCCAAAGCTGCTTTTTGTCAGCAGTGTTAGGAGTTTGATATTTGGAGATCCGTGGATGATGAGTTATTAAATACCTCTTACTTTTGCATACCAGGTAGCAGATGATAGTGAACTGGCAATCTAGTATCTGTTTCTGCAGCTTGTGCCCTTTTCCAGGCACTTAATTATGCCTCACTTCTTCAGGTATTGGAACTGTCTGTCATCTTGGCTATTAAAAAGGAGGAACGCAAGATGAAATGGTGATTTGTCCAAAGTTGATCATTGATCTTACAGCTGAATGAGGAATCAGTTCATTATTTGAGATGCAAAGCTTTCCCCATGCAGGCAAAATGGTTTAGTTTGCTGAGGATGTCTAGATCTTAACTCTGTTTCTGCTCTAAAAGTCTGGATATTTTACTTAAAGTACATCTGTACCATTGTTGATCAGACTGGCGCTACTTGTAGTTATTTGGATAGGCTTGAGCTTATCTGAAAAGACAGCCTAGATCTGTGGGGTCTGTTCATATTAGAAAGAACTGTCAATACTTGGAAATATTTTTTACTACTGACCTTCCTAAACTCTTTCTTGTCTTGAAATTTCCAATTATTGTTCCTTTCCTGTTTTTGTGGTAAATGAAGCCTGGTGTGGTGCAGCTTGAGTGATTGTGGACCTTGCAGTATTGGCCATCAGTGATGCTATTTTCTGAAATGTAGTAAAGAATAACTTAATGATTTTTAAATTGCTTGTGCAGGTTGATAGTAGTACTGAGTCAGCAGAAGCAGCCTGTAACATCCTTTCTCAGTTGGTAAACTGTTCTATCAAGACACTGGGTTTGATTTCTACAGCAAAACCAAGCTTCATGAATGTCTCTAAGGTACTTTTTTTTTTTTTAATAAAATATAACTTAGAAACCATATTTCAAGAAAAATTAATCTAAACAATGATAAGCATATATTCTTTACACAATAAAGGGGATACCTAAGAAGTAATTATTTTTGAAGTTTTTATGCTTGCAAAACCTAAAGTTTTGATGAAGCTCCTCCTGTCTTTCATAAAACTTTTTTTTTCCTCTTTCAATTCATTCAAACAGGCTCATTTTGCTTCAGCACTGACAGTAGTTTTTGTAAACTCCAAGTCATTATCATCAATCAAGATAGATGACACACCACTTGATGATCCTTCTTTGAAGGTTCTTGTTGCTAACAACAGTGATACTTTAAAACTGCTTAAAATGAGCAGTTGTCCTCATGTATCACCTGCTGGTGAGTAGTGAATATGCATGAAAAATACAGTAAAAAAGCAACATAAAACAATAGTTGAGACCTACTTTTGAAACAATTATTCATGTATTGTATTTAGACAGTTTATGTAAGTGTGCAACCTTGTAAATTAAACTGATATTTTGTGGGATTGTATGTGCAAAATCCCGGATGAATTTATTACTAATTGATGGGCTGAGGGATGTGAAAGCAACTATGAATAACTGTTTTGCAAAATGCTGTGAGTTCAACTTACTGAGCAAAAAAAAATTAATGCTTCAAAGTTTTATTAATAAAAACAGAAGGAGTAAATGAATTTTAAAACTAATAGTAAAAGAGCAAGAGTCTTTTGATTTCTATAGTGTCCTCCTGTGCCCAGATGTAGCAGCATGAACTTGCTCATTTAAATATTGTTTGGCAAATGGCTGATTCCATTGAAAGGCTCTAGATGGGAAGCTCAAAGGACCTTCAGTTACCTTTCTCCTGAAACCCTGGAGCAAGGTAAAGGGAAAGCTGGTTTAGTCTTTCTCCTGTATTCATCCACAAAAGGCAATTTAATCTGTGAACCCTGTTCCAACAGATCAAGAGCAGTGTGTTATTTGTCTTAGCTCAGGGAGGTTTTAGCTTTCAAGTTCAACTTGGCTGCTGATGTTCACTTAAAAAGAGCTCTCAGATAAGTGCTGAAGGAATGAGCTCTGGGAAAGAGAACAGTGGCAAGTTCAGCTGGATCTTACCAGACCTTGCTAATAACTATTTGTGGCCAAAACCCCATGAAAGTATACTCTGAACTTCTATCATACTTTGGTTTTTTGTTGTTTTTTTTTTTTTTTTTTGTTACAGGCATGAGCATTCAAGTCAGTAGACATAGTATTTGTTTGAGCATTGCAGCACACTGCTGTGCTTATGTTCACTTGTCATTTTACAGATCAGTTTCTTTTGTTTCTCAGGAGTTCTTTGCGTTGCTGACCAGTGTCATGGACTTAAGGAGCTGGCTCTGAACTACTACATACTGAGTGATGAGCTGTTGCTGGCTCTTTCAAGTGAAAAACACGTGGACCTTGAGCACCTTCGCATAGACGTTGTGAGTGAAAATCCTGGACAGGTTGAATTTCACACCATTAAAAAGCAAAGCTGGGATGCTTTTGTTAAACACTCCCCCAAAGTCAACATTGTGATGTATTTTTTCCTATATGAAGAAGAATTTGATGCTTTCTTCAGAGAGGAAACCCCTGTTACGCACCTTTACTTTGGTCGTGCAGTAAGCAAAGCAATGCTAGGTCGTATTGGCCTGAATTGCCCGAGGTTAATTGAGTTGGTTGTGTGTGCTAATGGACTTCAACCTTTGGATGATGAACTTATTCAGATTGCTCAGCGCTGTAAGAACTTAACAGCAATGGGACTTGGGGAATGTGAAGTAACTTGCAGGGGTTTTATCGAATTTGTTAAGATGTGTGGAGGCAGGCTGACACAGCTCTCTATAATGGAGGAGGTACTGATTCCAGATAATGATTATAGCTTAGATCGACTTCATTTGGAAGTCTCCAAACACCTTGGAAGAATGTGGTTTCCTGATATGATGCCAACATGGTAAACACTCTTCATCTGTGGGTAGGCAGGTAAAATCAGGGCGTTACTTTCTATGCAAATAAAGATTTTTTTAAAACAAAATGTGAAAAATTATTTTCATATTTGATTTTTTTTTTTTTTTTTTTTACCTCTAGTAGAGTAACAGTAAGATATTCAAGAATGTTAATGACATATTAAAATAGAAAATAGATTAAGTGTACTTGACACTGAAAATAGGTCTGGTTTATAGGTGCTTCATACTTCAGTCAACTTGAGCTTCTCGGAGCTCCAGTTTAAATGTTTCATTCAAATTGAACTTCTTTCTCATGTCTGTCTTTAAGTCTTTCTGCTGTAGTCAGAATAATAGAAGAGAAATTTTTCTCCTCGGGTAAAGCTAACTTTATGGGAAGCTGGATATAACTTGGAGTTCATTAAGACTTTTATTTGTCATGAAATTTTATGCAGCTGTTTCTCAAAACATTCTTGTTACATATGTAAAAGTTTGTACATAAAAAACACCAGCCCAGGTTATTGAAATATAATCTAGTTTAAACTCCTGACAGTGTATTAAAATGTTGTAAATGAGTTTCTGCAACAACAAAAAACGCTTTCAGATCTTCAGTTGCACTTTAAGTCACTTTATCAGATTAGCTAAACTATAGAGACAGCATTGTACAGTATGTTGTTTTTCTATCTCATGCATTAAGTGGATGGAGAAGAGATTGCATTGAAGTTAACGAATTTAAAAGTAGATTGATTGCTTGGAAGAATGACAAAGCACTTCTGAGTTTGAGAGTTCCTATCTTTGATTACAAAGGTTGACATCTGAATGCTGCTCTGGGCTCTTTTTATTAAGAGATAAGAATCTCAGGAATGTGGCTAGTGGAAAAGAAGGATCAATGGAATGCAATTGTCTTTAATCACTTTCTGAAGTCAAGGGTTTAGAGCATTTCAGAAAATTGCCTGTTAGAGGCTGAAATGACTTTCAGGAGTCTTGTCTTGCCTTTCTTGTATAGAGCTGTGCTGTAAGCCCTGATTTCTAGAGTTATGTATTGCTGAAGGAGATGCTGAGACTTTTGGTTTGGGAGGGATTGTGAGACTGTTTACTATTTGTTATTAATTGCTTTTTTGATGAAGATTTTTTCTTTACAGTGGAAAGGAATAGGGAGTTGATGTGAAGTAGAGTATGTATTTTTGCGATAACATTTTTGCACAGTTTGTGAATTGAAATGTGTAGTATACAAATTTTTCTGTAATTTTTTTCATACTGCATTACTATATTCCTATTTGTAATAAGAAGTCTACATCTAATTTACTGGTGGTATTTGTCACATCTGATAAAATGTCAAATAGTTTCTTCTATGGTTATACTTTTCTACAGTTAAGAAAAAAAATATAGAGGCTTAAACCTCTGTTGTTTTGATCAGACTTGTTCACAGTTACAAGCTAAAGGAATTCCAATAGCATATAATGCATGTCTAAATCAATAATGTATTATTGCTTATTGCACAATTAAGAAAAGAAGCATCTGGCTCTGGTTACTAGCACTTACTACCCAAGCATTTGCTTCCATAAGTCAGGGGATTGAAAAAAAGACTGAGGTATTTCCAAGCAGTTCTTGGTTTAAGATGTGTGATTTGCTTTAACTGTAAACATAATAAACTGATCTAATACCTGCACTGATCCCAGACTCTTATCTGTCTGTTGCACTGCTTATCTTCCCTTTAGGTTGAGTTGTGTCATGTTTCTAACATGACAAACCTAGAGAGGTAGTGGAGCTGTTGAAGTAACAGGGAATTAATAATTGTCCTTTCACATTTGTGCCTCAAAGTAGAGTTTTAGATATGCTGGCAAATCTTTTAGAGGGTTGAGTAGTTCTACAGTCCTTTATGTCCCTGTAGCCAACATGATGGAATTCACTAATGAATTAGTGAAGTGCAAGTCTCTAGTGGTTATATACAGAAATGAAACACAAGGGGGGAACTTTAAAATGCTTATTTGAATATTGTCCCTTTCTCTGTTAATGGAGCAGCTCTTCTGTGAAGTTGCTGATGTTGGATTGCTGCAGTTCCAAGCTCGAAAATGAGCCTGCGTTTATTAGCGAAGTAAATCTTAATATGGTGACTTCTTTTGGTATATTTGTTCAGAACGATGTGAATAAGGAAGACCAACTGATAATATCAACCAAATTGATTCATTAGTCTTCATGTGAAATACCAATTTACGGGTAGCACTTGACATGGTTAATGCTGAATTTTGGTTTTAATGTTAGATTTCAGTGTTGTGTTGGTGGTACAATGCGTGTATTATTTCTACCTTCTAAACATCCCTCTCTTCAGTGTGTAATGCAAGGATGTTGAATAACTAAAAACCTCCACGTAAAGTGCAGAATCTACACCTAAGGGATGAAGATGATTTGTAGGGTCACTGCAGAAAGTCCAAGTTCTGGCAAGAAGCTTGCAGCAATGCACCTTTTCTGCCACATGAGGGGGTAAGCTGATCTCCAAGTTTCTTGACTGACTCATTCACAAAGCTTATTGTGAGTCATTGCTAACTTCCTGGTTGTTTTTTTTTTTTTTTTTTTCCCCCACAAATACCCATTCAAACAAAATCTCATGTTCTATTTTGGAGTCCCTCTTGCCAATCTATAGAGGCATCAGTCGTGGTATGACAACACTAAACAGTATCTTTGTCTTCTGGAATGTTCTTGTAAATTTCCCTCTAATTTTTCTCAGTTTAAGATGCCTTCAAAAACTGAAGTAATCTTCCTTTCAGTAACTTTGTTTTCCAAAATGCAGTAAAGTTTGTAAGCTAGCCTAAGGTACAATATTCACAACTACTAATACTTAAAAATCAGTACCTCACTGGTACCTGGCAGAGGTGTTGATGCTGGGCCTTACAATAATAAGTAAGGCTCAAAATACTGCATCAGCAATCTATTGTCGTGCCTGCTGTGTACACTTCATTCTATTTGTAAAGTACATTTTCCTTCTTTCATTGAGAGAGACCATCCACGTGAGAACAACAACAGCATTTGAATGCTGAGATGTATTTATTCAGAACTTTTTACACTTCCGTTTCACTTTCTTCTCTGTTTCCCCCTTTCAAGATTGCTAGTAGGATCTGAGCGATCGCAGTTCTCAACATGAATATGAGATGTGATCCCAGGAAATACTCTTTGCATTGGCAACATTCTGCCAAGAGCTTGTCCCTTAGAAATCCTACCACTGTATCTGATGGGATGGATGCACAGCAGTTTTACACAGAAGCCTGGTTAAAAAGAAGAGGAAGGAAAAAAATCAGGTGATGTACATTTGTTCTCCTGTATTAATTCTATTTGAACAACTCTTGTCCTTTCCACTGAGATAGCAATTTTGGAAATGCAATAATATCCAAAGTACTGTAAGAAGTTTAGAGAGTGGTTGGAGTTGCTGGCTTATTAGGGAAGGGAAAGTGAAGGGACAGGTGAGAATTCAAGCTCTCCTCTCTGCTGAAGCAAGAAGACAATATTCACAACTCAAGCTCCCTGTTTTTAATTTTTTTTCTCATGCAATTTGCAGCCCAATCAAACTTTTTAGCTTTTTTTTCCTCTTTGTAGAGAGAAAACTAAATAGTAGTTCATAAAGGCAAGATCTTCCCTCACTGTCTTTAAGACTGAATGCTTATATTTGTATGCTAAGAAAGGAGCAGAAATTTCTGAATGTGGCAGTACAGCAACTGGAAATGTGTGCTTTGCTGGTATACTCAACTACCTGTGAGGGAACGTATCCTACATGAACTTGAGTCAAAATGAACTGTTAAATAAAATAAATGAAAACAGCTATATACCTGATCCCCTGATTTGGACTCCATCATCAATGGCGTTTCCATTATGAAAGAATTTAATGGGTCCAGACAGCTCACCAGAAAAGGGAGCGTACACTGTTGCACCATCAGCACAGATGACATCCACACCCTTGTGCTTCTCTCCTTTGCCATTGCGTCTGAAAACAAATACATACTTAGAGAAGTCTCTGCCAGACCTAACATTATGCAGAGAGAGGTCGCTTAGCAAGTTCTGAAAACAGGTTAGTAGTACTGAGATGGTGCTGCCATGATTGACCATGGCTGAAGAATTTGTAGACATTCTCTTTCGGTAGCTAAGCTAATGTTATGTAGTCAGTTAGGTTTACAGCTTTGGGAATTGTGTGGGTGGAGGCTTATTTCTCCCTAGTTTTGAAATAGAACTCTAGAGCTACAGAAGTACTGGTTGGAAGGTACCTGTGGAGGATGTTTAGCCCTACCTTCAGCTCGGGTTGTTCACAACACCAGGTCAGGCACGGCTTTGTCTAACCCAACACCTCCAAGCACGGAGGCTTCATGAACAATGTTGGCAACCCATTCTTGTGCTGCACGACGTCTGCAGTGAGCGTTCCCTTATGTTCAACCTAAACTTTCAGAGCTTAAACAAGGTTCAACTCTATCCCAACAAAGCAATGATAAAACCCCGCGTGTTCAAAGTACCTCGGAGCTCCAAAATATCCACAGCCGTATTTATCGCAGCCTCTTATCTCGTTCGTAGGATTCCCAGAACATATTGTTGCCCAGTGAGTATCGTGTTGTGGGAATGGTGGGAGGGGTGGTAAAACATCTATGAAATATAGAAACAGGAAATAAAGGTAGTGTTGTTTTTATTTAATGTATTTCACATTTGCAACTTTCATTTTAGTTAGGAAGGAACATGCTGGAATTGCATCATGCAGTGTTCAGTTGATGTTTGATCCTCCACAAAATTTGTCACCTGTTTGGAATTGTAAGTGGAACAAATGCCTCAAACTACATCTTAATGCTTTGTAATTAGGGTTGGCTGATATAAAGAACGTGCTTCCAAGGGGGGGGGGGGATGAGGGGGAACAAAAAACAACAACACAGCAGGATTATCACAGTTATAAACCAGAGTGTAAACTGAGGGGTAGGAGAAGATTTGGATTTTTCTTATTCTATGCCAACACTAATGGGATCAAAGTCCTTAAGTCTTTCTACGTCATCACTGAAATCTTTAGGATGATTGTTTTCAAGTGTGAATTTTATGTCTGATCTAGCTGAGATGTAATTTTGGAAACATTGCTAGTAGTTAGAAGGATCAAAAGGGACATCTGACTATCTTTGCTGGGACTTGATGCTTCTGTGCCATGGGAGGGCATTGAGGGGTGAAAAATAAAGCATGGTAAGCTAAAACATGTTCTTTCCTTTCTATGGTGCTGTTATGCTATAATGCATGTCTTCTCTCTTACAGATGTCTTGAGGAGACCCTATGATGGAGGAGACTCCTATTGCTTGATATTACTGTAATTTGCAATTAAACATTTTCATTCATGATAAACCTCAAATGTTTGTTGCTTGGTTTTGTTTTGTTTTGTTTTTACCAGGTCTGAGGAGATGAGTAGGATCAGATTGGTCACAGTTCTCGACGTGAATGTGAGAGACAATGCCAGGAAACACTTTCTGCATTGGCAGCATTCTTCCAAGTTGTTGCCCTTTCTGGATTTGGCCGTGGTATCTGATGGGATGAATGCAGACTAGTTTTACACAGTAACCTGGAAAAGATGGGAGAGGAAGGTCAAACACCAGCTGCATCTGTTGAGGCAGAGTGCAAGAAATCTTCCTCACTGGGCTGTTACTGGGGGCTACAGTGGTGAAGCAGAAATGGAGTCAAGGTACCAAGAATCCTGAAAGTACTCACATCCTTATAGAAAAGAAGAAAAAGAAAAGAGGAAGTTGGAAAATAGGGACTGGAAAATATCCTCTCAGCAAAACTGAGGACTTCGGATGCTTTGTTTTTACTTTTTCCTTTGTTTGACTTGGGGTTGTTTTTCTGCTATGTGTTTTTCAGCTCCCTTCTTCCTTTCTATCTAAGAAAAAGACTGCATCCTTCTGGAGCTTTTGGTATTTCTAAGCGGCAATGTAGTTGTGCTTCAGTATAAGAACTAGAGAGACTAAATCAGCAATCTGCTTGACTTGAAGAGGCACAGAAATATCTTACTCAGGTAAATAAGATTGCTTGTGCCTGCCTTGTGACATATGTGCTGTTGTTGCTTACCTGACCCAGAGATTTGGACTCCATCATCAATGGCATTTCCGTTATGAAAGAATCGAATGGGTCCGGAGAGCTGGCCACTGAAGGGAGCATACACTGTTGATCCATCAGTGCAGATGACATCCACACCCTTGTGCTTTTCTCCTTTACCCTGTCTGATGACATAATTAAGTAGTTATGCAATCTGTCAGGCCTAATAGGTAAATCACTCAGACTACGTACGAAGCTTCTCTAGAAACATAATGTTTTACATCTGCAGTGAAATTGGGAGAAGTTAGTGGTTTCAATTGTATTCTTATTGCAGAGTGTTTGTAGTGGTCCACTTTAAAGGGGGGCAGAATTTCAAACTAATGAATGTTTTTAATTCTGCCAAATTCATGGGACACCAGACCATCAGAGTACTCCTGTTCCACTCCAGCATGCATCTATGCCATGTTAAATAGAATTGTATATTTGGCATTTTCTCACTTAGCAGTTCTTAAGTTCTATGCTGGAGATCATAGAATCACAGAATATCCTGAGCTGAAAGGGCCTCTGAGTGCTTTTTAGGACAGCATAACCTTCTCTGTTACAAGGTGCCTATGCAGAGGCAGTGGTGGCTGCAGATCTTTAGCTTGTGTGAAGTAATTTGTAAGGCTTCTTGTAAGCTCTATTGATGATTGTTAGTTAAGAGTCTGGTTTAGAAGAACCAAAGATGAATTACGTTAGTCGTTGGAATGCTTTCCATTGCTGTTCCCACTCAGCCTGCTAGTTTATACATAGTGGTCTCTGTTCTTTACTCTTTACCCATACATCTGTTAGTCAAAATCACACTGATTTCCTTCAGTGAGATTGCTAAGTAATGACTCAAAGCAACTAAGAGAAAGCATGGAGAAGCTCTCTTTCATTTGAAGTGCAGCAGAAATATCAATGAATGATATATGAAAGGCACTGCTGGTGATTTTGTGTATTGTCCTTAAATCTGGGAGAAAGAATGCAAAATAGTAGTAAGCCTTTTAAAAACTTGGTTAAATCTCATTCTTGCTTTGTGAACACTCGGTGTAGGAAAGCCACAATGCGCCCCCTGCTCCCGGTCCTTAATGCCCACCCTGTTACCTGCTGGCTCCGTAATTGCCGCAGCCGTATCTGTCGCAGCCCCGGATTTTATTGAAAGGGTTCCCGCTGCATATCTGCGCCCAGTGCCTGCCCTGCTGCTGGGGAGGGTGCACCTCCCACTGCCTGGTGAAAACTGCCCGTGCAGAAGAGGAAAACGGGGTGGGGGTGGGGGGGAAAATAGGGTTGTGTTAGTGTTGTACAACTGAAAGTGGTAAGCTACAAAATGCAATGGTTAAGATAGAAGGCATGTGTTATGACTTCTGCCACAGAGGAGAGGTTTCCTCCTTAATTACAGGCAAATGATGGTTGGTGGGCTTTCATAATGCCCTGAACTGCAGCTATAAGAACATCAAGCAACCCGTTATGCATACTTGACTGCTTTCCTGGAAGCCTTGGGCCTTGATAAAGTACATACAGCAAAAGAAAATAAAGCTGTAGACACAGATTTCTAATATTAGTTTCTGCTACAATACCAACTACTTATTCTGTGAAACCAAAGCACTTCAGTATAGGTCTATCTGTAAAAACACTACTATAGTTCATCATAGAAGCAGATTTAAAGAGCTTAGCTTTACGTTGAAATTAATTTCAGTAATTGATTAGTGTCTGTCTGTACAGATTCAAGACAAACCAACTCACCAGTGGACACCAGGCTGAGCAGGGCGATCAGGCTGAGGGCTGGCATCTCGTGCCTTTGAGCGAGTCAAAGATGTCCCACAGTAGATCTCTGTAGTATTTATGTGTTTTCCAAAGTGAGCCTGTTGTATTGGCCAATCAGTCCTGAGCCAAGCGTTACAACTCCGAGCAGACAACGTTGCCATATTAGGCACTGGAGATATCTGTACAATATAACGGTTTTTTAGAGCTGGTTGGGAAAGACAGGTAAAGCAATGGGTGTCTTAGCTCACATTAACAGATGGAAATGAACAATCCCACTTCTCAGGAAGCTTTGGTTGAACCATTTCTTAACACTTTTTCTTCTCCTTCCCCAAGCAAGGACGCACTCAGGCCAAAAATGACAGGGAACAAGAATATGATCCAGAGGATTCAGCTAGTGGGAGAGGATGGGCAAAATTCCACTTGTTGTCTCTTGTGGGCACCAGTTTGTCTTTCTCTGCTGGTTCCAGTACCTCCTCCCTAGCTGTATGTGCCCATTATAGCTTTCTAACAGCACAGCAGAGAACACACGTAGGTGTAACGTTTGTTTTAGTACACATATTCACTTAAGCTTACAAGTGCAGATGCTTTTGCATAGAAATCTGTTCTTCCTGTTCATCTGGTATTTTCACCAAGCCTGGACATCAATCCATGGAGTCTTTTCTCTGGAACCCTGTTTTTTGACAGTGAAGTTCTTGTTAAAACCCCTTCAGGTTCTGAAATGGATGGTTGCAAGCCACAGTTGCATTGCGTAACTGACATGGAGTTTAAAAAAAAAAAAATCTCATTAGTTTTCTAATGGTTCATTTAGCATCTGCTTGACTTCAGCTATTGAACTGTTAGGCAAGCTGATTAATGTATTTTAATTGTCCCTTCCATTCAGCTTTTCCATATTTCTTATAGAAGAGCAGTCATGGAGCTTTCCCATAAGAGGAAAGAGCTCCAAGAGACAGTGACCTCTGGAAGGCCTGCATGTTTTGTTCAGAGGAGAAACAGATGTTACTGAGCGCTTCTAACTGACAAAGAGCATCTGCATGTTGTGTTTTCCCCCCAAAAATAGCTGCAACAAGCAGCTGGAGACAAATTCCTGCCTCATGCTTCCAAGCTTTTTTACAGCCAGTATTAGCCCCTTGGAATATTTTGGTCTTCCCTGGCATTTTTACAAGCGACTTCAGTGATTTTATCCCTGCTGCTTTCTCCTCTGTCCTGCCAGAAGGAAATGCTGTTTTTCACACTTGTAGTCACTAAACAAGTATTTCTATAAATATGTTGTTTGCATCTTTCCAGGCTTACTCACCTTCATTTCTCCAGCTACTGAAGTGCTCAGATGGAGAGCTGCATCCTCCCAGCAAGAAATGACCTGAGACTCACGAGCAAGCTCGTGCTTTTCCATGACCCAGGTCCCTCATTCCCTCTTGGACTTCAGCACACCTCAGCTTATCATCTACATTTGTTGGATCTTAGGTTGCATATCTTGGTTAAACTACTGGGAACTTCCAGAACTCGTTAGAGCTCTACAGCTGTCTGCATAACAGTATTAGTGCATGCCAACAAACTTCCATGGCTACTGTCTGTCACCTGTTTTCAATCCCCAGACAACTGTTAGAGGACAGCAGAGCCCAGAACTTCCCTTCAGAAGGTGGTGCAATGCCAGGTGCTGCCCCAAGGCCCCGTCTCTGAGTTTTTCCCATCTCATTTGTTACAGAATTTACTT
Source organism: Tympanuchus pallidicinctus (assembly GCF_026119805.1). NCBI lineage: Eukaryota > Metazoa > Chordata > Aves > Galliformes > Phasianidae > Tympanuchus > Tympanuchus pallidicinctus. Next base: position 7,007,171 of record NW_026294742.1, on the reverse strand, counting down.
CACATTGCTCGTAGCTGCCTTAAAAAGAAAAAGAAAAAGAAAAAACCAAAACAATTTTCAAGCTCATGTTACGGTGGTTCAGGCTTCTCAGTGCATTCTCTGTCTTTTCCAGGGAGCTGCAGGCCTGACCTGTTGGGCAACAGGGCTGTGAACCGATGGTGGTGGGATTCCTGCGTTGGGCAACAGAGGCGTTAATCCAACAGTTGGGAGGTGTGGTTGTGAAAGAGCCCAGCCAGGCTCTTAGCAACACCAACAGAAGGATATGGAACAACCACAGCGTTGCATGGAGCTGCACTTGCACCATTTCCTCCTGAGTGACAGAATCGGGCTCGAAGGTGGGTGCTCAGGGATGACGATGCTCACAGCTACAGATTTTGGAGAAGGACAGAGCTGAGTTATTGGAATTGTTCATTAGTGCCCTCCTACGTGCCTCCGACTTCAGTCTGAACCATTTCATGCTTTACTTGTGAGCACAATATTATGGCTGCTTTGGTTTGAAAGGAGAGAAATGTCATTCTTACCTACTTTTCCCCTTCAGATAAGCTTAATGAAGGCACTAGGTGTGGCATTTGTGCTGGTGGTGGTGATGTTTTGGTTCCTCACCATGTCTTCTCTCAAGGAGCCCATGGCCCCACCTAGCAGATAGGAGATTTTTGGTTCCTTTCCTTTGGGGGCAGTTCTGCATGGCTTTTAGGACAATGTTCCAGCACTTAGGACTAATTAAACTAAGGTTTAACTGGGTTACTAGTCAACCTTTTCTGCTCATACAAATCCATGTTTTAGAAATACATCTGCTTATAACTGCTCAGTGTTATAACCCATATGACTTTTAAATTGATTTTAAGATGGTTAGAGCACATTATAGGTGAGGTAAGAGAACTATTCTGTGTGCTCTGCAGTATGATCAGTTTTTAAACGATGCCAGCTGTCTGCTCAAGCTCATTCTTCTGTGGGTGTCTAAAGAGACATCTGAGACTCAGAGATTGAAAACAAACCTGGGCCTTCCGCTGGGTGCTTGGCACTGCCAGGTTGGGGTCTGGTACATACCTACAGAAGCAGCTCAGAAATATTCCTCATCTTGCAAGCAGAAGGAACAGATGGTAAGTGAGGCATGTCAAGCTTCATGTTGTAGGTAGAAGTAAGGTACAGTTAGTGGTACATCCATCTTACAAATGACATAAAGGTTTAGAATTTTATTACTTTTTTTGGAAGAAAGAGCTAGAAAACTGAGATACTAGTGGGAAATCACAGCAAATCCTGTGAGTAGGAGCATCAATGAAAGGGCTGTTTTGCCACATCATCTCTCCTACACGTGTTCCAGCTTCTAGTGTCCAAAACCTGATCATTTGGTCCACGAAGCCCTTCCACTTTGGGGTGTGTTCCCAGAGAATTGGATAAGCAAGAACCACATGTCTTATTTCTTGGTTATTCTGTGGGATGGTAATTGTAGGTTTGCAGTTCTTCTCTGAGATTTATTTTGAAGAACATTTTGGGAACAAATCACTGCTGGGCCTTTGCCTTCCAGCTGAGCTTTGTGCACCATGCCATTAAAGAAAATACGTTTTGTTCTCATCGTCAACATTGAAATTATAACTTAAAAATTAACTGTAGAATTATTTTCCTATGCAATTGGTGTGGGCTTTCATGGAAAATCAGTCTGGCACAAAAGAAAACAAATTGCTCTTAATCTATAATCAGGCTTCTGACCACTTGAATAGGCTGAGATAAGAGAGGTTTTTGAAATGAGATTTGTCTGGACAGTTTTGTTGTAGTATCACTGGGAAACCATTGGGCTGTGCTAGCTAACCAGCCACCAGGCTCACTGCCTCACGGAACATCAGTATGGTGCTGAGAGTGCCTGGCCTTTCTTTGCCCAGAGTGAGTTGAGGATGCCCGGTGCTGGTATGCAGCTCCCATTGAAGCCAACACCTCGAATTTATTGTGCCTCTATTAATATGCTAGTAAAGCCTGAGTTGGGTTTTAGCAGGAATTATAAAGGAACATAGAGGAAAACCTTTCTGCTGCTCACATCTGATTTTTTGAGGACGACTAACTTCTTGCTGAACCATCCAAAAGTGCTTTGATGCTCTGACAAGGAAAAGGGCACAGCCTAGATATATGGGATTTTCAGAGTTAGGGGTCCCACCTCTGTCTGCAGCCTCGTGGGACAAAGTTATAATGCAAACGAGGTAGAAAGGACAAGGATCCCTTCAGACCTGGTGAAGAAGTGCTGCGCTGGGGCTGGCAGAGCTCTGCCACTGCGGAAATGAGGGCCATGTGGGAGGGGCTCCTTGGCAGTGCTTGGGGCAGAAATCATACCATTACCAACCTCTGTCTAGCCTAAAGTACAGCAGAGTGTTTCAGCTATCACATTTCCACTGCTCATTCAAGGGTATTTTTAGTATTGGTGGATAAAGTTGCTGACTCTACATCAACTAATCCTTCCTTGCTGCCATGATCATGATGAGGGAAAAGCAGCCATTCTCTCAAATGTGCTCAGGTGGAAGCCTCCCTCCTTTGTGTTACTATTTAGAGGTCTGTCTAAATAGCATTTCTCTTATAGACATATTTTCATTGCACGTGCTTTTGCATGAGCAGAGATGAGCAGTGAAGGAGCTGCTTCCACTGGCAGTGTTGGGGCAGAGGCTCTGATCGCTGGTTTTAGCACAAACCTCTTGGCATTCACAGTGAGGCATTAACCTGTTGTAACACCAGTGATGTGGTTACATGGATGAGCCACAACGTGAGCCCACGGTCCTCTGAGCAAAGAGACACAAATGCTGTGGCCAGAGCTGGCTGCTGAGATCACCCAAATTAATTCTTGCTTTAACTAGGAGGAACATTCTATTTAAATACTAGCAATGTGTATCCAGCAGCAGTTCTTCCATTTTGGCTGCCTCAGAACTGAGGATTTGTGCTGCACCCCGAGCACATCCTGGTGTACCTGGGGGTGACACTGCTGCTTTGCAATACCGTAAATGCTACCAGCATTATCAGCCACTCACAGCTGAAGGTGTACTTTGGGTATGATAATGATGTTGTGCCATTAAGAGAGGATCTGCAATAAATCCCTCTTGCACCATTAAATTCGTGCTCATTCCCTGCCCTGTATCTTATCACTGGGGCTGCTGATAGCTTTCCTGTATGGCTTGGAAAGCAGCCTGTTGTGCTGTGCTATTTCCTTCTGTTGGCAGGTGAGGGTTAATTAAATCCTCCCCAGGCTCTGTTGCTTTGATGCTGTGATGGCTAGGGAAGTCTTTTCTTTTTTTTCTTTTTTTTTTTTTTTTTCTTCCTTTTAGGGAACATTCAAGTGTCCACAGGCTGCCTGCGTTCTCCTGCAGCTCTGATAAGAAAATCCTGATTGTTTGCAAGGCCCTGCTTGGACGCATGGCTTTGGTTTAGCAGTGATAACATGGAAAAGGAGAGAGTTGTGGCTCTGGAAAACCTCTGGCCCCAAAACCTTTGTGTTTTGGGTGGCTGGTGTGGGTGCTTTAGGGAAAAAAAAACCTCTTAGATTGGACAGCATCATGCAGGGAGATCGTGCTGTGCCTGCACGACTGGGCTCAGAGCTCCCAGCAGAGGGTGCAGATGCTTCTTGAGTCCGCACAGCTGATCCCAGGGGTGTACTCTGCCCTCACTTCCCTTTATTTTGAAAGAACAAAAGGAGGGCTGTCTGAAAACTAGAATTATTTAATGCCCGCATCTCTAGTTACTTTCAGAGAAAATTGTAACGGTGTTATAGTTCATCCTGGGAACTCTTCGGTATGCAACTGCATGGAATGTCTATTGGTAGACAGCAGGGCATGCAGAGGGCAGGAGATTTGTTCTCAGCATCTGCACAGTGTTTGTAACAAGGGCAGGGCATTGCTTTCCCTGCGTTGTGAGCTCTCAGTATCACAGGTAGCAAAGGAGCATATTGCTGTGCGGATATCCTGCTGGGGAGTTGACAGGGATCAAGCAGTTGCTTTAACCAGCAAACTGACTTTTTACCTTAATTTATTATTACGATTATTAATTTTTCAAACCCAGTTGCTGCTTGAGGGGGAAAAAAAAAAACCAAACCCAGCAGGTGTTATTGCTTGTGCAACAACAGCATTATGTATGCTGGCAGTCCTGCTCACCAAGCACTGTGCTCTCCTCAATTAACAGATTTTCATGGGACCACAGACCCAGGGCTGATGCTGGAGGCTGAGCAGTTCAGGGCCATGTTACTCTCATAGCAGTGGGCTTTGTGCTGAGCTCACTCACTGGTGAGCAGTGTGATGCAAATGCCAGAGCTCCAGCAGGTTCCTGACCCCTTTACAGTGGTGCAGAATTTATTTATTTTACAGTGCTGGTTATGATTGACAGCAATTGGCATGGGAATAATGAGGACTGCAAAAGTCATCTCATGGCTTGCAAAACCTCCTCTGCTAATATTCAACATGCAAACAGTACATCTCAGATGGGAATGGGGATTTCGTGGTCTTTTTAAGACCTGGAACACGAACTGAGTGCAGCCTAATTGGATGCAGCCTCTATCTTCATAATGAGCTACAGATCTAAATTAAATTGTGCTCCCTGTGAAAAATATTTGCAAACTCTCCTTGCTGCTTGCAAAGATTATTGAAGGCTGTTGCTGAGTGGGGTGAAAGCACTGTGCCAAATTTATTCCTCTTGCAAAGGAAGAGAGCCAAGCCCTCAGCTGTGCCATCTGTATGGGACAGAGCACCCCTTACTGCCTCGGCTGCTGCTGGGTATTAACCTAATTAGTGCCAAAAAGTGATCTGTTTGCTATAGAAATTTCACTGAGAGCCCATATTCAGACCTAGTGCTTCCACCAACATCCAAGGCTATGCCAATGGCCTCAGCTCTGGTCTAAGTACAGCATGGGACAGTTCTGCTCTTCTTGTGGCTGTGTGATTTTACCCATGTATTTTGAGCCATCTCTAGATGTCACTAAAGGGTATACAAATCTGTTTGAAAACTCTGTTTATCTAGAAAGAGGATTTGTTCCTATGTGCCAATGCAATCCTTGGTCTTGCACTGAGACTTGGGCAGCTCCCACCCACCCTGCTCAGATCTGGCTGCAAGAGGCACAAATTTGCAGCTCTATGACACTCCTTTCATGGCAGAATGTAAAAATGACTCATTCCAACTTCCTCTTTTCCTTCTGCGTGAAGAGGCTGGGAAATGAGGTGAGCAACGCTCATCTCTGAAACAGGAAACCAAAGTCTTGCTTCACCACTGCTTGTAGCGTGAGTCCCAGCTGGCCCTGTGGGAAGGGCCTGTTGTGTCCCTTCTGCTGGCTGGTTCTCCTTGGGAATTCTCAGCCATCCAGGATACTCCAGAAAGCTGTGGCAGAGCAACACAGCAATGTGGTAGGAGGATGGTTTCAGAGCAGGCTGGGATGAATTGATGCTGATTCCACCCATTTCTCAAAGCAAACGCTGCTCGTCCTCCTTCCTTGCCTCCCATGGTTCAGAGCAGCCCATGGCCAGTAAATGCCTCTGCACGTTCTGAGCTCCTCTGAGTTTTCCAGCAGAGGAAGGAACCAAGAAGAGTATGACAGCCCCTGAGAAATCCCTCCTGAGAGATTTCTTGTATTCTTGAGCCAACTCAACATCTTGCTGAGGAGGAGGGCTGCTGTAGCAGATGAGAAGATGGGCTCTTCTGCACTGAACCAGAGGTGGAAGCTTGCCATTACCAAGGCATGAATAACTTTCAGCATGCTCCTTGTTGGTAATTAGTAGGTGGATAATTAGTATTTGGTGGTCGGAGTCTGCAGTGGGTGTTCCCCTAATGACCAAAGGAACTGAAGCTGCGCTGTGCAGCCTGAGCTGCATCCCTTTGGGAAGGAAGCCTTGCTCTGCTGTCTCGCCACATTTCCTAACAGAAAGTTCAAATCCTAGCATGGCTGTATATATTTTCTTCAAAAGTGGTGAAGCAATGTTTTCCTACTGAAATACAATTCCACCCTCCTTGCAAGCAAGCTTTTATTTTTCTTTTAATTTTCTTTGAAAAACATACTTCTAGCTTCAGCTTTGCCTCTGCTCTGGTCTCAATCTTTTGCATTTGCAATTAATTGCCTACTTCAAAGAAAAACAGAGAAGTCTTTGATTTACTAGATTGGCTAAATTCAATATCTTTCCCAGAAACAGTGGCTCAGTGTTTCCTAACAATAAGCTCAAATGTTTGAGCGATATAATTTCCTTGCTTCTGACACTCATCAAAATCAGCGTATTGCATCCAATTCGGTCTCCTTCGTATCCCAGTGGCAAGCTTAGCTTCGACTTTATCCACTTTAAACAATACTTGGGTTTGCCACACAGTGTCCTAAAGCTGCAAGGTCTCGTTCGTGATACGAATAACATGCACAGTTGGATACCTACATTAAGTATGTATGATGAGATCACTTCCAGTAAAACCTTGAAATGCAGTAATGTGAAAAACATCTGGGTGTTGTGCATTTGATTTAAAGTTGGAAGTCGTGGACAAAGGGACCATACACTTATTAACGTGTTCTGTACTTTGCAGAGGTTTCTGTGCAATTTACTCATTAGACTTCAATAGCAGAGAATTATACCACCTCTAGATTGAAATTAAATTATTAGGCATCAAAAGGAGGAAAATACATAATCTCTTGGTGGAAATTAGTAATTGCTTGTTTAATAATAATAATAATCTGAATTTAACACGGCAACTTCAGCCTACAAAACCACCCATCCATGTGTGTGCTTGGCTCTGTACGTGTGCCAAAACCAGGGGAAGGGCTGGAGGTTGGGAGTTGGCCACTCAACCACCACCGATTCCCTAGCAGGAGATGCTGCTGGATGTAACAGGGCAGGCAGCCAGGAGCTCCCACGGTGCAGTCCTATGGCCAGTGCCAAGTATTTCAGTCCGTGTGAGATGGCTGTGTGGTATCTGTGCCCAAAGCAAGGAGGAGGTTCCAGCTCTGCCACCGCCCTGCCATGGCCACAAGCACTGGGGCTGTTGGGTGAGCGTGACCGGCTCGGCATCGTGTCAGCATTCATGGCTCCCCTGCAAGTATGTGCGGTATGTTTGAGGAGTATCAGTAGTGAGCTGTGGTAACCATGGAAATGTGGCTGTTTAGCAAATTGTGGAGAGGAAAATTCAACAGAAACGGCCAAAGGAATGAATTAGAGCTACCCCTTGGCAAGGGTGACGTAGAAAGTGGTGCTATTTTTTACTTTAAAAACAAGCAAACAGAAAAGCCCCAAACACGTACGTATGTGAAACTTGTACTTTTTCATTCATCGCTAGCCGTCTGCTCTGACATGTGGAAAATATTTGCAGGGATGTTGCCATGTCTCCCACGTTTTGTTTGTGGTCCCACCTCGCCTTGCTGAGACGGACATTTTTCACAAAGCCAAGCGCACTGCCAAGTGGGCTTCCCTCTGTCACCTCTACAACCCTCTCCCCTCTCTTTGTGCAAAAATGTGCTCCTGGCAGCCCCAGGTTCACCTCCTTTGGAGGCAGACCTGTGCCAGCTCTCCCTTTCCTCCTGGAGTTTTTCTAACGTTTGTGCTGGAGAGGAACTTGTCAGCAAGGGGCTTCAGGCTGCGTTGCACTGGGAGTCCCCCAGCTGTGCTGTTTGCTGTGCGGAGGTGCATCTGCTTCTGTGTTTTATCCAATACGGCTGAATAGCTGAAGAATTTACTGCATTATTTAGCCTTAGTTTCTTCTCAATTGCAATACGTTTATGTATGTTGGTCTTCATCACTGTAACTTCCATTTGCAGAGGAAGGCCAATTGCAACGCAGTGCTGATCTGCAGCAGCCACCGCTCCGTCCTTAGCAATACGGGCAGCCAACCAAGTGCAAAGGAAGCAGTTTATTCTGAAGAAGGGTTGCTTTGCTCTCCCCTTGGGCTCCCTTTTTGGGAGGCAGATATACAAATCCCACGGCTTGGATGTGCAGGGTCAGCTGCCACCCGTGTCCCTGTGCTGGACCCTACGCACCCACCAGGGACATGGCTGGGGAACCTGTGCTCTGGGAGTGCAGACAGTGACAAATGAGCAGTTACTGGAAAGTATTCTTCCAACAAAACTGCATGCAGCATGACTCATCTGAGAGCAGACGAACAAAGCAAGTCACCTCTCATCTTAAAACACAGAGCACAGCTTGGTTCACCCCGTGTATAGCCATCCTTCTCGAGGAGCCCCATTACTCTATCAGCAAGGCATGCTGTGTGTCGCACAACCACGGCACGCTAATCCCAACTGCCATAGAGCAGCTGCTCAGTGTTTGCATGTGATTTATGGCAACACACTGCAAACATATACATATGTGTGTATATGAAAGAATAATACACGAGCACTGTTCTGAATGGAATAGAAATCCTAATTATTACTACAGTGGCAGCAAATTTATTTCCTGCACGTCACAAGCTATATATTGTCCAAATTCCTTCACAGAGTACATGAATAATAATAATAAAACAACAACAAACTCGATTGATCTTGGAAACCAACTGCATCATTTTTCCAATATGAAAAGATCATGGAGAGATTTCTGCACAGTGTTTCTTTGTTCCTACAGTTACCCTGGGACTAAGTGCAGATTACGTTGGGACTATATGGAATCATTTATCTTAATGTAATACCAGTGAATGTCTCTAATTATTTAAGAGCTTACAGGGTTCAAACAGTAGCTCAGATTCCCCACGTCAGACACTTCATTTGCTTTTTATTCTGAAAAATGTGATAGCCCTTGAAAGGAAGGAAAATGTTTTTCTGGATAAAGGGAGGCCTGAACTAAGACTTAGCAGGAAATTTTCTTGATGAGTGTCTTATGGACTGGATTTCACCTGCCTTAGCTCATCCACTCATTGCTTCGTACACTTTTGACTCTGCTCCCCCACCACATGCTTTTTATTTTATGTCTGGGACATTTTCTTCCTCATTTTCTGCTTTTTACAGACCACGCGGAACGTGAGGCGATTCCACCAGGGACTAAGATTGGTGCCAGACTTTCCCCAGTGGGCAGACCAAATGGGAAAGTTCAATTCTGCTCTAAAAATGTGAGAAATTCTCTGTGAAGACGCACGGGGGCAGTGTTTGGGCCAGGCATCCAACCACCACTGATGCATAGGGATTGGTGAGTACCAGTTAGGCATTTCCATTTCCCGGTGGTGTTGGTTCGTTGCTGGTGGCGTCGCCATTGGGCTGACTGTGATGGGAACCATCTGTAAAACTGATGGGTTTGACTGAAAATGAGGCAGCAGTGACTTTGATGAGATGGCTCTATGTTTTTACAGCACGTTTGTGTTTTTGCAACCAAAACTCCCAGCCTGGGATTTTGCTGAGTTGCTCTGTTTTCCACTTCCCCCGTTTGCGGTGCGTTGCTGTGGGAGCTGGGCTGAAGCTGGCCTGGTACCAGGCAGAACATCAGCCCACAGCTCCTGCAGTGCAAGGGGTGAGCAACATCTGTCTTTGTGCTTATTTAGCAGATCCTTGGTGCTTGTTCCCAGCCTGCACTCAAAAGCAATGCTTCCAGAGGTGTTTGCAAACCTTCCCTGGTGCCTTGGATGCCTGGAATGTGCACTTCACCCCTGCTGCAGAAGTGGCAGCCTAGGCTTGGATCCTGCCCAGGTGAGCCCCAAACCCAGGGACAAGGGATAAAGCTCCATGAATTGAGCCTGAACCTTTCATCCTGCCAGATGACTTACACTAACATTAATGGAAACTGTGTGCAGAAACCACAAGCTTAAATCAAGAGGATTATGTCAAAAAAGCAGACTTTACATTTGTAATTCCAAATGACAGACTGTGAGTAGTGGTTTTTTTGCTCACTGTAAAGAACCCATCACTATTTTCAGCTTCTTAAAGCTGACACGATGCCCAAACTTCATGGGAATCAGGTTCTGAAATGGTTTTTGTAATTCAAAGGATAAAGGAAGAAATCTCCCCAAATGGGGTTATGCTAATAAGCACCTATGTGAAAAGAGTAGTTCTCAGAATCTTCAGCCCAAGTTTTGGCTTGGCATCTCACTGCAGCTCCTGTGCCAAGGTAGGCAAGCTGCTGGATATCATTTCCTTGTGGTGTGGTTGGGAGCGAGGTGAGCCATGCTGCATCAGTCTGTCTTTCCTACCCATCCATGATGCTTTCCATGGAAGAAAGCCTTTCCTGGCCCTTGGCACTTTTCAAATTCTGTCCGCTAATTAAAATGAAAGGAAGGGAAAAGACAAACATCAGGAATCTCCACTATGAATGGTGTTGATTTGTCTGAGGCTGACTGAGCCTGGAGAAATAGCTCCTCAGCTTTTGAGCAGCTAGGGATATAGGGCAGATCCAGCACACCAGTCAGGCACTGATCAAAATGCATTTGAAGAATGGTGTGAAATTTAATGCTGTGAGCATTGCATCAGGTATAGAGGACAAGAACCAAACTTTTTGCCAGGAAACAGTAGCCATCACTGACAAACAGGGAGCAACTCATCTTGTCAATGACGGACATGTTTGCAGCTCTGGACATCTGGAAGGGATTTAGCAGAAAGGTCTGATTCCTGTGGTACCGCTCATCTCCCTGCCTGATGGATTCAAAGGGGATGAGGTAAAAGGAGAAAAGAAAACTGAAGATTCTCAGGAGGTGCTTGGCTGCAGGCCAGCAGGCTGCTGGCTGCGTGGTTCTAAGACTGCTCAGTCTTACAGAAAGCTGCAAAGGAACAGGCTGGTCCTATAGAAATGTGACCTGACTTTCCAACCTGCACGGTGACTTGGCTGTCAGGTTATTCTGGCAGAGGTTTCTCCCTTCCTGGGGTCTGGGAAGCCTTCCAACTGACTGTGCAGCATTTGTGGCTCGAGACACGCTGTGCTCGTGCCCTTGGTTTGGTCCTTGTTGGAGGTGACCTTCCTAGGCATCATGCTGCTGTACAACATGCTGGTGAGCCACATGTTTTATAATCCCATAAGGTCTGGTGTGTTATCCAGTGCACGACGTGCCTCCTTTACATAAGGATGAGACTGAAGGAGAATAGCTGGTCTGTGTGTTTAACTTGCTGTTGGAATATGTCACTGTGTGGCTCATGTTTTTGAGATGTTTTCTTTTAGTGCCCTCTGGGCTAAAATAATAAGGATCTGTCCAGGAGTCAGAAGTCAGCCTGTTGGCTCAGACCTCGGTGGGATTCAGATATGATTCCTAATTTGGGAAATTCCTGCTCCAAGAAGTCCCTGGAGGAGAATGGCTGAGGAATTCCCTGATTCTTATTTTAAAGTGTAGATCACTGAGATCCAGAGTAAGGCTAATGGGCTGACCGAAGACACAACCACCTATGAAAGCAGTCCCAGCAATAATATGCTGGGAGGAGGATCTTCAGATGACCCTTAAACAATTTTATTTTATTTCATTTTCCACTTTGGAGAATGTTTGTTTGTTTAAAAGAGTTTTCAGGGAGTTTGACAACTGGAATTTTAGACAAGTCTTGAAAATCTAGAGCAACAGTGTGGGTGCTGGAAATGTCTATCTTGCATCCTGGCAGCTTGCTGCTCCTGGAGCAAGGCTTTGTGCTTCATGTTCTTGGGTGTGTGTTTGCACAATAATCACATCCCCTGAACCCTTTGCTTTGCTCTCAGCTCTCCTACCTACCTGGCCTCTCGGAGAAAAAAAAAAAAAGAAAAGTACAGTTTGGGATTTGCAATTAAACAACCATGACCTCATCCTGGGAGTTTCACATTGCTGCGAGGATTAGGACCATATGACTGCAAAGGCTGTCTGATAAATATTTGTTCCTGCTCATGGACGAAACGTCTCTCCCTCAGCAGCTGGAGGAGGGAGCTCTGCTTCCCGCTGCGATGGGGCTCCGCAGCAGCTCCCTGTGCTCCTCCTCGTGTCAATTAACCCATCATCCCTCCTTTGCATTGAAAGGAGAAAGCGAACGTGTCCGCTTGCCAGCTTGAGAGTCAGAGTGATGAGTACAGATGGTGCCAAAGCGTTGTGAAAAGCAGACGTAGAAGAATTAAAAACTAATAATGAAGAAATGTGTCTGTCTTGGTTGTGCTGCAACTGCCAGACTAATCCTGCTGGCATCCTCCCAGGTTAGAGCATCACTTATTCATGTTCTTAGTAGCTGGCAATGCCGCTTTGTAGGAGCAGTGGTGGAAACAGCTTTGGTTTTAAGCAGCTCTTTAGTTGTGCTGAGGTTTTGCTTCATTTGAATTCCAGATTTCCAGGCACTTGGGGCTAATCTAATACAAAGTCCTATTGTATCGCATGAAGAAATAACTTCTGTGACTCCTCCCGTCGGTGCCAGAAGCTCAGGTTCTGTTTACCTTGCACCACTGAAATCAAGAGGTCACTTTGCCTGAGCAAGAGGGGCTGGATTTGGCCCAAGCCATCTTGCTTCACAACGTGCTGCCTATCCCATAAAAATCTGTCTCCACTTTCACCCAGCTATGGCTGTGCCCAGCTCCTGGTGCATGCTCAGACATCCCCTGCCAGACTATTCCCACTCCTGTGTCTCATGTAAAAAGCCTCAAACCCAAGTGCATGTGGAACATCAGAGATGTGTGCTCTCCTTGCTAGATACAGCAGTTTGTGCCTGCCTTGGTGCCTGACTGAAACCAATGGGAAACACTAAACACTACTCTTTGCATTCTACAGAGAAGGAACTACATAGACCTGGCTGGTTGTAGAAGTGGTTTATCCAGGAACACGTCTGTACGTTGAACTTGCATAATGAAGGCAATTATTTTCCATTCAGCCCTCCGAACGCATTGCAACATTCATTCTCAGCAGCGGTAAGGAAATGGATCCAAACTGTTCCAGCTCTCCTGGCCATTTATCAAGGAGCCTTTACAAGCTGTGTAGACTGCATTACTAAATCATTCCCTCTCAGAAATGATTATGAGCCTTGTCATGTTATCTACTCAACTGTAACTACAAAACCACTGTGACTAAATGAAGCCATATGTCCCCCGTGATTCCTTGCAGTGATGAGGAGCCCTCCATACCTACCTATGAGTGCATGTGTTTCTGTCTATCTGTGTGTGCATGTAGATGGGTGGCAATAACCCCAGGACCATGTTAGTGGTGAAGTTCTGCTCGGCATGCAGCTGCCCAAAGCAGTCAGTGGGGAATGAGATGTCTGCGTCTTCACAGAGTCACAGAATGGCCAGGTTGGAAGGGACTTCAAGGATCATGAATCTCCAACCCCCCAGCCACATGCAGGGCCACACAATGTCTTCCCATTGTCCATCTCCCCATCCCAGGACTGGTTTGGTGCAAGTTCTCCTATGCTGTTTTTGTTTCACTCTATTTCACTCTATTTCTCCTAGACGCAGCATCTTTTCCTGCTGTTGAAGATGTGACTCAAGTGAGACGTTGCGACCTCTGCCTTCTGCCCTGAGAACTCTGCTGTTCTCCCAGCACTGCTCTTGGCTTCCCAACACTGTAATTGTAAGTATTTTTAGTGTGCTCTTAACTGTGAGGGCCCACAGGGCTTGTACAAGCCCTTGGGTTTGCTTCAGAAATGTGGGTAGTATATTGCAAAATATACAGAGGGGAACGTTCTTGTACTTTCTTGCTCTACTGTTTGTTTTTGTTCCTGTGTTTTGTTAATACCACATGAAACATACCAAGACACGATGGCAGCGACTGCTTTGTCACACTGAGTGCATCGTGTTCTGATGCAGAGGTGGAGGAGAAAATGGCTCCTGCACCCTTGCTGGAGAAATTATGGTGCTGAGCTGCACAGGGCTGTTCCGAGGTTGGTCTTCAAGTCAGAGCTCTGTCGTGATTTCAGTGAGCTGAGTTTCATCCAAAGTCTATAGGATAACAGGAGCAGACTCCTGGCTATGTGTGTCCCGTTACAAGATGGTTTATTGACATAATGTAATTGCAGTATCTTCTTGGCAGAGACTGATTTCATCTGCTGTATTTAACAGAAATTAACTGCTATCTCCCCCCCTCCACCTCCCCTTTTATTAAGGAAGTTTCAGTATAACATAATAAAATAAATGAATTCAGATTTCAAACCTTAGCATCCCAAAATAACAGTCTGCTGTAATTTGGCTCAGGATGCTCCAACATTTGCTCTCTTCCTGCATTACCAAGTGGCCAACAGCCAAGCCCAGCAGATTACAGCGCTGACATCGGGCGTCTATCAGACCTTAAATCAGTCAAAGTGGGCCAGAAACAACTTGCTTTTATCCATTTTAAGGTCTGCAGACTGCTCTTCAAGTGGTTTGCTCTCCAGTGATGGCACAGACTTTTCCATGGCTTATGCAGCAATGCATGGAAACGAATACTCCCCAGAACAATACGTCAGACCAGGATTTCTTGGGGTTTTTCTACTTCATTGCTGGCTTGCTGAAAACAGGATGATAAATTGCGGGATAAGGAACAAAATGAGAACATGTGAGAGCTATGGAAGTGCCTTGTGGGAGCTGTTCTCTATCTCCTTTTTCTTTTTCTTATATGGACAACCTGACTAAGTGACGCTGAATTATTCCTTGAGAGTTGGATTGCTGCTCCTTGTGACTTCCTGCCCTATAATTTTACTGTATCATATATCTGCAGCATGGGCAGGGGGAAATAGAAAACAGATGAGGGGATATCAGCTCGGCCCCACAGTGCTGCTCAGTAGTTTTGGTGGGTTTGTTTTGTGTCTGTGCCCATCGGTGTACGCGGGAGAAACGGAGCAATGCAGAGACCTTCTGAAACAGATTTATCTCAAAGCATTTAATGTGGGAAGACAGTTACAAGCTTACACAATGAGGTAAGAGAGTTGTTTTGTTTATCCCAGAGAAGATGAAACACATATTTCTTCCATCTCAGTGACACATTAAAAGGAAGCAGAGTATGGTGTGTAATTGCCTTTTTGGCCAATGCTCCCCAGAGCCAGGACAGCGGGGTGCCTTGCAGTGCACAGGGCTGCTGCACTGCTAAATGCCTGTGGGGTAGTCATTCATTAATTTGGGCAGACCTAACAAGGCATCCAGCAATAACTCTGGCCTTAATGAGAAAGGAGAGCCTAAACAAACAGCCATTCCACCTGGTTTCCTTCATGCAGAGTTGGGTTTGGGATGGAGTATGGCAGCTCTGGGAGCCACTGGGTACCCAGAGGGGCTGGGAATGCTCTGTATGGATGCTGCAGACTGAGGAACTGGCAGAGCTTTGTGATGGTGATAAATTCAGAGGGATTTCTTTCTCTCAGGCTCTAAAAAGGCAGTGGAGTCACTGTCCTGGGAAGGGTTGAAGAAGGATGCAGTGCGGTACTTAGGGACATGGTTTAGTGGGCAGTATTGGTGATAGAGAGACCAGGAGATCTGAGAGGTCTTTTCCAACCTTAATGATTCCATGATTCTATTTCTAGTATTCTAAGGCAATGGTCCTTGGCCCTAAATTTGACAGCCAAAGCATGTTTCACTTTCTCTTCTTTCTATAATTCTCTATTTTCTATTTATTTTTCTCCATTCTTCCTCCGTCACCAAACACAACTCTGAGTTTTATTTAATTCTCAATTCCCACCGTATGTCACATCCCCCAAAGGCCAGGCAGGCTGCAGGGTGTACTGGGGTTTCCAAGCCAGCCTGTGCTGCTTGCAGCTCTCTGCATGTGTTACTGCAGCAATAGCACTGCACACACACGCAGTGCCTTTTGGACAGAGCTTTGAGACGAGCCAAAAGATAAACCCCACCAATTCCTTCCTGCAGCACAAGGGGTGGTGAGGAAAGCAAGATTAGTCTCCTTCCTTTTTCAGCAGACTCCAGACACATCAGATGAAGCTGCCTACAAAGGGAAACAATGAGGATTATGTGGTTTTAACCAGGATTTTTTTTGCAAGACCGATGTGTGAAAGAGAGCTTGGCGTAAAGGAGCATCTGCTGAGCCCTCAGTGTGTGAAACTCAGTGGAGATTCAGTCTGTCTCAGGGATTTGGGTTGTACCATATGTAGCTAGAACTTTTCATCATGGAAATTACTGCCCATACTACTATGAGGAAAGCAGAACTTTAATATGGCAGCCTTTAAATTCCACGCTGTTGATCATAGAATCATTAAGGTAGGAAAAGACCACTCAGATCACCAAGTGCAACCACCAACCCATCGCCGCTGTGCTCATCAATTCCCCTAAAGCTGTTACTGGGGAGGTGGAAAGGTGGTGGTTTGTTGGCCTTCCTGTGCAGCGATGGAGCAAAGCAAAAAATATTTATGCTCTGAGCAATTCAATAATTTCAGATTTGTTTATGCAGCCCAATCTTTCACTAAAGATGCTTGTGATTGCTGTAGGTTTCTTTGCTGAGGCTTTGGGGCATGTCTTGCCATCCCCTCTGTCAGCGGAGCAGCTGTAACCCTGAAATGCATACCAGTGTCTGTTTGTGTAAGTGCAATTTTCCACGTGATTGATTTCAGAGTATTTGTATGAGTGTGCACAGAGCCCACTGCACATGGATTTCATTTCAAACTCAGCATCTGTCCGAAAGCAGAGGTTAAAGCAAGTGCAAGGCAAAGCGCTGGCCATTCACAAATAGGTTCGTCACAGTCTGGTGGCCTTCTGTATTGGAATGGTCCTTTGAAACAGGCAAACCACTCTCAAAACGATTCACGGGAACTAATTGAAGGCTCAGTCAGTACACAGAGTCCTGCTGGCACGGGGTAATGAATGGAGATGCACTGAAGAGGAACCAGGAGGCAGTGCAACCAGGAGTGAGGGGCAGGGAGGAGGAAAACTGCAGCAGGAGATAAAAACATAAGGTTTAGGTGAGGAAGGTTGGCGTTAGGCAATACCTAACCTTTAAAATCTCTCCTTTTTTTCTCCGTAAGACATGAACTCTATTTCTCATTTCTGCGATGGAGACACGAGCCCTTCCAGGTAGGACTTTGAGATCCATCTGTTTGATGGAGACAGCACTGAGGAAAGGAAACCTGACACTGGGGAAAGGCTTTGTGTATTTTATCCCAGAAGATTAATGCTGTTTACGCTAATCAGATTTATTTACTGCAGTGAGAAAAGTATTTTTGTAAATAAAAAGTGTTTATTACTGCTGAAGAGTTCTTCTGTTTGGCTCAGTGGTTGCTCCCTGGCTACATTTCAATTCCTGTCCATTGCTGAGCTGCTGCCCTTCCTGTAGCCTGCAGATCCCCTCAAGGCTTTTGCAGAAGTTTGTCCCCGAGGACAAGTGGCCACAAAGGGCCCCTTCTGCCTTCCAGAAAGACCTGGGGAGAAAAGAGCCCTTAAAGTTTGGTGTTGGTCCAACCAGATCGAGTTCATCAGGAACACGGCTGTGATGTTGCAGTGCATCAGGCTGGAATTTGGGCACCAGGTGACATGAGGCTTCCCTCGTGGACCCATCATTAAGGTTGGAAAAGACCTCCAAGATCATCTAGCCCAACTGTCAGCCCATCCTTGCCATTCCTGCTGAACTGTGGCCCTCGGTGCCACATCTCTGTTTCTTGAACACCTCCAGGGATGGTGACTCCACCACCTCCCTGTGCTGACATTGCCCAAGGAGCTCTGGTTTGTGCTCCAGCCACGTTTCAGGCCCTTTAGGACTTCTGCACTGCCTGTCCTATGGGGCACCCATGGGGTGGGAGCAGTGATGGTTTTGGTGCAGCTCTGATTTCTCTGCTGTCGTCGCTGTTATGAGCACTGATCGCTGTTGTCTGCTCTTAGCTGGGATGGAAATTTCCCATGCAAGCTGTTGCGCTGCCTGGAATGCCAGGGCTGTCTGCGGGGCTGCGCTGGCTCCCAGGGCACCATCGTATCAGCATAACAGGCTGGCACCTCGCAGGGTCTGTAGCCCTGCAGTGCAACAGGTTGGCTTGAGGCTCACTGCTGAATTCAGCCCTGGGCTTAACTGACGGGAAACAACCAACTTGGTGTAGCAGAGCATACTGAGGACAGCCTCGCTGCTCCTGCTGGCCTAAAGAAGCCTCTCACCAAGCATGGCACTGAGAGCTGGGAGCATGAAGCAGCCAAGTGAGAAGGTGCAGCACGGGTGGATAAAGGCGCTCCGCTTGTGGGACAGACCCGGCAGCTCCCCGAGGGCTGGGATCAGACGGGACACCCGGAGCGCATCAGGGACCGGACTGGGGAGGAAGTGGTCTGGGGGTGGAATAAAGGGTTCGGGAGGAGAAGAAAAAAGACTGAGGACGAAGCGAGGCGCCGGCGGGAGGCTGGAGGAGCGCTTTGCTCGGGGTCCGGCGGAGGGCCGGGCAGGCGGCCCGAGGGTTGGATGCCGTCCCCGGGGCGGCCCCCTCTCCCCTCCCTCTCCCCCCCCCCCGTCCCCTCCCGCAAGGCCGGCCCGGGCGGCGGCTCCTCTCCCCCCGCGGGGCCGCACAGCCGCTCCCCGCCCCCGCGCCGCCGCCGCATTTAACGGGGACGCGCGGCTGCTCCGTCCCGTCCGGCCCGTTTCCCGAAGCGGCCCCGGCCATGGCGCGCCCGTCGCTGCCGCTGCTGCTGCTGGCGCTGGGGCTCGCCGCCGCCGCCAAGTCCCCGTACCAGCAGGTCCTGCAGCACAGCCGCCTCCGCGGCCGGCAGCACGGGTAAGCGGCGGCTCCGCTCTGCCCGCGGGGAGAGGGGGGGGAAAAAGCAATAGAAATACCCGCAGAACATTTCTTTCCCTCTATTGGTGCAGCAGGCTGCGTGCGCGGGGCGAGCCCGGCTGCGATCAGTGCCGTGCTTCTTCCTCTGCACTCTTCCTTCCTTTCTCTGGCGACTTTTTCTTCCTTCCCCCATGATTTTTCTTCCTTCCTCTGACAGCTTTCCCCCTTTCTCTCAGGATGCTTCGTAGTCCCGATGCCCTGTTGGATGGCTTAGTGATGCTATCAGTCTCTCCTCATTAAGGAAAAAGGGGAGAAAAAAAGAAAAAAAAGAAAAATCCCAGATTTGGAACTGCTAAGCATCCCATGGAAGGAATTATTGTTTTCATGAACGTGTAGGAAAAGAGAATGGTTTCAATGGCAGAAGGGTATCTCTGTGGGTGAGCACCAGTTTAGTCAGACTGTACATCCTGAATGTTTTCCTGACTGAATCTGACTTTAATCACAGACTTTCTGAGATAGGAGTTCCCCAGCAGTGCAGGTAGAGCTGTTGCTGGATGAGCAGTGTGTGATGGGCTGCATAGCCCAGTGTATTTACTGGCAGGTAGAAAACCAACCAGATCTTCATGGTTGCATGTTGGGAAGGAGTTGGAGTGAAACGATGAGAGCAGCTTCAGGTGGCTTTTGTTGCTCATTGTGCTGGCGTTGATTGAGCTGTAACCTCCATTGAAATGCATCACCGAAGGGTCACTGAATGGTGACCTGAATGGCTTTCAAAAAAACCCTGGGCTGAAATATTGAAGTTTGATACGTGTCTGGCAGGGATCCAGCCCAGTATTTACAAGAAGGGGAACGCTTTGCCTATCTGACCAGATAGAGAATCTAACAGGCGACCTCTGAGCAGACGTCTGTTTGTAAAATCTCAATGCTGAATGGATGGCAGTGATTGATGTACAAACACAGCCTTGTTCTTCATCTCTGAGAGATCTGAAGCAAAGTAAATACCTGGTGCTGGTGCTGTTCCTAAGGCAGAAGTTTGCTCAGAGCTGTGAGTTGGTGCAGCTTCGGTGTAAAGTGCTGTGAGGGCAGCACAGGGGCAAATGTGGCTGCGCTGCGTGGCGGTGTCTGTAGAGGTGGTGAGGTTGTGCTGAGATAAATCCCGTGTAGCTGACAGCAGCACTTGGCTCATGGGTCCCTCCCTGATGGGGAGCACAACTTACACCACGCTCATTTTCAATCTGACTTCTGAATGATGATTGTCAGAGGGATGCAGTGATGTCAGACCTCAAAGCTAGTGGCTGCAGAAGGGATGTGCAGGAGGAATATGCCCCTCTGCTGCAAGCACCCTCGGTGTCATCAGTGTTCCCACTGAGCCAGCAGCGAGCTGGGTGGGAGTGCTGAGCTCTGCAGCAACACTTGGACATCTTAATTAATCTTTAAGTGGATCAGTTCAGGTCTGGGAGGGGAAAAGTATAGAGGGAGCATTAGGACTTGGAGATGAAGACTCCTGAGCATTGCCTGGGTGCAGGTCATGGGGGGCTGTGCAGGGGTCCTGCTCTGTTCTGCCCCTTTCCAGGGCTGCCCCCAGCCCAGCAGCTCTGCCTGCTGAGCACTGGGCTCCAGCACAGCCCAACAATGGGCGGTTTGATCAGCGTGGAGCACTGCAAACGCCATGGCAGAGGTGATGAACTCCAGTGAGGAGAGGGGAGAGTGTTGACAAATTCATTTTAAGCCAGACTGGGCAAAGACCCAGAATGTGCACAGCAGGGAGCCGCTACTACAGCCGGCCTGTGGGAATCACTGACAGCACAGCCCTGGGGGGACCTTCCTGCATGGAGGAAAACCAGGGAAAAGCCTTTCCAACAGGTCACCCCCCTGCATTGCTGGGTCTCAGCAAGGGAGAAGGGGGAAAAGTAGCACCGGTGTGGGATTTTCTTGGCAGGCTGCTCCCTGTTCGTGGGGGAAGTGATCAAACAAGTCCTTCAGTAGCCAGGCTTGTCAAGAGGAATATTAGAGGGATTGTCCACCGCCGTCAGCCAGACGCTGAAATCGAGGCAAGATTTGGAATTTCAATCTAATTGGAACCACATTTCAGTGTGGCGGGGCCAGGGGAGCTGAGGTGGGCTGAGTCACAGAGCACAGACGTCTCTCAGCCTCTCAGCTGTGATTTGGTGTGCGGAGCGCTGAGCTGCTGCCAGCCTGCGCCAGCTGAACGTTTGGATTTGTGATTTCTGCTCTTTTATAATAGATTCTCTCCACTTGTCCCTCTCCTTACATACAACAAGGGAATGAATGACATTTGTGCCTGCTCACACTAGCTGTGGGCGTAGCCATGCCCGTGGTCACAGCTGCTGGCACTCGAAGCACAGAGCGGTGGCAATGGGAGGAGCAGGGAAGCACTGTGCTGGCCAAAGGAGGAGTCAGCTCCTGTTTGACCACAGCTTTGCTCTCAGCTTCTTAGAAAGCTGAAAGGCTGCTGTCAGCTCTCACTGAGATGATTCACACACGCAGTGCCCCATTCTTCTGACGGAGATTGGAATCTTACAGCCACTGCTGGCCTGTGCCACCCCACACCGTGCTGCCCTTCCCCGTCAGCATCCACCTCCAGCACAGGTGGAGCCCATCAGACAGCAGAAGGATCCATTTTGGGTGCTGATCTGTATCTGTCTTCCATTAGCTCCTAAACCATAAAAATTTGGGAAATGTTTTGAATGAGTGCCGAAATATATTAGGTTTCAATAGGGATTTCAGACTGTAAATTGCTGATTGCCATAGAAATCTCAACCAAACCATTATCCCTATGTACTTTGGGGGGAGGTAGAAGATGGCAAGATGTGGAGCTTTTGCACGTGGTAAAGAAAAACATAACAATGCAGAGCGGATAGAGAGCTCTTCCCTTTCTCCCTTCGCTTTGTGAGCTCCCCAGCACACCCCACTCCCTCAGCTCCCTCCCCACCGACCCCTCTGGTTGCTGTTGGGCTCCTGACAGACCCCTCTCTGCTTTGTCCTTCCTGCAGCCCCAACGTCTGTGCCGTGCAGAAGCTGATTGGCACCAACAGGAAATATTTCACCAACTGCAAGCAGTGGTACCAGAGGAAGATCTGTGGGAAGGCAACGTGAGTACTTGGGAACCCCCCCCAGTGCTGCCCCAAGGCCTCTGCTGGGTGCTGGGATGGGGAGGCACGTAGTGCAGTGTGTGTTGGGTGTGTGCATTGGATGTTAAGAGTTGTTTTAGCCTTTGGCTGCTGGAAACATGGCTTGTGTCTTGTGTTTTTCTCCTGTGACAAACGTGGAATATTTATGTTTAGATGTTAAGAATGGAAAATACTGTGTTTATAAGTTCGTTGGCAGGTTCTGTTGTGATTAGACAAGGTTTCAAACAAAGAGAGGAGAGATTTAGACTGGATATAAGAAAATGCTGTTTACAATAAAGGTGGTGGAATGCTGGAGCAGGTTGTCCAAAGATGTATTGGGTGCCCCATCTCTGGAGACAGCCCAGGTTGGGCTGAGGGGCTGTGAGCACTGATGGAGCTGCAGAAGTCCCTGCTCACTGCAGGGAGTGGGACAGGATGGCCTTGAGGGGTCCCTTCCAACCCAAACCATTCCATGATTCTGTGCTATTTATTCTAGTTGCATTTCCATATGTACCTGTATGGCTCTCGGTGCTCTAAGTGTGGATGCTATAATGGAGCATGGACCAGATGTCTTCTAGTAGTCCGTGTGTCTCCTTCTTTCACTGCTAAGCCCAATGCTGAAAAAAAACAAATAACAACAACAAAAAAACAGGCATAAAAGACAGCCTGATGGATATTGGAGAGGCCACAAAATTCATCTGCGCGTGTTTTCTTTGGAAGTAAAAACAGAAGTAGAGAGAGGTGTCGCTTTTAGCCAGCATTCTATTGACCCCACCAGGAAAGTTAATTACACTCGCAGGCCAGTTCCACATCTAAATGATAACAGTCAAATAAGTGTTGCATAAAGTATGGGCACGAGCAGCCTGGGGACATTCCTGCCAGCGATGCAGTCAGCAGATAATGATGGCCATGCATGCCTGACTCAGCACCAGGCTGCAAATGGGAGCAGGGAAGCTTTTTGGAGTCCAAACAGGGCTTCAGACAGATGAAACCAAAGTCCGGGCTGCTTCTTCTCGCTTGAAATGATGTGTTGTGAGAAGTCACTGATCTAGAGCAAACAACAGGAATCATCCGCTGTGCGCAGCCCTTTGTGATGTGTAATTGGATCTATAGGAACGTGCTGCTCTTTACTGCTGATTAAATAAACTCTGGTTCTGTAGTAAACAGCAGGCGTTGAGGTCTGTAGTGGGGGTGAGCTGTGCTGCTGTTGCCTTTGTTGGCTGAGCTGTTTGTGCTGGCTGTTGGGTTTGGTTTTATGGATCTGCGTTGCTGTTATGAGGAGGGAGGTTGAATTGCCCCTTATGCAGAGCAAACCAACTCCCCCCTAATTTTGTGAAAGCACCCAATATGGGGAGATTTAATTGGAATGATCAGAATTCGAACTCCCATCTTGGCTGAATGGTGGCTTTTTTGATGTCAGTGGACCAGATCCTGGCATGGCAGGGTGGTATCATCACTTCTTCTGATAAGGGAGTAGCACAGCCGCCAAACAAAACTAGATAGTGCTGTGAGTGTGGGACAGCTTTGCTCTTAAAATCACTGAAGGGCAAGGAGATGCCAGCCGTGGGTTGCTTCAGCTCTGGAGCACATCAGAAACTAAACCTCAAGTAACTCAACGTGTATTTGGTAGAAAGCAACTCACCCACTTATCTCCAGGAGGAGCTGGAGGGACTGGCATCTGGCAGAGCCTGGTGATGTCATTTGAGGAGATGGGGTGATCTCTTCCAACCTTTTTTCCCCTGCTTTTACCCAAATGTCTTATCCAATGATGCGTTGCTGAGAAGAAAGCAGACACAGCATTAACCTGTGTGTTAACCTATGAGATAATGTTCCCATTACACATGGAATTTGCTCGCTGTTCTTCACTTTGCGTCATCCCAACAATGGCTTTTACTGTCCTTCTCTCCTTTCCTAGCCATTTCTGAGCCCTGGCTTTGCTCTGCTCCTTATATGCTGATGCAGAACAAAGAATGTGTGCCTCACTCAGATTTTCTGGAGCACCCTGGGACAGCTCTGATTACAGACATTTGCTGGTGATGGCTCCCTCTGGACGCAGTGCTCCCGGCGTATGGAAGCAATCAGGAGCTGTTCGTGAAGGATGTTATTTGCTGTGCTGCAGCAAGTGGACTCTCACTGCAGTGTCAGGGCCTGGGGTGCTCCATGCTGGGTGCTTTGCCTCCTAGGAGCATGCATGGGCACAGGTGGTGGTGCCCAGCATGAGCCCCAAAACCAGCCCTGTGTGTGGGGCTGAGCTGGTCTGGCAGAGCTCCTGAGAACAACCTCAAGTCCCAGAAATAGTCAGGGTTTGGCACGAGTGTCAGCAGAACTGGAGGCTGCAGCCTGCACTGGGGATCCACGCTTGGGTCTTCCCCATGGTGACTGCATGCACTTCTTCAGCCCAAGTGGGGTCCCAGTGCCTGTCTCGCACCAGAGCTTCTCTGGATGAACATCATCACTTCCTTCTTTTTCCTAAAAGGCTTTTTTCCACCTTTGTGAAGTCCTGGGTTGGCAGATGCTTGACTCAGTGCATCCGCTTCTCTTTTGGCCTATTATCTCTATTTGCTTGAAGGGTTGGTGGTGTGACAAATTGGAATTATGTAGCAGATGCAGGTATCTGGCTCCAGGAAGGTAGATTTGACTGCTTTGATTTTTGATTTCCTTTATTTTCCATCATCCTCGCATGTCCAGAGACACTGAGAAACTGGAGAGATGCAATAATTAAGGCTGGAAAAAGATCATCTAGCTTAGGATATGCTTGGTCTGCAGTCTTGCCCCAGGCACATCACCTTCCAGGTGCTGCTCCAGAAGCACTCCCAGAGGTGCAGAAGGTGCTGTGTCACTGCTCTGTAGCTCTCACCTGACAGAACCAAGTTCTGGCTGTGAGCACCAGCCTTGGTGGTGTGGCTTTGCAAGCTTGCTTCTTGAACAGCATCTTCCAGTGCACTGGGGTGGAGCGCTGAGCCGGAGCTGGATGCGCACGATGGAAAATCCAGCTCACGCATCAGAAGGGGACTCTCACCTCTTTATCTACATTTTTTTTTTTCTGCTTTTCTCCTCTTTGTTAAAGTGTTGGCTCACGCAGTTGGGAAGAAATTAGATAGAGGATTTATGTACGTTTTATCATTGCATTACTTGCTGATGAAGTGAGATAAGGCGGTTGGCAAGAAGTCTGACACCGCTTTGATTTTAATGAGCACTGAAGCTAGATTGTTTTGGTAATTAGGTAATTTTCCACTGTTGGTTATTCCAAGGCCGAGGAAATCGTTTATTTAGAGTATATTCTCATCGTTGTGACTGGGCTTTTTATATGTTCCTATCTCCCTTAAGCACTGGAAGTGGGGGTTGCAATGAATGCCTCCCACACACACTATTTGCCTTGAGAGCAGGACGACTTATACACATTTTTTTAATTATTATTACTATTATTTGAGGAATAACTGGTAGCAGTGAGCTGCCCCTCAGTACTTTTCTTTTTTTTTTTTCTTTTGAATTAACTTTTATATATATATATATATTTTTTTTTCCTCAGCTCAGGAAAAGAAACGAGTCTCTGGCACAATTTTTACAAAACCAAAACATATGGATTTTATTACAGGAAATTATTACAAATGGATCTTTATTCACTAATATATGCCTAAGCTTACTTTTATTACCTTGAAAAATGCACTTAAAATTTAATTTCACGTCCTAAGAATGCCCCAGCAGTGAAACAATGACTAATAAAAAGCAAGGGGCTTGCTTCTGCACTCAGACACTTTGCCATTTAGGAGTGCAGCATTTCCAAACCAAAGGCTGAAGAGCTGTGAAGACTCAAGTCAAAACTTTTCAGTGAGGGGGTCAGGAAATTGTGGCTGTAGGTGTTGCAGAGTGGGTGACAAGTGCTCTTTGTAGGAGAGCATTGCCTGTTGAACCCCTGCTGCTGTGTGGAGCCAGTTGGGGTGACACCAGCACCTTGGCTTGGTTTTTGTGCCAAATTCTCTAGATTTTAAAGATTTGGTACAACCAAAGCCTTTGGACAGCAGGGTCAGATGCTCATCTTGTTACAACTGGGGCTCATGGAGAAGAACATATCAAAGAAGCATCCTTGTTCCCATGTAGGTAAGTTACGGTATCCTGAATGTGGGGCAGAGCAGCCACAGCCATGCTGCTCTCTGGGGTTGGATGAGGCTGCAGGACCAGCTGGGCCCCAGTGCTGAGCATCCCCTTGAGCTGTATCCATGTTTCATTGGGCACACTGGGTGATCAAATTGGATGGTTTCACCCATCAGCCACAGCAGGGAGCATGGCTGAAGGTGGGGATCATAGAATCATAGAATGGCCTGAGTTGAAAAGGACCTCAAAGATCACCTAATTTCAACCCCCCCTGCCATGGGCAGGGTCACCAAAGGGACCCAAAAGGATGGTTTCATGAGCCCTGGGAGTGGCTCCTCGTAAGGGCCAGCACTTGGCTGAGCACCTTTCTGTCCACACGGCCTTTCCTGGTACTCAAAAAGCCTTTAAAAAAATCCCTGTTGAGATCATACGGGACAAGATGGGAGGGGAGGTTGTGAATGGTGAACTTGGCACGCAGGGCCAGGTGATGCTGGTGGATCCCTTCAGTGGGTGAGTGAGACTGGAGGCTTGGGGGAGCCTGCCCACAAGCAGAGCTGACCCTACTGCTGGCCTTGCCATGAGCTGCCTCGGTGTGGTGATGCTGGAGGTGACCCTCACCCCAAAAAGCAGGCAGTGTGGTCCTGTCCCATCTCACTGCCCTCGGCTCCTGTCCCAGCCCCCAGCATTGAGCTCTGTGTGCACCACATCCCTCCCACTCCTCGCAGCTCGTTCAGCTCCCATCGATCCATAAATAAGCCTTTTAAAGCCTATGTCAGCACTCAGGAATTATTTATGCTGAACTTTGCAATGATTTCTTTTTAATCAGCTCTTCGTCTTTGATTGCAGCTCTGAATCAGGGGAACTGTCTAGACTGGATTTAGTTTCTAGGGTGGAAAAAAACGAAAAATGAGAGGTAGGGGAGGGAGGTGGCAGAGGGAGAAAGTGTGTGTTTGTAATGAACATGAGACGGGGGGCTGAGGAAAGCAGAGCAGCAGGGTGTTAAGATCTCCAGTAGTCAAAGGAAGGGATTGCTTTAGGCAAACTCTTTCCCACATGGAATATATAATGTCTAGACAATCAGTCTGGGTTTGCTTTGTAATTCTCTTAGGAAACCATGAGACAGAATTTATTTGCTTCTGTCACAGAAAAGCAGGTATTTGTTTCACTTGCTAGCTCTTAATTACCCTGAAGAATTCCCTCTTAAACCCCAGGCATTTCCACTGTTTGTTAACACTGTTAAAATGATGACAAATATCTGAAGCTTGAGGATTTTGCCTTGTCTGAGTGGGTGTCCACCAGACTTGTCTCTAATCCAGCTGGGAGCACAGAGGAAACAAGTCTCTTTAGGAGGAATATCGATCCGTCACTGCCCCAGCCCATCCATCAGATGGCCTTGCTCCTTTCACTTGCTCCTAAGAGCAACAAGTGAAAGACACCCTGTGAAAAATAAACAGGTCACTCCCAGACTGACTTTTATTAATTTTTTTTTTCCTGTTTGTATGGTGACATTCCCTTTGATGGCCAGAATCAGATGACTTGTTTCATTTCCCTCTGAGCTGCAGACAATGGGTGCAGCACTCAGGCCATGGATGCTCATCCATCACTGGTTCCAAGCAGCCTAGACCAGAGATGCTCCTTCCCCTGTGGATCTGTCATGCCAGTGTTGCTATAAACAAGCAAATGGTTTTTGGGGTGGACAGGAGTGGGATGAAGCACAGGGAAAACGCTTGGCTAGTTTGGTAGAGCAGTCATACTGGAGTTGTAGTGCAATGCCCAAACCCAGCAGATACACTGGGACATCCCCAGATCCTTCTGAGGAAGGGGGTGAACTCAATGAGCAGAATTCCCATTGCCAAAAATACAAATACAGATCAGAGGTATTGGGTGTTTTGGTATGTCTGGTATTGCTCTGTCATGAATCAAAGAAGCACTTGAGTTTTCTCAGTCCTTAATCTTGTGTGCGTTGAATGAGTGTGCAGCCATTGGCTTGAAGCCCTCAGTGCTATAGATGGGTGTTCATTATTCACTGCTGGCTTGTGCTGGAGCAAAACAGCTGGGAAATAGGCAGCTAGCACCAAATCCCACTAGGAGATATGTGGAGATCGTAGAATGGTTTGGGATGGAAGGGACCTTTAAGATCACCTAGTTCCACCCCCATTGCTATAGGCAGGGATATATCATCTTTACTTCTGGGTCCTCTCCTAAGAGATACTTGGAGATAGAGATGTCTACCATCACTGGTAGGTCTGTGCCTCACTTCTCTGTCCTGTGCAGGTCCTGAGATGGTGCTGAGCTCACCACCTCACTGAGGTGCTCTGCTGGGCCCATGGTTATCAATTTCCATCACTGTTTGTACAGAGACCAGCAAAATAGCTGGGCAAGGGTGGTTTTGCAAAGAAATAGTTTCTGTTTTTGTTCTGTAGAGAAGCTGGCACCGTACAGCACTGGAGGAGATGATAGATATGGTTTGTCTTTTGCTGAAGTATATGTTTCTGAGGAAGTTTGCTTTAGAAACATCACTGAGTAGGGATGAGTGCAGGCAGGGCTATAGCTAATATAGGAAAAGCAGTGAAACACTCTCGGTTAATCTCCTGTATCCATCTCTTATTCCAGAGTAATCAGCTACGAGTGCTGTCCTGGATATGAAAAAGTTCCTGGAGAAAAAGGCTGCCCAGCTGGTAAAAACATGTTTGACATTTTTTAGACTTCTTACATACGTCAGCCCAGTTAAGGAGAATGCTAGAAAATTGCTCAGAGTGAATATGAGGTTTGCAATTTGTGCACAAGATTGCCTTGAATGAGTCAAAAATGGACTCAGCAGAGCACCAGCTGAGTGCCAGATTAGCTCCAAAGCATGCAAAGCATTCCAGACAACTTAAAACCTTGGATATAATTAAACTCAATCAAGTATGGGAGGGCCATAGGGAATTACTCTTTCCAACAAGTAATACAGCTCTGCTGGAAATGCAATACAAGGTAACGATAGAGTAACAGTTCTGCCAGTCTCTGCTCAGTTCTGTTTCGGCAAGCGTGAGTTGGACAAAATTCCCTTTAATAGGAAATACAGCTCAGTGGCTGGTGGGGGCTGGGAGAGGACTAACGGGGCCTGGGGAACATCACCTGTCTTCTTCCAGCACTGCCACTCTCAAACATCTACGAGACGCTGGGAGTGGTGGGCTCTGCAACCACGCAGCTCTACTCCGACCGCTCCAACCTGAGGCCAGAGATCGAAGGACCTGGAACTTTTACTATTTTTGCCCCGAGTAACGAGGCCTGGGCTTCCTTGTCTGCTGTAAGAGTTTACTCCCCTTCTTCCTCTTCTTCCCCTGGCTTTCTGTATTGGAGATTCAGCCTCATCTGCACAACAGGCACATCCTGGTGTAGGAAGGGCTGGGAATTTCCAAGATGGGAACTGCTGTCAGCTCCAAAGCTTTGTTTCTGACAGACCCCAGCACTGCCCAGTGATGTGGGTGCTCAGCAGGGGGTGGATATAGCAGTCATTTCATTCAGTTTTCCCTGCTTCTTTGTGTTAGACGTTGCAGTAAGACAACAGGGAAAGTTGTCTTCTCTTTCAGTTTTTCTTTACTGCTTTGTTTATTCTTGATGATTTTGAAGCCTGTATCCCCAAGCAGCAGCAGCAGAGTTGGTGTGGAAAGTCACCTTTCTTTGTCAATGCCTTTGGTCACCCTATTGCATGTGTCCATGCCATGACCCCACTCTGGAGCTTGCTGCCATCTGTCTGCCAAGGACAGGGCTGCCAGAGCTGCTCGCTGCTGCTTTAAGGCAAAAGATGAGATCTGATGGAAGTTAGAGCTCTGAGTCTGCCACAGGTGGCATAAGGTTGAGCACATCACCTCGTACACACACACACATGGCCCTTTGGTGCAGCCAAACCTCCTGACTCTCCCCAATGACAAGGTGAAAAAATGAACAAGCGCTGGAAAATTCGTGTTGCTGATTTTCAGGAAACACTGGATTCCTTGGTCAGCAATGTCAACATTGAGCTGCTCAATGCCCTCCGCTACCACATGGTGAACAAACGGGTCCTCACGGATGACCTGAAACATGGGACAACGCTGAACTCCATGTACCAGAACCTGCCCATCCAGATCCACCACTATCCCAATGGGGTAAGATGTTGGCACTCAACCTGCCCGCAGCAGGCTTGCTGTTCTGTTGTCTTGCAGCTCCTGCACAGTTCTTTGTCCCCCAGATCTGTGTAATGCTTAGGCTGAAGACTGTTGACTTAGGATAGATGTTTAGAAGGAACTAAAAAAGAATGTTTATTAGTGGTTAGTTCTGTGGATGCTGCTGCAAGGAGGTTGCCCATACTGCTGTATAACACGATGCTTGTGTAAGTATTTGACGCTGCATATTTTCTTAGGGTAGACAAAACCAGTGATTGCTTTCAAAGCTTTTTAAACACAATACCATTCAGTTTTTGAAAGAGCACTCTCATTCTTTATGTGTTTTTTGGGTTTTTTTTTAGGAAACCACATTTCTGCTCCTGCTGGTTCAATATTCTAGTGCTCACTGCGTTCAAGATAGAATAACAGCAGCAGCTGCTTCACCTTCTTGTTTTAGTGCCCATAACACCCTGTGTGTCTTTCCCTCTGCAGATTGTGACTGTGAACTGTGCCAGGCTGCTGAAAGCTGACCACCACGCCACCAATGGAGTGGTTCACGTCATTGACAAAGTCATCTCCACCACCACGAACAGCATTCAGCACATTGTTGAGACTGAGGAAAGCCTGGAGACCCTTCGGGTGAGTCTGACCCATGTGTTCTGAAGAGCTCCTTAGAGGTATTCACTCATCCCACTCCTTATGAAGTTTGACAGTGTGTGAATGCTGTGACTCTGCTGCTGATAGCACCCTTGTACCAATAGAGCTTGTTTTGCTGTAGGAAGAGTGCTCAATATCAGTGTATTTTTATGAGAATAATTGTCACCCTGCTACTGCTGTCAGGAGGAAAACACAAACTGAGTCTGGCCCTTCTCTCTTGTATCGTAAAACCAGCCTTAGGAGCTGTTAACTCTTCGGATTTGATGTGTACCAACATATCTGCTTTGCTGTCTGCCAGGTTAAGGAATAAAGAGGAAAGCAGAGGAGTTCTGCAGTTTGCCAGCTGTAAAGTCTGGTCTGAATTATTTACTGGAAGTGCAGTGACCCTTTCCAGGCACACTGGGGTATTCGAACCGGCTCTGAGACTGGCCCAAAAAAGCTCTTGTGCTCAGATTTTTGGAGCATAAGAGAACCGAGAGACCAGGCCAAATTTATAGAGGGACCGAAGTGCTGAAAGAAGCTATTCAGGACTTTTGTACGTGCACTGAAATTCTAAAAGCTGTAATAAATCTGGCTCTCAGTGACTGCCTGGACAAAGCTGCTGACCTTTGCATTCTGGCTGGACGTATTTTACCCTTTCTTCTCATTTCTCTGAAGGCTGCTGTGGCTGCTTCTGACCTCAACAGCTTGCTGGAGAGCGAAGGCCAGTACACCCTTCTGGCTCCAACCAATGAAGCCTTTGAGAAGATCCCACGAGAGATGCTGAACAGGATCCTGGGGGACCCAGAAGCCCTGAGGGGTAAGTGGTTTGTTTATCAAGCCCACCGAGAGAACAAAGATTATTCTGCAGTTCTTTGGAATTCCTTCTTAAATAGATGTGAGCAACCCCTTGGTACAGACTAAGCTGCAGTCAACACATTTGACATCCTCTATTTTTTTATCATGGACAGTCCAGGCTTCTTCAGATGTAGTTGCGTAGATGTGGCAGAGAGGGTGGTAACAGATATAGAGGAGGGAGTGAAGCAGTGTTTGAAGTATTTTCTTAGCAGTCCTCTTTGTGGTAATGATTTCTATCAGCCTATAGCTAGAAGAGTGCTAGCATCTAATCAGTGTAACTTCCTTTGGCAAATGAATTGAGTAATCACACAAAACCTTTCTGGAATTAACAAGGGCATATAAAAATCATCCGTTTAGAACACTTCATTTCACAGACTGCTGAATTAAAACCGCACAGCACAGTCTGTAATAGCTGCTTATCTTGTGCCATGGGTCCCTGTGCTCCCTCTGTACTTCAGAGGCCCTCACCTTTAGAACATTATCCCAGAAACCTGCAGTAATTGCAGGGTTGATATCTCCAGCTCGCTAAGACACTTGCTTCTCTCACAGACCTGCTGAACCATCACATCCTCAAGTCAGCCATGTGTGCTGAGGCCATCATTGCTGGGCTGACAATGGAGACACTGGAAGGAACCACCCTGGATGTGGGCTGCAGTGGGGAAGAGCTGACGCTCAATGGGAAGCCCATCATTGCCAACAAGGACATCCTGGCTACCAACGGTGTTGTCCACTTTGTCAATGAGCTGCTGATCCCAGACTCAGGTATTGGAGGCACTGTTACATCTCTTGTTCTGTTCCCCTTCTTTTGTCTTCTTGTTTTTTCTTATGTCAAAGAAGATTTAGAGGATGTAAGTTGTTTTTTTTTTTTTGTGGCAATGAGTGGATTGTGTTGGATGAGATGTTACTATGCATTGCTTTTCTTTTCAGCTAAGACACTGTTTGAGTTGGCCCAGGAATCTGAAGTTTCTGAGTCTATGAACCTTTTCAGACAAGCTGGCCTAAGTTCACATCTAACTGGCACTGAGCGAGTGACCCTCCTTGCCCCAGTGAATGAGGTGTTCAAAGGTAATATGTGGGGTAAATCCCTCTCTTCTATTGGTCTGGGCCATAGGTCTGCTTCAAGCTGTTTCTCTTTGGCTGAGTTTCAGTGTGCAAACACGCAAACCCTCTCTCAAATGCCTCAGCTGTAGATGGTGACATGTAGCTTCAAAATTAAAAGCTGTTGTGGGTAGCAATCTGCATGTGGATGTCTTTAGTGTCTCTGTGGTCTTTCTAAGTGAGTCACTGGTTTTGTCCTTATTTTCTTGGCTGCAGATAAACGCCCCACTGTTGACAGCAATATGAGAAATTTGCTTCTGAACCACATTGTTAAAGACCAGCTCTCTTCTAAATATCTTTACCACGGTCAGAAACTACAGACGCTGGGTGACAAGGAACTGAGAGTATTTGTGTACCGCAACGTGAGTTTGTGCAGCTTGCAGTGCTAAATATGGGCTGTTGCTCTGCACAGATGACTTCTGTCCTATCCTGGATCTCTCTTTCCAAGCATATGCTGATAAAGTTGTTTTTCTGGAATTGCATTTGCAGAACCTATGCATTGAAAATGCCTGCATTGCTGCCCATGACAAGAGAGGGAGGTTTGGGACATTGTTTAGTGTGGACAAGATGTTGACCCCACCAACTGGCTCAGTGATGGATGTTCTCAAGGCAGACCATCGCTTCAGGTGACCTTTCTGCTCTTCCTAGGTGCCAGTTAGAAGCAGAAGAGCTGCTTCTGTTTGCTATTCTATTTACTATGGATCACAGTCTTGACTATACATAATATTTTTAACATGGGAAGAGCGCCGAAAACCACAGTCTCATTCTGAAATTATAGGGAGTGAGACTTCAAATAACCCTTCCTTGAATTGTGAGCCAAGAGCGTGTAGTCCCCTTGTGAGTCTGCTATTACAGTAAGAAACTCTGTAGCCACCTCAGCCTATCAGAACTGCTGTGGCCAAGCCTTCATGTCTGCTCACAAGCCACTTTGCCCCAAGGATACAGCAGCCCCGGCTTGCTTTGTCATTTCTCAGATATTCTTGTTGGGCCTTGCAGGATCATCTGCTATCTGGTCAACTTCTTGCTTAATTGACTTTCTGGACCCCAGCAGGATTTTACAGTTACAACTTCACAGCTCAGAGACCAGTGAATGTAGTATGTGGTGAAGCCATCAGTCTTTTACATGTCTTGCAGTACGTTGGTGGCTGCAATCCAGTCTGCAGGTCTCATGGAGAACTTGAACAGGCCGGGTACCTTCACTGTCTTTGCTCCAACCAATGAAGCTTTCCAAGCCATGCCACAGGGGGAACTCAACAAACTGATGGGTGAGCATTTCTAGAGCATTCAGCTGCCATGTGTTGTTGGTGTGCAATGGAAGAATGGCTCAGGTTCTCTGCCATATCTCATTCTTTGACCCTGTCTGCTGGGAGCATGGAGCTCCTACACAACCGATTTGGAAAAGCCCAATGCAGCATAGAGCTGAGGGTGCACAGAAAGGAGTGGAACATACAAAGCATGGCCATGGGCTTATACTTCTGCTGGGCAGACATGTTTGTAGTGTGTGCTACAAACTTCCTATGACTTCAGTTTGGCTGGGCTAGTTGGTGTGAGCAGGACAGCTCTAAGGTGTTTCTAGAGAAACCGAGGGGGTCTCTGCCTTGCACATCAGGGATGGTAGCAGTGAGAATGTTTAATAGCATTTAATAGCACAGGCTTGGGGTGTATAAAGAACTGCAAATGGCAAACACGGTCCACGGTCAGCCTCGGGTTGCACTGTATAAAATGTTATTGTGATATGTGATTATGGAGCTGTTGTTCCATCTATGCATACATGGGTAAAGCGGGAAGTCTGCCCTGTACTCAGGTCAGCATCGATGGAGACCAATATCCTGAAAAGCTCAGGCATGCAGACTGGCGGTAGAGAAAAGCGTGGGAGTGTTTAATAACCCTCATCTGAATAAGCAGCAGGGTCTCTTATTTTCTTCACGCTGGAAAATGGCTGTGGTTGGAAACAATGCCAGGTATTTCAGTGTAACATCTTCTCGTCATTAAAGCCCAACCAAACACTGATGTCATAATTCAGGAAGCATCTGCCCATGGTGGCTGGTTATCCTTTTAAGTGCATGGATGAGGAATTGGTAATATCAGACTCTGCATCCAGCGCAGTGCTTAATGTATAAATATTTCAGAACTGTTCTGCAGCTGTTATAAACGGCTGCAGGAATGAGGTATCCCAGATGTGGACACTTCAGATGTTCTTGTTTTTTCACGCAAATATTTAGCTTACACTTCTGACGAAGAAGTGAATCATGCTGGTGAGGTTGTGCAGTGTGAGCCGTGACCACCCTAGAAAAATGGAAAAAAAGCTTAGAGCCTATATCAGATAACAGCAAAACAAGAAGTCCACATCGCTGGAGGAGCTTCTCTGGTTTCTTTCATGAAGGCCATTTTTTGCACTAGCTCTTCCCCATTGTCTTTCTCTGGGATTTGCTGTAGGTTTTAGTCACAGCCTGTAAAGGAAAACGAGGAGGGCTGCTGGCCCATGCTGTGCACATTGCTGCCTCTTGGAGAACAGGTGGTGGTGGGGACACCTCTTGCCTTCCTGAGATCTGTTTCAGAGGACAGCTAAAAGAATAGAGAAAGACCCAGTGAGGTGAGGATTGGGCTCTCAGTCTATGAACCATCAGTGAGATAGAATCATGGAATGGTTTGACTTGGAAGGGACCCTTAAAACTTACCTAGTGTGACTCCCTTGCCATGAACAGGGACACCCACAGTTCGATCAGGTTGCTCAAAGCCTAGTCTGTCTCTCCTGCACTTTGCCCTTTCCTACCCAGGAATCCTGCAGTTTCACCTGTGGAGATTACTGCAAAGTGTCATTACTGTTAATGAAAGTATCAGTGCTTGCAAGTACCAGGGTGCTCTCTGTGATTCCCTATTAAACAGAAGATTTTCTCCTCTAAAGTTCACTGAGAAGTGAAAATAGCACCAGAAGAAGGTTCATCAAGTGCTTGTTAAAAAAAACAAGGAGGCTGCATCACCAAGACGAAAGGATTTCATGCGTAGGGCAGAGCTGATATGTGTCAAGGTGGGACACTTTCAAGGAAGATGGTCTTTCAAGACTTATTGGGATCCTGACCTGCGCAGGCAGGAGCAGCCTCAGTGCCCTAGCCAGCTCTAACCAAGGGGTATCCAACACTATTTCACATTGTTTCCTTTCCCTTATAAGAAAGGATGATATTTTCCATGTAGGGTCATTCCAGCAGATGAAACACAGGAAGAAAGCTCTGATGTAAATGTAAATGTTTTCTTCCCCCAGGTAACGCCAAGGAGCTTGCCAGCATCCTCAAGTTCCACATGGCTGATGAGATCCTGGTGAGCGGCGCGGTCAGCGCGCTTGTGAGGCTCAAGTCCATGCAGGGAGACAAGCTGGAAGTCAGCATGGTGAGTCAGAGCTGACGGGACGTGGTCTGTGACCAAAGTCCATGTCAGGGCACAGAGGATGTCTGCTCAGTTGGGTTGTTTGTTGGGAGCCTGTCCTAAACGTGCATCGAGTCGCACCAAGCTGTGTATCTGGGGCTGCAGTGGAGGGACTCCTGCCATGTCAGCAAGTTGGCAACTTTGAAATGTGGTTTGCTTCAGCATTCTCCCCAGAAGGCCAATTGTAAATGACTTCCAGGAGCTGTTATAAATTTAACCCTGAGTCATGGGGAAAAAACATAAATAAATCAAATGAATAGCTTGTTCAACTAACACGTCTTTTTCAGTGTAATGAAAATGATCTCTGCGTGGGCTCCTCTAACACAGCAGGAGTTATTTAGATGTGTAATTTCATTTCAGAAGTTCTGCACTCCATTAAGAGAATGTAGAATTCCTTGTTGAGGACAAATATATATATCTCAGAAAATATGTAACTCACAGCCTTCCCTATGCATAAGGAAGAAAACGCAGGACAAAAATGGAAAGGTTGCTGCTCCAGAGTGTGTTGAGTTGGCCAACCCACGTGGCAGAGCTCTGCCATGTCCAGCCATGGTCTGCTCGCTC
Source organism: Tympanuchus pallidicinctus (assembly GCF_026119805.1). NCBI lineage: Eukaryota > Metazoa > Chordata > Aves > Galliformes > Phasianidae > Tympanuchus > Tympanuchus pallidicinctus. The sequence goes on along the minus strand of NW_026294742.1, from coordinate 6,970,761 downwards.
CTGCTGCAATCCCCATAGTAATCCCTCCTTGTGCCAAGATGCTGGTGCATGTGCAGTGTTTCCACCCAGCCCACAGAGAGCCTGTGCTTCAAAACCTGCTGGCTGCTCTGCTCAAGCTATCATTTGGTTTTATACTCTTCTCAATTGGCAAGGGAAGTGAAAATGCTTACAACCATCTAGTAAATGAATGAGTTCAGATGAAGGTTTTACAAAATTGGAAAGCACTGATGACAAAAGTTTCTCGTTTTCTGCTTTTTCACTGTATTTTCTCCTCCTGAACAGAAAAACCACATCATACACGTCAACAAGGAGCCCGTTGCTGAAAGCGACATCATGGCCACAAATGGTGTGATTCATGCTGTGAGCTCCGTCTTGCAGCCTCAGGGTAGGTTGGTGCTTGGAAGTGCTTCGAGCCACAAACATCACAGCAGAACTGTCACCAAAACCACCTCTTGTGTAAAGTGAGTGACACAAAACACGGAGCAGACCGTGCATGGTGATGGGTGTGCAGCACAGCCTGCTCTTGCTGCAGCAGGTGCTCTGCTGCCATGCCCTCTGGGAGTTGTGGTCTCTCCATCTCTGCTTTAGGAGGGAGCAATTACTTCATCTTATTGTGGATGTTATGGGATTTTCAACACACGCTTTGAAATACTGTAAGGGAGCAGCCTGAGTGCTTTGAATGCCCTCTATATATGTTAATATCTATCTATCTGGATATGTATTTCTGTGTCTGGTATTTCAGTGCTGTCTCTGTCCCACTCTTAGCTTCAAGGCCACAAGAAAGAGGTGACGAGCCTGCAGATCCTGCATTAGAGATCTTCAAACAGGCATCTGCTTTATCTAAGGTAAAAAGCAAAACATCCACCGCTGTGGAACTACTGAAATTACATTTTGGTAACAGTGATTTGAAGATAATGTCACACTGAGATTTTGGCTTCCAAAGAGAGTAAATGTATACGTTTTGTGGTTTGATCCATCGTCTTTTCTTTATTTAATTGTCTAAGAAGTGGTACTTTTTCAACATGAAGGCTACCATTGATAGCATACCTTGTACGCCTTGCTGTGTATGTCAACCTCCAATAATGCAAGTGGCACCAAAGAGTCATTTATCTGCCTCTTCTTCTGCACTTTTGGCAGCGTGAGGAGAACTAGCAAGTAGCTAAGGATCAGAAATAGAAATATTCTGTTAGTAAAGCTGTTGTGTGTAACAGTTTGGAGACTACAGGTGGATGTATTGGCGTGCAAAGCCTTACAGCTGTCAGGGGTTTGTTGTAGTTACTCAAACACGATGTTTTCTTCCCAATGCAGGTTTCTCAAAGGAATCCTCGGCTAGGTAAGGCAACCTCTCCACTTCTCCACTCCAACATATGCCCCATCCCTTAAAGAACAATATGTTCTGTGCTCTTGCTGCAAGCGAGATGCAGCATACCCAGGAGGGGAGCGTGTCCGTGTGTCTGTCCCACCCAGTTTGCTCTTCCTCTTTGCAGCGCCCGTCTACTCCCGGCTACTGGCGAAGATGAAGGAGAACTCGGGTGGCTTCTGACCAGTGCCTCCATCCCCTCGCCCTGCCCACGCCACGGGGGAAGGACAGAATTGTTGAAAACCAAATATCGCCCTTAAGTTTATTTTTGTTTCCAATGGAATGGATCGGAAAAATGAAAAGCCATATATATATATGTATATATTTTTAAGGCCGTTTTTATTTGGTTTATTTGGTTTTGATCACCAAGTTTCCACCTTGAGGATAGTTGGGTTGGTTTTTTATGACAGGCCCAGTTTTGGGCTTGCTGTCTATGACAGAGAAAGGCAGGTGCCTAATTCAGCCCTGATTCAGCAGCACAGAGGGATGCTTAGGGCTCATTCTGGGGCTGCCTTGCTTGGGGGTGAATTAAGGCCCCTGCTCCAGGCTCCCAGCTGTGGGCTCTGCAAAAACCAGGCTCCCAAAGCAGAAAGCTGGGCATGAGCTCTGCAAAACCCCCATCCAAACCAGGGCCAGAAGTGGGAAATGTTGGTTGGAATGCTCTGTGGATGTTCAGCTTTCTGAGCAAAGGCGTCACCAGAGTTGCCAACTCTACCACCAATGGTGACTGATTTGGAGAAGGTAAATTTGAATTCATTAACCAGTACCCAAACAATATGTATATTTTTTTAATTATTATTTTATTGGTTTTTCTTTTGTTTGGCTGGGGTTTTTTTGAACAAACATTGGTTTCCTTCTTTGTTTTAAACGTCAACCATACAATTCTCATTTGATGGCTTTCAACAGAAGCCTCTATTGACTTTGAAGAAACTGCATAATTATAAGCTATGGATTGAACAGTTCTCTCTCTTTTTTATTTCTAATTGGGTTTTGTTTGTGCCTATGGATTGTAATTTTTGTTCACAAAAAGTATTGAATTGAGAGTTCTCCCTGGCAGAAGTCTTCCATTAAATGGTGCCTTTGTAATAATGGTTGTGGGTTTTGTTTTTTTTTTTCTTTTGTAATAAAAAAAATTAAAAATAAAATCAAAAACATAAATACAGGAAACATTGGTAATCCTTGGGGGATTTTTATTGTTTGTGTGTAACTGCTTGGTGGTGTTTGGTGAGGAGGGAGGTTTGTATCAGGGCAGATTGGTGTTTGCATACCTAGTAGTGAATTGTTCTTTTCTTGTCCTCTGTGTCTGTCATTTTTTGGGTCTGGAAAGCAGGTGAGCAGAGGGACAGCTGAACAACCACCAGCCATAGCAGCAGAAAGCACATGAATCCAAAAGTCATTTATCTTGCTTCTCCAAAAATATTGCCCTCCCCTCAAACTGAGAGGATCCCTGCAGGCTGGGCTTTGCCATCCATGTCTGGGAATGGCTGGGCTGGCTTCAGCGCTCCCCTCCACAGGGGTAGGGATGCAGGGCATCTCCAGACACTGCAGGGCTTGATATCCAGCACAGCTCTTGGGGCTCAAGGTGTCCCAGAAATGTACTTAGGGATTAAAGTGCTCCCACACCCATCCTAACCAGCAGCAGCATTGTGTCCCAAGGGCACCATTGGCCACATCGCTATGCTAGCAGCACTTCACCCTGTTTGGGGCTCTATATTTATTCCCTGACTGGGTATTACCTGTAGTGAAATCCATAATTACCAAGGAAAAAAGAAAAAGGGTATCAAGTGCAGCATGCAAAAAAAAAAAGCAACCAAAACCCACAAAACCCCAGATGGCTTTGGTCACTCTGGCTGAGAGATGCACTTTTTCTTCCAATAAAAGCCCAAACTGAAATCCCATCTGCTGTACAGGAGCCATCTGCATAATTCAGATGTGCGAAAAACAATCAGCCTCTTATTTCCCTTCCCCAGCCTCCCATCTCATCATCTTGTTTCCCTGGGGTGCTTCAGCCCTCTGTTATTTAAGCCTGGAGTGATGGGGAATGCAGTGAGTTGCCCATTCCAGCCCCAGGAGACAGGATCCTGGGGGAGGCTCAGCTTTTTGCAATCAGGATGATTAATTGTAGACTCATACAAAAACCTGAGAGAGAGAAAAAGAAAAAAAAGCCTTTTTGTGGGTTCCTTAGTAGAACATGCAGGGATAGGGGCAGTCTTCCTGTTATGTTTTGTTTTGTTTTTGTTTGGTATCATCTGTTTATTCCCTTGATACTTCAAGAATAAGTGATACAAAGCCCTCTACCATTTGGGAAGTAGATCTGCACCTTCTCAAGGTGAGTGCCTTTTGCTGGTACCTTGTATCTGGCTTGGTGATGCTGAGTGTTTCTTGGCAAAAATGAAGTTGCTGCAGTAGACGGGGCAGGCATTGGGTCTAACAGTGATGTAGGGGTGGTCTCTTTGTGTTCTGTGCATGCCTGATTTGCCAGGCTTGCTTGGTAAGGGACACAAATTCTATGAATGCCAGTGGTGCCTGCAGCAGCTTCCCCAGCGCTCTGGCTGCAGATGTCTTGCCTCACTCTGTTGAATTCCCTGGAATCCCACATCCTGGGTCCTGGGAAGCCTTCCTGTGGGCTCTGTGCTTGGAAATCCTCAGTGCTTTGGTGCCTCCAGGCGATGGTTTGCATTGGTGGAAACTCGAGATGATGTAGTCCCCTTCTCCAGTGATTGTAGAATGGTTTAGGTTGGAGGAGGTCTTGAAGATCATCTGGTTCCAACTCATGCTGTGGACAGGGTTGCTCCCCACTGGATCAGACTGCCCAGGGCCCTACTAACCTGATCTTGAGCACCTGAAGGGACGGGGCACCCACAGCTGTGGGCAGCTTGTGCCAATGCCCTGATCAGCAGCCCTGATTCAAGAGCATTTTCCCCCTTTCTGTGAGCAGAATCAGGGCAGTGCCAGCAGCTGTCCCACAGTGAGATGGTATTGCTTCCCCTGATGGAGGCATGGAGGGAGGAAGCAAGAGGCAAGCAGCTGGGAGATGAGGAAATGAGGAGTGCTGAGGCCATGGGAAAGTCCAACTCAGCTGCCATTTTCTGAAGAGAAATTCTGTTTGTTTGGTTTTTTTTTAATTATTTTTTATTTTTTTTTGCACTGTAATTGAAGGTGGAAGTGAAAGGCGGAAGGAAACGGCTGGTGGTGTGGAGAAACACAACTGCTGTAGGGAAGTGCTGGCTGAAGGGCACAGAGCTGCACCAGACAGGGAAATGGAGGAATGTCCCAAGCCTGGGCTGCAGTGGGATGGGAGCTGGAGGTCCCTTCTGCACCCATTTCCAGGTAGCACTGGAGTGGGAAGAAAAGGGTTAAGGCAATTTCTGTATGTTCCAGTGCGGGAATGCTGCTGGCAGCATCCTGGGCATTGCAACCAGTGCCATGGGCAAGCAACCACTAAGATTGATCTTCTGGGGTATGCAGCCCATGGGCGTGCTGCACTGCATTGCTGAGTTCTTACAGCTGGAGCATTTCCACCCCAAAACCCAGTGTTTGTAGGTGCATGCAGCTATAGTAGGCAAGGCTGTTCTGCATCATAGCTCCTTCCAGGGCTGGGGCATCCCAGCAAGGAGACAAAATGAGAGCAAGTATGTGCCTTCTCAAGGAGATTTCAGTCTAAAAGGGAAGAAAGTAAATAAGAGTGTGTTTTCCTATTGAATATTTTCAGGACTGCACAGACTCCCTTGTTTACTTTTCTATAATACTAACTCTTTCACTTGCAATGGCTCCAGTTCAACAAAGTAACTGATTGCACACTGAACGGGCAAACATAGCTTTTAAGTGCATGCTCTGCAGGGTGCTGACTTCTTGTGGGTGCTCAGCCCTCACGCTGATGTGCAGTGGGCAAATTCCATCTGCTGGGAACAGTGATGTGGGCGCCCCAGCAGGGATGGGCAGCGGCGTCACTGAGGGGGTGGAAACTTTACACTGAATGTGAAATGGTTCATTTTGGGGAGCTTAGTGCAGTGGGTTTGTGCATTTATATCCTAAGACAAGAACCAGAGCTGCTTTCCTTCTAGAAAATTCAGACTTTTCCAGTGGCTTTCTGCAAAGATATTTATTTTATGAAAAGCAATGCTGTGCTCTGTCTCAGGGGTGCTGCAGTGGAAAACATGTGCTCCTCTGTCAGCACGGAAATTTGGGAGCGCTGAGAGCCAACCCGCCCCATGCTGGAATTTGGGTGGTCGGGGTTGGGGGGGGGGGAGGTGGGTGTGCACCCACCTGGGTGTGAAAGGACAAGGCCTGCACCGTGTCAGAGGGCAGGCAGAGTGAGCAGGGGATGAATGCAGCCATGCTCTGCATCCAGATGTGCTGCGGGATGACCTCTCCAAGGCAGAGCCGAGGGCAGGGCTGAGCCACCCACATGCCATTGCTGTTAGAAACCTGTTCCTGCTCTGCTGCTGTCCCATTGCTTGACATGGTTTATGGGAAGTCATCACACCTGCGAGCTGTGGTCTCAGGAGAAGTGCAAAGAAAAACTCGTGTGATGTCAGTGCAGGGGAAGGATGGGCTTGAGGGAGACGTGGGAATCAAGGCAGCCAGCTGCAGCTCCAGCAGCTCGTGGGTTGTCTCTGAGCCCTTTTTGGTGACACACCAGAGAGACTTTGCAGAAACCTGTAACTTCCTGGCAGACAAATGTTCTTTCCAATGATTAGCGATGCCTTTCTGTTTTGTAATGTTCTTTTGAGTGAGCAGTTTGCAGGAGTCCAGAACTGCTCCTACGAAAGGTCACTTGGCAAAATGCAGAGTGGCATCAAGTGCCACTGAGAGCATGGAGGTCCTCCTGCTGGGGTTTCCCCAGGGAGAAGCTCAGCACCTCCTGGAAAGGGAAACAGTAGGAAAGATTGGTTTGCTGGATGCTGCCATTGAAGGAAGTTTTTGAGAGCTGTCATGAGCAAACCCGTACCCCTGACTCGTTGGCAGTTTTTTTCAGAGGTTGGTTTTCTGCTGGGCTCTGAGCTTGCAGCCCATCTCCTCTTTCATTCACACCCTTTCCAAAGGGATTTTCTGTGCTTCTGTTTTTTCCATGCACTACTTGTGCATCAAGCTCTAGTGGCTGTGACAAACGTAAACCTGGTTGAATTGTAACTGCTCCTTTGGGAAGAGAATCAAGATCTCCTGTTTGGAAATCAGTTGCGCAGAACCTGTTGGCCCTCAGAGGGCACTCACCAAATTTTTGGTTTTATGAAGCCAGACAGATGAATTCAGAACTTGCACCAGTGCTTCTGTGCAGCAGTTTGAGCATTCTGCCTTTGGCTCAAAGGTTATACAAAGAGGATGGGTGCCCCATTTCAGTGTCTAAGGGAAAAACCATACATCCTCCAATACTACTCTGCTATTCTTGTTCACAGTGCTCTTAGAGCTGCCAACCAGAGGATAGATCCGTGGAGAGGTGAGGTGGCACTGTGCCTGCAGCCATGTACCTTATCCTTAAAACTGACTTTATAACACCATTCTGAGGGCCTCTGGTTGGTGCAAGCTGTAAGCTTTTTGATCTCTCTAGCCAGAACGGCATGCGTGGTTCTAGCAGTTGCCCATTGCTTTGGGTGTGGGATACAGGGTGGTGGCCTCCAACTTGGGGCTGTCTCACATGGGCGTCCTGCATCATCTAGCTCAGTCTGTTCCTACAGCTGGGCAGGTAAAAGATCATCATCTCTCCAATCATGCAGACAGCAAACTACTCGGATAGAAATACTTACAGACTTGTCCCTGACTGCGGGGCATCCATTCCTGCACTCCAGCTGGAGGTACCTGATTGTGCAACACTTGTTCCCATGGGTGACGGGAACACACCCCACTGATTGCCCACGGATGTGGACTGGCACCAGCAAGTGATTAAACCAGCAAATATGGCTGGTTCCCTTCCTTAGCTTGTAACTAAAGAGCAGGAAAAAGTGAAATAAACAAAGCGAAGCTGCAGAGCAGTCACGCAAGGCAAAGGGAACCAAGGAGCATCAGCAGAAAGTGCTCTGGGAGCACCATCTGTGAGCACTCCAGGGTCAGGAAATGCTGCTCCTGATGGGGTTCATGGTACGAGCGTGCATGGCCGGAAACAGACTAGGGGTGAGGCGATGCAGTTGTGCCTTTCATTTGCTCAGCATCTTTTTTTTGGGGTTTTTTTTTTTTTCCCTTTTTACATAAATCCAGCAAACGGGGAACTTAAAGTCGCATTTCTCATAGAAGGTTTTTGACTGCAGAATTGTTTGTGGATTTTCTTCTGTAGGGTTGCTTTTAGCTCATATCCTTGCTGCTGTTATCCTGAAGTGTAAGGAAATGGTGGCAAGTGGCTGTGGCAGAGCCCCAGCCCAGGGACGGGGCACCCCTCCAGGATGGGGGTGCATTGCACCATGAGCTCACATATAGGGTCCTGCGGGCTGCTGTACTGACATACACACAGGAACATACCCTTTCTCCAGAAATAACCAGAAAACCAGACAGTCTCGGGGCTGTCTGATTGCCTTTACAGTTACTGTCTGGTTACCTTTACCCTGTGCACCTTTACAGCAAGAGGTGCAGCTTCTGTTTCATCTTAGCAGCTCCTGAAGCAATTCCATTGCCTCATTGTTTACTAGGTTTCCTGCTCCCCTGAGCTGCTGGTCGGGAAGCTGTTTGCCTGCTCTTCCTTTGTCTGTCCCCAAGAGATGGCACTGAGGGTCAGAATGGGTCAGGATGCCATGTGCCCACCGTGTAAAAGCCTTGATGAGAGAAAGGAGGTGCTGAGATCCTTCAGAAAGCTGTGGGTGGATGTGTTCAGAGGATCAAAGTGCTGCCTTTATCTGGGCTCTGCTTTCTGCTCTTACTTTAATATGACATTTAGGGGACAATTGCAGGACACAGTTTGGTCATGCGCATGGGGAGCATGGATTGCTGGGGTGCTTGGGGCTGGTGGCAGGGGGGAATGCTCTGCTGAAGTGCTGATGTATTTCTGCACTCCCAACCTGGGGATGCTCAGGGGCACTGGGGAGCACAATGAGTAATGCACCGAGTAGGTGGTCCCAGGCCTGCTGCCCAAACGTTCCTCTGAGCTACTACATTTGGATACCACGAGCAAAGTGACTTCACCTTCCTGTTTAGAAACAGCCCCCGAAGCTGCAGCCCCATTGCTGACGCTCACCCCACAGCAAACCTTCTCCTCCTGCAGCACGAGGGCTGCGAAGCTGTGCTGCTCCTGCTTAATTGTAACCAGATTCCCCAAGAAATGTCTGCTGCAGTATTTATAAATACCGCAGCCAGCAGCTGCTAATGCCAAACAGGAAATTTTAAGCTGAACAAACTTTTCCACGTTTCTAAGTGGGAAAAGTAAACTGTAGCTAAGACCTTTTTTTTTTTCTTTTTTTTTTTTTTTAATGGAAAAAAAAGTCTAAATAGCAACAGGCTTCCATATCCTCAGAAAGGTTCATGATTCTTGAAGTCTCTGTGCTTTGCAGGTAGCCCTTCCTATAAGCAGTGTCTGCAGAGTGATACAGAAGATGGCTAATTTATTGACTTATCTTAAAAGCAGGCCTCAACACAAAACACAAGCCATTGTGCTGTATGGTGTGGCAGTCCAGATAGTGATACAGCCTATAAATTAGGGCTGTTTGGGGCCAGAAATGGGCTGTTGGGAAGCTTTTGTAGCAGTATGTGTTGTACGCGTTCTCGTGGTAGCATCCCATCTCAGTGGATTAGTGTTCTGAGCTATTAATATAATTGTTAGTGAAAATAATGAAGAATTTGAGTGGAAAATGATGAGTTAGGGATGAAGCCTGTGTGAGCAACAGCCACCAGAAGGAAATCAGCCCTTGGTATCTGGCATTTTGTGTTTTGAGCTCTTTTCCCCTAAAGCTGTTTTTATTTTCTAGGATTCTCTTGTTTCTGCTTATTTTGTGAGCTGGGATCGAGATGATATGTTGGAGTGCTAAGGCATAGAAAAATGTAACACCAAATCTTAGTGGATTTGTTTGCTTTAAACAACTTCTGCCATTTATGAAGTCACCAAATTCCTTCTTCAGGCGAAAGGCGTTATTAAGCTTTTAAAAACTGATTTGTGCCACTTCATAGACAAAGGTGTTGAAATTGAGATGAAATGAAGCAGATGTCCTCACTGTGCCTATTCTGAAATCACATTCTCCAAATCAAACATCTTCCAAAATGAAGAGGAGAAGGATAAACTATACCAGGAGTGCTTGGAAGTAACTAGCTATCTTCCATCTTGCTATCGCCTTCATGCACAAGTATTCCTCAATCTTGTTTTTCAGTAAACTCTTATGATAGTGCCTTAATGGGAAGAGTTTTCTGAAGTCTTGTTTTGATGCTAAGGCTTTTACTGTTTTTGAATTCCTTTGATAGCCATTCCTTATCCAGTTCCTTGATGAGAGTGCATTTGCTTTCGAATGGTGGCTGGTCAATGCCTTGTGTGATCCCTTGATGTAGATCTTGCAACCATGTGCAGATGAGGAGATGACTGAATTTGTTTCCCTGCTTTCATGCATCAGAGCTCTTGGAACAGCCTCAGCTCTTCAGTCGGCTGTTCTGTGCCTCTTGTTCATATTCAGATGTCCTCAGGGTCAGCTTCGTCCCCTGACTACAGGGATTCAGCAACATGCAGATGCAAGACAGAACAGCTGAGCCAAGGTCAGGCACCAGGGCTGTGGCAAGGAAGAGGTCTATTTACTAGCTTTGAAAAGCTATCAGTGAAATGCCCCTCCTGCACAACTGATGAGAAAATTCTGGTTGCCTATTATTAAGCTCTAAGAGCTTTGCTTCTCCCCCAGATGTAACGCTGTTTGATTTGGGGTTATTTTTAAATCTCTGCTCATTAGCCTGAATGGGCATTGCCTGACCCCTCTCTCTGTTTATTTTAACGTAAATAAGTGTGACAGAGTTATTCAGATGTTCTTCTCTCAATTCCTGCATAATTAATAGGGAATGGCAAGGACACAGTGGAACTGAGAGCCCGTTCTTCAGGTTTTTGGGGAAAAACATGTGGAAGTGGGTAACTGTGTCTCAAAAAGCAGAATTGACTCACTCCAAACCAAGACAAACATTGAATCATGAGTGCATTGGCTTGCACCATTCATTGCCAAACATCAGGTTACAGATGGTTCGGTGTGAAACATCACCATGACAGCTTGAATAGCGAGATGCGAAAAGAGGGACAAGCTACAGATCTAATACAACAGCTGTCTTCTGTAGCGTGGGTTGTTTAAGGTAAAGGCAAATTGGAATGTCCATAAAGAGTGAAAGTAACTGGCCAAAGCCCTGTGTGCCAAGTCCCTGCTGAGGTTGCATCGCTCCATCATGCCTCAGGCTCTGGACTTAACGCACTGAGCTGGCCTGGAATCTTTATTACGCTTCCTAGCAAATTAGATCTGGTTAAGGAATTTTCCAGTCAAACCTTCCTTTGCTGGGAAATGTGGATTCAGTGAAACCGTAACTTTGTGAAACATATGAGACAAGCTCTTATTATACCAAATTTTCCACCCATGGTAAAAGAGATGGAGGCTATCACAGCATAACTCACACTTGGGTTTGACAAGCTGAGGTTGGTATTTCAGGCTGAATTTCAGCTAAAATGGAGCTCACCTCCACCTTCCCTGACTTCTGGGAAGTATCAGGTGCTCACCAGTGATGGTAGCTGCTTAGAAAAAGATGGAAAAGGGGAAGAAATGCCAGTTCCTGGTTTTAAGCTGCTCTGTGAAGGATAGCTTCCTTCACTCTGTGCTAGGCCAAGGGAGTCTGTCCTGCTGAAAGTGAGACTGCATCTTGAAATAGATTTTCTTACAGATGAATCAAGGCTCTCAGAACTGCGACCATCAGAAAGAGTGAGGCTCTGCTCAGTTGACGCTGCAGTCGCACCTACTAACATCCCTACAAAAACGACATGATGCTTGGGCTGGAGGGCAGGAGAGCAGGACCTGGGAGCAAAGGCAGTATGATATTGCTGTGGCCATCTGCCTAAGCCACAGCCTGAACACCCCCATCCTGGTAATTCTGGGCTTGTCTCCAATTACATGGATTGTGATGTACACACCTTGCTGGGCTTAGCCTGGACATTAATGCCCTTTGGGGACCAGTACATGCCACACTGGCCAAAAGCAAATGTATAATATATTTATGAATGCTGCTGTTGCAAAAGACATCCACCCACCAGTATCTGTTAATAGATACAACACTCCGTGTACTTGAGTTATCTACTCCCAGCCCACTCCATCATGTAAAGAAGCTCGTACCTGCTGTTTCCCTCATTAATTTTAACCAGGACAGGAATTCAGGTGAGGACAGAGAAATGTGAGGTAGCACAGCACCTGCTCACAGCCCCTTCAGTGACTTCCAATGGCCGTGCCTGGTGGCAGGCAGCTCCTGGCTAGATCCTTCTCTGCCCCATCTCAACTTCACAGTGCTGTGCTTCAGACCTTGGTGTTATGCTCGGAATGATGCTGAAGCTCAGCTGATGTTGTCAGCCATGCAGATCTGCCTCTCTATTTCAGTAAACTGCCTAAATGAATTTATATGCCTTTTACCATACTCATTTTAGCTACCTGTGGAAGATTACCTGTCCTTCTGCAACTGTGTGCTTATGGGAAGCAGGCTACTGTAGGGTTTTAGTCTTTGATGGCTGTAAGTACTGCTTGCTTCGTATTGGCAAAGACTCTGGAATTTGTTCTGTGCTTCATCTGCTGGCTTTTAAAGAGAATTTTTGTTGCTTTTTATGAGCCTTGTGTAGAAAATGAACCACCACTGCAAGGTAGAAGAATGATTGTCTGTCTGAACACTTTTCTCGTTCTGGCAATCGGTGTCTGGAGATTAGATAGCCACATCTCTGGCAGTCAAATATATCCAAAGAGGCACACTATTACTGTGGGCACAGAATCGCCGTCACTCAAAGCAAGCTCACGATTTCCCTCTGAAGAGGGTTATTATAATTGGAACCACCTGCACACACTGAAGCCAGGAGCATTTTGGCTTCAACACAGCTTTGCTGAGAACGTTAATGCAATTTCTTATGTGAGCTAAAACCTGTAAAGGATGTTTTTCTGTTGTCTCTGCATTAATTGTTTCCAGCTTACAGCATGGAAATGTTATTTTCCCTGGGAGGCCACAGGGAGAAGAGGAAGGAGGAATGTCAGGACAAATGGAAGGTTTGGATGAATGTAGGAGGTTCTGGGGGTTTTTCCTCCTACTCTTGCTTTCATTAAGTCATGGGAACGTAGGTACAACTAATTTAGTCAGACAGAGTAGAGGAGACCTTTGTCAGCCACAAGGCAACTGTTAAGAGTTCTGTAGCTGCAAAGCTTTCTTAAAACGGGTCATTTGGGTCTCCAGGGGTCTTGCTGTTTGGGAACAGGTCCTCAGTCTGCCTCCTGTGGCTGCTGAAGAACTGGCTGTGCAGCTTTCTTCCCCTTGTTGTTGTGTCTGTGCTGTTCTGCTTTACAAATGCCAGCCCTTCTGCCTTCCCTTCATTTGTTTAGTCTTCTCATCCTTTTTCTTGCCTCAGTATGCAATGAGAGTGCTGAATGTGGCATTGAGCTAGCTCAGCAACCTCCTGCTGGGTAGGCAGAGCGCCTCTGCTTTGAGAAGCATCCACCAATCTCTACTCTCATTCCAGCTTTTCATACTTTTCTTCCCACGTTGACCTCAGAAAATGCTCACTTTAAATTTATTTATTCTCTTGGCCAAACTTATTACCCCTCCTTTCATATCTTCTCTTCTGTTTTCCAGTCCCCCTCCTCTCTCCTTTCAATTGTGATCTTACCAATGTCCTTCTTGTGTGGAGAGTTTGGAATGCAGCTGAGCTACTGCTGCTTGAAACTGACTACAGAGAGATGGCCAAGTCCTCAGCTTCCCTAAGTATCTGAGATGTTGACTGCTCACGCTCTTTTTAACTTCTATGTGGGAAATATCTGTGGATGCACTCATGGCACTTGAGGAAAAAGGCTCCGTGCGTGGAACCTGATGTCTGGAGTACTTGAACTCCCTGTTCTTCAGGGGGGTGTTGGAATCAGTGCCCGAATCTCCTACGCCTTTGAAGGCTTCAACCATGCATGTCAACACTTGGATCTGGAAGCAGATGTACTGAAGAAATGTTCCCAGCTCAGAATGACTCATTAGCAGAGCTTGGGTCGAGGCCATACAAGCTCCAATTGTCCCATCTCCAGCCGCTGGCCTGTTCCAGAGAGGCTGCATGGAATAGATGACCCTTGCTCATTAACTAACGCATGAACATCCTTTCTCATCAGTAGCTTCCACATGCTGAAATTACTCACTTGACATCCAAATATTAATGGAAAATGGCTTTTTAATACTGAAAGCTATTCCCTTCTTGTGCTGTCCAAACCATAGCCTTTTGGATGGGCTTCTGATGTGCTGCTGCTTTCTCCAAAGCAATCATCTCCTGTAAATAGTAAAAATTTAATTGAAAAGGAATGTGTATCTGAAACCTTTAGAAAGAGAGATCACGAAAGCGTTTTCACTCTAGGGGAATTATGAGTGGTTGTAAAGCTAAGGCACAGGAAGGCAAGCAGTGCATAGCCTGATTGACTGTGATAATTTCTGACTTATTCCAGATAATCTGGGAGTACCAGGCATGTTAACCAGTCTTTCTTTCCAGGCATCACAGTTTCTCCTCCAGAAGCAGAGCAGGGGTGTTGCAGAGTCCTTCTGGTTGGGGTATTTTGCATGGTTTGGTGTGGTTTTCCTGGGAGGGTCTCTCCCACTATTTGTTCCGCTTTTCTGTTCCATTTTGAAAGTGCAAGCTAATTGTTGTGCCAACACTAAGAGCACAGTGCCACAACAAACACCAATTTGCTAAATCGAGCGTAAGCAAGATTATTAGCCTGCTTACATAAGGTTCCTTCAGGCACGTCAAGTATTTTAGTTGTGGAATGAACGTAGTCATTTTAATATGGCCAGACTGTATCCAGACAGTCTAGGGATTTCAAAAATCATTTCCTTTAATTTATTGCTGTTTCAGGCTTTCGTTTTGCCTATAACATGGTGTGCCTAAGTTTCTTTTGCAGCCTACTCACCATCTGCAAAGTTGTTTTCAATGTGCTACTGTGCCTTGATCCGTTTCCTCAATAGCTGATGCCTCATACTAAGTAGCAGAATTGCCTTTGCTGGGCTGTGCAGTGTCAGAATGGAGCTCTCACTGGTCTTTGACCCAAGATCTTCCCACCTTGCTGTCTTTGCAGAGATGTTGGTATCATCCGAGTGGGATCACCTTTTGGGCAAGAGATTGGCCTGGGCCTGTGCTAGGCTATGATGTGATGCACAGCAGGTCCCACTTGACCTTGCAGAGCTGGTTGCCTCAGGGCTAACTTTAAAAGCAGGCAATGACTGGGGTTTTCTTTCCTGTGAGGCTTTCCAGAGGGTCCTGAGTGGAGCACAACATCTTGCATAGGTCTTGCATCATCTGACTTTCTTTTCATTCCTATCACCTTTGCTCCCCATGGAGCAAATCACTCCCATCTTTGGAGTGATGTAAGACAAAAGCTCTTCAATGTGGTGGCAGCACAAAGATGTGGCTGATGATTTGCATATTATTTTTTTTTTTTCCCTGGCTAATTCTAAATTACAAACAAAAAGGGAAGTAACAGAACTCCTTTGACATTGAGATGAAGAGCATTTATTCATGGTCAGAAACAAGAGTGTACAATCATCACTAGGATTTCTGATTATTGCTCTACCATGTGCCATTTAAGACCATACTTCCTCCCTCCTCACCTTATCTGTATTCAAAAGGCTGAATTGTAAGCTTGTCCCCAGTGCCTTGAAGAAAGCATTTGTTTCTGATTTTACTCAGACAATACTGTTTCTCTTGCAACCAGAAAAAGCAGTAAGCCTTTGTCTGGATCCTGTGGTTTTCTATGGCTTGGCTCTCCAGATGTTTTTGTTATTTCACCTTTGGTTGTGTAATCTGGAATGCTAATGCAGACCATGAGCCATGCACACACCAGTTGGCTCTTAATCTGACACTTCTAGCAATCACTGGTAGTAATGTTAAGGCACACAGGAGCCTTAGTTTCCCTGGGACTGAAAGGCCCTGGAGTCAGCACACGGTCTTTGTCATATATTCCTTAATATATAACAATCAATGCTTCAGCTCAAGTTTCAATTCTTCCTCATCTGCTTAATGTCACCATAAATACACGTCTGCTACTGTGTAATTACTGTGATTTTCACATTATATAACGGTGTCAGAACTTTCTGGATTTCCTGTGCTCATTTGAGAAGTGGAAGAACATGGGTGTGGGCTGGTAAATGGAAAAAAAGAAGTTCTTCCTCAGCCTCTAATTTGACAGAGCCATATAGAGGAATGGTAGTGAATCAACCCAGCTCCTTTGTGGATGGATGGAGGCTTTCATGCTTAACTGGTGATGATCCTATTTACACCAACGCTGAACTTGACCTCTGAATTATTCCTGCATTTTGTATGCTAATGAAAACTAACAAATGGCCAGAACACAGGAGTGATGCTGTTCTGTAGGTCATCTGTCCCCACTGGGGTTGAAAGGACACCCTTGGGCCTGGCTTCCTGCACTATGACAGGAAAATTTTTTGCCTTTTTACCAATAGACTTTTAATCTTAAGGCTTTAGTCTTTAAAGCCTTCATGACTTTGCCTGCCCACATTAGTGTCTGCAGGTTAAAAGAGCCCATATTCTTCTATGAGGATAAAATATGTATTTCCACATTCCCTACTGTGTGCTGGGTTTCTCCTATAGCCTTTTGGCTTTTTTGAGTTCTTTTCCTTCCTGCAGTTCCTAAAGATTGCAGGGTGTTCAAGAAGGGCTCTTGATGTCTGTTATTCCTGTGCTGCAGCATTCCACGCTGACTAAGAACTGCTGGTCAGCAGGACACGGTCTTGCCAACCCCAAACATTCCAATAAGTTTGTAGGAGAAAATGGAGAGAGAAAGGAGATTTGCTTAGAAATTACATGGGAAAAAAAAAAATAAAAATAATGAAGTGTTGATAGGATTTGAAAATAAATATCTGATATCTCAGAGCTCTTAGATTAATGTCTGGGGGGGTGTGCAAGAAGAATTAACAGGGAATTCAGATGCTGGCCTTCAGGATGCGTTTCTTTAGGAGGTGTTTTTCTCCATCGGTTTGGCAAACCTCTTTCCAGACCTGTCTTACGCAGCAATAGCCTAAAATAGGAGCCAAAGCCTCCTCCAGGAGCCGAGTGAGACTCAAAGCAAGCTTATTGCTGCATGCCTGTGCCGATCCAAGCCCTGGTGAAACTGAGAGGTTTTGTTTCAGTATTTTTTCTCCAGATTTCTGAAGTTTCCCCCTCTGCCTTGCAGGAGGAATTACAACCACCGAAATAGCAAAGGGACAGAGATCCTCCAGCTCTCTGAGTGAAATGAACCCACCTTTTCTGTGACATTTGAATTGTCCTTTTTTCTCTGATGTGAAAAACACGCTGGCAGTGATGCAATCTGCTTGGTTTCTGCAGGAGTTATTGCAGCAGCTTGGTGCCACTGTAAATTCCAGCATGCTTTTACTGAGAAGGCATCTGGAGTTCAGCTTGTAGAAGAAAACTAGTAAGTGTGGAGGGTTGATAAGGAAAGTGCTGTTTGCTTTGGGGCCAAGCAATTAAACAAGTGGAAAAATTGGAAATGAAAGGAAATTTCCTCAGTAATCCACATTCTGATTTTGCTGTTAGAAATGAATTTTGTTAAATGAGATTTTGATAAGCTGAAAATTACATCAGGAGGAACAGCAGTTTTAGCTCAATCACATTTGGAGAGGTAACGTTACATCAATGTTTATGTTTCAGTCTGCTTTCCCTCTGGACTGTAACATCTGTTCTGCCATCTTTTAAAGTGAGGATAACTAGATTTCTAAGACCAACAAATGAGATGTAGAGCATAGACATTGGGATGCATAGGAAGGATGATCCTGGGAGGTGGCAGCAAGCCATCATGCACCCAGTTTCCATAGTGTGCAATGCCTTTATGACCATGTCTGACCTTGATATTGAGGGAGATCTGGGGACATGGAATGACTACTTGCCCTCCTGTACATATCTGTCTTTATTTTAGTAACTGCTGGCTCTGGAGGTGCTTCCTTTTAGTAACTACAGCTTTGGTTTGTTCCTCTGTCTCAAACATGTTGTGAGCTTGGCATCAGTGATTTTTAAGGCTTCTCTATCATTATGCATTTCTTCTATATGCCAGTGCCTTCAGCCATCAATTCTTAAAACAAATCAGATGCTTTTAATCTCCCTTAGTTGACCTGAGCAGTCCTTTGGTCAGGCACACCAGGGTGGATTTGGATGTGGAGGCCTTCCTACATTCCCTTGCTTTTCCTGAAGAGCTCTTCTGGCCTCAGTTTGCTTAAATCCTGTGCTGCTGGAGGCCTGGTGATGGCACGCTCCTGTTGGGAATGGTCTGAGTCTGGGCAGGGGTTGGTGCTGTCTGGCACAAACTGACACCAAAGAGGACACAGCATGCTGAAGTCCTCCTGCTCTGTAGTGGTGGTAATGTGTTATTTCAAAATGGAGGGAGAAGAGTTTGGTGTGAAATTGATGCTCACAAGTAAATGCTGACATGGAGGAAAAACCGACTCTAGAGTCAGGAGGGGATGCTTTGTACTCGGCAGCTCTGGGGTGATGGGAGGGCAAGTGTTCCTTACATCAGTGCTGTTTATGAGACAAGAGATCCAGCAGAGAAAGGAGCTAGATTTGACTGTGTATATAGATGACTCAAACAGACATCTCATCTATTCATAGTCTCACAAACTGGTTCAATTCCCCCTGGCGCCAGTAGAGAAAGTTATGGGAATTTCAGTGGGAGTTAAACTTGGCTATAGGGAATGTCTTTCCCTTCTGTAACGCCTTGATTTTTATTTTTGTTTTTAATTGTTTCTTCCAAGACTGCGGTGCATTAATCAGCAGCAGTGTGGTGAGGCAGACAAGGAATTCCTAGAGCACTGTAGCTCTTGCTGACGATGTAACTGTTTTGTGCTGAAATCACGTCTGGGACACTGGGAAAGCAGGGTCAGAAGATGTCAGTGAGGTGCTGTCTGGAGCCTGCAGTGGGGAGATGATGCTTATGGTCCATCAGAACAGCACAGGCACGCTTGTGCCAATGAGCAAAAAGTAGTGACACAGAGGATGTACCATGGAATGGTTGGGTTGTAAGGGGCCTTAAAGCCCATCCAGTTCCACCCCTTGTGGGCTACATCCCCCCCTCCCCAGCTCAAGTTGCCCAGAGTCCCATCCAACCTGGCCTTGGACACCTCCGAGGATGGGGTTCCTTTAGAGGTCTTTTCCAGCCTTAATGATTCTATGATTCTGAAGAATTTTCTCTGGGCAGCATAGCATGGCACTGGGGCTGTAGCTGCCACTGCACTGGGAGCACCGTGCCCATGGGGGGCCATATTTGGGGCAGGGAGCAGTGGTGACCCTGGCAGCACTCACACACATGAGAACACACGCCCAGGGACCGCTCAGCCCTGCACAATGGCAGAGGGGACGGCTCCTTTCCAAGTTCAGCAGTTAAAGGAAATGATCATATCAAGAAAGGAAACCCCCTTAACATCAATACGAGTATTAATCTGCACATAATTCAGAGTGCTTTTGATTTGGCTTGCAGTCATCGTTTCCCACTTGCTTTTGGCCTTGCTGCTGTGTGCAAAGAAGTGAGAGCTGTTTGTGAAAGCTGCAGGAATCTATTCAAAAACTGATAGGAATAGGGTTTTTTGGGTATACAAGAATGCCATGTAAATCTGAGACTTAACAGATGCAGGCATCATAATGCACGCAAGTACTATGAGAGGGGTGTGTGAGCCAAGAACACTGTGTTATCAGGGCTGCAATGGTGGAATGAAGCATTTGCGTGGGCCTTAGGGGTTTGGTTTTTCTACTGGGAATATTTTTCCCACCAATAAATGGAGGGAAAAATGTAATGAAGATGCAAGGAGATGTGTTTGAAAACAGAAAGATCTGGCTGAATAGAAGGGAAATGAAGAAAAAGTTAAAATGTGAATGGAAAGAAGAGAGTGGAAGTGAAGAGATCATGCTCAGAAAGAGCCCACCACACAGGGACTGTAGGGGCAGTGATGAGGCTTTGCCTTGGGAGCAGGAGGTGGCTGCAGCTCAGTGGTTACGAGGGATGGACCTGCTTGCGCAATGGAGCAAACCACCAACACAGCCAAACTCATACCAGGCCTCAACAATGCAATGGGAATCCTTGATATTGCTTAAGTCAGAGGGATCTGTGTCCAAACTGTGGGAGGTTTTCTTACAGCTATCACCATGGCATCGTGGTTCCAAAGAAAAGAAATAATAATAACCGCCCCCAAACCAATCCAAAATGAGTCCATCTGCTTCCAGCTCCCACTCAAAGGGAAAGTTCTTGTTTTTCACTCTGGTTTCGTTCCTGGGGTTTTATATTCTATGATGTGGAAAAATTAAACCAGACAACAACCATTTTTATAGAAAGCGCTGCTGTCCTGGGGCTCTTGGTGCAATCATAGAATTATTGAGTTTGGAAGAGACCTCTCAGATCCCCATGTCCAACCCCAACCCACCCCCACCATTCCCACTAACCGTGTCCCCAAGTGCCACATCTCTACAGTTCTGGATCACCCCCAGGGACAGCGACCCCACCATCTCCCTGGGCAGCCTGTGCCAGTACCTGACCTCTCTTTCAGAGAAGAAATTCTTGCTAATACGTCCAACCTGACCCTCCCTTGGTGCAACTTCAGGCCATTGCCTCTCATTCTACTGATGCAGTGCTGGTCCTTGTCACACCGTGTATTCCCATACAGTAGCAATGCTGAGGCACTTCCAAGGAAACCCTCAGGAAACCGGGGTTAATCGCAGGCTTCTGCTTGTAAATGACACTGTGTGTTTACTTGCCCCTGAACTTTTTCTCCAAGTAGTGTCAGCAGTAAAATTCCTCCAAGGGATTTCTGCCTCGAGGCTGCTTGTGCTAATGCAGGCAAACATGAAAAAGTGAAGGAACGTCCAACTGAGCACCAAAATGCAGTTTGTTTTTGCAAAAGCTGGAGCAAGCTTTGCAAAAAAAAAACGTGGAATTTGTGGGATGGCCTGCTGCTTCCCAGGGTTGAGCAGCACAGGCAGGAGATGCTCTGCTCTTCCCATGGCCCCAAAGGAGCCATGGCTGCTCTGGGTGCTGCTGGCCTGCAGCCTCCTGGCGTTTTGAGACTCGATCAGTTTTGTTTGTGAGTTGAGGTTGTATGCTGGCATGAGATGCCTGTTGGGCAGCTCTGCATCCTGTCCTTGTTTTCTTGCTGTTCTCTTGGGGATTTTGGATTCAAGCTAACCTCTAATCCAATTGTTGATGCAGCTTATTTATACCCAGAGTCGTGCTAGAGAGAAATTACCATCTCCTAGCAGAGCTGCTGCAGCTCAGAACTACTTCCTTGGCAGGTTCCTCCTGACCCCGGGCCTCGTGCCAGCTGAAGATGCTATTAGAAGAGGGAGGAGGAAATTATTCAGCCTCAAATAGCTGCTCTGATAAAGCCCCACTGGTCTGTGCAGCTTTCAGATCTGCCTACGGAGGGGCTGAGCATGCACAGAGGGGCACCTGCCTGTCCTCCCCAGTGTGACGGAGTGTTCCCAGGGGGGAATGGTTTATACTGGGAGATGGGAAACCCAGTTTCTCAAATGGTTTAATAGGAACGTGTTGATTTTACTCTTTCTGGGAAATCTCAAATTCAGGAAGAACTAAATTGAATTCCTAATTGAAAATGTTAGTGTGGGGGGAACAAAAGTTCTTTTCCTGGATTCAATGTGCGAGCTCAGCTCTCTGGGCTAAACTGGGTAGAAAAGGAATGCGATTCCCAATGAAGGATGCACTCGTGCTTTCTTTTGGCCAGGTTCGGCTTTTGATGGAGAAGCAGCAGGCAGCTTTGCTCAGGAGCATCCCGTCATTGCTGCGTCTCCTTTCTCGCTAGCACTGCTGGAGCAGGGCCGGGCTCGGAGTCGCAGCGCAGCGCTGGCCGAGAGGTCCCTCTGCTGGGCGACCCCGGGGCCGCTCCCCGCATCAGCAACCCAGTGGGCAAAGCGGGAGAACAACAAAAAAAAAGAGATTTGGCTGGCTGAGCTCAGAGCAAGCAGGGGAGGATCGTGCAAAAATAACCGAGGAGGAAAACCGAGCCACCTGTGTTGTTTTCCAGAAAGAAAGGAAGCAAAACCGCTAAGGAGAACCGTTTGCTCTGTGTTTCAAAGTTTACTTTGCTATCAGGAATTGCTTCTGCCTAATTACAGAGCTCAGCGGGGGGCTGGTGACCTTTTCTCTGTGCTCACAGGATGGGCACAGTGGCGTTGGGGCCGAACCCCGAGTGCAGCAGCGATGCTGGGGCTGCCCCTTGCCTGCAGCCATGGGCTCACTGGCCATGGCAAGGCTGTGCTCATGGCAGCAGGGTGGGAGCTGCAGGACAAAGCGAGCCAGGGCAGCCGAGAGCTCACACTGGCCAAGGTCAGCTATTGTTTGGGGTTATTAATAGCCCTGCTGGCAGCAGCGCAAAGCCGAGCCCTGTGGTGAGAGCACAGCCCTTGTTTGGCTACGAGGCAAGGAAAGTGGGACAAGTTGCTATGGGGGAAAGCAGGGGCGCCTGGCCTGCAGGGTGGGTTTGTGGCACTTTGAATCACTGAGTTGTTATGGCTGGAAAAGTCCACTAAGTTCATGGTGTCCAACCATCAGCACAGAACTTAGCTGCAAGGTGGGCTTAAGCCCGGTGTTTGCACCAATAAAATGGATTTTTCTTCTGTTTAGTCCTCAAGCTGCAGTAGGTAGAGATGCTTGGGGGAGAAATGTGAAGAAGTAAGTGTGACTTCCCTTTATAAACAAGCCTGATGTTTGTAGCAGGGGCAATGTGGCAATGGCAAAGTAGGCACTAAACTGTAGTAGAGGGAGATGAAAGCCCGCTGCCTATGTAAAACTCCTGCAAAATCAGGTTTGTAGAAATAAATCCGAAATGCGTCTGACAAACTTTGAGGTGCAAGAATTGGGTTGTAATTATAGGTTTTCTTTGTGGAAATTTTCTCTTTTCGTTTCTCCTCTCCTCTTACTCTACACTCCAGTTTCATTCCTCTCCATTTTCAATACCATGGTCAAAACGCAACAAAACCGAACTCCTCCTTGTACTCTTCCTCTGGATAAAAGTATGCTTTGGGAAGTCACCGAGAGCATTACAGAGGATGAGGCCTCATGCAGTGGGAGTTCAAGGGCAGCCCGGGTGGTTGAAAGTGAGAACAGTCATTGTTCCTCAGCACTGCATGGTCTGCGGCTGTGACCTCATCGTGGCTGACCTCGGCACAAGGTTCAGCCCCTTGTTAAATAAACAGCCAGGCAGTTTGACTGCTGCCTGCACAACGTGATGGTTTGGGGATGTTGGAGGTGTCTTGGTGGGGTTCTTTCAACGGAGGGACTGAGAGCAGGAGAACACCAAGAGAATTTCAAACGGTGTTGCCTACGTCAGCATCTCAGAGGTGCTGCAGGTAAAGTGGAGGCTAATGGGATCATGAGATACCTGGGTTCCATTGCAGGCTTATAGGGGAACCTACAGCAAGATACTTAGGGTCTGCAGCACACGTCCTGAAATGTTTCGTTGAAATAAACAACCCTTATTTTTCTGTATTGCCAGTTTTTCTCTGATATCCAGAAAATAATCACCTAAATAATCACCCTGAAACCCATCCATGCTTGGTGAATCATGTGAGCTCTGAAGCAAAAAATGCTGTGGGTTAGTTTTCAGTTTACTAAGGAGAGAAAGTGTGTGTGCAGATCCTAAATGAGCTGAGAAAACGTAATTTCAGGGAAGCTGCATAAAAGGAATGTCGATAGTTGTGGCAGTCTGAACCCATTTCAGACCTCGGAGCCATTATCCATGTTTATTGTGCTGTTGTTTTCCTTCTGCTAAAGCATTTATTATTTCTAGACATTGACTGAAAGCCTCAGCTTGCATCCTAGGCCCTTTCTGTGAACCAGAAACCATCATGAGTATTTAATTGCTTGGGCTTGTTTAACTGATCGTGGAGCCACGATGGGCTGTGCCCACTGATGGCAATGCTGCTGCAATTGTGTGTGTAACCAAATGGAAAAGTGTGCACTTAGGCTTCGAAAATCTGATTGCAAGAAAAGCACTCTAAAAGCTTTGATTGTATTAATTACAGCATTATTTCGCATTATAGCTTCAGTGCGCGTGCTAGCTTGTCTTGTCTTCCTCTGTCTTGCAAGCCCAGAAGAGATATAATTACAGCACATCTTTCCTTTTGGAGTTTCCTGCTGGGATATTTTCTGCTTGAAATCATTGCCTTCCAGCGTGCCTGTGAAATTTCCTGAGGAAGTCGTTTAAATGGCGCTGTAAAAACGACTCCTGTTTTAGTAAGCAGGAGCAATCCAGCATTGTTCCCAGAACCCCAGAGCACGAGGGCAGGCGGCTGGGAGCTCGTGCCTATTGGTGCTGCTGCTGCTACTAGTGGCCTCCATCACCTTTAGTTACAATGCAAGAGAGAGGCTCTGCTTGGAATCCCAATCTTTGCTGCCAGCAGGGTGCTGAGCTCCAGCCCAGCACTAGCTGGAGGGAGCTTCCCATTGCTGTTTTCCATAGGGATTATGAAGCAGATCATTAAAGATTTCTTACTGTCTTAACATCATCTCCTACACCCAGCATCGTGTACCTTTTGGTGCTGCTGTTTGTAGGCTGTTTGCAGGCTTGGCAGTGGCTGTTCTGGAGGGATGGAGATGTTCTCTGTCTGAAGGCTTTGTTTAGCTCCTGGGTTGCTGCCCTGGGGATGTCAGACTGGATCCAGAGGCCTTGGAAGGTCCTTCTAGATGTGGCTATATTCCAGTGAAGATACATTGATAGGCAACTTGTAGGTTTTTAAGCCTTTTTTTTTTTTTTTTAACCCAGATACGGACAATTTCTTTGCTCCATTTCTGTGCAAGATATCAGCTCTTTAGTGAATGTTCACAGCATGATCTAATGCTGTTCACAGCATTAGAAATGTTCCGCTATAGAGATGATGTAGAGATGCTGGGAGCTGAGTGCAGAGGGGTTTATGTAGGTGAATCACCTCTGGTGCTGAAGATGTGAGTCTCGGTGTGAGCATTTGCATCCTGCTGGGATGCTGCTGAAGGAGCTGCTATTGAGGTGGATGCAGGGAGCTTCTCAGCTGGACCTGAGCTCTCATTTCTAAAATTAAGGATGTGTCTTACACCAACTCGCCATCAGATGGAGCAGTTTTGGAAGCGAGGACCAGAATGGTTGTTCTTCCACCTTGCCCAGAACCCAGGCAGTGAGCTACGGCACCATCCTCTCTGCATCAGTGATCTTCAGTTTTTGTGTGTGCATCTCTAGCTGCAGCATGGGGAAAATTGTATATATATAAATATATATTTATATATGTGCCATTGTGGCTGCCTGTGCCACAGCTGCTGTGGGCAGGTATTTGAGCTGTGCTCTAGAAACTTGTCAGTTATTCCTTACCCTGACACTGCAAGCACGGTACATTAATAGCTCTGTATTTAAGGCAGTGCTGAATGGAAGGAAGTTTGCTGGAATTCGTCATCTGAGCTGTGGTGAAACACAAAGTAGGAGGGAGATAAATGTTGGTTTCTGATACGAGAAAAAATGAAAGTGATGGATCTTTAAAGAGAGACTGAATGCCCACGTTGCCTCTGGAGGGCTTTGGGGGGGAGAAGAAAGAGTTCTTTCTGACTTTCCTTCAGTTCCAGAAAGGCACAGGCATGGAATGACTGCACGCTGTCTCCATTAGCATCTTGGTGCTTTGGAGAGATGCACCTGCTGCTTCCTCTGAATAAGATCACTTAAATGAGGCGCATTAAACACGAGTTTCCTTGTCATGAATTTCCAGGAGCTCAGTAATGCTGTTTTGGCAGGTTAATTTGGCAATCCTTGCAGTCTTCAAAGATTCATTAAACCCTTCAGTAAACTCTTGTATTTTTTTTTTTTTCTTCATAAAAGACTTTTGTGACTAACAACAGGTTTCACAAATGCTATGAAGCCAACAGTGGCTGTGCAAAACTGTGATTTTAACCCTGCTTCATTGCAGTGCTCCTTTTTCTTGGGGAGATGTTTGCGTCCTCTCAATTAGAAATCACCCCAAAATGCTGACCCCGTTCAGAGCCACTGCCACCGTTTGCTGTGGGATGAGGCATCAGCACCAATGCTTGAAGGAGCCATAGGATGCAGGGAAAAGCTGTGAAAGTCCCTGCTCACGACAACTGGTTAATTTTCGAGCAGCCTGTAGCTATTTTAGTTACCATCTCTTTTAAGGAGATCAACGCCGAGGGCAAATTCCTTCCCAGATAAATCATGCTCATTCCACATGCACAAGAAAGTGGGGAATTTTGTTTTTCAAGTGGCTGCTTCGCGTGTTTGTCCAGCAGGCAGCTCTCATGCTGTGCCAGCACTCATTGTGTAGACGGGGTCTGTCACTGCATGGTCACGCTCTGGGCAAGGAGGGGACTTTCAGCTTTGTGAGATGCTCATAGGATAAATCTCAAGAACTCTTTTAGAGCAGGCGGCAGCCCCGTTGTGTTAATAGTCTTTTAACTATTTTAGTTTTTCTGGCTTTTATTTATTTAAAAGGAAGGGTGAGAATAGACTGAGGGCACAAGCTGCTTTCCTTTACCTTGGCAGGACGCATCCAGGAGCAGGGCAGCTGCAGCCTGTTGCTCCCTGCATGATGCTGTGCCTGCCCTGTGCAGGGTGTGCAGCCAACAGCAGCATCACTCTTGACTCGAGTTGAGCCATTGCCCACCTGAAACCGTTCACACGGTGCTGTGGAATCTGTATGGGAGCTCAAAGGAGATGCCCAGAGCTGGGAGTGAGATGGGGTGAGGGCCACAGAAACGCTTTAAGGAGAATGTCCATTTTAGCTAATGAGATTTAACTGTTGGCTCGAGTCCACTTCTACATCAGCCACAAACACACCGTAAATTTTCCACGTGTTTGTGAGCATCAGGAATGGCTCTTCTACTGAAACAAAAAGGATTAAAATGAACTCATCCTTAGAAATGACATTTCTAGCTTCCAGTTGTCTGCACAGGTCTGCAGAGTGCAGGGAGTTTTATAAAATTATGGAAGCCACTGGAAAAACGACTTGAGCAAATCATGTATTCCACCGTCTGGTCCAAAGCTGATTTGTGGTCCTGTCCAAAACAACAGTTTTGGTGCCTATTAGTAAGTAGCTAGAGAGAGTTTTATTACATTTGTAGAAACGAATGCAAAAGGTAAACTGAATACATTTCTGAAGCAGTCAAAAATGTTGAGGGGAAGTTTTTTCCCTACTGCGTCTCAGGGAGCCTCCCTGCTCTGTGCCTTTCATCTCCTATGACTGAGCACCAACTGAAGCTTTCTAGTCCTTGCTGTGGATAAAAGCCTCTCTTAAGAGGAAATGCTGCAGAAATGTTCCTACCTTTTTCAGTAGCCCCTGACCTGAAGGCAGCCCCATCCTTGCAGGTGGCTTCTGCCTGCAGGAGCACCTGAACACGAGGGCAGCTCACCCATGCTGCTCTGTGCTCTGCCTCTGCAGTCTCTCCCATGTGAGGTTCATCAGTGTGATCTGGAAATGAGCTCTCAGTGAGCTCTCTTCTGCTCACACAAAAGCACTACGATTTCCTGCAATGTGCCGTGCATGTTAAACCTCTCCAGTGTGTTCTCATTTGGGCAGCATCTGCTTTTCCCAGCCGCAGTCCCGACGCAGCCCTGGTATTGTTTCACAAGAATCTGAAGGCCATGTGTGTTTGTCTCTTCTATGGATAATGTAGTTTCTGTTAAGAACCATCACATGACTTTTGTTTTGATCCTTTTCCCATGTGCCTGGGGTCATCTTGGCTGCAGGCTGCAGATCACGTACAGGGCAGTGAATGTTTAGTTGCTGGACTGACAAGAGAGGTGTTCAGGGCAGTTGCAGTAAGTTATTACTGCACATGGGTGGATTTGACAGCAAACTTCTCTTTGTAAATGCTTATTGCTGTGGTGCTTCAGAAATAAATATAGGGCTTCTGTTTCACTTAGGCCATTTTGAACATTGTATTTCCATAAATGAATAGACAAACCTTTTCTATTTTTTTAATGTCTGGATGTTTCTCATTAACTCGTGCTTCATCTACCAGTGTGAAATTGAGATCTTGTACTGGCAATAATGCTCCTTTCTCATCTGAACGTTGTCAAAGATAAGGTTTCCATGTGCTCTTCACCACTGTGCCTGGATGGGGAGGCACAGACTAAAATGCTGTGAAGGAACATGCAGGTGGGCTGCTTGCAGAGAACTTTGGGAATTGACGCCTCATCCTACCCACCACAACCTCAGGCTGTCACTCAGCCTGTGCAAAAGCACACTGTGTGAAAATCCCCAGTGGCAGGTCATGCAGAACCAGATGTTCAGCTGGCGTCAGCATTTCGAGGCGGAAATGCTATCAGGCTAGCAAGAACACTGAGGAGCTTGGTTAAGTATCTTCTTCATCAGAGTTTCTGATAGAGATTGCTACGATGATAGTCACTGAACAAATTGCTGTGTGAGGTGTGTAGGAGACAACCCTGGAGGCGATGCTTTCAATAAGCTGTTCCAAAAATCTCCTGTGCCCCATCTATTGCTATCGATGCTCTTAAAACCCTTTAAGAAAACAAAAACCCAGCTCTCCTTGTTGTCTGAACTCCGCTCTCAAAAATCTTCCTGTGCGTCTTGGAGCCAAATGCTCCAGCAGAGTGTTTGTCTGCTAGATTCAGTTCAAAGGGGGTGGAAAGAATCTCTGGAATTGCAAAACACAGTGCTGGAGCCCAATGGCTGTCCTGCCTGCCCCTGAAGCCCAGAGCATGCTGCACGGGACTGGCCTGACTCCAAGGATGGCAGATTGGTGACTCAAGGCACTGGTTAGTCACTACTTGACGGGTAATCCATTAAGACGCCTTGAGGATTTCACTAGATATGATGTTCTCCAAACATGGCAAGGAAAGAGTAGCTAAAACAACTGAGAATTCAATGCATGCCTTAATTTAAGCATGCCTTAATCTTCCTAGCAATGTATTACCATGACAACTCCATCCATATTTCGAGAACAATCGCTTTCAACCATTAAACTATCAACTATGTACTCAGGGTAAGAAAATAATTCATAAACCAACGAACTAAGTGCAAGGAAAAGATGTGATCAGTCTTACGATACTCAAGAGAAAAAACATCCTTCTCCAATATGCATTTGAGTTTATTTTTTGTTAAAAATAGATGGAGATCAACATAAACTGAACACCGTAGTGAATGTTTGAGATAACTTACAATAAATGCTGGAGGTGTTGAAATTGCAGCAGCAAAGGTAAACGCTGTAAGATCTCATGGGGTTTTGGTAATGATATACTTAGTCCTCCTATGGATTGCTGAGCCCATGGAGGTTAAACTCAAGCATTATTCTAGGTTTTAGGCAAGCGTTGGTCCCTCTGGTCTACCTCTACATCTTTCAGAGACTTGTGGAGAGCTGGCCAGATGAGCTCTCCATCGCCTTGTTTCTGCAGGAGGAAGATGCTGGGGCACCAGGTGATCCACAGCGGCAGATTCTGCTGTGAAACAATCAGCTTCACCCCGGCCTGTGTGTGCCACTCATGCAGAGGTCCAGTTATCAACATCTGGGTGAGATCTGTGCATCCAGAATGAGCTGCGTTTTGAGTTTTCATGCTCGCAGTTCCCACACGATTGCCATTTTTGGCCTTGCCGGAGCAGAATAAAGCAGTAATGCAGGACATACGAGTGGCGAGGTGGTTTGCAGTTGGCTTCTCAGAAACACACTTTTCATTTGAACAGTGGCAGTCTGTGCCCAGCAAGCTTGCGACCACTGAGTTAGCGCAGGCAGGTCAATGCGATCCCTGTTTGTTAGTTTTTCCATGATTAACGAGGATGAACACGACACGATTTCTGAGGGATTTCACAAATGCTTCCTTTGTAGTCCTCACCCTGGCTTAAACTCTGTGATTTTTTTTCTCCTCTGTGCCAGATTTTGCTCATTCTTGGCAGCTTGGCAGGGCAGAATGGGCTGGCTGTAGGACCCCGAAGGAAGAAGCACGACCAGCCACCAGATGTGTGACCTCCTCACCCTGCTGGCAGCACTGAACGTCCTTTCCTGTAAACTTCTCTGAGGTTGTATTTTCCTTTCTCTTCCCAGCCCTCAGCTGCTGGTTATTATCATTGTCAGGCATAAATGGCTTCTTTCACACTCCATATGGTGAGTGCTCCTATGAATAAGATCTTAGTACCCCAAAAAGGTTTGCATGAGGTTCAGACAGTGTTTTGCAACTAAATTAATATGAGAAAGGAATGTTTTGAACCCATCTCCCTGTGTAGGCAAGGGGATATTTCCACATTATTGGGTCAAGTATGTATGTCATAGATCTGCAAAGGAAAAAGAGGGCGAGAGTAAGAAAGATCTTTTCTTAGGGGAAGGAAGCTGTTAAGAGCACAGCAAGTTCAAAAATTGAGCAGTGGGAAAGTATTGAGATCTTGATTCAAGTTGCAGTCCGTGTGAACAGTTGTTTTTCTGCAGCAGTGACAGCAGCTCTCTAAAAAGAAATCTGACAGAGGTTACCTATTTCTGGAACCAGGTGAGAATATATACATAGATAACTGACACGAAAAAGACACTGTGAGATTCCCCTTACACTGTGGTTTGAAATTATCACCCATCACATCTATGCACTAAGGGCAATCTGGATGCAAATGCTACTTCTAATTTGCATTCGGGGCTGAAAATAGCTGAATGCAGGTTATGGTTACGGGCATGTGGATATCAAAAAGCCTCCAACCGCATCCTGTTACAACTAATGGTCTGTGTTTGCAGCACTTTATGTTGGAATGCCCTCAAATATCACAAAGTAAGCAGAGCAGGATGGCTGGGAGGGAAGGAGAGGGAAGGATCCTGCGGCCTTGGCAGAGCTCATTGCATTGCACTGATCCCTTCTACGGTCATGGGGTCAGTGCACTGGATACGGGCAAACTGGAAAATACACAAAGTGAGACTGAATTCAAAGGATCATGAAACAGTCTGAGTTGGAAGGGACCTACAAAGATCACTGTGTCCAACTCCTGGCTCCACACAGGGCCACCCAAAATCCAAACCCTATGTCTGTGAGCACTGTCCTTGAACTCCAGCTGCTCAGGGCTGTGCCCACTGCCCTGGGGAGCCTGTTCCATGCCCACCACCCTCTGGTAAAGAATCTTTTCCTAACCCCCACCTGACCCAACACTCAGTGCTATGTAAGGAAGGAAGCACTGATGCATAACTGTTGTTTTTTTTTTCCTGAGAGGAATTGTGGATGTAACTCCTGTTTTGGAAAATGCATCCCATCGAATCTTCAAATATAGCTTTCAGTGGTCAAGAGGAGGCTCAGTGCAGTCTTCAGGTGTCTTTAACACTGACAAAGCTCAGATTCAGAAAAGCGACCATTTCAGAAAAGCCCAAGTGCAATGATTTCCCAGTCCCAGTTTTCGGAATATGTTTTTCCTCATTTCAAAACCGTTTTGCAGAAGTATCAGAACATGTTTAATACTTGAAAAAAAAATGTGAGCATCATGGTCACTGAACAAGACTAACCCCCCTTCCCCTTCCTTTTGTTAAAGCAGAATGAGGTTGCATGGACTCTTGTTTACAGTTTCTTACAGTGGGTTCTTTTGCTGCCAATGCCACAAATGATGTCATTTGTTTAGCGGGAGACTGTCCATTAGAAATGCCAAATGTAATTAGGATCTTTACTTTCAATTGCATTTCACAAACACTCGTGGTGAGAAATGGCTGCTACCTTTTGAACTCTCAGCCTAGCAGTGGGAGTTTCCCTGCAAGGGCTGCTGGCAAAGGCTCTGACCTAGGGTGAGAAGAGATTTCACACGGTATTTGCAACTCTCCTCCACATTTGGAAAGTTCTTAAGCTTTCAGCTGGGAGGGCAGTGATGTCACTGAGAATAACTCCTGTCCTGGTGGGGGAAAAAAAAAGAAGAAAAAGAAAAAAACCCCAAAAACCCAAACATTAACCCCTGGAGATTGCAGAGCTGAGGCTCTGCCGACTTCAGGTCCTCCAAGCCTGGGAGGAACGGGCCGAGCCTGGCCAGATGCTGCCAGCTGGTTTTGAGCCAGCATACTGGGATCCTACTCCACCCATGACACTTAGAGAGAAACAAAGGGTGTAAAGGGTGTGTTAGGGACAGGAAGAGGCGTGATGCTTGTGACTGTACTCCAGCTATTCTCCACTGTCAGGAGCCCCTGAGGGAGGAGGTGGGAGGAGGCGAGAGGAGGAAGGCCAGGAGCAGATGGCATTAATTTAGCACAGCCCAAGGCTGCTGTTCAATATGCTGTTGCTTGGTCCATGTTTGGAACCAGCCTTAAAACTTGTGTCCCCCTGCTTGTAGGCTACCCTTGTAGCAATTCAACAAGGAGAGGGGATGAGGGCATCCATCTGGACCAGGCCTGGGCCTGGAGCCCTGGCTGACAGCAGCCAAGATGTCCTTAGCAGGCGGCGAAGCTCTGGGGGCCCATCCCAGCGCTTGCTGACGTCAATGGAAACCTTTCTGATGACTTCAATAGGCTCTGGATCAGGCTCCTGACTTCTAATTGCAAGCATGCATGGTTTCTCTTCTTTCTTCTCATCAGAGATGTTAAAAAGTGAATGTGGCATCTACGCCTCCATAGCTCTGGCTATTCAAGCACATTTCTTATCGTGATGAAGGGAGCACGTCATCAGGGCAATGTGTATGTGGATGGTGCTGGACTTTTGCTATCTGATTTACTGTGGTTTAGCGTCAGCGCGTGCAGCATTGGAAATACTACTCCTCGTGGCACTCAGCCCTGCCCTCTGCTTTTCCTTTCTCCAGTAAGGGCTTCACCGCTCCTCCTGCCGTTCAGCCATCACCTGTAGAATTGTAAACCACGCAACCTCAAAGGGTTTATTGTCTTTCTTCGCTATTCAAAAACCACCATGACTGCTAGGCACATCACTCATGGGTCCTACCAGCTCTTCTGCAGTAACACAAACAGGTAA
Organism: Tympanuchus pallidicinctus; assembly: GCF_026119805.1. Taxonomy (NCBI): domain Eukaryota; kingdom Metazoa; phylum Chordata; class Aves; order Galliformes; family Phasianidae; genus Tympanuchus; species Tympanuchus pallidicinctus. The sequence continues at coordinate 6,938,354 of NW_026294742.1, read as the reverse complement.
ACCACAAGAAAGCCCAGCCGATACCCAAGCAGCTTTGTGTCACTGAAAAGAACCTTCACCCAGACCCTCCTCCTGCCTCCGACCCTTCAATGCCAGCAGAGCTGGCTCCGTGTCCTCCATCCTCCACAGCCCACCATCACCACCTCCTCCAGGGATTTCTCTGTGGGTTATTTGAGGATACAGGCACTCGAGTGGAAATATGATGATGAAGCACCTGTGTTTTCACTATATACTGTCGTTTCCTGCTGTTTTTAATGTTCTCTACATTCCTGTGTGATTAGTTTTTCTCTTTTGCCTCTCTTTCATTGAGCTTGTGAATGCAAATAATTTCTGGGATGTTATTAATTTACTTCCAGCTGATAAAATGTCTGTGAGGCAGGAGGGAGCATGAGTCCTAGCTTGTGTCCTTTGAGCACAAACTACTTGCAGCCAGCAGTCTTGCCCTGCAGTTCACACTTATTCCTGTAATAAACAGGTCGATAAAAGAGTTGCTGATTTACATTTAAATAATGGAAAAAAATAATCTCAAACGTAGAGAAAATTGAGACAAAAGAAAGGGGGTTTTGTGGTGTTTTGTTGGGTTTTTTTTCCCCCAAAGCCACATAATTGCTGAAAAGAACAAGGGACTGTTGACTTTGTGCTGTAAAATTTACTGAATCGCTCTTGCAAAACCCAGCCACTGTGTGGTATCCTTAAAAGGCCAGTCCAGATTATTGATGCAGAGCTTTCCAAAATTTCCTCTTTTATTTATTATTTTTTTTTTAGTAAGAAATTTGACATCATGTTATAGAAACTTTGTTATTGCTCACTAAGGGTTTAGAGGCAAAAGGTTCCTTTCAATGCTTCCAATTACAGTAAATAAATGAAAATGGAGCACAAGGACAGGTCCAAAGTATTTTAATGCTTACTTAAGAATTCTTGTAATTTTGATGCAATTGCTTCAATTTATACAGCTACACTACTGCATCCACACAGCCATCTATTATAATCAGCCTTGAGTTTTGTTTCTTTTTTTTTCTTTTTTCTGCTGGGTCAATAGGAAAATACTGTGTTAGCATTCTTAGGATACATTCTGAGCTGATGGTAAAAAGTATTTCCAACTCAGCTCAAGCCATGAGGGAAATAATGTTATTGAACTTTGTCTTTAGGACTTGTAAATCAACAGAGGACTGTAAAGCCTTGGAGAGAGGGTTCTCATCTTCCCCTTTACTGAGTGCTATGCTAAGCTCCTGGACAAGCTCTTCCAGCAGGAGCAGCATCAAGGTGAGAGGCCACAACTGAGCAGCTCTGCCCTTCCCAGGCTGTGAGCAGGAACTGATGGGGCTGTGCACACAGTGAACTCCTTTCCTCTGCGAGAGATGAGGCTGAGATGCCGCGGTGGGGCCACTCTTTGTTCCAGGCAGAAGCTGGTGCAGGACCCGCTTCCTGGAGACAGGGAGGAAGGAAACCCTAAGGAAGGAAGATTAACAACACTCTGAGTCATGACCAAATTCTCAGCTGGTCTCTGGCAGCACGTGTCCTGCTCACCATCAGTGGGTTTTAGGGCAAACTGCAGCAGACTCCCCTGACTGGGCCATCTTGTGTAGTGTGAAGAAATTGCTCCTGTTTTCACCCAGCGTTCTATAATTTAGTACATAGGCTGTTTTTAAAGATGGTTGTCTAGGTTACATATATTGTCACGGCCTACTGAAGACATTTTATCCATGAGCAAAAGTCAGCACACAAGGCAACGTGACAAAGGCCACGCTATGGCTGATACATCATCGTGTTCTGATGTACCATTGCAGTTGGTGGCTTCAGCCAACCCCTGAGAGATTCTGAAAGTTAAACCCAAAGATTGTTGCGGTGTTTCAGAAGCACGCTGCCAGACTGAGACTGATGAGTTTCTGTGTCCTGAATTCATTCAGGGCTTATACAAGTCCTTCCATCACTGATGCTCTTGTTTTGAAAGCAGAAGGACGACCAGGAACACTCAGTGACTGTGAGCTATGCAGGGGAATGCCCTTTCCTCCTCTCCCATGCTGAGCCTGTGTCCTTGGCCTTGGTCACAGACAGTACTCCTCGCTGCAGCTGCGAGACCTTCATGCAACTGATACTGGCAAAGAGGCATGGATGCTTCATGAAAGCGAGTTCATCAGAGATGTTTATTAACCCCAGGCTTGGTGCAGTTATTCAGCTGAATGTGGTGATGGGTTCCAGCAACACAGCAAAAAAGGCAAATCTGATGTTTGGTGGGATTGGAAAAGCAGGAGTTTTTGACAAGGCTCAGAAGACAAAGATTATCTGAAAAAAAGGGGCACGTGAGCACAGAATTCCTGGGTTTTGACACTGGTTTGCCTTCATAAATTCTGACATTCAGTCTTCGAAGAAATCATGGAAGAGGTAAAATTGTCAAAGTTTGAGATGAAATCAGCACTCGTGAAAACAACACAATCTTTTGAAAACAAGGGTAGCAAAACAGCAAATGAAGGTAAAAACTTTTGCTGAGATTCAGCTCTCTAGCCTTGGATTCATGGGAAAAAAAAAAGTGATAACTTAATACAGGAATGTTCTTGTTTGTGGCTTTTCTCCAATCTTTCATGGTCATTTGGAAACTAAAACAGATCCTCCTGCTCCAGACAGTCTAGTACAGTGAAAGCAGCTTGTTACAAAACATAGTTAAGAATGTTTAAATAAAAATATGTAGAATAAAGAAGGAACTATTCACGATGCATCACTACTCTGACAGGCTGTGAAGTTATTTCACCCTTCAACACAAGTGCTAAAACATAATGGAATCCCTACTGAGTGTTTTCATGCCTACCAGAACATAAAAAAAAGCATAACAAAATGCCCAGTGTGCCCCTAACTATTAGCTTGACTGAGTAAGGAGGCCAATAGAAAACAGTGGCACTGTGGGAAATACTTGTGGCGAGGAAGGAAACAATAACTGAAAGTGATAAAAATGGATGGTTCGTGCACAACCACACATTGGCTGGGGAAGTGCATTGTGCCCATCGCAATGGCAGACAACCTGCAAGCACAGCGTCAATGTAGGCTATGTCTTTTTTCTCTCTGCTGCCATAAAGAAATGTAAAAGCCAGATTTTAAAAAGGCTTCCAGATGGGAAAGGAGGCTGCTTCTCGTCCTTTGGGTTACAAAAAAGACCATTCAGTTTGCAAGCAAAGCTATGTGAGAGACACTTGGAATGCACCATTTCAATCCATTCTTTTTGCTTCCAGTTTAACCGAGAACTTGAAATGGGCACAGATGTAGCCCTGCAGCGTGCACTAAATGGTGCATTAACATAATGCTGAATTCTGCTGTCACTAGTCATGCCCTGTTCCGAAAGAAAGCAGTAAGACTTCTACCCGCACAGAAATTCCGTGACTTGTCCTCTAATACACAGAAATCTCAATTAAATCATACTGAACTCACTGAGCTTTATGAACTCAGGGTTGTTGCTCAGGTACCAAATAGTGCTGAGCTGGCTCTAAATGCTAATTTGTTCCAAGGAAGCTCTTAACTCTCACTGCCTTTTTTTTCTGATTTACAGTGCAGATAGAAAACTCTTCTGAAGTTTGTGCATCCTATCTGATGTTTAAATGCAAAGAACCTAGGAAGAATTGTCCTGGATTACTTCTGCTTACAAGGAAGTGTGTTTCTGCGGAGGTCCAAAAGCCCTTCTGCACTCGGAAGCTGGGATGGTTTGGCTTTGTTCTCCTTTAGCACTGATGCAGCTTCGTTCCCACCCAGCAGGAAGTGATGGTTGCGCTGTTGTCAAACTGGTGGAAATAACAGGATTGTCTTTGACTAACCATGGTGTTTCCCACCTCAGGAACTGGAACATCCTGAAATCATTCTGCCCCTAGACACGTCTTCTCTTTTTCCGTTTAGATTAAATAATATATTTAGGGCTTGTGAACGGCCTTATGGTCTTCTCAGTGTGGAGCATGCAAAAACAAGTGGGAAGGAAAAAGGCAGGTGGAGGAATGGCTCAGCCAGAAGGCAGAGCTCCACCAGCCAAACCCAAACTTCTCTTCAACTTACACTAAGGAATTTGTCCTTGAGGTGAAAGGTGGGACCCTGGAAAGCCATTCTAACCAAAATTTTGGTAGTCTATAAATTCTGGAGTGACCAAGAATAGGGCAAACATTTTGTAATCCGGGGCAAAACCCTGAGTGCTCCTACAAGTCACTCATAGCCTCACTTCTCTATCATGAAGTGAATGCCTTCTCTCCCAGGCACCCCAGCCCATGAGCAGGATGCAGAGTGGCTCTCCCATCTTCTCAATATATTTTTCTGTACTGAGCCTTTGTTAATATCACTTTTTTTTTTTTTTTTAATCTGTATAGGAAATAGAAAAATCCATTTTGCTGGATTTGCTTTTGGTCTGACTCCCAAAATGCTACAAGGTGTTACAAAATCCTGAACATCTTTCATTTCAGGTTAATTGAAGCTACTGGTACAATAGAACACAATTTATTCTCTTTCAAATGGAAGAGGTGGAAAATGGGCATCACTTTATGTCCGCCCTCTGTTTGCCTCAGGAATATTCTGGCCAGGGGTATGAGTTGGTGTACGTTCAAATTTTTCAATTATTCTTTTACTTCTTTTTAAAATGCTCGCTTCTCTGGTGCGCAGATCAAACATTAATGAAGTTTGAAAGGTCTTATTTTGAGCAACATAAAACTTAATAAAACCATAATTTTGCATTTTACAGCTTTGGTGAGGAAAAGGTGTTAATTGAGAGTACCATGGCAAGAAAACTGCTTTCTGGCTCTGCTTACAAACTGGCTCGTTCTTGTAAATAATCAGTCCCACTTAATTACCAGACCATATTGTATTTACTACCAACAGTCAAGCATTCCCAGACCTCATAGTTTTAAGTCTGTGAAACACTTGCACATTATGATCTCACCTCATGCTACAGAATCTCCATTCAAGTTTATACATGACGTGGAAAGTCTCCGAGATGCACTCGGAGGTGTAAAATTAGTGTAATTCCACTGGAATGAAAGAGACGTGCCAATTTGTATCAAGTGAAGCTATGGGCCACAGTGTCTCAAAGACATTTGCTTTTGTCTGGCAAACAAGCAAACAAAGTTCTTCATTTTAATGGAAAATAATGGTTAAGTTTGTCCTTGGTAATGTACCGAAGCAGATCAAAGATGGTTCTGCCTTGCAAGGCTCTATTTCACTAACAGACAATTAATATGATAGTATCAGGGAAATGAATAGCTATTCCGTGCCTAGGTGTTTCCCCTTGCAGACTGTAAAACTACTGGGTTTATCATTTTCTGTCTTTAGGCAAAAAAGGTAACTCTTATTTGCATGTTTGTCAGTTGGTACTTGAGAGTACAAAATTTACTTAAAAACAAGCTCAGCAAGCTAAATGGAATGCCGATGGTCTTATTATCCCAAGAGAGCAAAGCACTTAAGCCTGTGATTAAAATGAAGTTAATTGAATTTAAGCATGCACTTACGGTAAAGCATAAAACTAAATACTTCTCTGAATAGGAAAGAGATTATTCTCACACTTAAATGTAAGCACTAATAATAGTTTTGCTAACATTGAGGTTTATAGCCTTCTCTCTGCAGTTCCAACTATCCCACCAATAAAACCTGGCTCCAAGATCAGAGCTTTTCTAAGAAATGTGTATCGAAGAATGAAGATCAAGGTGTTGCTTATACAATAAATTGGCAGAGCACATTTGCAAAAAGAACACATTAAATTCTGGGTGTGATGAGTTATGTATAATAAAGGCAGGAAAGAGCTTATTTCACATTGAATTGTGCGGCCTTCTCAGAAACACAGCCCTGGTTATAGAGAGTGAAAACACCTAGCTGCTCTATGAAATCCCCAAACAGCAGTGTTCAGGGTGTAGTCAGAACTTCACTGCAAATGCAGCTGAGTGCTTTTGCACTCGAGAACATCAGTCCCAGGTTTTCGTTTGGGATTTGAAACCTCAGGTCAAATCAACAATTCCAGCTTCTGCAATTGCCTCTGCTACATCTGACTGATTCGAGACAGATGGCATTTTCTTGATGAATTTAATTTTCTTTGTATTTATGATAGGAACAAAAACACCTTCCTCACACAAAGCATAGTAATTAAGTATTTCATTAATTATGTTGCTGTCCTTTTGAGCTGGACCCAAGAAATTGATACAATTCTGTCCCACGGGAGAATATGAATTTGTTGAAATGCCTTAGCAAGTACATTTGTTTTTATTACAGGTTTAGAGAAGGATGAGAATAGACAAATGGGAAAGTTCAGTTGCAATTCCTAGACTCATCCCTGTCAAAACAGAAAGCTTGAAAATGTTTTTTTTCCTTAAGTTGTGCTCATTTGTTCCATGGCTTTAAGGGATATTTTTTTCCCATCATAATCAAACTTTCTGAATGCAAAGGGATCCCCTTCCTTGCCACCATTTTTCCCTTCACAGAAAATGTGAACAAAAAAGCCAGGCTAGCCAGATCCCCCAGCTTTGAATGGCATTTTTTTGTTATTGCACAGCTTTCATATCGCTAGAAGAGAGAAGGACCAGAGGCACGTTTCAAAACACAGTGTTCTTTGTTGTACATAATGATATAAAATTGTGGATTAAAAGATACTACCTGGTTAGCTCAGTTAATGTCTCTATCTGCACAGTTGAGCTGTACCATGCTGAAGCTTCACTAAGTGGAAGCTTCTGTTTAAATTACCCTTAATGTGGAGTTCTTAATAATAGTTTCTTAATGTAGATTAGAGCAATTAATGCATTTTTTGCTTTACACAGTATAAACTCATTACTGGCTTTTTGGAAGTTTTTCTCCTGAGCATATTGAGAAAGCCAGAATGCTAAACACAAAATATTTCACACTTGTTGTTTGGAAGAGTATTATTCCTATCAGTAGAAGCATTTTAATGCATAATTTGTATGCACGTAACGCTGTATTTACAACAGTGGAGAGAGAACTGGGGTATCACACCAGCGGAAAAAATACAGAGTAGAATGTGTGATATTTTAGACAAGGAGATGTGACTCCAGTAAGACCTGAGCTACAGCAGCTCAGATGTGAGCTAACTGCAGCTCTCATTAGTGCAGGTGAGGAACGTGAGCACAGCCCAGCTGGGTCAGACCGAAGCTCAGCCCGGCTCAGCATCCTGTCCAGCAGCCAGCAGCAGAGAATGCCCAGAGGAAGGCTGTGAGTACCAGGCAAAAAGGAATTTCACAGAACTTACAACCTAGGGACTTCCTGTTTCAGAGGTTGTAGTCCTTACATCCAGTGGCCTTTAACAGGTTTTTCTTTTGGGAATTTGAACCCCTTATTATGCTTTATGTGAAGAACGACCTTTTGTCTCTTAAAAGCCCACAGCTAAGCTTGCTTTCACCTCCTCCAGAACTGGAAGGCAGACAAAGCATTCCTTCACCTTCCCTGCTCCTCTCAGGCTTTTTAAACAAGTCTGGAACATCCCTTCTTAGTAGTTTCTTTTCCAGATGGAAAGACTATTTAGACATTCCCTGTATAGGACCCATCTGTTGCTTCAGATGGCTCTTTTTGCCTACATCATTATCTCTGCCAGCTTCAGTGTTTCTTTTTGAGATGGAGAACCAGCAATCTGTCTGCAATCTGAGGTGCAGGTGCACCAGGAACTCACAATGATCATCTTTGCTTTGTTTGCCTTTCCTTTTCTAGTAATTCCTGCCATTCACTGCACTTCTTGGTGATCAAAAGAGCTCTCAACACCTGCATCAAACTATTACAAAACCTTGTTCCTGACTAATAGTAGGTTACAGCACATTGTCTCAGATGCAACTTCAGTCCAATATGTGTAATATTATATTTATGTTTACACCAAATGTCACCTGTCTTTTGTTCTCAGGCAGAATGCTGAAGTCCTGCAGTTCTTCAGTCTATATTTTTGTGTTCTATGACAACTTCATTGTCCACAGATAACTTATTTCCTTCCAGCCTTACTAGCTTTCCAAGAAATAGGCTGAGCAGCACCAACGTGTGCCTGCTTGCCTGCGAAATTCCACGTATAACCAGACGTTCGCTTCCCTTCCTTTGAGTTATTGGGCATACCTGGAAGACCATTGCTTCATTTCCCCTCACCAACAAAGATATACCTGCCTCACATGCTGACTGAATCCTTCAGAGAAATCCAAAGTCTAGCTTTCCCAGTCCAAGCCATGCTCACCCTTCCCCACACCTTCCTCACGGAGGTCTGAGCCATCCTGCCTGCTCTTGTCTCACATGCTGCCAAATAACCCGAGCTCTGGCATGAGAAGCCAACCCACAGCAGAGTTAAGAACCAATTGGACGGGACTGAACTGATAATTTAGACACAACTCTGGTCATAGTCACGAAGACCAATGGGTAATGATTAGACATAATGACTAATAATTAGGCTTAATCATAAGTCTTAATAGTTTAACAATAAATGCTTTGATTCTGCAAGCACCTAATCACACAAATTTTATTTTCCGCTCTAAGGGTGTGCAGCTGTCAGACTTCCTATTAGCTGGACTTTGAAACCTCTACGAGCTCTGCTGCCAACACAACTGATCAGCTTTTATTGCCTTTAGCTCTGTAAATTCACAGCGAGAGCCATCTATTGCACCCCCATTTTTCAATACTGCTCCAATTTTTGCCACGTTTATATATTCACGCACATTTATATATGGTAAAATACAAGTTTAGAAGGCCTGCTATGAAGATCATTCAAACTTTACAATTGTATTTTTTACATGGAAGGTGACCTTACCCTCACCAACCTGGCTCACTTTGAGACATTTGTGTGCATGCCTGCATACAAGCAGGACTCGATCATCCTTATGGGTCCCTTCCAACTTCAGATATTCTATGATTCTATAATTCTACTGCATACATTTAATGTGTCCAGATGGTGCATCTGTTACGCTTTCAGGCAGTGACCTAATGCAATAGTCAACGCCCTGAGACGCATGGTGCTCTCATTCTGCACACCAATAGAGCTGCACTGGATGAGCTACTCAGTGCTCCAGGCACAATTTACACCGTGGCAAAGCGGTTTTGGTACGGATTGCACAAAAGGCACAGTACAGAACATGGCTGCACACCAACAGCATTATTCCAGGCTGAAGGCCGGGAGCAAAAAATAGACTAGAAGCGTGGAATGTTGCTAAAGGGAGAATTTGAACTGCCTGCCCTGCTCGCACACAGCCCAAGGCCGTTCCGCTGGGGGTCCGCGCCCTCCCGCGCCCGTTTATCGCCATTCCGGCCCCGTTCAGCGGCGCTGCCGAGCCCCGGGCCCAGCGGGCAGCTCCGCCCCTCGCCCCGCAGTCGCCGGGATGAGAGAAAACAGGGAGAGAAACAACGACCGCCTGGGAAGCAGCTAGTGCGAAAGTAAAGGGGCAGAGCATGGAGCGGCAGTAATGTTCTGAAGGTAAAGCCACGTTCGTTTGCTCGTTTGTTTTGTTTTGGTTTTCCCCGAGCTGTGGGGTAGTTTTGCAGCAGGAATGGCGTCACTTTATAAAAGTTCGCAGATTTTACTGATTTAGGGGGGTTTTCTGGGGGGTTGTTTTCTTTTCTTTTTCTTTTTTTTTTTTAAGTGGGGCTGTCCTATTTGCGATGCAGCCGGGCGAGGTGGCCGAGATCTAAATATAAGCCTGCGAAGACGTGTCCCGAGATAGCGACGCCGATAGCAGAGCTATTGTTAACTTTTGGGATTCCAATTAAATCCTGACACGTTAAATATTTATTTAATGTGCGCGGAGACGGGGAATTCTCGTTAACTACGCTAATGGAGTCAGAACAGGGAGAAAGGTTTTTCTCCTACCCCCCTCCCAAACCTACGTGGGGACTTCCCAGTCTAACTCGGGGTCTGCGTGCTGAAGCACGGGCTGCTGTATGAACATTAAAGGACAAAACGTTTCAGCTTTGTTTTAGGAGTTATGTTTCAGTTGATTAAGCAAACTGGAGCATTTATTTTTCCGTTTCTGCAGCTGAATCCAAACATAACATTCCAAAGGATAAAATCTGTTACAAAATAAAACCTACTTAGTGACAGCTGAAGTTATATTCACGGTCTAAAAATGATCGGAAAGCGCCTCGAGAATCCTAAATGTCATTCCCAAGATGCGGTGAATTGTAATTTGGGTTGTGAACTATTTTAGGGACTGTGCCTTAAATGGGCCCTATCTGTGCAGCTGGAGCAAAAAGTCAATGAACTTTTCCTCAACAGTGTGAAACATGGAGGTGTTGCCATTGTAACTGTAAGGCCAACTTGTTCCAGATTTGCAGAAATATAATGTTGAAAATGTATTCTTCAAATGTTGATCTCCTTCCCTGTGTTTACTTTCCAAATGTATGTCAGAGGGCAGTGAAGAGTGGAAGAAGTCCCATCAGAGATAAAGTAGTGATTGAAAAATAACGTTTGCCTGTTGTTGTGAGAAGCTGCTTGGTGATCACCTCATCTTATTGGCTTCTCCCTCGAGTTTTAATTTCTGTTCTTAAAAAAAAAAAGTGGAAATATCTTTATAGTGAACGGAAGCAAATAACTTAGGACATGCTGTTCAACACTGCACCATGCTACGACCAGTAGCGCTTTTATTTTATGACAGATATTATTCCAGTTGTATATGTGGATGTTGATACTGTAGAGGAAAGTATGAAACCCAACTTTTTGGTCACGAGGGTGGGGAAAAGTGTGTCCCACAGTGTGCCACGAAATTTAAACATGAGTTCTAAAGGCCTGGCATGGCATAATTTGAGGTTTTTTTGCTTTGGTTTTTGTTGCAACGTACCCAGAAGGAGAAAGTCAGGTCCTCTCAGCTGCTCCATGGGAGAGCTTTAGTGCTCTGCATTGCCATCACTAATTGGTGCTGTGCAATCCTCGGGTGATAAGGTGCTGTTAGGAAGTTGTCTTATGAGTAATTAAGTTTAGGTCTAGGTATTATAAAACGCAGTGTCCTCTTGACTGGTCTAAGCCAAAAGTATCTGCATAATGACTGGAGGGATTTAGCCATAGGTATTGTTCTGGCATATACAGTAGGAGGTATTATCTTTACTATCATAGATATAATTATTGTAACAGATCCCTTCTATTTCAGGTTGCTCCTTTTTCCCTTCCTTTCATTTTATTAAAAGGACATGCTGTACCTTTCTTCACTTTAAAATGCTGATCTTATTCATAAGGAAGAGTTGGGGGTATTTTTGGTTTTTTTTTTTAATCTCTGAGAGTGTTTCTGTTTATAGTATTCAAGCTTCTCCATAGAGTGGGTGTAACCAGGAGAAGAATTTGGGCCATAATGCGAACTAAATTTTCAGTGCTTCCACTATTTAGAGCTCCGCTGTGTTAAAAATAGCTTCCCTGTGGTTTTGGCCATGGAGCCACAAATACAAGTTTTCAGCGCTGAGTTATTGTGGATGTTGGTCCCAACTCTCACTACAAGAAATGGAATTCCAGCTCATGACTGTCTCAACAGATGGCTGTGTTGAATGTGAGCTTGCATGTTTGATCTCCTCACTGTCCCAAAGACAGGATTTGTCCCACTCAAATTCCAATCACTTTCAGAAGGGAGCAAACTCAGAAGGCAGAGCTTGGCCTGTGGAGTAAAAAAAACCCTGGGAATAACCGAGGCCATGCTCAGTTTTTCATGAGGTGGTGACTTGGAGGACTGTGCACAAGTGTGGCTGACAGTGGAGGGATGTTAAGCAAGTGGTGGGGAGGTGAGTAAATCTTCAAGAAAAAATAATAAAAACAGTTTTATTTGTAGCTAATATTGAGCACGGTTGACATAAAAGAAAGCTCAGTGATCATATGATGTTACATCTTCCCCGTTGTCTCCAGGTTGTTGCAGGCAGCTTGCAAGAGGTGAAGGCTGTCTTTTCTCTGAGTTGAGCAGTGAGGGTCAGACTCCAAAAGGTGTTCTTTTATTGTGAGGTTATGTTCTGGAAATTGTTGAACCTCACAGGTTTAGAAGAATGGGAGTGAGAGTACTGTGTGTCTATTTACTGTCGAAGTAATGATGAGTGGAAGCTAGGAGATAGTCTAGAAAAGCAGCAACACTGGAAGAATATTCAAAGGAATTGTACCATTTTACATTCTTTTATTTATCATTTCTTCTGTGGGGGCAATGTATAACTTTGTGTTAATCAGCTGGGACATTTTTTCCATTCCTCTGGGAAGGTTTCCGCCTCCCCTTCTGAGAAGCAGACTGAACTTAGCCAAATGCTGTGCACAGGTTTCAGTGGTAAAGGGTTCCTGCTTTGATAGGGACTTTGCAACAGGTCTCAGGGTTCTCAGGCAAAGCCTTCTATTCTTGATTACTTCTTAGGCATCTTAGTCTTCCTACAGTGTTCTGTTGCCCTTCTTAGGACTTTGACTTTTTTTGTCAGGTCTTTTGACATTTATAAGTTGAATGGTGTGTTCAGTTTTGAACCTTTAGCTGACTCTCAGATCTGTCATCTCAAATACCATCTCTAAGATATTCACATTTTTATTCTGTAGAGCGTGACAAGACAATGTTGATTTGAATTGACAAAACCTCTACACAGTGTCTTTGTTTCAAACGTCTTAGAGATGTAGCAGTACTCAGTTACCTGTTTGATCTCATTTATCCTTTCAGTCTAGCTAAGAAAAGCTGGCAGCTTTAAACTTGCTTAGGAGTGTATCTTTGGCTTACCTGCCCTCCCTGATCTACAATTCCATGTTAACGTCTTATATCTATAGCTTCAGGAAACAAGAGTAATCCTTCCCTCTCCTTCTTTGTATTGCTTTGTGAGTTGAGTAACGTAAGATTTCCAGAAGTGTGGCTGTAACAATAACAGGGAACTGAATGGCCACGAGCCAGCTAGCGTAACTTTGCAGCAGCCCACATCACCAAAGGCTTAAACACTTCTCATAAATAAACACTTCTAATATATTTCATCCAGACACCGAGCTTTTTTTTTTTTTTCAATTAGATGTAACTTTCTTAAATGTGTGATGTGATGTACACAACATTTGTATTGCTTTCTTGTTGTGAGGCAGCCGCTTACCATCATTGTGCTGGCACTCAGCGTGCTGTACGTTGTGAGGTTATTTAAGAGGACCAAATGGCCAGTGTGAACATTACCTTCCTTTCCACTGGCTCTGCTTAAACATAACGCTCTTTTTCTGCCTCAGAAACGCATGTAAAGGTATGTATAGTATGTTAGCCCCTCCTTAGCCTTTCCCACCCTGAAAATTTTCAAACAGGGATGGCACGTTCCTCTCTTCACTGCCAATAAAAGAAATAAATAAATAAAAAATTCCTTTCACGGCATTTTCCCCTCCCCCCCACTTCTTCCCAGCTGACAGCTGTGAGTGTAACTTTCAGGAGCTATCCTATCCAATTCCCCTCACTCTGTTTTTGAGTTGGATTTGGTTTAAATACGCAAATCATCTTTCACACTGCAGGGTTTTTTTAAACATAGCAATGAAGTGGCTTTGCCAATGCTCAGTGCAGGTGGAGACGCAGCGACTTTGTTTGTTTGTTTTGAATGTATGTGTTATAAAAAAAATAATTCCCCCCTCACGTCAATTTAGAAAGTTGTCTGAGAATCATTTTGAATAATGCAGTCATCTCTGAAGTGACAGGAAGGCCAAAGTTTCATAATAATAAAGCTTTTTTTTCAAGATGATTTCCTTATAATTCAAGCAATCTATTTGATTTTCAAACTCTTTCAAACCAAACAAAAAATCCTATTAACAAATGGAAGGATCATATTCAAAATGTAGCGAGAAAATCAAAATAATGTAATTTAAGAAACTTATTGAACTTTGTGGTTGCTTTTCAGCCGTGGAAGTCCTGATACAAAGTGGGGCAATTTTTCAGTTGATTAGTTTGTACTTTGATCAGACCGTACGGTTACAGCTAGCTCCAACATAAACATGTACAGCAGCTCAGGTTTTATGAGAAGACAGTTTTCTGTCCTCACTGCCATTAGGCTGTGTGCAAAGGAATGTGAGACAGGTAGTTGTACTTCAGTTGATTTTACAAAGCCAGAGGAAATGCGTAAAGATGTGTGCAGTTGTCTCTGCGGAATCTGAACACACAATTATAATTAAATTGTTGAGGTAATAAGAAGGTTAGCTGGTTATTTTTTCCTGAGATGATCGGAGTTGCATGTCTGTATTTTGAAGACACCAGGTTTGCCAGGGCTAAAAGAGGACTGATGGATTCATCAGTTATGAAATTCACGAATTTCCTGAATTCATAAAATCCCTTGATTTCTGGAAACTACGTTCAGGATGCCTTGAGACTACTTGCTGCAAGCCTTTTATTGAGCTTTTTGTTACCGTAGTACACCTGCTGAAGTACAGCAGTAGAGATTTAAGTGACAAAAACCATGTATATTGTAGACAGGCATAAGTGGTGTTAGTTTTCTTGTCACCTTAAGGGTGTACAGTCTTGGATCATTAGATGGTAAATGTAAATTAGCCTTTACGCTGCCCCACTGACTAGAAGAGTCAGTAATCTGTGACAAAATGACAAAGAAGAGGAAAGCTGTTTTTGCAGCTGGTAGATTATACAGTTTTGGACTAGGATAATAATAAATATATTGTGCTTAAGAGCCAAGTGCAGTGTGTTGCAAACAGACATGCTTGACTTGCCAGTAGTTTTAAACTGAGAACTTTGCACAACTCAGTTTTAGAAAACTTGCAGTTTTCTCTGTCCTCTCCCATATGCTTGCATGCACACCTGCAGTGTTCTTGGTCATTAGAATTCTAGAACCTCTGTAGGAGGAAGCACATCAGGCCTCTGCCTTGCAGCCTTGCTTGACAACATACAACTGTTTTGTAACTTCTTTTAATAAGAGAACATTTTGTTTTGTGGAGACATGATGGCTGGCACATGAACAACACCTAAAATGCCTGCTGCCAATTTGTTGTTTGTTACTTGGTTTATTAATTAAGTTACACAAAAGATTTGGAAAAAGACCAACAGTTGTTTTTTGTTTCTTTTTTGTCCCATATTTTGGACTGCCTAGCCAGAGGAGAACAATTGCTGGTGCAGAGATGCATGAGAGTCCCCAAAGGAGGTTAGCTCTGTTCTTTCACTAAACTAGACTGAAGCCATACACCTTCACTGTTGTCATAAATTTTAGTTGAGATATCCTGTTGGTCTATTCATTGAACTCTGTATAGATCTGATCAGAGTACGCCAGTGCTAAAAACTTCTGTTGGCTTTAAAAACAATCAAAAGCCACATGGTTTTGAAACAGAAAATAATTTCCTAAAAGTGAAAACATGTTTGAAATTGAAACTTCAGTTCACTGAAGTTGGCTCACTGGATTCTTTTTCTCATTTCTACAACCTTTACCTTCCTTTTGTTTAGTTTTTTTCTTAAGTTACATAAATAAAGCGTAGCGTTTCATGTGGTTTCTTGCTGGCTTAATTATGTAACATACAAAATGTAATGTCTAGATGCAATCACTTTTCATTTGCCTGTTTCTAACATTTTTTTCAAAACAGTAATTTTTTAGTACCAAGATTCAGTTGGCACTCTGGATACAATTGATAGAACAGATTTTTAATGGCTGGAAGTTGGTGTAGTTACGTGTCCTACAAGAGATAAAAATTTGTATAGAAATGATGGTTTGGCCTAGTATATCCTTCCTATGGGATATTTTTGCCACAGGAAGTAACTTTTCTCTAGAAATTTATGTAGTGGATCAGGCTGGGATTCAGCTGAGCTCAGCAAAGTGTCTGAAAAGACCTCTGGTCAGCCTCCTTTCAGGCACCTTTGGATTATGAACTAGTTAGTAGTCTTCCTGTAGAAAGTTTCCTCTTAAAATCACTCTGTGGGCTAAAGTGTGAAAGTCTTTGCTCTGTTTGTGCATCTTCTTTTTACCCACACAAAGATAAGCTTCTCAGCTTATCAGTGCCGTCAGTTTGGGCCTTGGCAGTACATTCTGGTGAGCAGTTCAACTTGCAGTGCAGAGCACACCTTTCCGTGCAAGTCTCTAGAGCCTCCCTGCCAGTCTGTCCTTCTAAGAGGCTTTTGCATGGAAAACTCTTTTTTTTTTTTGTTATTGATTTCAGTGGAATTATGCACATTCTTTAGTTCTAGCTGAAACCAAGGGTTTTGGTATTCTTATCTTCTGTGGTCTGTTGACGGGAATGTCAAAAATTGAAAGGATGAAGTCACGGTCTGGAACCTGAGACCCTTGTATCCATCGATTTACATAGTTTAAAATGGCACGAGATAAACAGTTAGCTGGCAGTGTGCTTGATCAAGGTCAGGCATTGCTGTGGCTCGCAGGAGGTGCTGGCCAAGCAGCTCTGTGCCGTGAGCTGCTCTGCACTTCAGCACGGAGCTGGGAGGAAGCAGCAGCCATTTCCACAGCATGCAGCAGGGGCTGCGAGATAAGTTTTTTTTGTACGAAAGTCCTGGTGCATGCACACGTCTGTGGAGCCGTTCCTAACGCTGCTAACAGGTTATCCCAGATCTTTACGCTTTTACGGTCACGATGAGATCCAGCTACTTGTAAGCTGTAGCTCAGAGCCGCACATAAAGCTCAGGGACGCACAACATCCCACAGAACAAGGCCGGTGCCTGGCCCTGGGGAGCAGATGGGGCTGGCTCCCGTCCCGCAGCGTGCCTGGCTCGACCTTCGCTAGGCCTCAGCTCTGCATTCCTCTCCAAGAGGTTCGTGTGGGGCAGCACGGAGCTCAAGGAAAACTTTTTATTCCTCCATCTTGAGGTAAATTACGCTCGGGACAACAAAACGTGAACGCTTGGATGTGAATTTTTTTGTTATTATTTGATTTTATTTAGTGGCTACTGGGAACGACTACCACAGAGCCCTTCCGCCTCCCCCCCTCAGCGCTCCTGCCCCGGCCCTTCCCGCCGCGTCCGCTTCCTCCCGTCCGTCGCGCGGGGCGGCAGCGCGCATGCGCCGCGCTCCTCATCCCGCCCGCGCCGTCCCCCCGCCCCGGTTCCCCCCGCCCTTCGCGCACATCCGGGTCCCGGCGCTGGCCCCGCCGGCGCCGCCGCGCCGCTGTCCCCTCCGCGGGTGCCGCATAAAGTTTTGTTGAGAGCGGGCGGCAGAGGCCCAACCGCCGCCTCCAGCTTTAACGGACGGAGGCCGGGAGGCCGCCTCGCTTCGCGCCGGGTGGGTCGGGGCGCCCCGAGGGCAGCCCGTGGGGGGGCGGCGGCGCGGCCGGGCTGGTGGTGAGCGGGGGGGGGGAAGCCGCGGCCCGCTGGGAAACTTTCTTCCTCTTTCCGTTCCCTGCGGCGGGCGGCGGGGGCCCTCCGGGTGCGCGAGGCCGCTGAGGGGATCGCGCTGACAGCGGGGGGCGGCCGGGCCGGGTTGGAGGCGGCAGGGGGGAGATGGGGCAGCCCTGCTGTGTGCCTGAATGGAGAGACGCGGTGCTGCAGTGCTAACGAGAGGATGGGCTGTTTCGTGTTTGTTTGTTTGTTTTAAATATACGAGAAACTTTGTTTTTTAAATGGTCTTAAACTCCGGACGAACGAATGCGTGGAGTGATAAATGCCCGTGCTCCAAGCGCTTTGGTTAAGAGGCACTTTCTTGCAGGCACTTTCTTGCAGGCACACTTTTCCAACCCAGAGTTCGGCCTGTACTGCCAGCTGCTTGGCAAAAGATGGATGGAGAAGGGCAAGTTTTGTTTTCTGAGGGCTGTAAAGTTAATAGGAGGAAATACGGTCTTGTGGTTAAAGCACAAGACTGGGAATCAAGTGATCGGTGTCCTCCTAATGGAGTTTCTGATAGCAGTTTGAGCAAATCCAGTGAGCCTCAGGGAAATGAGAACGGATTTCCCACAGGCTCAGTGATAGTTGCTGAATCTCTAGGTGGAATCTGGGTTTATAGCTGGCATTCAGTGAGTGATGGGAGTGTTCTGCTATAACTAAACTTGTGAGGAATAACTGTTAGCATGAGCACTAGGCTGTAAGTTTTGGGCTGGGAAATGAGATCGTCAGCGTGTGGTGGCTTTAGATGAAATCTGTGTTAATTTTCAGGTAATTTATCTGCCATATGTGGCTTTAAAATTGTGAGGAATGAAGCTGGTACTGTGTGCTGTGCTTCTCGATGATGGGAGTTGTGCACAGAGCGTCCTTCCAATGCTCTGAGGAATCGGAATCTGATTGAAGAGGAAGGATAGAATGGTGCAGACGTTTCACTGTCACGTGCCCGTGCTGTTCAAAAGCTGTAATACTTTATGAAGTTGGCAGCTGTTGGTACTGGAAGTTAATAGAAGAAGCAAATAACTTAATTGAAGATGTTTCATAATTAGTGTGTGTTGTAACTTCTGAGCGCTCTGTGTAGGGTGTTGCTGAATTTAATGTCTTAATCCCTACTGTTTGATAGTGGTTTACTCTTACATCTGATATTTAAATTTTGTTCCCTTGGTCTTGAAATTGCTGGTAAGTGCTTAATGGCACTTATTTTTGAAAACAAAATCGCAGCAAACCTTGTTTTTGCTGGAGTTCATGTCCCCAAACCTTTAGTTTTCTTTAAAATATGGAGAAGATACACTTGAGGAAGGAATGTTCTTGTTTTGTTCTTTTTTTCCAAAAGAATTTCCTAGTGGAAGCCCAGGAACTGCACAAGATGGGCAGTCGTGGTAGGGGTGAGAAATAGAAAAAGAGGATGAGTGGCTTCCTTTGCATTTTTTTCTCTCTTGATCACAAAAGGTCACAGCAAAAGGCTGTACAGCGATTGTGCTGCATGCAGCTGCACTGGGTCCTTTTTGTTGGAGGTTCAGAGTTTTAACCTGTGATGAACCTGAAGGAATTGTAGCTTTGGCCCTGTGCTTCTTGGTTCTTGTTATGAAGTCCAATTCTTCATCCTGCAGCTTGAATAGATAATCTCTTTAGCAAAGTTTTCAGGATGGTACAACATTATCTGAGCTGGAAGAAATTCCATCTCTCAAGATAGCGTGCTAATGCACTATTAAGTGTAGTTTATATTTCTGTAGTTTGTCTAATGGCCTTTGAAAATTATGCAGTGATCTGTAATGCTCCAGAGGACACTTTTAATTTCAGTAGGATGTTCTCTGTGTTCTGTTTATGACTCTCTAGAGAAAACTCTTAAAAATCCTTTGTTGCCTTTGCCAAACTGTGTACCTGCAGCCATACTGCTGTGGCAATTCAATACAAGCCTGTATTCCTTCCTTCGCTGCCAGTTAAATCCTTCATGTTGATTCAGACACATTTCTTTTACTGTCTCTGCTGGCTTTGTAAAAATCAGTTTGAATGTGTTTTTTTTCTTGGAAGGTCTTGAGATAATTTTTTTATAGTGGCTGGTTTGTTTTGTTGAAGGAGAGCAGAATTAAAAGATATTTGTTAGCTGAGAACACTTGAGGTGTTTCACGACTAACACCGATAAACAACTCATTACAGACAAATTGAACAGTAGTTGAGGACTTCAGCAGTTATCATTAGTCACAGTGCAAGTTCCTGTGCTGTTTTCTGGAAGCCTTTTCAGCGGTGCTCCTGTGACCACGTAGAAAAGTTTGGCTGGCACTTCAGTGTGCTTGACCAGCGTGGGTTGGCAAGGTGCAGGACGCCGTCTGCCAAGTCTGTATCCCTGCTGACCTACCACCAAGGCTGCGCCTGCCAGGACTGTCATCCTTGACAGAGGATCTTTGTCAGAATTGCTGCTACTGATCCACCAACTATGAGGTAGTGTCTCTGAATTCTGGGTCAGTGGATGTCACAAACTGACAAATTTAGAATACTTCGCCATTCATTCATTCTGTGCAAGGGGGGAAAAAAAGCTTGCTGAATTACTATTGTCAGTGTCCCCTCCAAATCCTGTAGCTTTTGTAAACTTGTCACCATCTTAATGCAGTTCAGTTGGAATGGAAGTGTATACACTCACACACAACTTTATTTTTTTCCTATCTTTTAAAGCTTTATGAATGTCCGTAGCCCCTGCTTTCAGGCTTTTTGTTGGCAACTCACATATTTAGTGGCAGTGTTTAGGATTTTATTCTTGAATGAAGACCTTTACATGAGCAGCCGAATTTTTGTAAAGCTTTGTTAATTTCTGCATGTATTTTAGGGCGTTTGGAAAGTGTGTCCATAGGTATGACCATAAGTATGTCCAATTTTTCCCACTTCTTTTTTTCCCAGATGGAGTATTGAGTCCATTTTAAACATTGTTTGCTTGGCCTTGTCTACCAACAGTGGCATAAATTTTTGTTGTCACATGTAGTGAAATGTAACCATGTCCTTGTATGTGAATTTAATTGAGAAAGGGATGCCAGCTTGTAGTTATCTGCTGTGGTTACAGTAGATCCTGAATATCCTTAAAAATATGAGGCAGTGTGAGGGCTTGACTGTCAGAAGTACTTCCTATGATAGATGATGACATTTTTCAGCATAACGCTTCTGTTGGAAAATGCCAGTTAGCTGAGAGAGCAAATGTTTCTGGTGAAATACTTAGAAGAGGGATTCTGGTTCTTGGGTTGAGTTTGAAACTTTTGAGAACTGCGAAGTCGTGCAAGTAGAGCAGTTTCAGACACCAGGCCCATGCAGGCACGTGATTTTTCTTTTCTAAATGAATGTGTTAAGAAATAGGTACTACCTTTTTCCAGGCTTGGAAAGGCTGGTTTTTAGCTCCTTCTGACTCCCCCACTCTGTGTCACTCTTTAACTGTTTTTGTTGTGGTGCAAAATGAGTTTTCAACTTTCTATTCTTTGGTCACATTTTCTCCTGTGGTTTCCTTGGCATCGTTTGGAAATTGATATGCCTTTGAAATGCTGTGGGGTTCTAGTGAGCTCTTTGTATTTGGACCACTTTTGTGATACAGATCACTTATTATCACTTGTTCTATTTTATTTTTTTCAGTGAGTTATAAGAAGACTAAGAAAAACCGAAATCATCACCTTTGTTATCTGAGCTGCATGGTTTTTATGATATCAGTTCTGCCATGTACTTGCATTCATTACTTGCATCTTGGGCTTGGCCTCACCATTTTTGTTTCTTTGAAGAGTGCTGGTTAAATACTTCTCAGCTGACAAGAGTTACATGCTTCATTTTTTTTTTAAGCTGTGCTAGATGCTGTACAGATGTGGAAATGAACAAGTACTGTGTGAGAAAGTCATGTCTGAAGTTATAAATGCATTTTTTTTTGTTCGGGGAACCAGTCAGAGTTAATAAAATTTTTGAAGGTATCAGACAATTCTTTTCTGGTCTTGTTTACATGTATTATTAGTTAGAATGCATTGCCTTACGAGGCATGTTTAAAGCAAACAAGTCCTGTGCTAGTATAAAAGCAGCAGTGTTTCAGTCAACTGGATGTCCCCTTAGATACACAAGTCCAGTTCTGATGGAAATACCACAAGTTCCTTGTTGGTATCCTCCATAAAATCTCTTTTCATCTTTTACTTACCCCAGGGGACGTGAATTAAACAAATAGTTGATAATATTCTTAATGAGTAAGCTGTCGCATAGGATAATTAAAGGAAAATATTTTGTGTTCCAAAGCTGTGGTGATGGTTGGGAATTATTGCCCAAGTTCTTAAGTGTGACCTGAGGATTAATTTTAACCTTAGTATGCAGGGGAAAAATATGGAGCTAGTGCTTATACCATGTTTGTCCTCAAGAAAGGACTAATTTAATGCCATTGCATTTAAAAGGAAAAAAAAAGATCTGACTGAAACCAGGTGGACGTACCAGGTTGTGCTTTTGAACAGTTGTAAGAATGTACTGATGGCTGGATATATTGTAACAAGCTGTAATTGAGGGTTTTGAACTTTCTCTTTGTGCATGTGGGGTGTTGGTATGTGCGCGGACTTCAAACACTGAAGCATATCGAGGTTGAAGGGGTCAGTTTGGTTAGGCACAAAAACTGACTGCAAAACAGTTTGGACTGGCAAGTCTGAAGCAATTCTAATAAACTACCAATTGTGGGACTGGTTAGAAGGGCTGGTTTGTTTATGTTATGAAATTGAGTCTCCAAGCAGTTTCTAATCATGTGCAGTGAAGTTCAGCTTTCAGACTGAGTATGATGCTACAGGAAGCTTTCTTAATTTGCAAACAAGTAAATTAGGCTGGAAAAGAATAACACTTGTGCATTTGAAATGCACGCTTAGTGTTGACAGCAGGAAAGGAAGATAATGTAGTTGTTAACCAATTTATGCTTCTTATGGGGTGATGGACTACTTGATTAATGGTACTTAAAATTCAGATCTTGCAGCTGGGAAATTCTGTGTTTGGAATAGGAGGCAGTAGTCTAAGAGATGCTCAGAACTACCAGTATTGGTGAGCTGTGCTGTTAACTTGCTTTGTTTGTAGTTAGTTGGCTTGATGAGGCATTAAGAAGGGATTCACACAACTAGTTCTCTTCCATTTGCTCTACTCTTTAGTGGGAAGTATCAGCAATGTCTGCCCCAAAGTCTTAAGGGATGCAGCCCCCGCTACCTTTAGTTTCTATCCATTCAGATCCCCCTCGAGCCATCTCATGCAGTACTGTACTCTGCAACATGGTTTCCAACTAAGATTCTCATTCTACTTCCACCTAAGGAAGTTATTGCCTGCTGATTCTTGAGGTACAACAGTGTGAGCAATTTATGAGACACTATGAAGGGAAATGTCACTCTTCAAAGCATGTTTTTCTGCTCTCGCATCTTACAATGTTGTGCTGCTGGTAATGCATATGTCTAAAACCTAGGGAGAAATTGGTTGTAAATGTAGATGATCTGGTGAAGCTTGTAAACGTCATGATTATATAGAAAGCTGTCAGTCATGAGGTGCTGGGATTGTATCAAGTGCAAGTAAATGTTCCAAATGTGCTTTATGCACCTCATGTGGAAATGTTAAAACTCCTGAAGAGTTGTAGCTTCTATGTGAAAATGTTTTGATTCCTGTGCATAAATGCCCAAACCCATGCTTTGTGACCTTAAATGGCTCCAAAGAAGGGAAGACTTTGTCGACAAATAATTTATGAATCTTTTTAATACCATTCTGGTATTTTTTAATGAGAGAACTATAAGTCTTCAGTGTTTTTTGTTCCAAAACAAACTTCTCAAAGGCCTATGACGATGGTTTCAGTGTCACTTAGGCTTCTGGAAGCCTGTCAGCAGTTTGTTGCTGGGTTTCTTTTTCCCCACGCTGCTCTAGAGCAGGTAAAAATGCACTTCAGAAGAGTCTAGAAAGCAGCATGGGTGGCTGGTGTGAATTTGCTGCAAGCATTTGTATCATTTACAGCTTCTGCACTATCATTTTTCAGTGGTTGTATGTAGAATTGTTATTTTTTTTGTGAGGCTGCTTCAGGAATCCTTGTGCTGCTAGGCTTTGCGTTTGATCGGGATTCTGACTAACAGAAAGTTTTGAGAGCAGATTTTTTTCTTTAATTAATGTTTACAGAGACAAAGTCATTTCTCAAAATTCTCTTGACTTGCCCTACAAGTACCAGTTACTGTAGGGAATTGCTTTAGTAGAGCTATTGCAGCTTTCTTTGCTTCCAGTTAGCTTGTTTATTCTGAGTATAGTCGTGTGTAAATGATGTTGAAACGATATACAGCCTGCAAAATTTCATTCCTTGCTATTGCATGTCCTACTGCATTTGAAATACTGAAGGAAAGAAAAATGCACGTGATCATAGAAGATGGGGCAGTTGTAATGGAATAGATTAGCTGCAAGAGCTAAGAGGCGTTTATTGAAATGTCTTTGGAGCTTAACTTAACAGCAGGATTTCTGCCTCCATGCTTACAATTCTTTGAAAGCATACTTAGAAAACAGCAGTTTTTAATTGTCATCTCGTTGGCCTAAGATTCTAGGTGGGTTCATTTCCTTTGTAGGGGTGTGAGCAGCTTCTGAAATCTTGCAGCTATTGAATGTACCCAAGGCTTGGAAGTTATTTAATTGTGACCATAAACAGCTTTTACTTTTTAGAACGCTAAACTTTTATCACAGTAAAAGAATAAATTTAGTCTGGTTTTGGCCAAGTTTATCTCCCTTTATGTATTTCTGTTACTTTGAAGGGTGAAAAGGTTCTCATGTGGAACTATCCTAGGGAACTAAACCTACCTTGGAGGTTGGCCATGTCCTGATTTCTTCAGAAAGTCGGTGAAACATAATTTAAAAAAAAAATAAGAAAGCTTTTTTTCTTTTCATTTTTGCAGTGCCCTCTTCTAAGGACCAGGTGGGGCAGTGGGAAACATCAGACTTTTTAATTTCTCTTTGTTTTCATTGTGTTTGTTGCTATCTTCCGTTTCTTTCTGTATTACTGAAAAGCTGAAGAATCAAAGAAGTGCTGGTGGGGCTGAGCTAGGAGTGAAATAGGTGCATTGGTTTTTTTTTTCCTGTGAAAGGTTGGTTATAAAATTTCAAACCTGTACTCTTCATCACAGCTGAGTGTCTTTAGTTCTCTTCCCCACTTCCCTCACCTTCTGTGGCATAAAATCTGGAATGGTTGTATGTGGGACAGCATAAATGAGGCCCAGAGGGGTGTGCTGCATCTTTTATTGGAGCTGCTTACTATGTAGTTTGGTGTGGGCTTGAGCTCTCAGTGCAATACCAAAGTACAGTAAATGAGTAGGGTTAGTGAAAGCCTTTTTGTTCCTGTTATTCTTGTTAAGGTACCCATCCATGCCTTTAAGTGTGTTTTTAAATGTCTAAATGCTTGGAAAAGCCTTATCAGAAACTCAGTCAAAGGTGGGAAAAGATAGCCTTAATTAAATGCAGGAATCGAAGGGAAGCAGAGTAAAGGTTCACAGACCTTCATGTTAGCCCTTTTTCACTTATGTGCACATTTGGTGTTTCAGGGTCCATTAGGTTTTTTAATTCACCGCAGTTTATCAAAAGTTGAGAGACAATGTTGTTTGGCAGTTCTGTAGCAAGAAAGGAAGCATCTTTTGTTATTGACATCCTTTCTCTTAGCTCTGCTCTTGCTTTTTGCCAGCTGCTCATTGTCTATACTTGCTTATTTAGTATTCACAAGAGATTTTACAAGTTCTTATCAGCTCTTTGCCACAGGACATCATTTCCTCTTGTCATCGTTACTCCTTAATTTGGGAGGGGGGATGGTGTGTGAAGGGTGTACAGGAGAGCCGGTGAGTGGCAAAAACACCATTCATGAATCTGCTTGGGGTGCACAGCCTTGTTTTGTTTCTTCTCTCCTTTCTAAGGCAGTTCATAGCAAAGGTCACATATCCAGTGCTTGCTCTGCCGTGCTCCCCCCTGCTCTTTTCTGGGGAAAGGAAAACGATTTTTTTTATTTTTTTTATATTTTTTTTGCCAAAAGCTAAAAATATCCAGTGCTTCAAATATTCTTCTTAGAAGATATAAGGAAGTGCAGCGTAAAAATAGCTGTAGCTGAAAAGATTGGCCGCAGTTCTGAATGGCTCAGAAGGGATTGATTTGGGGGGCTTCATGCTCTTTAAAAATGATGGAGTATCTAATTTGAGCTCAGGTATTTGAGCTGTAGTGTTTTCTCCTTTTCAGAAATAAAGATCTATTTGTAAGGCTGATTACTTCTCTGAAGCAGTGTCTGTGGATCCTGCTGCTTCCACCATGACTTCTGCTTGTTTCTGGTAGCAGCTTTGTATCTTCAGGTGAAGCTCTGTGATATAAGACAAATATCTTAAAGCAGGTTTCCTGTTTGTTTTCAGCTCCTTTCGGAGTTTCCTTCTGAAGAAGTGTTTGGACATTAATGTTGACAGAAGCCATGCAGTCTCTTTGATCCTCTAAATGTCTCTTTTCTCACCTATTAGAGATGAATAGATGGGAACTCTGGTAATGTTTTCCTATATTCAGCTTTAGGCAGAGATTCTAGTAGGTTAGGAGGTTTGTTACGACAACTAGAGTTAAAGTGAGCATTCTTCTAATAGTATCTTTTTTTTGTTCTACGTTATTATTTACTTGTTTACTAATTGCTTGTTTACTTGTCTTCTTGATAGAGCTAAGTTGGAAGAGTTGATTGTTATTTTTGAAGTGAAGACTTCATCACTGACGTCTATATGTTTATTTGTCAGCGTCCAAGAAGTAATACAGCTTACCAGTGGCAATAACTGCCTTTGGTATACACTGACATTTATTTGAAAACAAGAATTAACAAAAAAAAGGCAAAACCCAACGAGTCTTTTGAAGACGTGTGTCAAATGACGTCAATGGCCAGTTTGTTCTCCTTTACTAGCCCAGCTGTAAAGCGTCTGTTGGGCTGGAAACAAGGAGATGAAGAGGAAAAATGGGCAGAAAAAGCTGTCGATGCTTTGGTAAAAAAGCTGAAAAAGAAAAAAGGTGCTATGGAAGAACTGGAGAAAGCTTTGAGCAGTCCAGGACAGCCCAGCAAGTGTGTTACCATCCCTCGTTCTTTAGATGGACGACTTCAGGTTTCTCACAGAAAAGGCCTTCCCCACGTAATTTACTGTCGTGTCTGGCGTTGGCCTGATCTACAAAGCCATCACGAGCTGAAGCCATTGGATATTTGTGAGTTTCCTTTTGGATCTAAACAGAAGGAAGTCTGCATCAATCCTTACCACTATAAGAGGGTGGAGAGCCCAGGTATGTTTGAGCGTGGCTATCAAAAAAACAAATAAAATCCCCAGGAATCACATGTTCTTTGCATCAGTACCATACGATTAACCTAACTTGGTGTATGAGGAGGTTTGGAAGAATAACATCTTCAAAAGTGAATTTTTTCTTCTGAGGTTATGGTGAGACGTTGTCCATTCCATACCAGCTGTTTTTCCTTATGGTAAAGCATGGCTTTCCCACAGATCTTTAAAGACTGCTACCTGTAAAGTTAGTGGCAAAGTCCTCATTTGCAATAAAGAAGGAAGGCAGTGATCAAAAGTCTCTGCATCTCTGTTGCAACTGACTGTTGTCTGCACGTGCTTTAGCACTTGAAGTCTGAATTCCAGACTTCGGTACTCCTGAATTTGAAGGTTGAAATCCCAATTTAGCAATACTTACGTATTGTATTATATATATATATATATATATATATATATATATATTTTGTCTTCAATGAAAAGGTTTAGATGTAGCTGTGTAGTTTGACTAGTAATATGGACTGAATTTCCATCTGTACTGCTTTTGTAATACGCAGAGTGGGTTTTACACTTCTAAACCAGTAGTTTATTGTGCACTACATGTGAACTGCTTTGGTGTTTTGTAATTTAAAAAGTTGCTCTCAATTGCATGAAATGTAAGTGTATTTCTGCTCTGTTTTTCTGCAAGATTGCAGTGTTAGTCCTTCATACAGAGAGAGGGGTTGGTGGTACAACAGATTAATGCTTTCCTCCATGCACATTGGTATTGAAATTTTCATGGTGAGCAAAATTGCACGTTGTTTATATCCTTTTCCTTCTATCTAAGTGGTTTGTTTGGTTGGGTTTTTTTGTTTGTTTTCCAGTTCTACCTCCAGTGTTAGTGCCTAGACACAGTGAATTCAATCCACAGCACAGTCTACTCGTTCAGTTCAGGAACCTAAGCCACAATGAACCACACATGCCACATAATGCGACGTTTCCAGATTCCTTCCAGCAGCCCAACAGCACTCCATTTTCCATTTCACCAAACAGTCCCTATCCACCTTCTCCAGCCAGCAGCACTTACCCAAGCTCCCCAGCTAGCTCTGGACCATCTAGTCCATTTCAGCTACCTGGTAAGTACAGCCTAAATGTGAACTTAATGGAGAGATTTTATTGCAGTACTTAGCTGCTGTGATACTTACAATAAATTGCTTTGTTTGCATTTTAAGGAATTTTAATCCTAGTTTTGTTGCTGGTCGGAGTTGACTGTCATTGTTTTGTCTTTCCAAACGTTCTCTGTCATGTATACTGTAGTAGTAAAATACTTTGCACAGCTTCAATATAAGATAATTGATGTGTGCTTTAGAAGAACATCTAGCAATGAGAGAAAGCAGATGGAACAGTCCAAGCAGAAAGTTTATTAATATTCTTCTCTGGAGAATACCTAAATATAGCATTTAACTGAAATAAAAAATAATTCTCAATAGGAGACTTAAATACTTTGAAAATAATGGTGGGTGGGAACTAAATGGAAAGAGCAAAGGAAAGAAGGTCTTGAATCTGCCTGGTTATTGCTGTGATTTATAAAGCTGAGAAGGTAAAGGATTAAAGAATACATTTTTGCAGGAGCTCAGAGGCCTTGTTAGTGTCCATTCTACATAGTATCCCTCCTCTTGTTGTGTGCAGCTTCCTGCAGACCAGGTGTTTTAACCTCTCTTGTTGAAGGCTGTTTTACTGTGTTTACAACTCAGCTGTAAAGCGCAGAAATAAATAGTCTACGTTGTTGAGGTTTATTTGCTCTTTTTTTTTCTCTTGTGTGTAGCTGATACTCCACCTCCTGCATATATGCCCCCTGATGATCAAATGGGGCAGGATAACTCTCAGTCTATGGACACAAGCAATACAATGATCCCTCAAATCATGCCAAATATATCTACCAGAGGTAAGTTGTATAGTATGATGCAGAAGTAACCTTGTTTGGCTTCTTAATGCTCGTAATCAAATTGAATGTATAACTTCAAATGGTGCAGTAAATCTGTGCTGGTAAATTGAAGCAGTACAAAACAAAAAAGGATTTGCAACAGCAAGAACTAAGAAACAAAATTTGCTGTGCTCATCTGCCTCTTGCTTTTAATGTGTAATGTGGCTTAGTGTAAGTTGAACTTTTTCATTTGCTGCTATTTTTACCTGCTGTCAGAATTGTATATGCACAAGGGCTCTGAAAATTATGACCCAAAATACCAATAATTAAAAAAAAATTGAAAATGAAAATGTAGACAGAAGAATCATGTGTCACCTGATATCACAGTCATCTGAATCTTTTGTGTAGGATTTTCTTTTTGCTTAATATCTGCCTTAAAACAGGAAAACAAAATCAATGGTCTAGCAGAAATGTGTGAAAGTAAGTTAAAATCATTAAGATTTTAATCAAGACTTGCTCTTGCCCATCATAAATACTGACCAAGTTGTTACTTACCTATTGGTATTTTGAAATGCTTACAGTTTCAGATGTGATGTGTTAAATTTTATGTAAACTGCCATTTCCATTTTGCTTGTTTTCAGATGTTCAGCCTGTTGCCTATGAAGAACCCAAACACTGGTGTTCGATTGTGTATTACGAATTGAACAATCGTGTTGGGGAGGCCTTTCATGCATCTTCTACAAGTGTCTTAGTAGATGGGTTTACAGATCCCTCCAATAATAAAAACAGGTTCTGCTTAGGTTTGCTCTCAAATGTTAATCGCAACTCAACCATTGAGAACACTAGACGACATATTGGGAAAGGTGAAGTTTCATTCTGTTTTGTACACTTACAAAGTTAATCCTTGCTTTTACTGTTACTGGTTTTATTTATGAGTAGTCATTGTAGCGTAGTGCAGAGATATTGAAACAGTTTGTGATTTATCTTCCTCTCTAATATCTGAAGATATTTTTTCCCTGTGGATTGGTTCTCATCGATCTAGGAGTTGCATATGTCTTTTTCTTTAGCAGTAATGTAAGAAAGTACTTGTGTTTACAAACTGTTGTTGTAGGGGCTTTTTTGTTACAGTCAGTGATACTCTGTATGTAGAAAGCTTTATTTCAGCACCGACAAACGCACAGGACTTCTGAAATCCTGTATCTTCTGCTTAAACACTTCATGCTGCTTTAGAGTGTATCAGAGTGCTGGTTCTTCTGTTCATGGAGCATATTACACTGCTGTCTGCAGTATGTTAATATCTTGCATAAGTTGGCAGCGAGACTTTGAAGTGCTAATGTAAAACTGCAAGGGCTCATTTGTCTGAGTGAATCCATGGGTGTGTTTGTGTGTGGGAGGGATTCCTGGAGACAGCAGGTTGTGCAGGATCTTCTAGTTTTCCCATAATGTTTGGCTGATAGCACGTAGAGATGCACAGTGTTCATCTTTGATGGAATGTGCTTGAATTATCTTAAAATGCAGTGCTCCTTTTCTGAGTACCTCCTTTTTCATAATTAACTAAGTCCTTGAGAAGAAAACCTGCCTTCTCTTGCATGTATGAGACATTTTTTAGCACATAAAATCATTTGTTATGTTTGAACTCCTGTTTTCTTGATACAACTCACTATTACTGATACTGCTGAACTTCAAGGCTTGTAATGTCTCTTAGAAGGCTTTTAGGTAGAAATTAAGCATGGCAAAAAATTGCAGTTGTTCTGGAACCAAATGCACCTTAATATTTGTTAGAATATCAAAGTAGATGCAGTTCCGTTGTCTGAGAAAAGGAAATGGTATCAAGTGAGAACAGCAGACTTTTGGGAGCTGAATGGAGGTAGGGGAAAAGCTGTGTGAGCTTCTTTTGGTTTGAGTCACTGCTGTGGCTGATACTAGTGGACAAATGTTACGTATCCACTGGAGAAGGTAATAAATCTAAATTAGATCCAAAATCTTGTGGAGTATTGATCTCAAGAAAATCTGGAGCTTTAAAATGTCTGTGTGTTTAGTACTAATTATTAATCTAAAGCTTTGCTTTACAGTAGCAATTCTGAGTACAATTAAGATTGTTTTGGTATACAATATTATTTGTTTATGGCTTTTGTTTGGAGAATCTTATGATTTTTTTTGCTTCTTTAAAGTTACTTGCTTCTAATTTCTCAGCTTTTTCTGCAGAAGTATTGCATTGCAGGAGTAAATGACCTCTAATTATACACTGGATTATTTTTGAATTACCAGTATTCTTCTCAGACTGCTGGATGTATCTTGCTTCTTTTTAGCTCCCCCAGTAGGCTTATACCCAAAAGAATTTAGCAGCAGGTGGTAGTTGCCCTTGTCTCTTTAAATAAACACGATTGTGTAGTGAAAATGTGTTTTTGCACACCCCAGATTTTCTGCCAGCTGCTTATAGTAGGTCAAGCCAGTGGTTCCTCTGGGTGAACTTTGTCCCACCTTAGTCCCAAGTGGATCTAGCAGTGTTCACAACAGTTGTTGCTGTCTGAAAGATCAGCTGGCATCTGTTGACTTGCTGGAGCCTCGTATGGCAAAGCATGGAGCAGTCAGCAGGGCATTTCAGAAAGCTTACCAAAGTGAGCCGCATCTCAGGTGTGTGACTGTGACGGGTGGAGGAAAGGGAGAAGGTCTGGCAGAAAGAAGGCAGGAATCTCAACTGAAGTACCAGTGAGAGTCTGTGTTTGAGCACTGAAGGGATCAGTGGGTGGCTTTTATAAGTGTTGAATAAGATGTAGTGCTCTAGTAAGCCATTCATAACAGAGGAGGGAATAATTTATATGCATAGCTGAATGCAGACAGTGGTGACAAATCTAGGGCCTCCCTTGATTTTTAAGGTCTGTAAATCCTGATATTGGTTAAGTTGTCCAGGTGGTTGGACGTGCATCTTTTTTTGCTTGATAAAACGTGCCAAAAAAGTGAGCAGGCTGCAGACACACTTTCACATTTGTGTTTATCCCTGCTGCTGAGAATTTCGTTGGAATTCCCATAGGCGGAAGTTACCAGTTTATAAAGCTGCAGTTTTAAAATCTGCCTGAATTCTCTAGGAAACTGGCTTGGAGTAACTGTTGGTGTGTGGAAGTAGGATTTTTTTTGTCTCTTCTGTAATTGACGAGAGAAGGACATCTAGTGGTTGATGTGTAATGAAGCTTGTATTTTGAAATGAGAAACTGTTACCCTGTGGGCATAAGACAAAACAGCTTTTCTGAAAAGCTCTTCAGACAGAAAACTGAGTTGCCTCTGATTTCAAGGGGATTGTATTAAGTACTGTATTTTTGGAGGGGAAAAAAAATTAATGCTTTTCTCAAACTTTGTTTTCAAGGAGTTCATCTCTACTATGTTGGTGGGGAAGTCTATGCTGAGTGTTTAAGTGACAGCAGCATATTTGTACAGAGCAGGAACTGCAACTACCACCACGGCTTTCATCCAACAACTGTATGCAAGATTCCTAGTGGATGCAGCCTGAAAATCTTTAACAATCAGGAATTTGCTCAGCTTTTAGCTCAGTCTGTCAACCATGGATTTGAAGCAGTGTATGAGCTCACCAAAATGTGCACCATTCGAATGAGTTTTGTAAAGGTAAACAAATTATTTTGAGAGGCATTTAAGCTTACTGTGGATTTCAGTACTCAGCAGACTGTGCCAATGTAACAAAGCTATTTTGACCTCATACGAGTCTTTTCAATTTAAAATATAATGGGAAGGTTAATTATGGAAAGGGAAATCGATGCAAGAAAAGCACAGCTTGTCTTGTTAACGATTGCCTGTATTTACTTCAGTATTCAGGACATGATTTTAATCATTGTAGCTACTGTTAAATTACGAAGGGAGGTCTGGACTTGTGCACTGAAGTTGAATGAGCAAAGCTAGCTAACTACACAACCCCTAAAAAAACCAGTGTGGGTAACGAGGAGCATAAGTGATTACAGAATAGATGTTCAAACTTTAGACACTTCATATAAATAAAGATACATACCTGCATTTTCAACATGGAGAAAATACACTGTTTAACAGAACAGTTTGACATTACAGATTTATTCTCATAGTAGTGTTTCCTCAAATTGGCTGCCAGTTTCAGATTTAGCTTGAAGTTCAGGCTTGTGCCATCCAGATTTTTTGTCTGTTGGTTTTTTTCATCTTGTCCAAAAAGAAAGCTTGAAATGATGTGTTCAGAGTTAAAGTGAAGTGTACTAGGAAGTCTTTATACCACAGATATAAATAGACTTGTTGAAGTCAGTACAAATCACTAGATCTTGCCTCAGGGTACCCCAGCTGTTAAATACTGAGTATACAACGAGCTGCTTTTCTGAAATTGTTGAAATTTTATCTTGCCAATTGTGATAAATGCTGTTCAGATGGAGTGTGTGGAGGAAGAAGTGGAAAAGAACTGTAGCTAAATCGAGGAACCGCTTTGGAGTCAGCAGCCTGCTCTCCAAAGGAACTTGGATGGTGATGCTGGGCCTCTAGCAGGGAGGACTTGATTGAGGCTTCTGAGTGCAGCTTCTCCGCCACTCCTTTCTGACCTGCTGATTTTTGTTTTCTTGAGATGATAAGAATTGTTTAGATTTTGAGTTAACTTCAGATAAATTCCTTAGATGATGACTCTCTGCTAGTTGTCAGTACAGTTATTTCTAGATGCAGGCATGTTTTCTTGATTGATAACGTGGTGTTCATTTTTTGTAGGGGTGGGGAGCTGAGTATCACCGACAAGATGTCACGAGCACCCCGTGCTGGATAGAAATTCATCTTCATGGGCCCCTCCAGTGGCTGGATAAAGTACTTACACAAATGGGTTCTCCTCTTAATCCCATTTCATCTGTTTCATAGTGTTGAAATTCCATCTTCAGCCTTATTTTTAGTGAACTTATTCTAATTCTAGAGAAATTTCCAGCGTGGATACTGTGAGCTATATGGAGAATGGATCTTATGGTTTTACTTTCTTTTTTTTTTTTAAATCCCTTTGTGACCAATTCCATTGTGTATAGCTGAGCAGTTTTACATTTCAATTTGTTCTTGTGATGCTTAAGTGACAGTTGAGCCCTAAGGGAAAAAAAAAAAAAAAAAAAAAAAATCTATTGGAAAAATTCAGAACGCTTTTCCCCTCCTTGGAGTAGAATTTAAACAGGCATATGTCTTAACTGGAAATTATTTTTTGTCCTGTAGGGGCAGAATGATGAAGACTGACTTCAGAAAATAAATACATATCATAGTTCGTTGTTTTTTTTTAATGTTTATAAAAACGTTTGAACATGTGCAGCTCCAGCTTGCAAGCTGTATTTTTAGTGTAGTTGCTTAACAAATTAAGTTTGACATCTGTCATAAAGAAAATTAGGCTTTATTATGGCTAATTTGCCTAATTGAACAATGTGACTTTCTTTAAATGTACACATGAAATATACTTTTTACAAATGTCGGAGTGGTGTAAAAACACTTTGTCTATTGGAAAATGCTGTCATAAACACATTGTATATGAATGCAGAATAGCAGTTCTTAGTCTTTTCCCACTTCAGTTTTGTACTATTGCTTTTAACCACCATTTTAAATAGTAACTGATACAAGGTAAACATCTTGCACGTTTCTGGAGTAGTGATTTTTGTTTTTCTTTGACTTACACTCATGCCATTTGGATGTGGTTGCCAAGGCCTATTTCTTTTTAGGTACCCTGCTCTATTTTAACATAAACACTACTAGTATTTGTAAATGGCAGTGCCTTGCTATTTTTTCGAAGGAGTAAGTTGTTTTTTTAATTTTCTTTTTGGTGTTTTAGCTGTTTATTTTGCCTGTCTGGAATTGATCTGTGTTAAGCCTTTTAATCTCTCAGTAGTCATTATGCAGTATTAGTGATTACACTGTATTTAATTCACTTTCAGTATGAGTTTGAGTCTCTTTGAAGGCTGCGAGTGGCTTAGCAAATTAGTAAATGAATGCAGAAGCTCTTCCTTCCAGATCATGTAATTTAATACAGGCCTGTTGTTAATGACCAAAAGCAATCACTTCTTTTGTAGACTAACAGTGATTCTTGAGCCTGTTCTTAGCGACAGGTGTTCGGTCAGAATACTTGTAATTGGCAGCTTTATGGAAATCAAGGACTGCATTAGTATGAAATGTATCTTTTTGTAAGGAATTACGTTGCCTCTGCTGTTGTATTACTCAAACACTGTACTAAACACTAAAAGAAATCAGCTCAGTAACATACGCGTAGTTTTTCCCCTGTAAAAGTAAAAACAATTGAAGGAACATTCTAAGAGAATTAGAAGTGAGTTATACAAAATCCATTTGCATGCAGAAAAAGACCTACTGTTAGTTTTAACTCCTCCATTTTCCTGGATATCTTTTCAGGACAGGGTGCAGTGTCTGGGGGAGAGACTGAAACCTCTGAAATGCAAACACTTATTAAAAGATGTGCTGCAGTTAACTACTGCAATCCTGAGATGTTGATTGCTTACACAACTTCTTTTGTCTTCTATTGAATGACAGTTTCTGCTCAAATGTGGAAATCATGCATTATATGGTACCTGAGTAAGAGGTCATAAAGGAAAAAAACTGTTTACGTGTCATTAAAATGTTTCTTATGAAATGCCTTAAAGGAATAAACTGTAACACTTCTGCAGAACCCTCATGTTCTCTTGTACAGGTATTTCTGTAGTACTTGGTGATTTTTATTGTTGGTTTGTTGTCTTTTTTTGTTGTTGTTCTTGTTGGTTGTTTCTTTTTTTAAAGCAATTTCTTCAATGTGTGTTAAAGCGAATGTGCATCTTCAGGAGAAGGGAGGAAAACAATATTTGCCACTCACTTCTGGGGTCTTCTCTTTCATTCTTCGAAACAGCAACCCTGTTGACTGAATAAGATGCAAAGTCACTTGGCCACAGGATCAGGCTTCCCATTTTCCTCTCCCCGGGCCCGACTTCTATCAAGTTGCTGAATATGTATATTTGACACTACGGATATTTTTCTTGACGAGCTTTTAAAATGAATGTCTTGGCACATTGGATCAAAGAAAGATCTCAGTTGTAGGTACAAGCTTCTGCTTTATCCAAAATGTTTTTCACCCGGCTTCACCTCCGCTCACTTGTTTGGATGCGGCTGACTAAAGGACTGAAGAATGGGCGCTGGAAGTAGGTGTTTGCAAGTCAGAGCTGCTGTATTGTGGTTAGATTGGCTACCCATGCAATGAAGCATAATTTCTGCAGTGCTCTCTAGCTAACCCACTTCTGATGCTGTCATTAAGTATTAAAGTACTCTGGCATTTCTGTGCTTGTGTACATACTCTTGATCTGTAATATATGCAGTGCTGAGGTTATCCTTGCGGCTGCTGATTTTGCCAGGGCAGGCTTGCAGGAGCAGACCAAGTAAACGATTTGCCTACGCTCTGCTTTTCTGTTCTTTTTAAGTAGGACTTATTTTTGAGAGCTTCTTGGTTGATGTGCCTACTGGTTCATGGTGTTCCTGATCGCATTTGGTTTGTCTGTGCTGCCGATGGAAAGGTGAGATAGTGCTGCATGGATAAGTTGGATGAGAACTGTTTGACACTAATTACGTTTTAAGTGTAGTGATAACAGAGATTGCTGCTTCTGTCGCAGCGTGCTTGTGTGTAAGTCACTTTATCTAGATGGAGGGATGGAGAAATGAAATCAGCCAGTAGCGTGGTAGTGGAAGATGAAGCATTATATATAGCCCAGCTTAGACTAAGTGTTGCTCTGCAGCAAAAACTGTTTTGGCTTTTATAAGTGTAAGTATTTTCTTCTTTTAAGGCCTGTTTCTACTTACAATCAAACACAGCACTAATTAACAGCTTTGACAAGACCAGCAAGGAGCCTGGAACAGGCATACACTGAAGTTCTTTCTGGGTTTCCTTTCATAGTCACTAAGATAAGATCTGATCTTGGATATTCCTCCTCTGTGGGCATCAGTCTTGCTGGCAGTCAGACCAGCGCCTTGTGGAAGTATTGCATTCGTTTCATTACATCAGACATCAGATAGTTACTCATGGAGGGCTGGTGTTGGTTTATCGTATCTATAGGACCAAAATAAAGCTTCTAGTATGGCTGACTGATGAGAGACAATTAACAAAACATCCCATTAACTGAAACAGTGACGGAGTGGCCTACACACTGATTCTGTGTAGAGCTGTTTAAAATACTGGAATGCTTTCATTTTTTGCATGAAGCTATGGCTTTTTTTTCCCACAGTATTACAGTGTGTAAGTTGTCAGTTGGGCAGATACTCTTAGAGTGTACATCCAGACAGACATTGAAATATTTCAAGCTTTCCCTTTAGTTTGAAATGTTTTGGGGTTTTTTTGTATATTGTTTTAGTTATCCAAAGTACAGCTAGTGATGGTCTTAAAACAACAAAGCAGTTTCTAAACGTTTTGCTTCAGAAGACAAATGTGACTTTTTGTGGTTGTGAAGTTGCTGTTTAGGAAGGAAACCCATCCTGAATTCGAATCAATAGACCAAACCATCAGATCACAACGTTAACTTGCTTTATTGTGCTGCTCCATAAGCCTGCTTCTGTGTTTGTTGCAAGCATAACCTTTATGCTTTTGTTTACATTGTAGGAAACACAGTTCTAGTGATGAGGTTTTTCATTTAACTCTAAACATCTTTTTATTTTGTTAATTTTAAAATTACTAGGTTTTGCTATGTTATGTTTTTAAAGATTTTTTTTTTTTTGCATTCTGCTGCTCGTATTTCAATAAACATACAAAAAAAAACCAACAGATTTTTTTCTGATTTTCTTCTTCTCTATCTCATTATGTGCTGAAGAACTTATTTACAAGTGTTGGTTTATGGTGAGTTCTTGTAACTCTCCAGCAGAGTTTTTTTCCTACAGATGTGCAGTGAATGGTTACGTCTCTGTGAGTAGCTAGCTGAAACAACCATGGAATTGCTCTTTGCTCTGTTTTGGTGTGGAGGATTGGGGGGGAGGGTTAATATTTCTTTGTTTTAAAAGCAGAAAAGCTTTGGGCAAATCCCAGCTCCTGTAGCCACCATTTTGCATTGTGTGTTATAAATGAGTCAGAGGCTCCTTCTGTTCGCTGTATGCAGAGACAAATGCAAATACCTACCTGGCTTTTAAAGCAATAACAAAGCAATAAGGTGTTGGGTGTCGTATGCTGGGCCAAGAGAAATGTGCCTGCCTTGCCTGGAGTGCTCTGTCCTGGTGATCCAAGGACCATCCATTCCCTGACTTCTTCCCAAGGAATTCTGCTTGCCTAGAAGAGCTGTTGCAAAGAAACTACTTTTGCTGCAGGTGTTCAGGTGCGTTAGTGCTGCTGATGATCCATCTGGGGGGACGTGGGTCATAAAGAACATCTCTGAAGTTTTATACGGAAGCCAAGTAAGGTGGAATCAATGAAGTTTGTTTAGGGAGCTCGCCACTTTAATGACATACTTGTATCACTGAATTCTGCCTTTTACTGGTGATGTGAGCTGTGTGTTTGTGACAATGATTGCGTGATGGAGTGGGGCAAATTAGAGCAGAATCAGTGCTAGTTTATTCCACCTGCCGTTGTTAGAAAGCTCTGCTGTGTGTATCTACTGTGTTCTCCAGATACTGTAGTATAGAAAAAAAAAACTTGGACTGCATGATGATGACGCTGGCTCCAATCCTGAATTCTTAAACACTGTTAATCTTCTGACTTGCGCAGAGCCAGCTGTCTTCTGTGCGCACTAAGGCATTTGTAACAAGTCCCAAAGTACCTGTAAATTGCCAGCCACTCAGCTATGTGTACATGCTTTTAGGTACTGCATCATCTTACTGCTTGATTAGTATTGGCAGGAGGAGTTTGTGCTCATGGGTGCTCTGCAATTCAGCCAGCATTGGCACTTTGTGTTGATAACATTCAACACAATCATTCCCCTCAAGTTTTGGATAGCTGCGTATAAACTTCTAAGCAAAGAAATGTCATCCTGTGCGTTTTTATCATACAGGAGGGGCAGAGATGGTTGTCTGTAGCTCAGTGCTGTGGATTTTCACTCCAGCTGCTGGCACGTGCAGTAGGAAGCAGAGGAGTAGCTTATCTGGACTGATAAACGCAGCCTGCTTGAGCTATGGAGAGGAGGGGCAACATTTGTGCCATCTGCCTTGCATCTGCCCCTAGACCTCCCAGTGTGCTGTGGGAACAACAGAAATCTGAAACTTGGAAAACAATTGCTGCCTAAAGGGCGTGAGGCCATTGCATAAACTGCTGAAATCCACGTGGAGCGCTGATGCCTTGTTTCTGCTTCCAGGTACTTCAATCAGGCATCCTTTTTGGTGGCTTTCCAGTTCCTGCACGTCACAACTGGTGCCCTTTAGGCTTTCAAAAACAGCATTTCCCCTTTTCCTCCTTTTATGTGTTGTGCTCTTGCCACGTGAAGACAACAGCTGTGCTGTCCACGCAGCGTAGGACACTTCTCTGCAGAACACCCACATGGTGGAATTGCTGATACGCTGGGGACAATGGCGTATCGTGCCTTGAGGATGGGTTACTTAGTTTTTGCAGGTGGACTGAAACATGCAGCCTGGTTTTTTTTTCTGTCCTATATTTCTGTATTTAGTCTTTAGTATTTTCCTTTTAAACTAACTATCCAGAGAGACCTCCAGAGTGCAGTGCAGAGGAGCTACTCTCATGGTGCCTGGTAAGAAGGCAGCCTTCAGCTGATTGAGTTCTAGTAGTGCTTTTGTATTAAAAGAGGGAGCAGGCCTTAAAAGAAAACTTGGCCTGTGCACCAACATAAAATACCCATGTGAGACACGCTTCAGCATTTTACAACTTCCAGGCAGTTTGCATCAAATTCTTCTTTGAATACATTCTCGTTAACTGCCTTATAGGGCCCTATGTTCAAACGTGCTGTAAAAATACTTCTGTAAACAACATACTTTATTTTTTATTTTTTTTTTAGCTCTGAGTGCAAGCACAAGAGAAGGTCTGGATTGCTATCCTGTTAGTTCTGCTGTTCTCTGCTTCTCAAGGTGCGTTGGAGGCTGCAGATTCGTTGGCTGGTAAATGCTGTTGGAGGGCAATAGGGATCCAGGTGAAAGCAAAATATTCCTTCCAAAAATCAGGAGGCAGGAAATCCAGAGTCCACAGATATGTCAGGCAGCATGCTTATTTTTGCTGTTTTTAATCCCTTCGCTGCTGTCTTAAACTTGTGCTCTATTGACAGATGGCCAGAAGCCAGCAGCACAACTGCCCTGTGTCCTGATTTGTGGTGAGGTGCTTATACCTGATGCAGTGCATGGCTGGGCAAACTGCAGTGAGCAGCTGTGCATGGATGTCTCTGGAAGGAGCTGTAAGCCACTAGAAATATTCCATGGAACTCAAGAAATGAAGATGGTTCCATTAAAAAAAAAAAAAAAGAGAGAGAGGCACAGTATTCTTATTTATTCAATACATTCTGATGTGCTAGCTGCTGTGTTACTATGGATGTGTATGATGGAAAGACTGCTAATGGGACAGAGCGGGTGTCTGTAGGGCTGGTTTATCGCTGGTCTGTCAGTCTGTATTTAATTCTTGGACTCCTTGTGTTGCCTGGCTGCTGTCAGAAGGATTTTCAGAGGTGCTGTGCTGGAGGCAGCGAAGCAGAAGGCAGCAGTCAGGGTGCTCACGGACTACCAGGTGTCCATCTGCCTCCTGCTTGAGGTCGGAGGTGGGTTTGGTAGGACAAAGCCTCTGCTCAAGGAGTGCTCTGAGCAGCTCTAGGGCAGGGGGCTGCTTGTGCAGTGATGGTGTCATAAAAATTCTGTGGGTCCCTTACTGTGTGCTGGCAACATAAGAAGTCTCATACAGCAGCTGGTTTAGATTGCAGTGGTCCTTGCAGGCAGCCATTCTTTGTTCTGCCCCTCTGTAGCCCCTTGCCTTTACTAAGAGGAGGCAGGTTACGCTCCAGTGTTGGCAGTGATATTTAGTAGCAGATTGGTATCTTTGGAGATGGAGAGGATAAATGGCGTCTCCTCCTCTTTTTCCCCCCGTAAAACATTTGGGGAGGGGGGGGGAACCAACAAAATAACAAACCTGACAGCTCTGTTATTCTAAGAACAGGAGTTTTCTTCTTTATAGACTTTTTCCATTCTCTTTTTGAAGTTGTACCTCTCCTGTTGTAAACAACGTGGTTATTTCTAGGTCTAAATAAGAAACGCTGTGTAATACAGTCATTCCTGTGAAATCTCATTTTCTGAAGCCTCTTAGACCCAGGGATGGCTCTCAGCAAACGTACCAGCCTCTCAGAAACCTCGAGCTGTGGGAATGAGATAGATTCAGCTGGAATGGAGAAGTTGTAGGGATAATGCAAGACAAAATAAACCCTTTTCTGTAAAAACCACATAGAGAATCTGAAGTGTTCTGTAAGAGATTGGTGTTGCAGTCCTGGAAGGTCAGAAGGGAACAGATTTTGTCCATGGTTGTGCCATAATGCTGGGCTCAGCCCTGTGTGTTGGGATGGGGCATTGCTGGGAGGGTAAAGAGGGAGAGGGAAGGAAAAAACTTGGAAAAACACAAGTGTAACCTCCTGTTTAAGAGACTTTCTGTTAGGATTAGCAGATGTAAAGCAAACTTATCTGCTTATATGTGAAGTACGTGGTATAAGCTCAGGATCTTGAGTTAAGGAGAGGAAGAGAGCAAATGCCAAATGCCCAATTCGAGATATCTTTCTCTTTTCAGTCTGATCTCTCTGCTGATGTTTTAAATGTTTCAAGTACCTTGTGGAAAAGGCTGGGAAATCAAGATTGTGCTCTACCCAACTCTTCTTTGGAATCCCTCTTTATAAGCTTGGAAAGCAAGGAAAAGAAATGCCTTGGTAGATAGGAGTGTAACTGCAAAGCAACTATTAAATTCTCACTGTTCTTGGCATTCGCTCATGGCTTTGTGCCAGTCCCCAGCCTCCCTCCTTTTCTCCTCCCAATGAAAAGCTTCATCTTTCCTAATGAAAGCTGAGTTGAGGAGCCCTGTGGTGGTGATTCCTGTCTTCAAGTGATGTCCTGGGATGAGAGCTCTTCATTTCTCTTGAAGACGCTACTAGACTCAAACTCATTAGCGCAAGTACCGTAACGAATTGGTGGGACTATCGTGGTTTGACACCAATTAGGAGAGCGCGGTCATGCAACACAGCCCTGCAGTTTGCTTTACCATGCAGCACCAACCTGAGGCATCCTTAATAGAAGTGAGGTACTTAGATTTTGTGTTTATTTTTTGCTTGTTGCATTGTTTATTTTAATGACAGCCTTGTGAATCCTATCAGGAGTCCTTCCCAGCTGTCAGCAGTGATGGAAGTGTAGAACATGCTCAACTCCTGGTTTTTGCATAGGGGAAAGGGAAAAGCAGGAGGATGAATGTCCATAGAAGTGCCCACCCCAATCCATTCGCACCTAGGAAAAGCAAGAAAAAGGATGGGTCCTTTTGGGCTAAGAACATTGGTGTCTAGAGAGAACAACAGGGTAATTAATAACAATCAGAACCACAGAATGGTTGTGTTGAAAGGGACCTCACAGCCCCAGCCCACACAGTGCTGGCTGTCCCCAGCTCAGGCTGCCCAGGGCCCATCCACGACTATGTGCACCTCCAGGGACGGTGCAGCACAGCTCTGGCAGCAGTGCCAGTGCCTCAGTGTCCTCTGAGTGAAGTATTTCCTTGCAATATCAAACCCTCTGTTACTTTAAAGCCATTCCCCATGCCCTGTCGCTATCAGACCCTGTAAAAAATCAGTCTGCTCCTGTTTATAAGCTCCTTTTAAGCAGAGATGTTTTCTTTGCATCTATTTCATGTATAGCTGAGAATAGCATTGATGGAGCTTTCTTCTGCAGTTGATGTCATTCCTTTGGGAGCATTGCTCCAAGTATCACGCTGTGGGGGGAAAATATGGTTATTCCAGGGTTAT
The DNA here is from genome assembly GCF_026119805.1 of Tympanuchus pallidicinctus. Lineage (NCBI taxonomy): Eukaryota > Metazoa > Chordata > Aves > Galliformes > Phasianidae > Tympanuchus > Tympanuchus pallidicinctus. The sequence goes on along the minus strand of NW_026294742.1, from coordinate 6,896,113 downwards.
TCTAGAGCATTTTAATGAAGGAAAATGTACAGTATGGTGCAATGCAAGATGTGTTCTATCAGGTTCTGAGGGTTTTGCCAGCAGGAATTTTTAGACCAAGCTCGTTATGGCTGATAGATGAAAACAAGCTGTCATTACTTAAAAATAAATGAGAAATGGCTGATTTGATAAAAATTCAATTTATTCAAAATGGGCTGAGATAAACACACTTGAATTTATTCTTTATTTCTGCATTAGAATAATTGTTTGGAATTACACCAGTGAAATTTGGTTCGGATGAGATAAAAATTGGCCACCTGTCAAGGAATAAAGTATTTCGGGCTGCTCTGTGGTAGGCTTCACTTTTTTGAGTGTAACAAAAGATGGTAACCAAGGCAGTGACTTGGAAGTATATCAACTGTGCAACTTCTTTGTATAAAAGCTCGCTGTCAGGGCCCAGGTATGTTCATGTCTCTGTCCCACGTGCTTGTGTGTCACTGCACCGTAGCATCTCCTCATTTGGATGGAGTCCTTTACGTGCATGTGTACACACAGCACATCTGCTGCACTCCGTGTGATAAGGACGCATTGAGGGCTGCAGTTCTGGCACTGCTGAGCTCCTCTCCTTTGCTTGGAGGTCCACGTGCAAAAGTGGGAGTAGAAGTTGGTTTTAAGGGTGTGTTTCTGGCCGTCTGCGATTCAGCTGTGCGTGGAGACACTGCGGCTGAGGAAGCAACCAGAAAAGAGCCCTTTGCCCGCTGTGGGAACATGAATACTGTTCTGGGGTTTGTGCTGTGTGGTCTATAATTATGGCACTCTAACTGCAGATTTCCTAAAAACTGTCATCTATTTAAATAGCATGTCAGCGAAGGTGAAGCAGGAGTACAGCTTCTAGAACAAAACCGGATTGCTAATTAATCTAAACCAGTGTATGTTACCGTTAACGAGTGGTGAATCAATCATGCTGTTGCCCTTTTGATGAAGCATGCTCCTGACTGCCGGCCTTATGGTGACAGCAACGAGTGGCATTGCTGCCATGGAGCAGCTCCTGCTGTAACACAGTGGCTCTCCAAAGTTATCTGCTGCTTGTACGGAGCTCGGAGCGCTCTGCTCTCCCCTTTCATTAGTTTACATACGATTAATGATGTTTATTTTCTCTCCTTCCTTCTCTCCATCCTGATTATTTTGGTTTCATGCCTTGGAGAGCAATTTCCTTTGCAACTTAAGGAAGTTGAAAACGAGTTACTCAGGTATTCAGTGGTTCCCACAGCTGGCAGCGACTTGAAACCCGACTGAAGACGCAATAAAACACCACCACCACCCCCAGCAGCATCCCACTCAAAACCTAAACCACCGTTTCTGGTTTTCTCCTGCCAGGCATGGCTCCCATTGCGTTACCGAGCGATTCAGCAGCAGTGGAGAGAAACGGGTCTGGAAAGTAAACTCTGGTCCTCAGAGTGGAGCCGTTAGGTAAATACGCTGTGTTTTACATTCAGTGCTGTGATTTCATAAACATGGGTAGCAAGCTGCACCAGATGCACAAATCAGAGATTGCTGTTAATGCAAATGTCCTTCTATGGGCACTGAATGGGTCGGTGATGACATTTGCATACATATAGCGCTTAATCTGGAATCGGGGGGCAATTTCCTTTTTGCTCCGATCAATTTGCCAATGCGTGGTCTCTCCAGTTCGTCGTACAGCCTTTTATTTACAGCTATTCCCATTGCATACGCGTCTCCTTCAGCAACCTTTCCCCGCGGCGCAGCCTATTATTTTAAGGAGGGTCGAAGCCACCCGCTGCCATGCGGACGAGAAAGCTGTGCTGCACAACGCTGCTGCTCCCTGCTGCTGCTGGAAGACGCTGTTTTCCTTCTCGTGTCACACAGCCTGTGTCCTCCACGGGCTCCTCGCTTCCCGGAGGGATCTGTCGTAAGGAAGAGTAGCAAAAAAAGAATTTTTCAGCTGGCAGTTAATGAAGAGCACGATGAGTGTCACAGTCAAGAGCAGAAAGAAAAAGAGGATGATGTAAGTCACCAGGTCGGGCTTGTTGATCTCGCCTTCTTTTAGCACCCTGGCTGTCGACATGTAGAAGGCGGAGGAGCTGACAGGTCGCTGCGTGCTGCCCAGGTAGGGAGTGTTGGTCTGAAGGATGAGGTGAGCTTCGGTGGCACTGGTTGAGTTTAGCAATTCACTATACATGTTCTTGCTTAAATTTCCTCCACGGTCGAAGTAAAGAACGAGAGCACACACAGTCACTGTTTGGCATAGGGAAGGAAGAATATTCCCGCTTGTAAAATCCTGACAGCGAGCCACATTTTGCCTAAAAGTAAAACCAAATTACTCCCCAAGCCGTGCGAGGGGATTTGCTCTTAAATCTCCGTGGCTCATATTTACAGCATTCATCCACAAGACATAAATCACAACCGGCGCGGGTACCTCGGTGCCGCTCCCGCCTGCGGGCGCATGGAGTGCGCAGCCCTCGGACCGGGTCTGGGCTGTTGGAGCCCTCGATGCCGTCCAGGGGAGGGCACGGAGGCTCTCCGGATGCTTTTCCCCACTGGAATGGAGCCTGGGTTAAACGGGATCCGCGGATAGAGGCGGTTGAAGCGTTGGCATCCCGCTGGGTTCGCTGTGTTCTCCCCCGGGATCCTGCCCGCTGCCGGAATCCCGGTGCATGAGTTGAGTTTCTTAATCCCGGTTATCAATGCGCTGTGTAGCTCCCGTTCCAAGGTTGAGCTTGCTGCTTTCCAAGCATTTCTTTTCGCTTTGAGGGGGAAAAAAAAAAAAAAAAAAAAAAAAAAAGAGAGAGAGAAGAAAAGAAACAAAACACAACAAACCAAATGAAAAGAAAAAAAAAATCTCTCCAACGTCCCTTTGTTTTTTTTAAAAAAATAGAAACAGCAAAATTCCTCCCTGTAAATCAGAGGGGAGAGAGGATCTTTGGAAACCTCCCCTCTGCCCTCACCTCAGCAGCGCTGCGGAGCGGGACTGGGCAGGATGGTGCCAAACGGGACTTTTCCTTCTGCCGGAGCTCCTCCGCAGCGTCACTCTGCCGGGAAGGGAGGGAGCGCGATGTGTCTGCCGGAGGCACCGTGCTGAGCGGCGAGAGATCCTCCGAGCAACCCCAGTGTGAGCCCCAGGCTGCGGGGAGAGGTTTGGAGCTGGGGGAGGGCAGCAGAGAATGGGACGAAAAGAAGGCGACGGCATCAAAACCTTTTTTTTTCTTTTTTTTTTTTTCCCCCCTTCTTTTTTCCCCCCCCCTCTCAAATCTCTATTGTTAAAATTGATCTCTCTAGCGCAGAAAATGCCTTTTCGTTTCTTTTTTTCTTTCTTTCACACGGGCCCCGGCACCCTCTCCAGCCTGACAATTAGCATGTTAATTTTTTTCCATCAAACTGCCTTTATGCCGCTATTAGCTGCTGGCTGCTCGCCAGCCTGCGCTCACCCCGTCGCATCAGATAAGCGCGGTTAATGCTTCCTTTTAACTCGCCCTGACTTGGGGCAGCGGCGAGGAAGGGGTACAGAAGGGCAGGGGAAATCGACGGCAGGAAGCACCCGACGCGTTCTCTCCATCCCCGGGGTACCCATCCAAGCAAACGCGAAAGCTGCTTATGATGAACTATTGCAGCCGGCTGTCCAGGGAGGTTAAACATTTCAATTAGCATAATAAATGTTTCTGCTAGGAAAGAGGGAGAAATCCCCACATCAGGCAGATTTAAATCAAAGGGAATGAAGGCTCTGCTAGGAGGCAATGCCCTTGTGCAGCCTGTTCCTATCTGCTGAGCTCCAGGTACCTGCTGAGCCCTTGTGCCCTTCTGGTGGCATGGCTGAAGGCTGCTGTCAGCTCACAGCTCCATTCCCCATCCTGCTCCCATCACCAGAACAGCCCATACCTGCTCTTTGCCTCCTTGCTTTGGGTCAAGATGTGAATTTGCAGGGCGATGTTCCTCCAAGGCTTTTGCTGGGTTTTATTTTCTTTTTTTTCTTCACCCCCCCACCTTTGCAGCCAAAGGAGCTGACTTTTCCCCGTGCCCTGGTTTATTTCCCCATCTTTAACCCCAGAACGGGGCACCGTGATGGCTCCTCCTGGGATCATTCCCCCTGTCCACAGCGCGGCCGTGGTTACCCATATTTACTCTGTATGGGTTCAAAGAGCAGCGTGGAGAGGCAGGCAGCCAGCACAGGGGCTGGAAAAATCAACAGAGCCATAAAAAAGCTGGTGCAGCTCCTACCTGTCCTACCTATGGTGTCTCCTTGCAGCCAGAGCAGCACTGAGCAGTGCAGAACATGGATGGTTGGAGGTCTGCGTGTCTTCCCAGCACCCTGCCCTCTTCCTCCCTGAACTCTGGTTGACCTTAACCAAACTTTGCATCCTTTGTTTGTTTACTTTATTGGTTTTATTAATCCAGTAGGAAAAGCAGAGAGGCAGCCGGGGGAGCTGAGTGCTGAAAATAGCAAGGATTGTCTTCGTGTTTCACGTCTTTCAGCCCAAAGCTCATTAAAATGGCTTCTCTGCCAACTCCTCAAAAATGCCACAATGGATGCACAGAAATGTTGCATTAGAGGAGCGCTCCTTTTAACCACTGGAGTTGTCCCCAAGGCTGAAGGGACAGCCTGAGCCCCCTCTTTCCACTCCTGCTGGCATACAGATTCCACATGGAACTGGAACATTTTCCCTTTTCCTCCTACAAAACGTTATCTCATGCTCTTTCAGGATTTGTTTTCTGCCATGAGGATACAATGGTTCAGTGCCATGGCTTCATGTTCATGGTTTTGGATTGAGAGCCGTTGCTAATGGTCACGGAGTGAGCGCTGGAATAAATCCCTGGGTGTTTTACAGCTGCCCTGAGTGCATGCGGGCTGTGGGGTGGGAAAAGCTCCTCCTGCTTTTGCCTGCCTGTCTGATATACAAAGGGATGAGAAGCTCTGGGAGTAGTAAATCAGATGTGGTTTCGGCAGCTCCGTATCCAGGCTTCATCTCAAAAAAACCCCCGAATTGCTATAAATAATACTTTAATTGCAAAAAGTAAGAGCTGATCCTTTCCCCTTGTTTTCCTTAGTTTGGAAGCTCATTTAAAGTCCTCTGTTCCTTGTGATTTTTACACGCTAATTTACTTGGTAGCTTTGTTGTTATTTTTTCTTGTTTCCTTTTACTTTTCTTGAAGGTTTTCAGCATTTAATGACTTGTTTGGGTGAGATTGTAACGTGTGCTGGAAACGGTGCTGCAAGGACACACGTGGAGCCTCCAGCAGTGACTGAGTTAGCTGTGTAATGAACCTCTCAGTGCTGTGGCTTCCTGGCTCCCCTGGGATCTGGGTCAGTGTAACTATGGGGGTGAGTCCTGAAAGGTCTTCGTTCTTCTGAGCACCATTTAGGTATTGCTTCCAACCCAAGCCATCTTATGATTCTGTAGTGACTCGGTGGTTGTTCTGGCCACACCATGGTCCACTTTTGCCATAGCACAGCCAATGCTGCTACAAATCACTTGCAATTCAGTGCTTGGCCCTATCAGCTAACACTCTCCTGGTGACTCGGACCGTGCTGTTAGCTTTAACAACCATCAGCCAAGCTGCAAACAAGCAGGATGCAAAACGCGAAGAGTGACCAGTGCTTGGGGTTTGGTTGTGCAGTGGACTGCTGGAGCCTTTCCCTATTTCCAGCCTGGTAAATAATGCATGATCTGTCTCTTACACGCTTACTCAACCCCTACCACGATAAAAATCAACCGAGGGAAATGAGAGTGGAAAGGAGCATTATCTTTCCCAGTAATGCAACCATTTACAATCTGTTACGATCCTTCTGCTGAGGAGTAAGTGGTGGTGGAGGAGTTTGTTTCTATTAGCAGACCAGAAACCATAAATCACGGGCTGTAGTTTTCCAATGTCACGTACAAGCAGCCTTAAAGCCCTTAAAAAAAAAAGAGAGATAGAGAGGGAAAATGGAAATAACTTCTGTATCAATCTATCTATCTATCTATCTCTATATATTTTTAATTGCTCTGGGGTAATCTAGGCACACTTATTTTGTGTGCCTAAGTATCAAATACCAACGACTGTATTTTCCAATGTAGGATCTTAAAGCTAAGCAACAGACACCTAAAGAGAGGGTGCTGCCTTTGGTGCTTAAAAGCAGATCTGAATGCCTGAGAAAATTGGCCCAAGTGCAAACTAGTGTGGAAAATCTTTTATTTCTTAAGAACGTGTTTGTCATATTTAAAACTGAGCTCTAGCGTGGCATTTCTTCGGGTCTGTTCTCACCAGCTGAAACAGAAGCATCTAAAGAGCATCCAGAAAAGTCTGCGGATCCAATGGAAATGGGAGCTTCTGTGCATTTCTTCAATGCTCTGCCTAAATCCTCTACTCTCCAGTGGTGAGGAGCCTCTTGGTTGGCCACAGCACCATTCCAAGGAGGGAAGAATCACCCTGCCCTTCTGCCAGCCTGCTCAGCTGTGGCTGCTGTGGTTGGGAGTTTTGGTCAGGTAGGACTGTTTTGGGAAAGGGGTGAACCCTCAGCTAGGAATCTTTCCCTGGCATCCCCCTGCTCTCCCTTATATTCATGTGGAATGAGAGGAGAATCATGAAGGGAAGCTTTGCAGATCATCGTGGGGTTTCTGACTGGTGGAGCTGTCTGTACTTTTATTGTTTCTTGTTTCTCGTACAACATTCTGGTGTTGGAAACTGCTCCTCCTGTTCTGCGTGGTCTGTCAGTTTCTGCTTCTCTCAGTGAATTACAGCTGGGGCAGGTGAGGTTTCTCTTTCTTCTCTGATTATTGATTTTTGCTTTGCATTTTAAGTTCTTCCTTGTGACCCCAAGTAGTCTGGAAGAACCGATAAACCTGGGTGACCCCCAGACCTGCATGTCTGTTCTGTACAGAAGGGAGGCACACAGACCAAGCCTGCTATTGCTCTGACCACATTCAGTGCAAGTGGCCTATTGTGCAACTCATTTGTTTGTTTGAGAAGTGGCCTTGATGCTACTTCCTGACACTGCAAAGGTCCCAAGCATTCATCACAGAGGGTGGCAAGGTGCTCCAATGCAGTAAAATAAGAGCAAAGAACCAGGCTAAAATAGGGCAAAAATTTTCCCCCAGCCTTGTAGCAATTGATCCGAAATCTCCATCTCCAATGGTGTTGGTGATCTTCTGCAAGTTCAAGAACCATAAACTCTAACAAGTTTGAGCTGTGAGCCCATTGCTCTAACACAGCATCTTTGCCCCAGATAGGAAGTCCTCTCCTCCAGGCACCATCAGGGCTTGCTGTGTGCATGCCTCCCTGCTTGTGTAACTGAGCAAATACAAAGCAAATATATTGCACAGGGTCAGCTGTTGATTATTGCTCCTGGTGTGAGCTAAGGCTGCTTACAGCATCAGCTCAGCAATATTGTTCACACAGACGGTGCTAACTCCTGGGCCCTTGGGTATCTTTTGGCAGTAGGAATCAGATAAAGTGGAAGAGCAGCACATCACCATTCTCAGGGCAGGCATAAATTTCAGAGGCTAAGCTAAACTGTATTTTGGGAAGTGCCAGGCTGTGTTGCTGGTGACTGCTGGAAGGTGCACTTCCACCTACGACCCCAAAAAATTAAGGGAAAACCAATTATGGTGTTCCTCAGCAAGCTGGGGAGGAGCTCTGATGTTTAATTGTGTGCTGCTTGGTAAAGAGGAACAGCTTTATAGTTTCTGATTTATCATTAATAGCAGTCTGACTCAACAGATCACACTGCCAGTTCTGTTCAGTTTAGAGATCTTCTCAGTGCTAAAATAGAACCTATGGCAGCACACAGAGAGCATCCCTGGGGATGCAATGGGAGCAAATGGGCAGGGATGGGGCTGCCCCATCTGCTCTCACCTCGTTTGCTTTTTTGTTTTTAATGTATGTTTGCCCAAAAAGGAAGAAAAAGATTGATGGTCCTCTATGCCAGGTTTCTGTGTCTGGTTATTCCTTCATCTGTGGTAGAATCCTGGAGAAGGACGGGACGTCAGCTCTCTGTGTTTAGGTTCCATTTAATTTTACTGAGAAAAGCAAAGCTCAGCCAGCAGCATCTGCTGGAAGGGAAACCAACTGTGCCCTTTTTGGCTTACCTGTGAGCGTGGCTGAGCTTTGTAGGTACTGGCTTTTCACCTCTTCATTCTCTCTGGTGACCCTTTGGCTCTCTGTCTCTCATTGCCTGATGCAATTATCATTAATCGAGGCAAGGTTCCTGCCCAAAGCTGAGCAGCTCTGGCAGAGCAGCAGCAATGGAGCAGTGCTCCACAGAGGGCGGAGGCTCCTCTGCAAAGCACTGGCTGTGGTTGGAAAAGCTCATTGAATTCACTGGGAAAGAAAATCTATCAGCCCGTGACAAGGATTATTTTAATAACCTAAAATCTTATTGCTTCTGGAACATCTGCTCTTTGGTGGAGCAAACAAATAGGTTTTAATTTCATTGCCTTAACTTCATGGAAATAAATTTGAGAAGCGCAATAACCGATTATTAGTTGGGATAACAGCATTATCTTTTTCACATTGGTCACAAAAGGAAAACTGCAGGAAATACAAAGCTCATAGAAATACCTTCAACCTCAGACCCTTGAAATGTCCGCATCTTAATACACCACAACTGGGAAAAGAGAACTTCACCTGACCTTTAAGTTTGCAGAGGAAAGCAGTCACCGAGTTGTTCCTTTGGAGGTGATGGGTAAGGTGGTGTTACTCAGTGACATTCCCTGTCTGTAGAGAGGCTAATGTATTCCTGTTGCATTTAATTAGTTTTGAACCTATGTACGTGAGAAATGCAGCACAGTGCTGTTATTAAAATTCATGCTTTATAATAATTAGCACAGTTTGTTCAGTCCCTGAGAACTGCCAGCAAAAGGACTATTAACTTTGGTTAATGGTGGAAATGTCTCACCCGAGCTATCGTTTAACCCTTTGCTGCAGAAAAGTTGTGGTTGTTCTCAAAGGCTACATCAGGCCAGCCATTAATTACCAAAACTCATTAATTGTAGCAGATTGACTGCTATAAAATCTCTTCAATTGAACTTTTGCGATGATCAGTAGGGAAATGGTGACAAACACAGGCAGAGCTGTCCCTTTTAAATTGCTGGTGTTTTATTTCTCATCGAATCCCTATCTGAAATAGGGGAAAATGACCAATAAGGTTCAGAAACTCTTTCTTCAGAAGATCAAAGTCATAAAACTCTGTTAATTCCCTTTGAGACAGAAATAGGAATTACAGTTAAGAGACTTCACCCCGTGACTTTTTCTTTCATGTTAAAACTCCCTAATTGTTCCCCAAATGCATCTCCCATTATATTCCACTGTAAACTAATTTGCTAAGCCATCAGGAACCCGAGAAAAATCTCTTAGTTAAAAACAGCCTCTTGCAAGAGCAGCTGAAAAGCACAAATTCTGAAGAACCACAGTGATGCCCTGTTCCTCGTTCCCAGCAAACATGCCTTTGGTCTTATTTTTGGTAAACCTCGGCCTTGTCTTACTGTTCAGAACTCACAGTTGAGTGTTTACAGGCAGAATTTCAGCTGAGTTTTCTGAATTTCTTGAAGGCAATTTTACCTGGATTTTTTAAATCTCTTTGGTGCCAGATTCTTCCTAGAGCAAATCTCATTGCTTTGCTTTGTCTCACAGTGCTGGGTGGCTGCAATGTCACCAGTCTATGTGGCACCACTCCTGCAGGTAAGCACTTATCTGACAAAGTTCCCTTAGAAGCAGTTTTGCCTTCGTTTTTTTTAAGAAAAAATTTGCATGGTGCAAACATTGCATCCGTATTCTTAATGGCTATTTAGAAAGCGAAGTGTTTGGGTGTGCTGGAAAATAGCCCTGGGCTCCTATTTGCCACGTGTAGTTGTGTGAAGATCTGAGAAAAATCACCATCTGGTGTCTCCAGACTCAGATCCTCAGAAAATGCACAGAATACTGAAATGAAGGGAATTCGGGCATTTCTTCTGATGATTTGTTCAACTCTTTTTGTCTCTCCCAGAGGTGCGCGGAGGACGGATACACAAAAGAGTGGGGAGGGCTGTGTACTGTCTGCATGTGTTCTGCAGATGATAATAGGGAAGGTCAGCAGGAAGAAAGGATAGCCTTTGAAAAAGTATTCTGCCCTCCAATTTTAAAATACGTTTGAGCTCTTACTTTGTAAAAGAAGGAACTGGTGACCTGGTGGCTTAATAGTATTGCCTATTCAAAGGCAATCGGTTCTTGGAATAATTTTGAGGCATTTGGAGCCATTTTCTAGTAGTAAAATTTCAGATTTGATCTTTTATTTCCCACATTGGCCACAAGAGAGGATTCGCTTTGCTGTGCCGGGGTACAAATCATTTTCATGTTAGAAAACCAAAAGCCATTAGCTGTGCTTTTACTTGGTGCAGAAGACAGAAGCATTAGTACTGTAACACAGCATGTTTTCTGCTGAGTGCATGGTGTGATGGCTGGAAATCCTGAAATTTGGAGCTAAAGAGCACCTCATCCCACATCTCGGAGGGTATTCGCACTGAGATCTGAGCAACTCCCAGTGGGCAACTGCCAGCATTTCAGCTTTTATTTTGGTCACTGGATTGAATGGACCCTGAGAAACACTGGGGGAAAAAAAAAACAACAAAAAAACAATCCTAAGCCTAGAAGAAGCTGCAGATGCTTCAAGCTGGGATGGGAAATTAATAGAATTATTATTCATTTCAATGGTGGCTCTTTAAATGTGGGGCAACTCACTGATTCTGTGCCTGCTCTGTGATCATTTTCCTTTTTGTTAGCGGCATTTCCTGCCAAAATTAATCAGTCACTCCTTGATGCTGGGCCAGTTCCCTGAGTTACACGTAGTCAGTCAGGTGGCGATCCAAATGCTTGCCCACTGCTCCACTGTTTTCTTTCTCTCTGACTCTGTCAGAAGCATAAGACACATCCATGGATCATGGGAGAGAGAAGCAGGTTTGTTCTCCTTTATCTCTGTGCTGGGGAAAAAAAAAAAGCCTCTCAACTCTATAATCATCTTTCTATAAAATAAATTACTTTATCTGTCTTAATACTGTCACTCTTCAGTCCTCCAGTGATCTACTTCTTCCATCTGTGTGCATAACTGAAATCTTCTCTCCACCTACTCTATGTACTTCCAAGTGTCAAAATCCAGCCTCAATCATTGCTGTCATCAGTCTCTCGTTCTTGATGGGATAGCGGGTGAAACGTCACTGTTCCTCAGATCTCCATGGGTAATTTCTATGCTCGATTTGCAGAGTTGAGGTAAACTATCAGAAATACGACCTAAAATAGTGTTTTGTTTTGTTTTATTTTGTCAGTTGAAGTTTTCCACTTTCTGCTCCTGAAGCAAGTCGGTATTTCTGTTGCTTTCTGGGTCTTGTTTCCATCATGACTCTTGCTGCATAATTTCAAGAGATAACCACATTACCCAAATCCTATGAAAGTTGACTTACTGCTTCGTATTGAGTAATTCTGCATGACTCACACTTTGTTCTCTGAGACAATTTTTACGCTCGTTTGCAGAATACTGTTGAGACAATTGAGCTTACTTACCAAAATCACCATCTTTTGTAACGAGACAGTACAATCACTTTCCTCTTTCACAAAGCCATTCCAAGAACAATGGGCCGACCCATAAATAACAACCATTTGTTTTTGCTTAGAATACGGATTCTACGGCAGGGAAAAGAAAGAAACCTTCTTAGTAGCCTCGCATCTTCCCAGATAAATGTGACAACGCGCCTCTCCTGCTGAGCTGTGACCTACTTTGCTCACAAAATGCTCTCGCTACCTTCCCCCAAATACCAGGCTGTTGAAGCCCCAGGAATTCTTCACCTCGGGTGCGAAACCGTGAAGTGTCACTCAGCACCAAAGGATCCTCAATGGTTTCCCTGTCTGGCGGCACAGCGCTGCTTATCGCATCCCCTGTGAATGCCTCTCTTCTCATCACGTTGCTGTTGGGATCAGTTTCTATCTCTGCTCCAGCATATGCCCCGTGAGTTTGGAGCTGGGTGAATTTTGCCATCTTGTGAGAGGTTTGGGTACTTTTTTTTTACTTTTTTTTTTGATTGGGTTTATTTCTGGGTTAGCTCCATTTCAAATGTTTTGCTCTGCCGTAATCCTTTTTTTTTTTTTTCCTATTTTTATTTTTTTTATTTCTTCATATTTTTTATGGCTGAAAAGGAATCCTTTTCCTCTAGCTAATACATTATGTGCATCAGAACTTGGTAATGTGCCTGTTCACGGAGAAACAGGAGTTGAGATCGAGCATCATCAGCTGTGGGAATGACCTACACCATATGGGACATGCGACAGTTACCCAGTCTGCATTACATAAGGAATAAAATCGTGTTGCTTTGCTGAAGCATGGAAGAAAAGAGAACTAGAATGTGATGACAAATGGCTGCTCCTGAGGATAAAGGTCCTTAGATGTACTACCATAGTTTTTTTTGGCTTTATAACTAATGTATATGATCTACTTGTTAAATTCAAGCTCGTTGCATTGCAAAGGCAGCATCTCTTGGCTTGGTACTTGTTTTAGTTAAGTAGCACAGCACTTAAATATAGAAGCTGAGTTTGTCCATCAGGTTTTGCATTTATGACTCACAACTGATCACAGCACGTAGTCGTTACCACCCACTGGGCGATGCTCAGGTTCATTATTTGGGGCAGATTAGTAGATTCTAATGCCACAAAGCATCATTACAGTCAGAAGGTAAAAAAAAAAGCTTTTGTTAGGTGGAAAAATTGATCCTGATTGTTTAGCAAAAAAAGCAGTCTGGGAGATGATGCTATATAATATATGTATGCCCTTACGGGAGATGTGCTGCACCCTGGAGAGCTGCCTGCAGGAGCTGGTTGCCCCAACCTGTTGCTATCCCAAAACAAACCTTTAAATGCTGGGGAATTAGCAACAAGCCAGAAGGAAAATGGCGAATTCCTTAGGTCTTGCTTTCTTTTAGCTACAACTGGGTACCTTTCAGGATGACACACTTGCATTGAACAACTCCTGATGTCATGCAAAAGGCTGGATGTCATCACCTGTGAACTCAGGAGGTTGGATCACAGCTCCTTCCCTCTGCCAGGGGAAGTCTTTGAACCATCTCATCTTATGCCTGGCATTTGCTGATATCATGTAATGGGGTACATACTGTATCCACTCTGCATTTCTGACAATTCTTTATCAGCAGTGACTCTCTTATTCCCAGAGGGGAGCTGAGCAGAGCTGTGTGGAGCCCCATTCCCTCTACATGGGGATTTCCAGTGCCTGCCTTGCCACGAGGGAAATGCTAGTGGTGTCAAACCTAATACGTTAACAAACAAGCTTGCACGCATGGTGATTGAAGGACCCCAGTGTAATTGCCAAGCTGCCTCTGGGAGCTGATCCCATGTGTAATTTCCTCCCTAAATTTGGAACTTCAAGATGCATTGAATGGCCTTATTGCACGTTTTTTCTGCTTGATATTTGGATACCAGTTTCATAGAACCATCTTTACACGTGTATGACTTTGTAATGAAAAAAAGCGCATACAGGAGTGGCAGAGTTAAGGTCAGGTTATTTTTAGATGTTTTATAAACAATATAGCCCCCCCAAAAAAGTCCAGAAGTATCCTGTTACAATAAGGTACAGCTTTCCACACTGTAAATGATCTGAAGTCCCTCTTTGTAATAATTCTCAAGCTCTTTACCTAGCACTTATGATTTCATTTTGCTTTATGCTTTGCTTGTGATATCACTTTGCTTGCATTTGCAGAACTCATCCTTGCATGTAGAAAGAAGCTGCCTGCATGCTGTCTTCTAGGAATAAAAGCTCTAATCTGCTGCACTGGGTTTAATAAATATTTTATCACTCATTGTTTGGAATATTCTCCCGGTGAACCTCAGCAGCTGCTCTTTGTGAAAACGATGTCTGATTCAAGAGTAGGGGTTTGCTTCCACATTCTGGGTAAGAACTGCAGCCCAGGTAACCCCATACTGCTGCCTACTTCTTCCTATTACCACGCTTTGGTATTGTGAGAGCTTTGCATTAAGGAAAGAAGAGGTACATAACTTAGAAATGCTCTCTGCACTTGCATGAGCTTTAGAGCCTTCCATGGCAGCAGGGCCAGGAGGTGATGCCCTCTGCTGCTCTGGGGCCCACAGGGCTCAGCAAGGATTCTGGCATTGGGCTGCAGCCCCGACCCTAGAAGTGCCACTGGAGTTGCATTGTCACTGCTGAGTGACAGTGGGGTCATTGATTCATTGGTGTCACAGAGGCTGCTGTAAGTATGAGGAAACAAATGAAACCCTCATTCCTAAATCTGTGTTTCATACCTCCTTGTCTCTCTCCTAAATTCTGATGCCATCTAGTCAGAGTGAAGTGAATGGTGTCATAAAGCTTGGGCTTAGCTGAAAGCTGGAAATATGTGCGTGCATGTGTCTGAAGTGCCTCTCAAAACACCGCACAGCCACTTTTCTGATGTGCAATTTTCATTTTATTGATATATATACATTTTTTTACATACAGTTACGTAATTGCAAACTGTACCCATTTACACCTTTCAGAAGGCAGTAACTTCAGGAGTGAACGCGGGATTATTTTTAGTATGTATTCAAGTTTATTCATGCTGAAAGGTAGTAGTTATCTTTTGTAATTTTAGAGTAGCTCTCTGAATAAAAACATGAGTATAGCTCCGTGTTAACTGCCACGTGACACTTGGGAGCGGGCTAAAACCTCTCCTAGGATGACAAAATCTCTGCTTTTTTGCTTTTCAGCACCCCAGTGGTGCACACGATAGCGATGTGTGTGTTGGGACCTGTGTCCATCAGTGCATAAAACGTGAGCTAGCTTGTGTGCACTGCGATGGAAATACCTCTAGGCCAGAAGGAAGTACAGTTTCCAGTGTTGGTTTTTGTGTGTGTATGCGTGCGTAGGAAAAGCTTATTGAAATTCAGCTGTGCTTTCCAAGTTCAAATTCCATATTCAGCCATCACCAGAGGGGTTATTAGATAGAAATCTGTGGGTCCTCAGCTGAGCGTTCTCCCCAGAGCTGAGTAAATACCTCTGTGCGCCAAATAGCGGAACCTTTTCTTCAGTTCACAGGCAACTGTGCAGAGGTTGCAAGTTTCTCATGTTTTGGGGTCACTGTTCAGATAAGTCTTGTGTTATTGTTTCTGCTTTCTGATGGAATAATGAAAAACAAGGAGCCTGCAGAAGGAGTGAGCAATTTTGGGGGAAGGAGCTCAGTTGTTTGTCCAAGAAGGCACGCAGGGATTTGGCTGGGATAGACTAACATAGAGGCACCAGAAAAGGTCAGCAAAAATGCATTTTGCAAAATTTCCTTTGTTCCAAGTTTGATTTCCAAGAACTTGAACATCAGCCTCTTATTTGGAGATGACTGTGGGTCTGACACTAGAAGAAGATATGCTGCAAAAATAATAAGTGAGTCACAATGATAATGAGGCTATCATTATGCAACAACAAGCTACCCAAGTTTCCTTTGCAGGCAGTGCACAACTGTACATTTTGATATCCCAGATAATCTGGGTTGCTCCTATCTCAGGGCCTGAACTCTTATCTCTGTGCAATGCCATCTTACAGAAGCATTTTGCAGAATAATGACTCCCACTGTCTCAAACAAATGTATCATAAGAGCATTTGTACTACTGAGTTCGCTGACGACATTTTTCAAGGAGGTATTTTGTGACATATTTGCTCTCCTAATCTATATTTCTATTCAGGGCATTTTGAAAGTGTTTTCCAGCTTAGGAATCCTAATGAACCAGCCCTGTGTCTGCTCGTGTTTCCTCAATAATAAACTCCTCTAACTCCCTAGCAATGTTTGCCAACTGGAATTGCACAGCTGCTGTGGAGCAGCGTAAGGCAGAGATGGAGCAGTTCCTCATGACGTGCCCAAGTCACAGGAACAGGAAAGTGACATGGTTTGTATTGTATTCCCACTGCAGCAGCTGAGAGCTGCAGAAGGCCCATTTCCATGAGCACCTGCTATTTTCTTTGACTGACAGCTGTGCAGAGTGGCAGGGAGGATGTTGGACCCCAGCAGTTCTCAGCTGCATCCCAGTGCTGCTTTCCTCCTTCCCAGCTCAACGCTCGCGTTTCAGCCTCCACTGTGCTGACTCCATAAAGGTGATGGGCTGAGCAGTTTCCTAATGTGCAAATGTCAGAACCTGTGAAGGGTTACACTTCTGTAGGCATTTCCCTTCAGAACTCAGTAGAATTCAGTTCCTCTATCCATTTGCATGGAGACAATCTGTTTTTGGGTTTGTTTGGGTTTTTTTGAGCTTTGGCACTGGAGTATGCAAACACTCCTTCTTCTGTTTCAGTGGTTGTTATGAATGGAAGAGCTACAGATCAACCTTCCTTACTATCGTCAGCTCTTACACCCCAGAAATGGTTGCTGCCTCCAGGCTTACAGAACCTTCTCCAGGCTGTTAAATCTCTATCTTCTAATTTCCTTCCCCATAAGCAAGAGATCTGCAGTGGTGGCTGCCAGCAATGTAGCCAGGTAAGCACATCATCATCTTGCTAATCTGTTCATTGAGCTGGTAAGTGATCAATTGAGGTCAACTCCTTGCTTCCCTCTCTACCTGTATCTTTCCTTTTTCTCAAAGAAAGCATCATCTCTAGCTGTGCATCACTATTCACTAATTGCTGTGCTTTTGTTGCTGGTCTCTACATTCAATTTTTATGCATTTGTGAAATAGAGTTTTGAGAGGAATTACCTAAATTTGGAAAAACATTACTGTGAATCAGATCCATTGACTCCCGGATGCTTTATTCTTTCGTTCAGTTTTTTCTTGAATACATGGTCAGAAGTGACATGGTAAGATAGCTCCAAAAGTAAAATATCAGAACTTCCCCAGCTACATGCATGTTTTCATCCTGGGTGGCACAAAGCACTGGGGAAATCAGCAGGACCTGATTGCTCAAGAAAAAAAGGGTAGAGTGGTACTCAGTGACATGGTTTTAGTGGGCATGGTGATGATGGGTTGATGATTGGATTTAATGATGATGTGAGTGGTCCTTTCCAATCTTTATGACTATGACCTGCTAGCATAGCTGGATGGCAGCTCTTGGACTTTGGAGAGATGTATTAAGTGATGCTTTGTGTTTGAGATTCAAGAAAGGGAGAGAAAACCCTGCTTGTGCTTTTGCAGCAAAGATAAGGAGAAGCTTCTGGCAGTGGTGCCAGAATGCTTCTAAGTTCCTCTTACTCTGCTTTTTAAGTTTCATGAGAAGAAAATAGCTATAATTTTTTTCTGAATTAACATATGGTGGCTATATGTGTATTAAAGTTCTTTGCCAGTCTTTGTCCATTTAAACCTGTGAGCAAATGATATAATTACTGGGAAGCAGTTATACTAAGTCTTTCTGGAGTCTTATTTCAGGCTTTGTGTCAACCCTGGGGAGCTCATCTGGGGCTGGTGTGGGATGCTGGATGGTTGAACTTGATGATCTTAGTGGTCTTTTCTAACCTCGATGATTCTTTGAGTCTCTGCTGGGCCATGTTGAGCTGTTGCTCAGATCCAGCTTTAGACACATTCCCTCCTGCTCCCCAGCCTGGGGTCTGATTTATTGGCCAAAACTTTGCATCCAGTAGTCAAGGTGGAAAGTGTTTATATACGAGTCTTCATGGCAACATCTGCAGGAGTAAACTGAAAGCCAGATGGCATCTTTGGTCTTGTTCGTGGATGCTCCATCCTCATGGTCATGAGGTGACTGGCTGGTGCTGATGGGGTGGGGAGGTCATCCAACCCCATGCAGCCCCTCCTGCTTCTCATGCGAGGTGCAGAGCAGTTCTTATAGAAAGGACCTGAGAGCAACAAAGCTGTCCTTGTTTAATCCATTTTGGGTGGTGATTTTTCATTCCTGTGTAAAGGACAAAACCACCTCAGAAGCTTTGAGGAAAATAGCACTGATCACAGTGTTCATATGTCCCTTTGGTAAACTAAGAAAAAGGGAGAAGGAAAGCAGATCTTGGTTTTCCTTTGTCTCTGTAGCTGGGTTTATTTGAACAATCCATCAAGATGTATCTCACCAACAGCATCATTGAAGCTGAAATAGGAGAGTCACTATTAGTCTTGAAAATTCCTAAGATAGACAGTTCTTGACATTTTATTTTTAGTGGCCAGTGAAAAAATAAATTACAGAGCAAACATCATGCAGAAAATATTTAAGCTAAGGAGAAATAGAGATCTCTGTATGGGATCCTGATCCTATACCAGGACCATATATTTTACATTTTGTGTTTATTTTTGTACTTCGTAAGAGAGAAAGTGGAGTTTGTACTGATTCCTTAGGGAACAATTTAAGCGTAGCTAAAGATGGAGCATCTGCTGAATGCCTCTTTGGTCAGTAAGCATTACAAGATATATTTTTATTAAACATTCCCCAACCCTCTTCCTTTACATCCTTGCTGCTGAGAACAGTAGGCTCATGAGTTACTATCAGCAGGACGCACCAGGGTTAGCTGTGCAGGAGGATGCAAGTATTATTCGAGTGAACACATGGGATAGGCCATGTGAGGAGCTCTGCCTGTCTTTGCCTGTTCTGGTGTCCTTTTGCTCTGTTTGTTTGTCCACTGTTATGAACGAGTCTGAAGTGCTGAGGTCCCTTGCTTGGCTGGGGTTCTTGCTACTGCTTCTGCTCAAACAGTAGATCCAGTGAAGGAAAACGTGTTTGAAAGATGCTCTCACTTACTACAGAACTATTTTGATTGTCTCTGGTGATGCATGCGGAGCTCTCAAGTTTGGGTACCAATTAATTAATTGTGCTTTTCATTTTATCTGATGGGCGCCGTAGTGCAAACAGTGGAGATGAGGCTGGGAGTGAGCATCCCTTGCTGGAAACCAAATATGGAACAGCAGATGCTAGAGATGGTGCTGAGAGATTGGATTTGATTAACTCTTTTGCATTGTGAGCACTGCAAATTTGGGAACT
The DNA here is from genome assembly GCF_026119805.1 of Tympanuchus pallidicinctus. Classification (NCBI taxonomy): domain Eukaryota; kingdom Metazoa; phylum Chordata; class Aves; order Galliformes; family Phasianidae; genus Tympanuchus; species Tympanuchus pallidicinctus. The sequence continues at coordinate 6,877,224 of NW_026294742.1, read as the reverse complement.
GGGTGGGCCAGGCTGAAAAAGAGAGGTGGCAGATGGGACGAAGGGAGGGTGATTAATAGAAATATAAGCAAACAGCCTTGTATTAGCTTCTGCTGCTTGTTTTGCAAAATGCAGACTGAAGATGGAAGTAGAAGGAGGTGGCACAGATGGGAAGAGGGCTGAGAACCTTGTGAGCTCCAAACTGAGACGAGGCATAGGGGATATGAAGGTGATCAAATCTCACTGGGTGGGTCAGGGGCAGAGGCTTCGATGGCAGGGTGCAGGTCAGAGCAAAGCTATCTTTTTCATGGTTTGGTCTGGAAGGAGTATTTGGAGTGGAACCTGAGTAGTTTCTAATGACAACCCAGGAGGAGTTAGCAGTGATGGGATATAGAAAGTGATATATATTTTTTTTCCCCTCATTTCTTAATTAGTGGGGGAAGCAGAAAGGGGTGTTGTGAGGGTTGACTCTGGTTAAGGGCCACTGTTAGCATTTAGAAGCACTTATTGACAGTGCATCAGTGAGGAGTGAAGCAGAAAGGGAAATAATAATTAAAAAGGGATAAATAGGAGCATAGGCTGTAAGTGTGCCCCGTGGAAGTGGAGCTACAGAGAAATGCTTGCTAGGCACCCAGACAGGCGTAATGGCAGAACAGTAAGAAACCTTGAGCACAAGATTATTCAATAAAGAGCTTACAGCAGGGAACTGCAGAGGTAGTGCTGTCCAAATGACACCATTTACCTCTCCACTTGTTATCATTCATTGTACCATGCTATGCTGTACATCTTTTATATGCTTCTTAACTGCAAATCTGACCTGCTGTGTCAGGTGCAGCGCAAGGACAAAAAAGACCCCAAACCCAATAGAAATACCAAACCACCACTCGTTCCCAAGGAGCCAGTGATGGAAAGAGTGTTCCTGTGAAAAACTGCATTGTCAGCTCTGTGTTGGAAGGTAGTGACAGGCAGACGGCACGTTTCTCCAGGTTCACAGTTTTGTAACCTGACAAATTAAATTAAACATATAAAGTAGAAATGACTGTTGGATGAGTAGGCTGCAAGTGAAACCTGAGGAAATGAGATAAATGGAGTGGCTTTAATTTTTCAAGGGCAAAATGGTAATTTTAGTGGTACAGAAATGCTGGAGGGGGTTACATTGGTCTTAGATTTCACTAAGAACCAAATCTTACATATTCTAACCCAAAGAGGCAAACACTACATGGCCTGGTTGTTTGCATGGCTTTCATTTGAAACCCAGTGAGATCTGGCAACCAGTTTTGCTTTTGTCTCAAAAGATTCTTCTAGTGTGTAACCCAAAAATTCAGCATGTGAGAAATCTCAGAAAAGTGAAGGACTCTGCAAAGGTACTGTGGCTGTCCAGAGCTGCTTGGAGAAGCATTCAGACCCTAAACTCTGCCATTCATATGCAAAAATATGTTGGATCATCAATTTCCTCAATTTACTCTGGGTTAATTGGTTTTATTTTGGAGAATGGGCCTTATTCAGTAGAACCTGTCACCTTATTTGCTTTCCATAAAGTCCCTGCTAGCTGGAGAAGTTTTCCCCTTTGTTCCATTACATTTAACAGCAGAAGTGAATTTTCCTCTCTCAACTTGCAAGATTAACCATTAGAGTTAGTAAAAAATAAAGATATTGTCCAACAGGGTTACGTCATTCCACTAAAGAGGGACTTGACATTTCCCTGCCAATTATGAATTTTCATGAATTCCAAAATATGTTTTATGCTGATAAAGCTTCTTAAAGCATTCCCTCTAGAACTGTTTTAAAGAAAGTGGCACTTACATAAGTCCTTTGGAGTACTTTATGTGCCATGGCTTTTCCTATAAATATTCACCAGTTCGTTATTGTCACTGAACTTCAAAGGTGGGTAGGTGTTGATTATTTTTACCAGTTAAAAGAGAAAAGTCTCGGGTACCTGCACACTGTTTGAATAAGCTCACGAAGCAATCTGCAGCTTTCAGGTTGGCCATTATTTCCTCAGGTTTCTGCTTCCTCTTCATTAGTCTTCATTTTTTGCCACTTTTATTTTGTTTCACTGCCTGTAAAAGGCACTTGGCTGACAAGTCCCTATCCTCCTGGCTCAGAAGGCTTTTTCACCCCATAGAACTTTAGAAAATTCCATGTTTGAGGTTAACACAGCCCTGGGTGGCTGGGTGAGGGCCGAGCAAATCCATCCTGCTCCATGGGACAGCCCAAATGCAATGGCTCCATCTGCACAATAGAGTCACTTCTTGCACAGCTTGCCCACGCTGTCTTCATTCATCATTGTTCTGGCTCCTCTCTCCAAGTGTCTGCAGCCTTGGGGTGACAAGGTCTCATGTTCTGATAAGTATATACCATCATCTTGCTGTGATACAGAGCACCCCAACACATTGCAGTATCTCGCCTTGGCCGTGGCTCAGGAGATCCTGGATGTGGCCTCCAGAAATTTCAGAGTACCCGTTATTTCTGAATATCACAAATGAGTTTGCTAACTGGGGAAAAACAAGCCTATTGCCATGGGGAATGTTTGAAAAGATCAAAAAAGGGACATCCTCTATGACAAATGACACTTAGCAATGCCAAGAGCTACAAGAATGTTCATTGGTGGCAGAATTTACTTGCTGCTGGTGTTGCAGAAGTCCGGAATGTTGAAGAACTGGAAAAGCTTGAACTGCATTTTCAGCTTCATAAGAGAAAAAGGGGAAAAAAAAAAACAACCAACCAACCATAAAATGTGTGATTCATTACTTAAAATAAGACAGTGGGTAGGAAGTGAGGGAGGGTGACTCTCATACATTTAATTGGAAACATGTCCAAAGACCCATCTGGCATGGCTGTAGGAGTGGGCAGAGCCAACACTGCTGAGCTGCACCTTGGCTCCTCTCCAGCATCACCTGGATGTCGCTGGGCTGAGGCCAGTTTGGGAACTGGGTTAGGCTGAAGTGGTAGCAGTCAATTTCTAGTGAGCACCAAGAGGGCTTTAATACTCACAGCACTGAGAATTAGCACCCTGTGTGGTTTGCACTGATCTCTTAGTGGGTAAACGTCCTGGGGAATCTGACTGTGATTAACTGAAGCAGGCAGCTCCAGATTTTTGGGCTGTCTGGGGTTGCACTGCTTGCAGGCATGGTGTGATCACCCAGCACAGCTGCGGGTGGCTGAGATGGGATCAGCTCCAGGTGGTGATGAAATCTCAGGGCATTGCATGGTCTGGCACAAAACCTTGCTGGAGGAGAGACTGGAACAGCAGAAGTTGCTCGTGATGGATGATCTCTAATTTGTTTCCGCTGGAAAAGGTTGTGGAGACAAGGTTACCCTATAAATAATGTTTAGAGTGTAATTTTGTTAAATATCCTTCTCCTGCAGGAATAAATAATGTGCTCTCTTCTTTCATTATGCCAGGGAGGCAGTAACACATCCTCAGGTCCAACGCTGTCATTTATTTTATATAATGCGCCTGTGTATCTGAATTCTGTTTGTGTGTGTTTACCAGGAGGAAGAAAACTCATGAGTGATGCCTGATCCAACTTCGATCCTCACGGAGCTGATAATCCTATCAGAAGCACAGCTTTCAGACCGATGGTTGCCAGCTGCAAAATGTCACCAGGTGATGTGCAGTGGGGCCAACGCAGACCTGGATGATTTGGGGTTTGTTTCAAGGTTTGAATTTGGAACAGATATTTGACAATGCCATCATATTGATTGTGCAAACAACGCGTTGTGACAAACCTCTGGATGTTTCAGAGTACTTATTCCACCACAGGCCTCGGTGCTCCTTCTGTAGCCACGCTGCTCAGATGTAACTTCTCAATACCCAACAGAATAATCTCTGCTATTGTGTGGCAGCGTGAGTTTAGCAGTGAGCCCATCCCAGCCCATCGGGCTCTCAGCCAACAGCATGAGTGACGTCTCTGATCCAGGCTTCACCTCTTAAACAAGGAGAAATGTCAACCTTCAATCAAGGAATTAGGGTGTTTGTCATTTAAAAGAGACTTAGGCAGGAGGAAAGCGCCTTTTGTTTAAGTCTGCTTTCCATAGCTCCATAGGCTGGGGAGCAATTTCCCACCTTGCAGCAGGTTTGCTGTAGTGAGATTTCTGGGGTCCCAAGAAAGCAGCATCATCTGCTCCACATGTGGGTGTGCTGCAAACACCGTCTGGAAGAGCTGCTCAGAGGGCATCACTCAGAGGTGTTTTGCCCAGGGCAATGCAGTGAAGGTTTAGCAGCAGATCTTGGCAGCCTGGCCGGTTTTGCTGAGTGCATCCCAGAGCAAGATGAGTCCCAGTGCTCAGAGCAGGTTGGCCCCGTTACCAGCGCTCACCTCAGCACCCTCACAGCATGAAAGATGGGTGAATCTGCTGTCTGCTGGGTCAGCCGCCCTGTGGGATGTTGGCAACTGCAGCACAGGGAGCCTCACAGCACAGCAAGTCAGTCTGCCCCAAGAGTTTGGGGTTGTGTCTCCTCTGGGAGCAGACACAGCCACTGAATATTGCTTTCCTCTATACCCTCAGAGGTAGAAGTGCTGAAGACCTGTATGGATGTCTCCTGATAATAGCAGGAACGTGCATTAACAACCGCCCAGCTGCAGTCCTGGAAGCTAGAAGGACATAAAGGTGCAGGTAACATAACGTGATGCATTCTAAAAGGGGAAGCAAATAGGCATTCTAACTGCCTATCAGTTATTAGATCATATCAGTATGTTTGTCCAGCCAGGAAGGAAATGTTGTGTGTCGATATTTATGGAAATTAACTGGATTCTCAGTGTAAGAACTGACATCTAGCTTGAGCCAAAAAAAAATTCCCCTCCTGGACCATTGAAAACCATTATAGAGAAACCAAGGAACTACTGGCATTAAGAAACAATGCAAAGATGAAATGAGTGGGCTGGCCCTGCCCAGGAGAGTCAGAGAAGCTTTAGGTTGGGTCCTAATTGATTTTGGTTCTTTAAGGAAATCTGAGGCCCCACTACAGACCAGCAACAGGTGAAGGACTTCAAGCCACTCTATGACTCTGTGCTGGTTCTGTGACTACCATGAGCACAGAGATGTGCCTGCTCTTGGAACTGTGGGCTGAACTCCTGGCATGCACTTGTCTAACGGATAGACTAACATGATAGGTGGGAAAGTACCTTAATTGCAAAGTCTTTTTGGCTTAAAAATGCATTCCTGCCTCTCTAGAGTGGTGCTGCAGATGAGAGAGACTTGCCAAGGAGCAAAGTGCAGCAGTTCTTGTTCAGCAGGTCATTTCTTGCCAGTTCAGAAGTCTGGAAATCACAGACTGCAGAAGCAAACTGCCTTAACCTTAACCACAGATGTGCTGCCATAATTGCAGGTGTCGTTTAAGCGTGGAGCCAGGTCTGTTGTAACTGACTCTTTTTCTCTGCTAGAATTAATGAACAAATCCTGCAGCATCGTTGGCTGAGCAAATCAGCAGTCAGTTAAGTGCATCCTGTCAGCAGAAGGTAATTTTAATGCTAGCCCAGTGGTCTCTCTAATTAAAAGAAGCACTTATTATTTGTTTTTGGGATTGTTTCCAAGAAGGAAAACAGAGTTCAGAAAGGCTTTCAGAGCTGATTGCCTTCTGTGACCTGGTCTGTGCTTGAGACTGATATGAGGAGGGGGAGAGAGCAGAATGAAGGATGAGGAGGAGCAGAAAGCGTTGAAAAGCTCAGATTAGTCTCTTCAGTAGAAGAGAAACAAATCAGTGCCAAGAATTAGAGAAAGAACAGACAAGGAGAGAACAGAAAGAGGAGCAGAACAAAAAAGAAGACAGACAAGACATGACAGATCGGGAGGGAGCATGGCAAAAGACAGCTGAGTGACAGATAGGGTGCTAATACAGACATGAAGACACCATTTTGGGGGTCTCTATGGGAGGCTAGAGAAGCACCCAGTGATGGTGACATTGCTGTTGCTGTTTGCAGTGGAGATGGGGGAGATGGTCTCTGGAGATCTCCTCCAGCTCTGCTGGCAGCCAAGCATCCCATAGCCCTGTTGTCAGCCTGTATCTCACAGCAGCATTCAGTGCAATGGTATCTCCTCCCTCGTTCCTTGCTGGTCAATGCTGGGAGTTACCCAGCTGAGGGCCAGGCCTGGCCAGCAAAGCAGTTCGCTGCACTGTATCTGTAGAGAGAGAAAAAAAATTCAACTCAGGACACCCATAGAAACTAGAGGAAGATCCATCCTACAGACCATTTCAGGTGCTGATATCATCAGTTTGGACATGATTTCGTCGAGTGCATTTCCTGGTGCCACCAAGATAAGACCATGTTCAGGCAGCACAAGGTCTGCAGGCAGACATCCTCAGATGATCTGACATTAGTGGAAAATTAGGAGAGCTTTTCAGCATCCTAATGCTTGTGAGTAGGAACAGCAGGCTTCAAAGCTAAATAGGAGTTGAGAGGAGCTGTTAAGTGCTCGATTAGATGTGCCTCCCTTACACTGTTTTGGGTGGACAGATAGCAGGCACTGTATTCATGAGCAGTCAGGATGAGTTTCTGTAGTTTTCCACTGCTGAAAAACTCTCAGGGATCCCCCCAGGATTCCCTGGTGAGTCATGTGGCCCATGTGCTGTTCAATAGAAGCTTAGGTAAATTCCTTATTATCATTCAATTCCTGGGGAGTTTCTTGTCTTGGACATTGAAGCGAATGGCCAAGAGTGGCAGAGAGCGACCACAATGTACTCAAACACCAGACATCATTGCTTGCATGCTGCAGAGTACTGGCTATTCTTGTATTAGAGCATTTGATTGAATGTCATGTTGATGGGTGTAATGTTTTCCTCCCTCCTGTAACTGGTTTGCACCGTATAGAAATCAAAATCCACTTTTGAAATCACTCTGGACACTGCCTGTTGTAATGGAGCTGCGTATGGGATGATGCACAGCACCTGTGTGGCTTTCTGCTCCTATGGAGGAGTCAGCACCATGCAGGATGGGGCCTGCGGTGGCATCAGTTACCGAGGAAACTGCCTCTATAGAAGTGAAACACGTTTCTATTAGCAACAGCAGCTCCAGCATGTGTGTTAGAGCATTTAAACACCTCATTATTGAACTGCATTTGTTTGTGGGCTTTTACACGTCTGCATACTGTACAGTGTGAGGTGAGAAAGTGGGCAAGTAGTGGAGCAGGAGGGGACCACATGCACCTGGGAGGGAACTGGCGAGCTGCACACACCAGCAGAGCAGGACCAATCTTAGAAAGGCAGGGCACTGCTGCCCTGTCTTGGGCACTACATAGCACCCCAAATGGGGAAACACTGACCCCATAAGGAGGGATTGGGTGCATGAGGTGCAGTACTGTGAAGTGAGTGCGTGGCAGTGAGGAGCAGCTTTTATCCACTGAAGCAAAGATGAGAGGCATGGCTCTCACCTGAGAAAGCAGTTTGGGAAGGTTTTTTTCCTATTTACTCCGTGTCCCAAGAAGACTTTTAAATTTCCTTTGGAAAATAGGCTGCAATCACACAGGGAAATGGTGTGTGAAAGACTGGGGCAGTAATCGCCCATGAAATGAACATCCAAAGTGAGATACAGACTATAGGAACGTGTTTAATGTGAAAGTTGAGTTCCACTGCCAGAAAGGTTGCATCTACAAGCAGGTGTGCTCTCATTAAAGGAAACAAGCCCATGTAGCTCAGAGGGTGCAGGTGGTGAAATTAAACTGCAGTTCATCTCAGGTTCTGACTTCTCCTCGCATGCAGACGTCGCTCCCACTGAGCTGAACTGTCATTTTCCGCAGTAGAGAAACTGACTCCAAAAGTAGTGCCGAGTGCTGACAGCTCATTAGGTGCTGTTGTTTGGTAGCTCTCAGCAAGTCATAAAAGCAGAGCCAAACTTAGGGCAGCTCAGGTAGGGAGATTAACATTGATATCTGAAGCTGTCATTCCCCCACATTGTATTTATGTTGGGCACTTCTGGATACTTCTGGTGCATCCTTCCCAGCTGGCATGGCTCGCTCGCTACCAGGCTGACCCAGGGTGCCAAACTGTGTTTTGTTCTTCACAGAATCATGGAAATGGGTTGGAAGTGACCCTTGAAGGCCAACGCCCCTGCAATGAGCAGAGATGCCCAAGCTCAGGCTTGTGGTTTCGCATTTTATTTTATATTTCTTGTGGTTTTATATGTCATTTTGTTTCCCTGAGAGGGGGAGAGGCTAAACCCATTTGTGTACTGTCATGGTTGCAACATGCGACTTTCAAACAGCAAATCAGTTCCCTTTGTGTATTACTGGGTCAGCCATAATGAAGCAAGGGGCAAGGAATGCATCTGAGCCCTTCTGCTTGTGGATGACAGAAATATCTCCAGGGCAAAGCCAGGAGGAGTGTAATCATGCTGCTGTACCCACCTCTAATCGCCTTCATTCTCTGCAGTGAGAAGGTACTGGTGCTGCTGAGACCCACCTGCCTGCAAATCTGCTTCTCCCGAGCCACCTAATGTTGATGAATTACTATAAATGCGCTTATAATTACTTGCCTAATTATAAGTGCCTTCACAAATGATTTTGCTAGTGCTTAATGGAAATAAAGTGAAACATGTGAAGCTATAGTAATGGAAATATAGAGCAACATGATAGCATGGCATTAACAAATCCAAAGCTGACTGGTGTGATATTGGTGTCTCAAGATCCCATCCATGGGTGGGCAGGCAGGAGACATAGTCTGACTGTGCAGCAGTATAGGGTGCAAAGAGGGGAAGAGGCACAGGGAGGAGGCAGAGCATGGGAACAGTGCAGAGGAGAGAAACAATGAAGGGCACGAAGCCTTTTAATAGTATCATAGATCACCCCATTTTGGAAGGAATCCATAAGGATCACTGAGCCCAACTCCTGGCTCTGCACAGAAGCGTGGCACCACCAGAGAAAATACACAGGTGGCTGTGTTTTTCCATCGGCTTGCTATTTTTTCTGTAACTGTTTTTTGTTGTTCTTTGCTGCCAGGTGCTCTGAACAAGGCCTCTGTTTTCTTTGTCTTTTTTTCTTCTACTATGAATTGGGAATTGCAGAGCAGTCGTTTCTGAATGAAGACGTTTCACTCCAACATTTTGGCTTGCCTGGAGTACATTGAGTGAAGAGGAATTGTCCTTGGCCACCTATAACATCTATAATTGGTTAATGCATGTAAGTAGCAAAACTTCTTTTATTTTCTAATATCTTTTATTAAAACATTTAAAAAAAAAAGAAGGCAGCAAAACCATAAAACTATCAGTTTGGACATGTGGTCCTCGGGGAGAAGTGACACGGAGAAGCCATGGAGCAGTTGGACTCAGCATTGCTGATAGAGAGCAGAGCGCCTTGCAGTAGCCCAGGCTCAGCAGGTGGGGCAGGAAAACTGTCCTCTGGGGTGGGAAGGGTGGAGGTGATGTTAGCCAGACACTGGGGACCCTCCATGGCCCTGTTGAGAGCGCTTCTGTTTATAAATCAGCATCCACTTCCCAGGAAAATGGTTTTGATGTTGACTTCAGACATCCTCTCTCTGGGAACAGCCCAGCCTTTGCCTTGCTGCAGAGACAATAGAAGGAAGACAAGCACAATGGGCGCATGTGCTAAACACTTTAATGAGCACTTCCACACCATTCTCCCGTGTTTCCCCACATCCCATGAGTCAATAAGCACCTCATGCAGCTTTCTAGATAGTGCACAATAAACTGATATGGCTGTGGACTAGTCCGAGCATTTGCCCTCATTCACTGAATAAAAGAATGGAGATGTGAGCTTGTTTTGTTCCCTATATGTTAACTCCATATAACGTTCCTAGCAATTTCTTTGCCTCTGTAAACTTTCTACCATGCAATTATACTTAAAATATTTTAAGTGAAATTATATGCATTTGTGCAAACGGTGCTGTGACAAATTTATCACAAGTATGCATTGATGTGCCCAAGCAGAGACTCTGCACCTGCAGAGAGAGCCCTTGTCTCTCTGGTTCATTTTGAATAGCAAATTAACGAATGTATGTAAATTGCTGGTGATTATACTGCAATTTCCATTGTTCTCCATGTTTGCAGTGCTGCTCTGCGATGCATGGAGCATTCAGTAAGAAGTTCTGCAAGTTCTATGTAAGAAATTCAGCAGTTAGAATTGTTACTTGGGAGAATTCTATTGCCTGGAGACAGGGCTTTTAAATTATGGCTGATGTTTTGCATTGTATATGGAAATTTTTCATCTCCAGCTATCTCCCAGATATTTAGATCAGAAAGGCTTAGTTATTCCCAGATCACTCAGGCTTTCTCTTCCAATTCACACTCCTTGGGAACAGTTCTTACGATTTATGTAAATTGCAAATTATCAGGCTTCAGAAAATTTATTTATTTTTAATGATATTTACATACATTGAGGAGCCAGCAACAGGTCCTGAAGGAAGGGATGTAGATATCAAAACCCTACAGAGAGAAAAGGGGTGTGAGTAGAGAGGATTTATTACCCATTCCTTTATACATTCATAAATTACAAATGCGTTGCTTTGGGGTCAAATAAGTAATTGTGTTCTAGAAATGTGTGGACATACTAAGGGACATAGTTTAGAGGGAAAATAGTGGTGAGTGGCTGGACTTGGATGGTCTTGGAGATCTTTTCCAATGTTGGTGATTCTATGAGTCTATTATGTGAAGCTGCTGAGGCCAACTACTACAATATAGTGGGCCTGGCTCCGAGGCATTGATTGTGCTGGCTCAGGAACTGCTCAGTCACTTCAGTCCTGCCAACTGTCTTACTGTCATTTGGTGGATTGATACTTGGACTAGATGATCTCAGTGGCCTTTTCCAACCTTAATGATTCTATGATTATGTTTTGTTAACAGCTTTGCAATCACCTGAGCCTGTGGAAACCTCATATCTCAAAATACATGACCTGATTCTCAACCTCGTGGTCTACATCCATGCTAAGGAACACCAGCCCCACTGCCAGCTCTGGGCACTCAGCTCAGCCTTGCTGACTCCTGTTGCCTTTTCTTCACTCTGGGAATTGATTTTCCTGCCAAGGCAACCCAAGATGACGAGGCAGAAGCTATGGCAGCATTGTTCTCATCCTGGTAAATGCTGTGCTGTCACCTGTGCTCTTCTAAGCATTTTTCCTCCTTTTATTTCTTGGAGGAGAAAAAAGTTTTAGGAAGTACTTCATCCCTCTCCCAGATTAGTCTTTTCTGAGTTGTTCTGAGGGCCCTTGGTACTCTGTCAGAGCAAGAGTGTTCTCTGTTGCCCTTTGTAGCTTCAATCATAAATTTCCCTGTTGTTTGCATGATAAACTCCAAACTGTAACTCAGTTGGCAGCTCAGTATCTCTTTAAATCACTTCCTGTTTCTCGTGTGCCATTAATATTTTATTTATGTTGTATTACATTTCGCAATAGTCTCCATGCCAACAGTTCATGCCAGAAGCAATGTATGACAGAATAATTTAAATCCTCAGCACTACGAGCACTTTCTCTTTAGGTAGTGTCATTAAGTCAGACTCGGTTTGTCCTTTCTCTTGCAGTGTCAGAGAGCCAAGGCTGGATGTGTTCCTCCTGACACTGCCCTGAAGGAGACAGTGGGAGTGCCAGAGCAGTGCTGTCACCTGCCCCAGGTCTGTGGTGACAGTAAATCTCCCATGGAGAGTTCCTCCTGGGGCAGGACCAGAGCAGCCATTCGGCACTGCTGTCTGTCGCTCCTTGCTTTTGCAGAGGTGAATGAGGGTTTGATTCGAAACCAGCCTGCTGACATATTGTGAGCCCTTCATTCCTTGAGCCTGTCCCAGCGGGGACCATGGAGCCTGGGCTGGCTGCTGGCTGCTCTTTGGCCCATGGGAGTCCTCATGAAAGAAAGGCAGGAGTATCTTTCTTATGCATGCTGCTCAAGGTGTTGTCCACAACTGACCAAAATCCATGGAGAGAGGCAATAGTTTTGCTAGCCCAGACGGAAGTTCTTTCCTTGGGACACACAGAAACTCTTGCTCGTAGAATTGCACCAGCCTAGCTACACCACTACTTCTCTCATTCCCATATAAGTATGATCTATGTAATGATTTTGCTGTTTCCCCATTGGTGTGGCTTATTTTTACTGTAGCACTCTATCTATTTCTGCTACTGTGAAGCAAATCCTTCTGATGCTGGACCAGAGAAGAAGCCCCTGAGACATAATACAAAGGTGAGCTTAGCTCCTTCTTAACTGCATGGTCAGTCACTGGCATAGGCTGCCCAGGGAAGTGGTGGAGTCCTCATGCCTGGAGGTGATTGAGAACTGTGGAGATGTGGCACATGGAGACATGGTCAATGAGTATGGTGGGGGTAAGTTGGTGTTGGATTTGGTGATTTAGTGGTCTTTTCCAACCTTAACGATTCTAAATACACAGAATGATTCTATACACATCATCAGGATTGATGGTCATATTTGTAAATCTAACCCTTACTAATGTTCAAATAAAGGCTACAATATGCTTGGTACACAACCCTACAGGTCTTCCAGGAGAGGACTACTCTGCTGAGCCTGCTAGACTTCCATCCTGCCCTCTCTGGGTTGATCACACAACTGACGCAAATGCCAGTAAGAAACAAGTGAAAAAGTTAGTAGAAAAAAAAAGAAAATTAAAAAAATGTGAATTATTCAGGTTTATATCAGAGAGGAATCAGCAGAGTGCAGTAAAATTGGAGTGTCAGAGGAGAGAGCAGCAGAAAAGCATGAGTGTGTTTCTCTGTATATGACATAAAGAGGTTGCAAGGGACTCCTAGGGGACTCTTTTTGGGAATATGAAGTCTGGACAAAATAATGTAGTAATGAGACTAATCCAATGCCACAGAGGAAACAAGTGGCACTGAAAATTCTTCAGGCTCCTGTGGTCTGGCAGATTCAAGTTTTCAACCACAAAGTTCTTAAAATCCCAAGTCTCTAAGATCAAGAGGTGGTATTAATCACAAGTTTGCCAAGGGCATAGATCCAGGAATCACAACTGCCTTCGTCAGCCCCTGTACCAGAGGGGATTAAAGAAAAATGAGTTTACTGGAGGCACTGTGGAGTTAGCACAAATCATCCTGGGGAGGAATCTGTCCATAAATGGTACCTCTGTGCAAACAAATAGATTGGAAGAGAAAGAGCTAGGCAAAAACTGCAGCTTGTGCACATGGCTTTGTTGATCTTTCTGTGCCAGTGAATGCCATGTAAGAATGTTTCCCTGGAGACCACTGAGGGCATTGTAGGTAAATTCACCTTACTTGAGATCACAGAGACCTCTGCAGACTCGTGGTATCCACCCTACTAATCTTCCTGTTTCTCTTGTTAAAAATCCACAGCAGGGAAGAAATTGCTGTGTCTAACTGACACTCACCATTTATGCTGAGGGAATATCCATCTGTTTCAGCCATCCAAATCTATTCTCTATTTTGTTATCATTTTCCATTTCTATGCTTTGTGAAATGCAATGGGTGGTGTTCTCACTTATTTTTCCCAACTGGCAATTGCTTTGCAGATCAAGCTGCAAGCAGTCCTATGACTTCCTGACATGGCAGGGTTATGAAAGTCCTGCCAAAGTGTCATGCAGTCTCTGCTGTGAAATCTGACAACTGAAGAGGTTTCATCCCAGTCCTAGTAGTGATGAGTTTTGATTCCCTGTTAAATGCACTTCTATTTTGGCTCTGATAGGTACCAACAAAATAAATGAAATCTGCAATCCTCTGTGCATATGGGAGGGCATTAGATGATTCATTGGCTTCCAGTGTGCTAACAGGATCCTTTGCACATCCTGTGTTGCTTTAACGGGTAGTTTCAGCTGTGGGATCATTGCTATATTTTGTAGTTTTGTTCTATCATTAGCTGTTAAAGGAATAGAAGACCACAGATAGCTTGGTATTAAACTACAAGTTCTTGTTTTTATTGGCACCACCTGGGGATTAAAACAGATGCTGTCATGCTGCACAGTTAGCCTCAAAGCAGGGGAGATGTAATGATTATGTGATCAAAGCACCTCGCTTCATTCAATTGTGTAATAATTACAAATGGAAACATTCTAAACAAGCAACATTGGCTATGACACACACAGAAAGGAAAACCCAGTCCCCAAAGCCTGTAGTGAGTGTTTCAGGGATGGCAAACCTTCCACAGCTTCTTCTGAGGAGGAAACCTGGGTAAAAGCTGCTGCAGATGATCCTGCAGTACCTTATGGGCCATGAAAATACCCTGTAGTTACCAAGAGGGTAATATTGTGAATGCCACATATTCACAATGACCAGGTCCATATTTATAATAAAACCATTTCAGTGACCTTTTGTGACCATTTCAGCTCATTCTGCTGTGACTGGTGTGCGTATTCCTGCCTCCCTAAAGGCTGACTGGACATCTTCATCCAAAGGAAGACGTATTTACTTGGAAGATGAAAGTCAAGGGATGTTTTCTAGTCACTTCAGGCACTGAGCTGTTGGTGCACAGTTTAAGAAGTTGCCCTTGAGGGCTTTTGGACCTTGTCCTCCTTTCCCTCCTGCCACTGCCAGGTAAGTCTCGTATGAATATTAATTTGCATCAACATGAAGTGTAATTCTGTTACCCAGCTGCAGTCTAGTGCAGGTCAGCGTGTGCTCATGGTGTGCAAACAGTGGCTGTCGATGGATGGATTTATGGTGAGATTTATGGTGCTTCTGTTTGAAGTTGGGCAATAAGAGTATCCATGATAAAAGCACTGTGGTTAATGATAAATTTTACCTACCTCTTTCGAAAGAATGGGAGAAGTGCTAAGATTAAGCTGAGGCTGGAGGCTAATAGAAGAAAGGCAAAGGCGCATTGAGGAGTTCCATCCCTGCAGCCCTCGTGTTTGCATGGAGCCCTTTTAATAACTGTGAATAAAGCACTGTTCTTCCAGTTCACTTTCTAAAATAAACCATCCAGATGGCTGTAAGACAAAACCTAGTCGTCAAGCTGAGTAATGTGTATTTTGAGCTCATTAACAATGGAACGTGTAGAATTGTGCTGGATTATGCAGGATGCCACTCAAAAAGGTGCACACGCAGAAGCAGGAATATCACAAGCATCAGACAGCTGTGTTTCATGATGTCACTCTGGGCCTAAACAGAAGGAAAATGTGCTTTACAATAAGGGTGGTGAGGCACTGGCATGGGTTGCCCAGAGAAGTGGTAGTTGCCCCATCCCTGGAAACGTTTAGGGTCAGCCTGCATAACCCAAGCACCTGATGGAGCCGTGGGTGTCCTTGTACACTGCAGGTGAGTTGGACCAGATGACCTTTAAGAGTCTCTTCCAACTCAAATGATTGTATGATAGAGTGCTAAGTGAAGATTAATGTTATTTTTTCCTTTCTGAGGGGAGATGAAGAGGGCAGACAGTTTTTCTTACAGTCAGTAAGAATACAATTATTTGGCTGAGCCGACAGTGGGTTTCTTCTCTGATGCTTGCCCCCTTGATGTTCAATTCAAACTTGGAAAAAAAACCTGAAAATCAAAAAGACTCATTTAGAGGGAGGCAAAACCCAGACGTTCTGCTGGGGCTGCAAATGTGAGGAACATCATTGAGAGATTTTCCAGCCCCCTCTGCCCAAACTCATAAAACTTGCAGCAAAGGGAGAGCAGAAACGAGTGCCTGATGGCTGCAGGGCACACTCAGTAGGATGTTAGATGTGTTTTTAACACCTTTTACTGCTTGGATGGCAACTAATGGTCACAAGGACTGTAATCTGAGGGTTGTTGGAAGGGTCTTGCTGGCTTCCCCCAAAGCTTTCTTTTTGCTGACTTCACTCCTTGAGTTTCCCAACTCCCACAAGAATCCAAGCTCTCATCACCCCGTATTGTGGGGGCTGCTGTGAGGACACAGCCTGCAAACTGCAGAACTCCTGCTGAGAAAAACATCACCTGGAACTGTTTGTCCACTGCACGGCAATTTTCGTAAGCAAACTTTGTGCTGAAGTACAGCATGAGTAATTGCTTTCTTTATTTTTCTTTACCCAAATGCAATTTTTATTTGCTGTGAAATCAAGTTCCTTCCCTAGCTGGAAGCAAGCGAGCGACTTTTGTGTGTAGGAAGACTATAGTGGCACAGTGGAAAAATAAAACTATCAGAAGCTCTTGAGGAATAAATTCAAGCCCTCATTAATCCCTGTGGGCTGCATCTCCTATCTGAATTTTATGGAATGTGGGAGGTATTTTCAAAGCAATGGAATTGGTTGGTTTCAAGGGCTGACTTAGAGGATACCGACATGGTTCTGAACCACAGTCCTCTGCCCAAGGAGGATGCAGGCTGGGGTTTATCCTGGGAATGTGCTCAGAACTTGGGTTTGCTGTAGAGCATTGAGGCTTCAGGGAGTGCTTGAAGTGGGACCAATGTAGAACTGCTGATGGGCTGGCTTTGATTTATTGGATATTTGCTCATAGAGTTATTGTGTGATTCCTAAATGTTTTATTATCATAATTATTGTTCTCCTTATTATTATGACTTCCTTATCCGGGAAAAATCAGCTTTTCTGCTGTGAAATTCCAATTATAATCAAAGAAAGCTTTGTGGATGCCATCCCACTAATTCTGTATCACTCCAGCCTCTCAGCCAGCTCTCAGAGGAGTCTCTCATGGTGCATCTTGGAGACCTAAATGTCAGGAATGAGTTTTAACTAGGTTTGGAACAGGAGGGGTGCACTTGAATCTGGAGCTTTTATCTGACTCTTAATTGCATCTGGGAGCATAAAATTCACTGGTATAAGCTGTCATAATGCAAAGATTTCTGACTCATCACTGCAAGAAGAACACTAAGAAATAAATTTCTGGAAGTATAGTTTATTATTGAAGTGGTGTCTTTTGCTAAGGACAGGCTATGTGCCTAGGAAGAGTGAAGGCTAATGGCTAAAATCCTTCTCCAAGATGTATGCATGACTGAGGGAGTTCCTATTAGAATTTGGGAAGGGTGCAAAGGAGAGTATTGTAAGGAGCAGGGGCTGCTGCCACTTACATTGCTATCCAAAGTACTTTGGTACTTGGAATCACAGAATGGTTGGGTTGGAAGGGACCTCAAAGCACACCCAGTCCCAAACCCTGCTATGGACACTGGAATGTGATTTTGTTTTCAATTCATAATGATTTCTTTTTTGCTTATGTAGATATGGATTGGAGCATCACCTGATTGTGCTGTTCTTATATTAAGGATAAAACCAAATCATACTGTTTTTTTAAAGTAAGTACGAATATCTGAACCTTCCCTTTGAGTCAGCAGCAGGTGGTGGTTCAGCCACAGCTGGTCCTAAAGACAACATGTAGACAAAGTGCAGATTTTGCTGATGGAGATTTTTATCTCCACGCAGGTAGAAATAAGCCACCAGACCCTGAAAGATGCGGTCCCATAGGAGCAAGCAAGATGTTTTCCATAAAAATAAGCAAGGCAAGGTAGAGAAACCCATCTGAGCGTGAATCAAATTCAAGCAGGGAAATGCTGACTTTCCCCTTAACAAGAAAGCATCAGTTCCACATTCCCTCAGTTTAACGGCACCGTCTGCAAAGAGAAGAGGAAAAAAAAAAGAAAAGAGAGAGAGAGAGAGAGAGAGAAACCAACCTGCAGAAAGAGATTTCTTTGCTCCTCTAGCTGCTGCTTCCCTTAGGAGCGCGGGCACTGCGCATCGCTTGGTGCTGAGCGCTGCCTGCCGGCCCCGACGCGACGTGCAGCCCCGGCCCTACTTCGTAGTTCTCCGAGAAAGGGAGGAAAAAAAGCTCCTGAAACTCTAATCCGTGGTTGCTCGCCTCTCAGACCGCCTTGGGTTATGGGGCTTGTGGGGTGATTGCAGGTTGTGGCTGTTGTTTTAACTTGTAGCGTAAGATTTCTTCCTCTCATTCCAAGTTGCACCTTTCTATCTCTGCTGTTTTCCCCCTTAGGAAGAGCTGCAGAACATGAACGTCCTAATGCAAGAGGTTGGGGAAACATGATGGAAAATGCAGCTTTGGTGCCATGCCTGGATAACAGCAAGGGTATTAATAAGCACACAAGACACGGGTAAGCATCTTTAATACATACAAAACTCTCCCTCAAGTTGCGTCTTTTTACTCTGCAGTGAATATTGCTTCTGAGGAGCTATTATTTGCTATTCACTTACTGTCATTCTTTAATCTCAATAACACTGCTTTTCAGCAGCCAGATACTGCTGAAAGCCACGAGCTGGATTGCTTCTCATAAATGCCTTCAGCGTCTGCTCCTTGAACGAAATTGGCAGCTCCTTTTTGGCTGAGGGCTGGCCTGCTTATCATCTCCAAAAGCTTCAGGTTTTATGATGCTGTGAGATGTGACAAGGAGATGGTGATGCTCAGGGACCTGGGAAGAAAAGCGACCAGAATGGAAGTCTCTGAGATGTGAGCTCACGTGGCTGTGAGGTTGGGCAGATGAGTGTGGCAGCTCTCTGAAGGATTGTACTTCTGGCCTGGAAGGCTGCAGGTATGACTGATCAGTCAGTGCTGTTTCTAAATGGAGGCGCACAGCAAGCTTTGTTGGAGGATGAATGCACTTTTGTTTCTTTTGTCTGGGAATCAGCATGTGGATTTAATCCCTAGTCTGTTTTTATATTAGAAAAAAAATGTATCTTTTCACAAGATCAGTTTTTAAACTTGGTGGAAATAAAGTAATGCTTACCATCCAGTAAAACGGAACTGAGAGGGAGAGCACAGCAGCTGTCACACACAGGTGGAGGTTTCCTTTGGGGATTTGTTTCTCTGTTTTCAGATGTAATATGCTATGAAGTCTGTGTGCCATGCTCTTTGATGTACTAAAGGGTGACATTCATCCTCTGGAAGATCTCAACCTTCAGCCTTTTGCTTCCTCAGTATGTGTGGACCAATTGCCCAGAGTGAGGACCAGTGGCTACAGCAGGGAAATTCATCTCAGCACCAGATCCCTCATCCCTCCTGCTGGGTAAGTCCTAATTAAATCCTTGCATCAATATAATTAATTGTTAATATGAGAATTACATATTAGTCTGCATTATAATCAATACTGCTTAAATATTAACAAGCTTGCTAGCTATTCACTAACCTTTTAAGCCCTTCCAAATCCTATTTATCACACTGCGTGTTTGTGTTAAATCTCTCTCAAGTGACCATAAGTGAGTATGCTTTTACTTGCTGATAAATACACTGCAAGCTCTCCATCCAGTTGAGCTATTTGACTGCTTTGGCTATTATCTCCCTTTCTGTTTGCACTGATTTAACTGTAGTGAAGACATCTCAGTATCAATATGAAGCCTGCCTGTGGTGCAGTGATGGGCTGTCCTCTGCTGTGTCCTCAGTGCCTCCTTTATGCAGTTAGGCCAGGTTCTTTGGCTCTCTGGAAGTGCCAGAAACCCCCTGGCATCTCCTTTGGTTCAGTATTTGCTCTGTATTCAGTATTATCTCTGGTCTACAGGGATTGCTGGCTGAAAGCTCTGCAGTTCACCTGCTTAAATGCATGCTAATGCTTTCTGCTGCTGTCTCCTTTCTGTTAGCATGCACTGATGCAAGGAAGGAAACCACCATCTGAATAACTGGGGCAGTCAGCGCATCAATGCTGGCAGGTTGATGGCTTTGTTTCCAGTTTGTCCAACTTCCAGTTTGATTGGTCTGCTGGGTTTGCAGCATTAAGCAGATTTGGACGATGCTCACTGGTGAGCCCTAACATATTTCCCATAAAATATCTTAACCATTTATACAGTTTGGCCAAAGTGATATCCCTTTGCACTGTGAATTTGTTCAAGAAATAGAACCCCCATATTTCAAGCCAGCCTGCCACTGAAAATGGGGGATGGCATAGGGGGCTGCACACCCCAGACTTTGTCCTTTCGGGGTCCCAGCTGCTCTGATATTTCCTCTCTAAAATCCCTGACTTCTCTCAGGGATCATTTAGTGAGGTTCTTAACTTTAATTTCTTGTAAACAGAGTTTGGAGAATAAACCATGCAATGAATTTAACATCATTTCTGCTCCTAGCACTTGAATACATAGCATGCAGCTTTCTTGCTGGTATTCCTGGGACCGAATGAGAAAAGTGCTTTGGAGAAGTGGGATTTTGCTTGTCATGAATATTAATACAAAGAACCTCAGTGCCTGGATAGTTCATGGAATGTAAATGCTTAAAAGGGGAAGAAGCACAGTTTTCAAACTGCATTTTTCTCTGTACTTCTTTCAGTCTCCTTTTGAAGTTCTAGAAAACGTGATGCTCTTTCATAGCAAATTCCTGCATGCAGAGCAGGGCTGTGCTGCTTTGCTCACCCCACCATTCTCAGGGCAGCTGATGGGACTTGGCTGTGCCCTACATCACTCTACAGAGCTCCTCATGCTGCGTTGCCATTCGTGCTGACCACAGCATGCACAGATGCGATACTCAGCACCAGGAGAACACTTCCTTCTGCATCACAGGACCTTAGGAGCATCGCATTACATCTAAATATGCAAAATGTAAGTGTATCATTGCATTTCCACTTACCTTTCTTATCTAACTCAATAAGTAGTACAATGAGAAATGGAAATTATGGTTAATATAACTTCCTTAGCATTAACGAATTCTACTTGCATTCCTAGGAGATGTTAAAACACTGAGTGGGAAGGGTGAAGCAATTCCTGGATCGAGAGCCAGCCATAGAGTTGTAATGAGACAAATCTTTCAGACAGGGCTTTTTATCAAAGTTGAAATGAGTTTTATACAGTGGTTGGTAGGGAAATATAGCAGTATTGCCATGAAAGATATTCCATCTTCTCATGGAGAAAGTAGAATAGGTTAAATCAGCACCATTTTCCAATTTAAGCAGAGGAAAACAGGCCAAAGAGACAAGTGGGCTACCATTCCCACAAACATGACATGTAGTGACCATCTTGTGCCAGCATTTGGTGCTCTGTGATAGATGTTGTCTTCTAAGTGGTTCATCATAACACTACTCTGCAAGAACCATCATGCAAAAGTAGCAATTTCCCACATTAGTTTTAGAAACGTGTTAATACTGATAGTATTTCAAATGAAGCACCACTGATAAGGAGACACGTTTACAGGCTGTTGTCAGAAATCCCCATTCTCTAAGTTCATTCCCTTGAGATATACTTGAAGTTTTGCCTTTTGACTCTGTCAAATTTCAGAAGTTTTATGGCAGAAATTTCTTCTTTGGATGGTTTCACTGTTAACACAGCAGAAAAGCAACAAAATGTTCAGGATACCCAAAAGATCAGGCAAGTATTCCACTGAGTGTACAACAAAATAGTATGAGGTAATTTTATTTTTTTTTCCTGGTCTTAGGTAAAAATATGACAGTATACAAGATAATCTTATTAAAGGTAAAAATACAATATTTTGCTTTTTCTCTAAACAGATCTACGTACAGTACACTTTTTTATTTTGTCTTTTTTTTTTCCTCAACGTTTTTGTACAAATATAACTATGATTCTATTAGGCTATCTGTGTTCTCATCTGGCACTTAAGAACTGATCACGGGTCACCTTCTGCTTCTGCTTGTATCTGCTCAGCTGTATTCAGCACTGTATTCAGCACTGTATTCAGCACTGGTGAGGCCGCACCTCGAGTACTGTGTCCAGTTTTGGGCCCCTCACTGCAAGAAAGATATTGAGGCCCTGGAACGTGTTCAAAGGAGGGCAACAAAGCTGGTGAGGGGTCTGGAACACAGGCCATATGAGGAGAGGCTGAAGGAGCTGGGAATGTTCAGCCTGGAGAAGAGGAGGCTCAGGGGAGACCTCATTGCTCTCTATAACTTCCTGAAGGGAGGCTGTAGTGAGCTGGGGGTCGGCCTCTTCTCTCGTGTCATTAGTGATAGGACCAGGGGGAATGGCTTCAAGCTACGGCAGGGGAGATTCAGGCTGGACATGAGGAAGTATTACTTTTCAGAAAGGGTGGTCAGGCACTGGAACGGACTGCCCAGGGAGGTGGTGGAGTCACCGACCCTGGGGGTGTTCAAGGAAAGACTGGATGTTGTATTGAGGGACATGGTTTAGTAGGAGCTATTGGGAATAGGTGAACGGTTGGACTGGATGATCTTTTAGGTCTTTTCCAACCTTGGTGATTCTATGATTCTATGATTCTATGATACCTAAAGGCGATGGTCATCTCATAGGTGTACCTTGTGAACAAACAGTACAGTTCAGCGGTTCCCAACTTGTAAGGTGTGCTTTAAATATTGAAATCATGTAGCTAAATGTAGAAACCCAAGCAATCCAAGTCTTCAGTTGCTTTCCATCGACTCGTTGCTTACCCTTTGTAAAAATGCACTCTGAGTGTTTGTATTACGACCTTGGAACTGGTTTTAATTCCTTCCAAGTCCTCCAGAAGAGCCAAACACATAACTCAGAACAATCATCTCTTCAACAATTCATTCTTCTTTTTATTTTTTATTTGTCACCATGTCCTCATTGGAAATGAAGCCTTTTCCTACGGTTTCAAAGATTTGAAGCTCCTGGGGTATGTTTTTCATAGTTTACCTCATGCTATGGCTTGCTGTTTGAACTCTGGAACCCAAAAGCAGAGCAGCTGAGTTGAGTTGCTGTCATCCATTAGTGCTGTTCCTTGTCCTGAACACATAAGCACAAAATATGTTACTTCTGCTGTGGATTTTCACTGAATATTTCTGTACGCTGTTGTTGTAGCTGGGATCATCTATGGACAAAAGAGAGGCTTGGTATATGTTTGAAGGGACCATAGCTGTTAGTGGGTTGGCTAAAACAGCTGGAAAAGGCAGAAAGGAGTTTTTGGCTTGGAATCCCTTTATTAGGTTCCAGCAAAGGGATGAAGGACCTTTTACCCAACAAGTTTTGTTCATGGTTCCAACTCTCTCATCCAATCTGAAAAGTATCTGACAACTGGCCTTTCAGCAGACAATTTCTCATATGCTTTTCATTAACCACCATGCTGTTCAAAGTTACCTCTGTGGATGCCCATGTAAACATAAAAGGAGAGTACACACCCAAGGACAGGATTCTTTTAAATTCTCAAGGAATATGCTTGGCATGTTTTTCCTTCAGCCTTCACCAACTCCTGGTCAACAGAGTTAAGGTAAATGAGCACAGTTCACTGCAGACAGGTGGATGAAGATCTGGCTTTTTTGCCTTTAAAAGGTGCGTTCCCTACAGTTCATTTGTTTCTGATATTGAAGGGCGTATGCTTTTACCAGTAAGTTATTTTGTGTCATAAAAGATTTAACTGGAAATTCACCAAACACAGGAGTAATGCAAAGTGCTCCAACTGACACTGCCAATTCGTAGAAGATGAGTGCCTGGTCCCTATTTTTTGCGCTGTTTTTGTCCTCTTAAGATGCTGGTTGAGACTGAATAATGTTTAGAAAACCAGTTGCTTTCCTCTGTGCTCACCCTCAAATGTCCTTATTTAAGTTCTTCCCAAATTTGTCACTCAGTTGCTGTATAAGTCTTGCCAGCTCACCAGTAGCCTGGGACTTCTCCTCCAGGAGTTCATATCGGAGACTAGAAATATCTTGCTTAATCTCTTTAAGTTCTCCTAAAGGGAGCAATACACTGTTGTTAGCAATATTAAAGGAATCACACCTATAATTTTATGACAGAAGAAATTATCTATTTACTTGAGCTAGGTCTTGGGCATTTGTGGCACTCTCTATGATGTTACTGCTTTTATGCATTTAATATTTGGCTTATAGGAAATTACCTGTACTTGCAGTAGAGGGACCAACAACAATAACAACTGTGTATGGAAAATTCATCTTTCTTCTTGTTTGCTCTCCATGTATAGACCTTTGCCTGCATGGGATGTTGGCAGAAGGATAGCAGGGAAAAGACATTACAAGGAATGTCTTTTCCATCTGCTTACAAATACTACAAGATACCAAGGCAGCGTATATCCTTATTCAGTTCCAGCAATGTCCTTGTGGTGGGCAGGGGCAGTACAGCCAATAACTACTTTACTTAGGCCCCAGGACAAGGCTAAGTATGGGTAATACCCTGGGTTTTGCAAAGGAAGGACATGTAATGCTATGAGGCAAAGCAGGACGCTGTACAGACAGACTCTGTGATCCATGTTTTCTGCTAAGGAACATTTCAGAGCAGCAAGGTGGCTCTGAGTCAGCATCGTTTTCCTACATGTGAGCCTGAGGCATGCTTCCTCTCCACCAAGGGTGTTCTCTAAGCTCAATTCTTTTACTTGAGATATCAATAGCAGTAACATGCTCTAATTTGTGACAATAACAAAAATCCACTTGCCTTCATTGACTTCATCATTTTCTCGGTCCACCTGAGCCTTCAGCACGTAGCGCTTAATCAGGCGTTTCATTATTTTCTGAAAAGAGAACAGAGACACTCAACATGAGTTTATCCACACCTCCTCAATTCTCGACTTATTCTGAAAAATTCAAGCACCTGACTTCTCTATGGATGAAGCCTGGCTTCAGAGGAGGCAAAGGGATTTTTATCATTGAGTTCTCATTTATTTTCTACTTTATCTTGTGAACTTCGTATTGAAGTAGTTGATTGATTGCCATTCCATAATAAGCCCACATTTTGTTTGTGGCATGCATCTGAGTGCAGAGTATGTCCCACAAACATAATGAAAACATAGATGATCCAACAGCAATTTAAGAAGTGGGACTCAAACCATTTCTTGAACAAGCTGCTATTTAATGTGTCTATAAAATAAACTTTACTGGAAGAAATAAGTTGTTAATGATGGTAACAAACTCACTCATGGCGATGAATTGAATATCTAACCCAAAATTAAACAGAAATACTTGCTTTGGAACTTGGGGTTGAGGAGAGAGAACAGACTTAGGACAGAGAAAGAGAAAACAAAAATGGAGAATGAGACAATTTGGAGAGAAATGGTGGATGTTATGGGACATACATAGGGTAAAAACAGCATCATGTAGATTTATAAAATGGGGGATGACTTAGTAAGGAACAGCATATATGGGAACAGTAAGAGGTGATGATGGATGCGAGCTTGCAATGTGATATTTTTTCAAAAACACATTATTTATGTAGCAGGAAAGTAACTGTCATTTTCAGGCTGCCCAGTGGCTTACAGCAGAAGGCCTACATCATTGCCAGCTCTTTGCTAAAGAAAAGATGCTCATCAGTGGGGAAAAAAGCATTCGAACTGTGAGAAATGTAAAAAGTGCTGCTCTATCAGAGATAACTAATATGCCTAAATTTGCTTATTGGATGTTTATATCAGTTCTTGGGCTTGCAATGCTTGATGGCCGTAGCTCAGTCTCAGGGGAGGAGCTAAGGCAGGACATGCTCTCTCGCTTGGGAGCAGCTTCTTAAAACAGGAAAATAGAAAAGCCTTGTGCTGTTTGGACTACTTCTAGAATGAGGTCAAAGGGCTCTCTTTGAGACAAAAGAGTGACACATTCTAGTTCTGTGCCCTCAGGGCTTTCTGCATCCTCTGCAAACAGAAGAGAGCATGAACATCCAAGAGAGGATATGCAAATGCCTTTTCTTGAGCAGATGGCCACTATTAAGGGAAAACCTCTCAGCGTGAGCTCACCTATTCGCAAAGCAATCACGTCTGCTTTGAACATCACTTAAAATCACTGCAAAGACTGTGAAACTCGAATTAAGGAATCGATACACTTGCTTTTTTTTTTTTTTTTTTTTCTCCCCAGAAGCCAGCTATAACGGCAGGAAATGCACGTGCAATCAAAGGATCCACTCATTTATATAAAGGTCATGTAGCCATGGAATGTGGGATTTAAAGACTCTGTCCTTGTCTGAAAGAGGCATCTGGCTAACCGGGTGGGTCAGTTAAGGCAACAGAGGTGAGGCACAGCGCACGTACGGTGTGTTGAAGATGGCCAAGGTAGTAGAATCCAGAGGGAGGTAGGGTTGGCACCTGGGAAAACATAAATGAAGTAATGTTTGGGGAAAGTAGGGAAATCCTAGATCCAAGACATATGATTTTTGTTGTTTGTTTCAGAGCAGATGACAGGAAATTTAGAATAAAACAAGGAATTGACATAAACATTGAATATCATTACTATCTGGAAAAATATGGTAACATCTATCTACTCCACTTCCAATGCAGCTGGTATTTTTGAAGGCCACTACTCAAATACAGTCCTCTATTAACTGCTGCACACGGAAGCCAAAAGCCTGAAGGTGCCCACCTGATCCATCAAGAACAGAATGCAGCCAGATTTGTCTACAGAAACTAAATTAAGAACATGGCCATCCCTAACATGAGGCTACTTAGTCACCTCGTAGATGTTTCAGCCAGTAGGCTTAGGAAAGTTATTCGTTTTTGCTCCATATTGCTTTTCTCCTTCTCTCCAGCACTGTTCCTTACAGCTTCAATAAACGGAATAGCTTCTCAGCAAAACAATCCTGTTTATTACAGGGAAGTGACAAATAAAGCTTCCAGACAGCATCGTGATAATGAAGGCCAAACTTGAAACAGTTTAAATACTATTGGTCTCAATCCCACGCATTACCCATTGGGCAGTACAAGAGCTCCAGAATGAGCTATCACATGTGCTCATGTCTTGCAGCTATTTTATCACACCAAACATCAAATAAATACATTCCTGAGCTTCTAAAATTACCAACCAGTCCTTCTAATTTCCCTGACAAATCCTTTCCTGACTTCTATAGAGGAAGGTGCTGCTGACAGCATGACAGACTGCCAGTGTTGGGAGTGGAGACAAACACGTGAACTTAACACAGCATTTTAGCAGTGCTCCATTCAAAGCCTCATCTGAAGAGGGTTTGATGAGGACATTCTTTTACTCAGACTAGTTTATCCCCACATCATGGCAGCTATTTGTCCTATTTCTCAAGCTACTGCAGATGTAGTTCTGCACATCTCTTGGTATCCCTCGAGAGCACCATACTACAGCTACATAAAGTGCAGGTCTACTTCACCTGATAAGCCTCACTAAAGGAAACATGCAGAGAAGCCACTACTTCAAACATCTTCCCAGCTGCAGAAGAAAATTTGCTGTACAGACTATCAAAGTGTTTGTTCTTTTTTTTATATTTAGATAATGAAGATTATTGCACCTTTCTTGCGTTATTTGACAATTTCTTTCTACAGCAACTGGCACTTTCTAAGATCATTTGAAGGCAAGTCCAGTAGGAGCAAAATCAAGTGAAAACAACAAGGATTCATGCCTGCCTTTCTTTGAAAACTCCACTTATTTTCACAGCTGTTTTTGGCTTTCTCAACCCTAGAAATAAGGGCTTAATTTACCACAAACATTAGGAGATCTCATTTAGAAGTTATAGCAGCATCTTTCTGCTACCTGTGGGTCTGAACGTACAGGAAAATGTCAGAAATGCCAAAGTGCTGCTTTGAGAAGGACAATCATCTCTCTTCCCTTCAATCTTGATGGTGTCACATCAGCTACCTGTGTTTTTGGACCATACCACATTGCAGTGTAGGACAAGTTACTGACAGAGAAAGCACGTGCAAATGGCAATGGAAAGGCTGGAGGGGTGGCATGGTGTCGTGACAATGAAACGCCGCCAGTGCGAGAGTAGGAGATTAAAGCTTGAATGACCGTTCTGCTATGAAGCTTAATACCCATGAGAGGAATTAATTAGCGTGGCCTATATTAACACCACGTCTATTACCATGGATGATACGCCGCATTTGCCTCTGAGCGCTGTGACCGCACTAAGCCACAGCTCAGCACATCACAGGATGGCACCAACTGGACCCGAGCAATACGGCCCAGCAGTGCAGTACACCAGCACACCTCTGCCCCGCTCTGTGATTACCTGGTATCTTGTGGGCTTGTTATAAGCATTCTTCACTGAAAAGTTTTCTGAATGCAGACTGCCAGACTGAAAACGAACTTTCTGTAACGATAAAACATTGAGATGTATTAAGCCAGTGATAGCTTCTATCATGCGAATGACCCCAAGCTTAAGGGAGTTTTATAAATCCGGTAGGAAATGATTAAATGTGTGGGTGTAATAAAAGTCAGTGCATTCTGTTCTAAAAAGGTTCCAAAAGAAGGAAAAGAATTGAAAAACAAAAACTCCTGGGAAAAAGAAAGGATTTTAAGTTGTCAAGGCACAAACAGTACTCTCAGACCAGTTCTGGTTAAGGAGGTGCTAAGAGAAGTGAAATGTATTCATCTTAGATTGGTGATTACCAATGGAGAGCACAGTTTTTAAAAAATAAATAGGTTTGTAGAGAACAAGTCAATGCAGCTATAAAAAATTCTGAGATGGGATTGATTTTCAGCAGTTCTTTGAAAACAGTAGTACAATTTGCTACTTTTTTATCTGAACCCTTTTTAAAAATAGAACAGTATTTATTTATTTTTTTTATCAGATGACAACAAAGCTATTGCTTTTCCCAACTAGAATCTTCCAAAAGTCTTTTCAGAAGACCAACATTCATTACAGATTTATGTGACACTCATATCCACCTATGAACTTTTTGGTCCAAACGCTAAAGAAATAAAGAAGTACTCAAAGGAATTAATTACATATTATAGACTCAAAGGAGCTAATACACACACAGACTCTTACAATTGCATGCAAGTGTATAGGGAAGTCCCTATTTAAGGGCTTTTTATTCCCAACTGCCTCACTGATCTTAAGAAATAATTATATTATTAATCAGGATGCTGGTAACGGCTAGAAGACAGATGCTTGTTTTTGACAGGGAACACAACCCCAGTGCTACCAAAGCACATTTCTACTTCAGGTAGCCAAAGAAGAGATGGAAGAGGCAGGATCTGCCCATCAGTGCTACTCATTACTAGGCAGAAGTAAGAGAGGGGTTGCTCATTGCAGCTGTAGGCATTTAGGAAGTGTTATTAGTAACTGCTTGGAAACTTGTTCCCAAACCTGGAATGGCAGTAAATATGGTGGTTAACGTAATGGCACTAAAATTAGTTGGGAAATCACTTAAAGGCAAGAGCATGTTTTGAAGAGGCATGAAAGCCTGCTGGCAGATTAGGAGCCAGATAAGATGGGATATTATTTGTGCTTCTGCCCTTGCCCTTTGACTTTGTCTATTAGGCTCTGGGAAACCCCATTATAGAAGTGTCTCCTTTTATAAGAGCTGCTCTGTCACAGGTGTACAAACAGTGCTCGGTACAATGAGGCTGCAAGTCTGGGAGGACCCTCTAGGTGCTGATATAAGACAAGTAACAACGCTGAGCAAGAGACTGCACTGTCCCTGATCAACCTGCAAACGATGCAACCCCACCAGAAGGTCCTTGCAGCCATGGATCTATCACTCTACACAGAAGGCAAAAAGCAAAGATGCAACATACCCGTTGTTTGGAGTTCAGCATTCCCATCTCAAGATCATTTTCACAGTTTTTGGCCTTAGATTTGCAGAGTTTTATGAGGCACATTTTTATTCTCAGTATGAGATAATAAAATGATTTAGGGCTTGGCACTAGATTAAAGGGAGCAGGTAAAGTCCTTCCTTCATCAAAGTAGGATAGCCAGAGCTTGGCACGTGCAAACTTCCACTCCACATCTGCATCCTCCTTGGAAAGGGAAGAGAAAATAACACCCAAATGCATAATTAGCACAAAGAAAGGAATTCAGCTATCATGAGAACAAACATAAAGGCAGGATTTAACAAGAATCAGCTAAAAGAACACCTGAAAGTAATGTTATCTTCTTAGGTTTCTCTGTCATCTCAAAAAAAAGGAAAAAAACAAAGAAATGAATAAACAGAGAGTGCAAATCCTCCAAATACCAGACTGAATGTCACCTATTTCTGCTTGACAGAAAAATTTTACAAACTGCTTATTAAGAAGAAGTTGGGAACAGGGGAACCGTTTTTGCCTTCTAAGCCAGGCAAATGCCATGAGCCAGAAAGGTCAGCGTAAGATGGGATACAAATAAGTTCACATTTCTCTCCAGCAAAGGCTGCAGAAACGCAGCACAGTGTCACAAAGAGGCATTTTGGAGGAGAGGTGGGAGCGCAGAAGGCTGGAGCAGAGCTGTGATGCAACGAGGGAGATAATGAAGAGCAAATCGTTTCAGAGTGGCATTTTTTGCCCCGTTTCTTTGTCTCATTTGAACATGGGAGCACAGCTGCAGCCAGCTTTATAGCAGTGGCCAGTAACTAGGTTTGTTGAAGGTGTTTTGCATAATAGTGTGGTTCCTTTAACCTTCCTTCAAACATTATTTTTTCATTAGACAGCAAAGGGCTTGTCTTTCAGTAACAACCCAGTGCTGATGCTTTGCTGGTAAGTTATCTGTATTAAAACATGCATAGAGTCATGGAAAGGAGAAGTTACAAATACAACAATTCCCTCTGATTAACTGCAGTGCTAATTGCCAGGTAACTGTTATCACTGCACTGGCCAGGAATCACCCATAGAGGAGGCTAGATCACTGATTTCTTCTATCATCAGATTACTTCCTGGTCAATCCTGATTGCGTTCACCACGATAATATTCCCAGATCAATGCACCTTATTTCTCCTACCATTCACCACCTGCCACTTAAGCAGCTGTAGGAAAAAAAAAAAAAACCAACTCACTGCCTGTGAATCTCCTTTATGAAGCATCAGGATGGGCCAGGGTCACTTCCAAACTCAAGGACAAGGTTAAGGCTAGCACACCCTTTAAGGATCTGCTTGGCATTTACAGAGGATGATGGTCAGATCCATCCATCAGGCAAAGAAACAGAGGGATACAGCTGCTATACAGCTGTTGTCTCGCAGTTTATATGGAGGGCAGCAGCACAGATAGAAACATGGTCCTCTGGTTCCTTATACTCACATACATCCATGTTCTGCTGAAATCAGTAACCTCTGATTAATTCCTACCTCGAAAACCATGTCAAAAACTAGCATACCACAACTGAGCTTAATTCTGTTGCAGCTGCAGTGACACTTCTGCCAACAGAGCAACATTCACCGCTGTTCAGCTTTCTCATTGTTTTGGGGTCGAACCTCACAAAAGCCTAAAGCTGAATTATGGTAGAAATAATTTGTTAACATTTTTAAGGCTTTTCTGCTAAATAGCTAAGGAGCTAATGATGGAAGTGTTTCTGGCTGGCAGAAGGATTTTTTTTTTTCCTTCCATAAATAGAAAGTGGTCAGGAAGCATTAATACTTGAGGGATAAACAGAAGAAAACCAGAAGTAGCTGAAAAGAGATGTTCAAGGGAAAGCACGAGAATACTATTTTGTAAACTGGCTAACAGAAAAGCATTTTCCCATTGATTGCAATGGAATTTAATTCCTAAGTAATTACCATCCTCTGTCATTATGGACACTGCTGTTGTCAGATAAACAGAAAGGACTTTCTATTTAGTCAGTAGGATGACTTTGTCTTTCCTTAATCTCTCTGTCGCTGAGGATTTAGAGGAATTAGTGTGAGATTTACTAGATTTCTCCCAGGTCTCTGGATGGAATAGCTCACATTTGTTTCTCTTGCTGATAGTTATAAATATTCTTTAACAAAGTTCTGAAAAGTTCCAGGCAGCCAAGAAGGATGTTCAAGGCTTTTCCAGGTAACTGTTCATCATGGAATATTGAATATAGAGCAGAAAACTAACATAGGCCACCTATTGAGACATTTATTGATATTTCTCTTCTGCAAACTCACAAGAAAATCTCTGCTTACTACAATAAACTAGAAATGCATTAAGAATCTGATACTCCTTCAGAAGCAGATCTCGATTCAGTAGAAACTGCTTCATCTTAAGGTTTGGAGATTGGAACTCAGAGACCTTCAAGATCCTTTCCAAACCAAGCCATTCTGATTCAAAGTGATTAGAAAACTTTGGGAAAATACCTTCTGCACACAAGAAAGCTTCCAGGGCAGAGAGCACATGTAAGATCCCTCTGACATTTAGACTCAGTTGCAGCACACGTGAGATAGAGCTCTGTTTGCACTACAGTACATGGAGGAATCAGACATTACAGTCAGAAAATAATTTCAGCTGTGGCCTTTTGCAGTGTCAGGTTCTGAGGGAAGATTAGAGCGAATAATTAATACAAATCCAGCCACAGAAACTTGACATTTAGCAAATCGGAAGAAAGAGGTGAATCAGCATTAACACTGTCCAAATATTAATCCTTTCTTTTTCTTCTTTTATGTTAGCAGGGAGTTGTTTTTGTCCAAAGCACTCAGCAAACCCAGCCTGCTTCTACCAGTGCTACTGAACAAAGTTGGGTGAACCCTGTAAACGCTTTCTGCAGATACTTATTCATGTTCTGTGATGGTTGTATTCATATCCTTTATATGCTGGTGGTGGGGATTTTTGTTTGTTTGTTTGATGAGTTTTGGGTTTTTTTTTGTTTGTTTTGTTTTGTTTTTTTGCTCATGCCATTATGATTTGTGGGCCCAGGGGTGCCTCAAAAGAAAACAAAAAATATATACCAAGATTTCATACCTGGTAATTGGAAAATAAGGAATTTTTATATGTGTATCTATGAGCTGCAGCCCTAAATGGGCCTGCACGTTTAGCCAGTAGAAAATAGGGAAAGAAACAGGTGAAATATTGCTTGATTTCTCATAAGGAAATAACATAGCTAAGGTGGATAAATTATTGCAACCAATGTAGGCAGTAAAAACTACTACAAGCTGCTTTCATTAAATACACGCAAAGGAAATAGAGATTGCTCACAGATGGTCATTAAAGACAAGGAAGTTGAAGTTTTTATAGAAATGATTCACTGTTAATTATTAATTCAGCCCTAGTTTGGGACTGATATGGCCTTGACTCTCTGTAAGAATTGTATTTCAATGGTGCTCCAATTTTGCATACGGAATAAACAACAACTTCCTTGTTCTTTTAACATTTTCATTATCGATAATAATTATGCATCCTGTGTTCATAACCCAGTTTCTTATCTTACCTCAATTTCCTGATAAGAGTTGTTTATCATGGCTATTAGCATATTAAGCAGCACCACCACCATGGTCACGTTGTATACTCCATAGAGTACATATCCAATATTCTCAATGAATTTATGATCGTACTTCAGCACCACAGATATCACTTCAGATAAGCCAAATATTGACCAGAATAAGGTTTTAAAACTTTCTTCTACCCTAAAAATAAAGAAAATGGTCGCTTTATAGAGTTGGTAGCAAATCAGCCAGAACAAATGCTTAATAATAAAAGTGGCAACCCACCAATATAAATATGATGCCTTGGCACAGTAATTACAAGCAGTTATCCATCACCCTGGGAGATGCCAGATTAAATGTCCTAATCTAATAAAGAAATAATACTTCTATGAATATTATAAAGTGGCAGCGACCCCTTATGAGCTCCATCTGCTCTTCTCAGGTGTGTTATTTGTCATTTGGCTTTTCTGTCCCTATTAAGGACTCCTCTATGGGCCGCTTGCAGTTTGGAACCTTTCGTAAGGGACTCAGAAGTTCT
Organism: Tympanuchus pallidicinctus; assembly: GCF_026119805.1. NCBI lineage: Eukaryota > Metazoa > Chordata > Aves > Galliformes > Phasianidae > Tympanuchus > Tympanuchus pallidicinctus. Next base: position 6,844,000 of record NW_026294742.1, on the reverse strand, counting down.
TACTTCACCACCTATTCCTCATCTGGAGAAGACAAGCAGAGATTACCTGGGAGAAGGAAGAGGGAACTTATCTTGACTGCCTTATAAGGGATTTCCAGGGCAGAAGAAAAGCATCATTTTCTGCACAAAAGGAATCTGTGAGAAGTTCTGACTTGTGGCGTGAATGTAACCAGTGCACCATGCAAATAAAGTCATCCCATGGTCTGATTTTCTTCCTATCCTGCTTTGGGACCACACACAATTCAGGCACTCAGACTTGTAAAAAAATAAAAAATAATAACTTAAGTTCCTAAACAATTTGAAATTAAGGAGTAATAGAAGATACTACAGGAGCATTTAAATTTGATTATTACATTTACTTGGAGGTAGAAAGGAATCAGAGGAAAATAAAACGCTGAAAAGAAAAAGGAGAATAAGGTAATGACAAAGAAATTGAAAAAATGCAAGTGAACTAGTGGATCAAAAACAGAGCTTAACTCAGAGGAGTCAAAGCTGCACCAGGCAGAAAGAAAGCAGCCCCAGACAGAAATGAAGGAAGGAGGAGGACGAGGAAGAATGTTGGTATGTTTTGTAAGAACTTTGCTTAGATTTCAAGTTGAAAGAAAATAATGCCTTTACTCGCATCCCAGGAGGTAAATGCCCTCTAAGAAAACAAAGCCATTAATTATTTTCTGGATCTTTTAATTATTTTTACTAGGGTGACTAATCCAGCAAGATCTGTTTGTAAAAACAGATTATAGACACAAACTAGAACATGACCTAGGGAAGCCACAGCAAACTGGCTCTTATCTCCCATCACAACTCCTGGCATCCCCTCCTCCATTTGCATATCATAGTAAGACTGCAGTAAATATTCAGGATCATTCTCATCCAGCATAACCGCACTGACTTGTGGGAGATGATCCTGAGCGGTGTTCCAAATAGGTGTCACACAACATCAGTTGAAATGTGGCTTTCTATTCAGTCTTCATTTTACTCAGATAAATTAATTGTTTGTGCCTCCTTGCTGTTTTGCAATGAGGCTGGCATATTACGCAGACATTTACCTGTAGGACGAGCTATGACTGCTGCAAAAAAGCACCGCTTCTTTTCTACTTGGAGGGTATTTCCTCTCCTCACTCTGCTCTCATCTCCTCCCATCACACGCAGCAAAGGACAGCTGACATTAACATGTCAGATATCCTTCACTTTTATGTTAGAAATGTGCTTAGCTCCTATTCTATTAGACATTGTATTTCTAGTTAAAGAACTTGTACAACACCAAAAACCACTGGCTTTGAAACCTGTCATCAGTCACTTATCAAACTAATAAAAACCGTAACCACCAGCCTGGATCCCAGCTGCACCCTGCTATTAACCTCCCTTTTTTAATTTGGAAAGGTTCCCTTAGTTTTCCACCCTGCCGGTGGTTTTTAACACAACATGTCAATTCCGCTCCTTTTCTGCAGTTTAAGCATTAACCTTTGTTCTGGAGAGGTGTCAGGTTCTCCTTGAAAAGTAAATTACTGGCTGGCCCTGGCCACCCCGAGAAGCTGAGGGCTCCAGCACAGCCATCGTGCTCCTCTGCAAATGTCCAAAGTCCTTAATCCTAGCATCAAGTGGAAGAAGAATGGGTATGGGAGCAGGAGGGTGGCAGGAGAAATGGCATCCCAACACAACGCTCAACAATGCCTACAGACAGACACAGCACTCTCACTTGCAGAGGAAATGATTCTGAAGGGACCTGGTACTAGATCATCCCCACCTTCTGACGAGGCTGCATCAGAGAAACACAGAATGGCTTACGTTGGTGGAGACCTTAAAGATCCAAGCCCCCAGCCATGGGCAAGGTTGCCAACCAACAGCTCTCCAGCCTGGAGAATGGGGAATCCACAGCTTTTCTGGGCAGTCTGTACCAAACTTGGATGGTTCCTCCCCTCTCACTACTGCCAATTTGCAAAAGATTTGGCACAGGTCACAGGGAACATATTCTTTTCTTTTTGAAAGTGTCTCACTAAAACATGAGATGAAGACAGTTGGAGCAAACTTTTTGAAATTTCCAAGATGTTGATGTGTCTCGTCAGCATCAACTATGCTATTTGCCCCCCTCCTGCAAAGAGACAGAGTGCTTTATCCTTCCCAAAGGTAAACAAATGAGGGAAGAGATCAAAAGTCCTGTCCATCTTAACCACTCCGGAGAGCAGGGGGAGCTGGCAGGGACAAATTGAGTGGTGCTGCTTGCTGGCATGGATATGCTGTGCTCTCCTCACTGCAGAAGGGCCAGGAATTGTAGCGGGAGCAGAAAGAATTTTGCTTCAATAGGCAGTCTTGATGAAGTTAAACAAAGATTTTGCATTACGGAAGAAAACAGACCACAGGCAATCATCTAGTTTCAGATTTTCCTTGCTTCTCTAAGCAGCTGTGTGCTGTTCATCAAAAAAGATCACAGCGAGGACATGATTTCATGTCAGTCTTGCATCCTCCCCTTTAAGAAAGCTTAAGGCATCCTTTCAGACTGAGTTATTTCCTTAAATTGATTGGTAGAGCTTTAACATTGCCAGAAAAACAATGCAGTCAATATAATCCACAAAAATATCATATTTTGACAGAGCAAAATAAGAAGAAAAAAGCCTCCAAGCCTTTAAGTAACATTGGCACTGAGCAGTGAGTCACAGTTCCCCTTGGGGAGAAGCAGACAGAAACCCTCATGCTGCAGACTTCAGCCTGATTTGCGATGCAAAAAGCAAGACGAACACAATCAGTCTTGCCTCCATTTCAGTTTTGTTTGCATAGAATGTTCATAATTACGGGCTGTTTGGAGAGCTGTGTTCTGTACACAGCATACAATAAACACATAAACAGTGCTGGGGTCGGCCGCAAGAGTCCTGAAAGCTGTCAACTTTTCAGCACTGAAGAACTGAAAAAGAAAAATTTGGAAGTATACCACAGTTAGCTAAATAATCTCAGTGTTCAACAGCGTGAGGAAAAGCACGCTGCATTTTCATTTCCTTTGCATCAAGAGCATTAAAATTGAAGAACTGACAGAAACTGCATGATAACATGGTTCAGAGGCCACCGGGGTGCTGTGTGCCTGCTCTGCAGAAAGCAAAATGAAGGGGATTCCAAAAGTGCAAGCTACACCAGCATTCATGGATTATTATTAGATGTAAGCATTCAATTCCCTCTCAATGATACCTGGACAAAGATTCATTTTTTTTCTCCTCCTACACACTGTCCTGGGGAGCTGTGGTTGTTTGAAATCCAGTGTTATTTCCGTGAGCAGCTCCTTGTCTGTGAGGGTATCACTGGGGATATCCACTGCGATGTTCAGAGGGAGCTGTCAATTCAGTGCCCTTTGGAACCGGCCAGTCTGATTAACGTGCAAATCCAGCAGGTTTTTTCTTCTGTCACAATTAGCCAAGAGATATCCAACTCAGGTTCCATAGTAAAACAGCCATCGTTTTGAGTAGGAAATTTAATTTCTGTAAAATTTAACGCATTGGAATTTGCGACGTCTGCTATGAGGTGCATTCAGAGAAGTCAGTGAAATCACAAAATGCTTACGAGTTCAAAGTGAGCATTTCTCTTCGCCTCAGCAAATTCTGACAACACATTGAGACTTCCCCCCTTGTCACAAATAAGTGAATGGCAGCAGGAAAGCACCATGCTCAGGATGGTTCACAGGCTGCTCAAGAAAAGCAAACAAGGAAATGTTGTGAGGGTTAGCCCCTTTGCCAATGTACCATTCCTAGCTTGCCAAAACTGTGTGGGACTGCAGGTTTCTGGTTTGTTGAATAAGACATCTGAGAAGGATTTTGAGGATGAATGTTAATTTACACTCTGTTTCATGCGATGAAGGGCTCATTTTCACTCATCATCCTTTAACGCTTCTGCATGTTTATATAATCAGAGGAAAATCAGGCTTATTTTAAGTCTTTTCCAAGCTATTAAAAGGAAAATTCATTTTCATGGAAAATTTGCTTTGTAACTCCATGAAGTCCCTCCAGGATCAGTGATCACAAGGCTGACATTAAGGAGGACAAGCAGTGCCTTTTGACAGGACTCTCCTCAGCTCAGACAGTCCTCAGGCACTCAAGCAATCTTTCCTCTGGTGAGCAGTCACCATTCCAGGCAATGTTTCCTCATTATTTCCATCAAAAGACCCAGAGATCCACTTGTGCTGTGTGTGTTAATTGGACAGTTATCACTTTTGCATCAGAGACTGGAATCTGTAACGCGTGCTCTGACAACCTGCCTGGGGGACACCATAACTGCTGCAGTCAGGGACAGCATCTACTCAATTTCACATTAACTCTTGTGCTTCAAGGACATCTTCTCTTCCAACAGGAACCAAGTCACATCCCACACTCAATTTTCTTCTCTCTTACTACCAAGCACAGATAAATGCAATTGCATCTGCCCTCATAAATCCTTCCATTAATGTGTGTCCTGAGTTACAGAAAGGTTCAGAAGGCACGTTTGGTTCAATCAGAAAATTTAAACGTTGTGGGACAAAGTATGTGTCGCACAAGAGAGCAGTGTAGTAAGACTGGCTCCTGTCTTTGGAAGGACACAGCCACTCACAGAGCAGAAATGATGCCAATAAGGTCATTTCTCTTAGGGGAGCTATGAGCTGAGGCTAGCTGTATGACACATTAGAGAAATTACACATCCAACGCCAGCTGCTGTCTGCTCCTCATCTCAGGCTTTACAAGTGTGGTGAGACTGCCTTGATGTCAGATCACAGCAGGGGGAAAGCATCACACCAAGCTTTCTTCTTCCCTCACAGGTGGGTGTGTGGGATGGAAAGCCCCCACTGTGGGAAGCCCAGCAAGAAGTAGGGAGGGAGCAGCTAAGAGGAAGGGAGGTTTAGGTTTGGTGGAATCACAAAAGAATAGAGAACACAAAGGTATGCTGCAGAGATGGACTTTTGTTTGCACATGGAATCACCCACTGTGCAGACACCTCTCTGCTTTTAGCCAACCACCCGCCTAACAGCTGAAGAATTTTCATCAGCATCCCAGCTACCTGGACAGAGTTAGCAGCAGCAATAAACCAGAATGAACAGAGCCCTACAAGAGCAGCCCTTTTTTCCTTAAGTACTCACGTTGTAAATGCAGGGTTGTATTTTGCACCAAGGTAGTAAGAGTAAAGGTTGAACATTCCAATCATGAAGGCCAGGAACACCATGATGAAGATGACCATGAACTTGAAGATATCCTTCACAGTCCTTCCCAAAGAGATCTGCAGGGGCCCGAAGCTTTCGTTGGCTGGAAGAATGTAAGCAATGCGGGAGAAGCTGAGTACCACAGCTATTGCATACAGTCCTTCTGAAATGATCTGAGGATCCGAGGGAAGCCACTTGTTCCTGGCTAAAACAATACATGGACATTAGACATTAGTAATGAAAAGTGGCAGGTGGATGTTATGATGATAAATGATTCCTTTTTAGGGCTTCATCTTGATTCTGGCCAGGAGTTAAGGGGAAAAAAGGGCTTGGAACAACTGGTCTTCAGCATTCTTTACAAGGATGGGCAAGAAATATTTTCATTTTTGACATGGAAATGATGAGAAATGAGCAAGTCACTGAGATTTACCAGTCACACAACAGATAAAAGACTTTAAAAAAAAAGTTTGGGAGTTTTGATTTCCTATTGCAGCATCAACTGAGCTGTCCTTTTTCCAGCTGATGCCCCTGAGACTGAAAACCAAAATCACAACAGAGCAGATATAACTGGCTATAACTCTAGCTGGATACATGGCACTATGTTTATACATGGAAGAGAAACAATAGGGAGGCTGAGATCTCTCTCTTCGTAACTTTAGACAAGGAAGCTTGAATTTGTTCAGATAAAGCAGGTACAGTCACTAAATGTATCATTGTTGTGTTATCTTTAAATTGAGACCAACTTTGGCAACATAGCCACTCTAATATTTCTACTTTAAAAATGCCTTTTTGATATCAGTTAAGCATTGTTTGTTTACTAAAAATTGATCATTTATATTAATGTAGCTTGTAAGTGTCACTGCATCAGTGAGCTTCTTGATGAAAGTATTGACTCAGAGCCAAAACAGAATCACAGAATCACAGAATCACCCGGGTTGGAAGGGACCTCAAGGATCATGTAGTTCCAACCCCCCTGCCTAGCAGGGCCACCAAACATACACAAGTGACATCTCTAAGGACACAGCAGTAAACTTCAGCATTATTTCCAGCAATTTGTACCAAGGAAAAGCAGCAGATGAAAGAATTCACAGGATCTGCTTGTGACATTCTGTTCTGGACCCTTTACACTTCTATATCATGAATTCACTTTATATGGTTCACCAGCAAACCAGAGAGAGCAAAACCACAGCATGAGTTCCTCTTTCTTGTTGGAGCAGCGGGAGGGAAGCTTATCTTCAGAGAAGCAAGCAGGAGGCTGAGCATGTCCATGGCTGTGGTCTCAGGGCACGTATCCCTGGTGCCACATGGTGTAAGTCTACTGTGAATGAAGACTGCCTGCCCAGATCTGCCCCTCTGGTCCAAGCTCATTGCTAGAACATTGCCTTGCAAGCCTAGTGAGCAAAGGGTGCTCCACTCTGCTCACACCCACAGACCTTGCAGCTTTCCATAAGCAAAGTCCCCATAGATTTTATCTAAGGTTATATCTCAAGCTTACAGAGGCACGCAACAAGTCCAGCCACTATATGGGAGTGTAAAGCTCTGTTTGCGAATATCAAAGAAAAAACATCAGAAATAATGTTAACCAAAGCTGTGCTATTGCTTGCATTTCCAAACGTTAGCATTTATAAGTCGCATAGGATCTCAGAAATAAAGGTGTTCTCTTGGAGATGGAGCAGTGTATGGGTGTGATTTCTCTTTGTATGTCTATTACACAGGCACTGGATGTAACAGATGCACAGCACACCACCAGTTACAAACGCAGCTCCAGATCTCACACTGGTTCACATGTCCCTCCTCTTGCATTTGAAAAATGAAGTGGGTTCATCATCTATAATTTAAATTATATCCTCCCAGGTCCCAATAATTTGTTGCTCAAGCTATTTTTCAGGAAGTGATTGAGCTAAGCCTCAGAGCAAAATTAGAGACTCGACGAGGGTCAGATCTCAGTTCTTTTTGGCTGCTTATGAAAATGGCTGGAATGGGTAAATCTCAGAAGGATGATTTTAAATGGAAAATAACTTTCATAAATATCACAAAAAGGAAGGTACTTTCAGCACTAGCACACAACAGCTTGAAAGAATAAGAAGCATTAGATAGCCAAAAGCATCTTACCGTAAGTAAAGTAAGCAACTTCAGGGGGAAGGGTGACATTATTGAGGTCATCATCTTGAACGTACTGATCGACGTACTGTTGTGCTTCGGTCGCTTTGAGGAAAGCCATGAACCTGGCAGTGAACGACGCCACAAAGATGGACAGCATCCCAAAGTCCAGAAGGTTCCAGAGATGTACCACGTACTCTCGTGGGCCCTCTTCCCAGATCTCCTTACACTCTGACCATATCATGCCTACAGAGAGGCCACAGCACGTTTAACCAGCAGACAAAGGCACTTTTTGCATTCAGACAGACCCATTCCCCAGCTACCAGTGGCTTCGAAGGTTGAAGCAAGTAACTCTTCAGTTAAACTGACTTCCTCAAGAGAACACTTAATGTCAGCTTTCCTTTAAAATGATTACATGTTTAAGCTAGTATACTCCTTTGCACAAACAATGCTAACATCTCAAAATTTCACCAGATTAATCGCTGATAAAACAGATTTCTGCAGATCTGTGAAAGCACAGTTCACAAATACTGAGGATGTTATAAAATCCTACAGCTGATCTACTTGTGAAAAAAAAAAAAAAAAAAGGCACATTTCCTTTCTTCAAAATCTTCTTGCTAAGCTTGGCTGACTACTTACTCTGCTGGGGTTTTTCTCCTCCTTTAATGCAGAGCTTGGGAGCATTTTAAGAATGGAAATAGCTTTGTGAAAGGAAATCTGACCTAGCAGTAAACGTAGCCTGATCAGAGAAAAAGAAAAACAAAAGTTTCGTCCTTGCATTGCCCTTTTCATTAAGTTTTATATACCAAATAATGAATTTCCAGACATTAAAGCCTGCTTTACCACTTTGCAAATCCTGACATTATCCTGAATTTAGGATCTTTCTAAGAGTAGACTTACAGTAAATCTAAACACCAGAGAAACACCTAAATCTAAAAGCCAGAGAATTCAAGGATTTTGACATCCATGTTGTACTGGGGAGTGCTGGGGAAAGGGGATGATTTCACTGGGTGAACTGGAGCCGACAGCTCAGGTCAGATTCACCAGCTTGCTCAATATTCAGTCGTAGCAGGACTCCAAGGCCAAAATGTTTCAGAACAGATAAAATGTTGGAATATTTTACCCACTGGTAATTATAAATATTTCCTGCAATCCTGTTTCCATAGCAGCAGCAAAATTCACATTTAATCAAGCGCAAGCAGGGCCGACCAATTTCCATGCAGCCTCCTGCAACCATGTCCTTTATATGAACTCTTCTCCATCTTCTTTGCTGGAAGTTCTTGTGGTGTGGCATCTAAATGCATTTGCTCAGCTACTTCAGAGACTCCTGGAAGCACACACGGTCCCAAGAGGAGCAGTCAGGAGTCAGTTATAGGGAAGGAAATTAGTCAGTGCGAGGCTGACAAGATGAAGAACAGATGCCATCAGTCCTTGAGCGCTCGTAAGGGTTTGGAAGACAAAGGAAAGCTAAGCTATCTCTATTTCAGGCACCACCAGCTTGCAACCTCTGTAGCACTGGGACCTCCAGGCAGAACCCAGGAGCTGTACCACAACACAGATTATGCCTCACATAGATCTATCTTGGAAGAAAGACTGTGGCCTGCTGAGTGCACAGCAAAGCCAGGGGGAGGCAACAGTGTCCACAGGTTCTTGGCTGAGTGAAAGCAGGAACTTCATCGCAAGCCATCATTTACCATGGTGAGATTTAATAATAAATAGCCTGGGGCAGAAAGTGAAAGAATTGGTTTCTCGGGAACTGTTCTGGAGTAAGGATGAAATATTAAAAGAACACATTTCTGGCTCAAAAAAAAAAAATTCTCAAATTGATAGACATGAGACATTAGGCTACACATTATGTGCGCACATCGTATAAAAAGTACTTCAGGAAATATTGCGTGCACGTCATCGCCAAACACAGCACTTCTTCACTGATGCCCATAAAATGTCTTTCCTGGTTTAAATATTAACTCTCCTACTCAAATTTATTTCTAATCTCAGTCACTTAATATACCTAAGTCACAGATTAATGTAGTAAGACACGTCTAAAACTGAGTAGACTGACTAAAATTAGAATCGCTCTGTGAAAGTATCACACTGTTGGCCTATAATTTACATTGTTCTTTTTTGCCAACTACGTGGCAGTCATTTTTTATCCATACATACAGAAAAATGTCTATTCAGGACAAGTAGAAAAGTTACAGTAATTACGTGGTCAGTACTGCTGGCTAATTATATGTACATTGTGGGAGAGTATTCAAATCTTCTAACATAAAAATACAGAGGAGAGAAAATGTAGATAAAATTGAGGGGATGGAACTTAAGATGGGATGTAGAACAGAGATGTGTCATGCAGTGAGGCCAAGCTAGATTTCCCTGAGTATAACAGCATTTCACTGCAGTATTTCTGAGGCCCTTGATGGCTCTGGGAGAGGTGAGTTCCATGAATTTGATGATGGAGAGGTGGTTATGAGCAGCTTCTGCTTCCCAGTTCCTGGAGGTGCCTGCTGTCCCACAGTGAGGATAATTGGAAATGTCACCTTGATGGGCACTCCTGGTTCCAGGAGGGGAAGGAGAACCAAGCTACACACACAACCTGGTTAGGAGAAAAATGGAAATACACAAGGCGTGCTGTTCACCACCTGTGCATGAAAAGGAACAGTTTGTCAGATTTTTATATCCACCGTCCTGATACATAAATCATGAACAGCTAGTGTTGGAGATCCTACTTTGAGCCTTCTCAAAGGCTGCAGGATTAGCAGAGAAGGTTGTGCTCAGATTGTGCCCACTCAGAGTTCCACTGCTTGCTCTGCTGCTTTCACAAGGGGGAAATTGTCTCTCTAAATAGAACCTCCCTACTTTTAGTGAGTATTTGGGGCACGTTTCTCACATAGAAAATCCCAGCCTTCCTCATGCAAGAGATGGGAAGATCCGGATGCAGGGTAAAAGGTAGGCAAAGGGCACAAACACCTGAGGTGTATGAGTCTAATGTGCAGTGCCCAGCACTCTAAGGCCAAGTGGCAAGTTCTTGTATGAGAACATCACTGTATTTCTCTGCACTGAGTTTGCCAGGAGCAGCTCTTGAATGCTCATTTGTAACCAAGAGGAGTGAGAACAAAACCATCTAAAAATGCTATTGCTTATCTGGCTCTTCACAAGGACATCGAATGGGCTACTAACACTACCTGACTGATCTGGTAATCCTTTACAGCCATTTCAGAACTGCAGGCTAATGGACAAATAGAGCCTCTCTGGTATGGATTTTGGAGGGGAATAAAGTGCTTGCCTGGCTGAAAGTTGTTGTCTCCACTTAGTTTACTCCACTACTCGCCTCCCTTACAAACAGCTGGGAGCTAGATATGGCAATGGGATCTTTTTGTCTAACAGCAGCCTGTCGTTCTTGCACCAGTAGTTTTTCCTTAAAAAACCAAGTATATATATATATATATATATATTTATCAATTTTCATACCTCCAGTGAGATTATTTGCAGGCGGTGTTATCATAGGTTTTACTCACTCTTGGCCACAATATGCCATGTTGAAGTGTCACATTATTCTCAAATAACGCTATTCTGAACATCTGTTGCAATATTTTTGTTGACAACCAGGTAACTTAGCCAATTTCCTCCCCTCCAACAGAATCAAGATCAGGGACCTGTAAACTAATTACTCAAAAACAGTCTGCTATAGTTGAAACAAGTAAGGTGTCATCAGCATTCATCATTGCTGCCATAGAATGAATAAGAAAATAGAAGGTACAAAAACAGGACAAATGTGCTTTACAACTAAGAATAAATAAGATTTCAGTTTTTGATCGTGTTATGAATTGAAATGTAGGTAATCATCAATGCTTTTGAGACTGGAGAGAGCAGCCGCAGACATTGCCAAGCAAGATTAAATACAGCCATGTATTTTTTAGTACATAAGAGATTTACTACACTTCAGCATATACTTACTATCTATTTACATTTCTGTCTTTACAAAGCATTTCTTGCTGTCTTTGCCTGTGATATTTGGCTATAGCATTACATTTAATTATGTTTACACTTCTAGATGTATACTTGCAATATCTACAAAATTCTTGCACTCAACAACTGAGCATCCAACATGATCTCTACACGTTGACATTTGATAAAGTTGGCAGTCCATACATGGCCCAATAAATTCCAAAGCCCCAGACCAGCTGCCCACAGTCTACACGCACTGAAATTTCACATTAGTATAGCTGAAACATTATTTGAAGCTTTACTGTAGGCAGACAGACAAAATGGCTGGAGAAGACTGTCAGTGCTGATGTAGGCAGTCATTAGAAAATCTCATTATATTCAGAAATCTGTACAATGAATCACTTTCCTTCTCCCAGGAAAGTGAAAACCTTTGCTTTTAAATGAAACGCTTTCTTCTTCATCTCTCAGGAACTCTCCAGGCAGGCAGATACCTTCTGCCTATGAGAAAAGAATACCTAGGCTAAAATCTAATCATCTTGTCCAACTGCTTTAATATCATTTTATAAATATCTCTTACTCTATCCAGTCTGGCATCTATTCAGGCTTTTTTCCTTGTCTAATATCCTGTATGGGACTTCACTTATTGTGAGGACAGGGAACAAAGAAATGGTGGTCGGGAAGTCATCAGATAGAGCAGCCCTATTCTATTTTTCAGAGGGATTTAATGCCATCAGTACTTATAGAAGCATGACGTTGTTTGTCCTACTGCAAGAAAATAATAAAAATCCTGGTGAAAAGTAAAAATAAATACAGGAGAGGTAGATAAAGATTCTGCAGAGTCGATAAGATCAATTTCCCAATAAATCTTTCTGAGTTTGTTGAGATTAGTGGTTCAAAGAAGCTGACCTGCCAGGAATAAATTGTGCCAGCAAAAGTAATACATCTGAATCTGCTAAAAAATCCCCACACAGTTTAACTTGTGCATGTGACACAGTTTTGCACTCAAAGGGGTTCATCCAAATGAATCTGTGCTTTATAAATTTTAGGCAACTTCATTTCTTTTTTAAAAAGTTATCCCACCAGTAGCAGTTTCGTACTACGAACCTGATGAAATCCAGCTCTTATTTATCCAACAACTTTCATCACCTGATCTCAGAGTTCTTTTCCAAGAAGCAAACAGCAACACACACCCAATTCACAGATGAGGTAAACAAGGTCCTGTGACTTATAATAAGATGCCATAGCAAGGTAATAAAAGAGGCTGGTTGTTCACGTCCCAAAGGGGACACTTTTTCCCTACTCAGAGAAGCTGTAAGTTACTGTGACTGCATACAATACTACGTTCTTTAAGATTCAGTGATTTAAGAAATCCCAGCAAACACAACAGCTTCTGGAAATTACTCCAGAAAATGGAAAAAACAGCAAAGTTGGAATTTGCTGAGAACTACTCAGTGTTTTCAAAACCAAAATAGAAGTCTTTTCTGATTATGTTTTAATCAATCAGAACACCTTAATCAGCCTGAAATTTAACTTCATCTTTTTTTAAGATTATTCCTCCTCTCCTCCCCCCCTTTGTGATATCCCTGCCTACCATGCTATGTTAGTTAAGTTTAATCTCCCTCAAGGACTTTAAATGGTTTGTTTTTGCTTACCCAATACCCACTTCATGATCAGCAATTCTGTCCACGAGAACTGAGTTGTTTTGACTCTAAATATTTGTTTGGGATGATCTGTGATGGTTTCGTTGGGAAGATTTTTTACTCCTTCAAACCGATCCGAAGCGTTCACTACTAACAGTCCAAGGAAGATTGTGAAAGAAACAGCGTGTGCCACAAACTTCATGAAAGGACTTCGGAGGGTCCGTCCCAACTGAAATGAAACACACAAGATGAGATTTTTTTGCCTTCTTCTGTGCATGTCAGTATCGTTTCTCCCATTCACCCACATATGTTATCTAACCCTCCTATGTAGTAAGCAGAAAATGAAATTAAACCTAACAACGTACCCACTTCTCCTCTTCTTTACAAGATCCTAAGCAGTAATATATTAGAATCTTTTATTAATTCTGAATTTTTGGTTCATTAGCAATGTGAAGGAAATGTCATTTCATTTAAAGATTCCTTTGTAATAGTCTTCATGTACCCTTATATGAAAGACTTCTCTTAAAATTAGCACAAGATCTGTAGATTCACTCCCTAGAACACATGGATTTATCCCAATAAAATAAGCCAAGAATAAGCTTAGCCATGATCTGAGCCAAGACCTCTCCATTACAACCAGTATTTCTTCTATTCTTTTTAAAAAAACTTTATTCCTAATCAGTTTAAATAACACTTTTTTCACTTTTTGTGGCCTAAGTAACCATTATTCCAGGGAGATGTCAATACACAGCAGTGCAAGTGCTACTTGCACTTTCCAGAACAACCTCAAAGCACATGGGATTTTTTTTTTGCAGTGTATTACACACTGATTAATTTCTCTCAATAACAGGACATGCTCAAAATTTTCTTAATATCTACCTTGTTGCTCATAACATCTCATAAAAAACGTGAAAAAGGACTGAAGTGAGAAATTCTTTGTTTCCTTGTTTAGCTCCATCAACAGCCTTGGTTAAAGAGCTTTTCAATGGAATGCAAGTCTCTTGCTATTGCAGCAAAAGGACTCTTTAAAAGCAGGGCTATTCAGGTCTAACATAAACATAAATAGAGCCTGTTTATGACCTCTTCTTGAGATTTTAAAGTGTCAAAACCAGGATATTCCATTCTGTCTATGCCATAAATTATTGGAAAATTTGTATGTTTCTAAGCATCAGAAAGTCTTTCTAACACAACCTATTCTATTCAAGAGCTCTTATTAGCAAGTTTACTTCTTACCAAGATACATAAATATGTGTTTAGGAAAGCGAATATTGCCCTGACTCAAAGTCCAAGTTTCCTTACTCTTTGCTAAGAATGTTATGGCAGATGTAGGTCTTCTGATTAAATGAAATTAATTAAAAACAATCCCAACACTGATGACAGTGGTTCACCCATCTGCTTCAAAACCTTGTGTGGTGCATGTTAGCTCTCAGCAGGTATTTATGGCAGGTGTTGACTAGATTCACACTTGCAGCAGACCACCTTATGTTTCCAGTGTGGATGTCCCATACAGTAACCACCTCAATTATTTCTTTATGTGATCAGCCTGGAAGAGCTTTTAAAGAGCAAATTTTAACAGCTGTGAATATAGATTCTAAGTGCATTTGCAGCCTATGCACGGCCCATTCCCACTCTCAATTCACTAAAAGAAGCACTTTCTTCTGAAGCCTGAATTGTTTTTGAAAAATTAGACATTTTCTCTTGTCTGTAGGAACTCAGAAAAATAGAGACTTGAGATTAAAGCAATTCCTCCACTCAGCATAATGCATTATGACATTAAGATATCTTTTCCATGCACCGCGATACTGTTGAACTCCAGGTGTGTCATTCTTGAATGTATCAACTTCTTTATTAAATCAAAATTTCATCTTACATCACATGCAGCCTGCAGGGAAATGCCTGACTGCTGCTGTTAGGATGACAGAAATGCTGACAGTGTGCCAATACAAAGCTTCATTCTTAAGAGAATATCTCGTTTCATGACTTGAAATCTTATCTGCATCATAGGAAAATAATAAAGCCTACAGACAGGTGAAAAAGAAAGTATAGAAAGGGTGAGAGTTAAACAGCTTTCCAAATGCAAATTAATCTTAATTCCATGAGATAGGAACTAATAAAGATAGAAACTGCAAAAAAGAAGAGGTCTTCACTATTCTCAGTACTACACTCGTAGCAGAAGCATGACACATATTGTAGAAAACATAGCTTAACTGCAGAGGAAAACATCCAGAGAAAACAAAAGTCGAGACTGCATTGTTCTGACTGATGGAAAACCATTTGTTGAAAGACAATTCTTGAAATAACTTCCAATTTGACTTTAGAATAGAAGGCTAGATTCTCTCTTTCAGGAAAAAAAAAAAAAAAAAAAGAAAAAAAAAAAAACCACTACAAAAACAGGACATTGAAAAATGGGAATGCACAAAAGATTTTGTGTAACAAAAAAAATCACACACAAAAAAGAAAATTTAAGGGAAAATTGTGCTGTTCCATATTTCAATTTTTTTATTATTTTAAATTTTAATATGCCTACCTCATGAATTTAAAGACCAAATACCTTTCTCAGTTATTTCTTCTTTTTCCTACAATTTATTTCAAGGTTTTGAGTGAGTTTTTGCTCAGTTGGTTTTATGTTTTTCGTTTATGTTTTTCATTTAAATTCTCTGCTTATTTCTAGTCTAACCTTTTCCCCCACCTACTTATGCATTCAAACACAAAGCCTGCAGTTCTGGGAATACACCAAAAACATTGCTGTTGACCGGTGTGCCAGCTCCCAGCACATTCAACAGAGGTGAAGAAAATTGAACAGCTTCATAAATCCCTGCTAGACTGAGTTCTGACACAAAGGAGTCAACATTACCTCCACATGAGTTCCCACTGTCACCTAACCCAAACCAACCAAAGCACAGCCCTGGTTTCACACGCACTTCTCCATGGGGAACTCTGGAGTCCTGGCCAGTATTATAAGATCTACAGGCTCACATGTTGATACCTATCTAAACAAAATGAAGTTGCATTCTCAAGCACTCAAAAAGAACGTACTTGTTTTGTAGGACTGTAAGCCTTAAAAATGTTTTATCATCTTGGATGCCCTGGAAGACTGCTTTCAAAAGGTTTGTCTAGTTTTACTTACAGATAAATCTTTTAAGTTACAGTGTTTCCTTAACATCCACCCACAGATCTATAATTTCTTGGTTTGGCAAATTTAGACAATCCCTTGCTGGATTTTTAAATGAAACATGAGAAGCTGCTTTCAAGATAGAGTAAATTACAAGTGCCAGGGGTCATCTCTATCAGACTTAAGTACCTTTGATAATCCTCTTGCTGAGAACAGTCTAAACAGTCTACCTTGTAAGGATGATGTTGCTGAACGTGAAATAAATTTCTCCCTTGCCACTTCTTTTTCCTTCAGTAAGAGTAGTGGGAAAAAAAGCTATTTATCAGTCAGCCACACACCTATTTATCTCCACTCATTTGAGCTGTCTCCATCAGGATGGAAGTCTGCTTACAGAGCTCAAGCTTGTACATAGGCCAGCGGTTGTCCCTACTCCTGTGATCTCTAAGCCTTGGCAAAACACTCCTGCTCCACTGGATGCTTTGAGACAGAGCACAGCCATATTTAGGAAATTTTCCAAATTTCATCATCTTTTCCCTCAAAACCATAAAGATTGTTTGATTAATTATAGCCTTCTCTGCAACCCTAAGCTGTCCTCTGTGTCTTGCCAGTTTCAGGTACACGTGCCACAGTAATGCTTCGCTATAACTGAAAATACAAGATTAAAAAGAAGGAGAAAAGGGAAGAAAGGAGTCCAGAAGAAGTGAGGAACTTACAGCAACTACAGAAAAAGAATAGGAGTCTAAGAATCAGAGTAAGCAACGTGAACTATTGGAAGTCCTTACCTTGCTGCAGGGAGCAATCCAGTAGGCTATGGCAAGGAAGGGCAGGCCTATAGAAACCCCAAAGACAGCCAGGAATTTCACAGCTATGGATTGCTGTCGTAAGCCTGAGAGGTTTTCATACCACATGGTGAGCAGCTGCTGCTGGCAGTTAGGGTGAGCAACAAACTGTAAAAGAAACAGGAAAAGGAATATTAGCAGCATCATCTGAAGAGAATGAGATTTTTGGCAAGCAATTTACTGAATGCATCCAACAGAAAAACAAAGGATGTGTCTTCATCATCCAACATAGCTTTTGGTGTCAAAAAACAGAACTGCAGACTAACCTCCCCAAGTCCCCACCTACTGGCAGAATGAGTTTCAGTTCTGGTCATCTCTCTACATAAAGGTTTTGTCAGGCCAAAACCCAATGCATTACAGTAAACAGTAAGGATAAAGCACTTCTTTGGGGCCAGGGTCTGTAGTTCAGACAGTCCAAGCTGAGATACAGAAAAGAAGCAGAGAGGTACTTTGATGCTAGAAGCTGAAAAAAAAAATCTCTGATAAATGGCTAAAGCCATAGGAGGCCATTGCAGGAGTAGCTCAACACAACACCAATGTAATACTGTTTATATTTGTTGCATATTGACCCAAAGTGAACCATTCTGCATGGTTCTTCTCCTGTAAACTGTAAGAAGTCTGGCTGGTATTTTGCAGTGAGCAACTTTAAATGCTTTATCTCAGATTATCTTTCAAAAATGATGGCTCCTTCTTTAGTCATCAGAGAAACAACAAATTTAGAAGCAGAAGGAAGTGCTCTGGAACAGAAAGTACAAAATTTTGTATCTTACAACTGAGGTTCTTCAGTTTATTGTTCAGGAGAAAAAGAAAAGGTGAGCAACAGACAACTGAAAAGGGCAATTTCTTAATGGTGAAAAAAAAATAAAAATCACAGCATCACTGGATCCCACAGAAGAGCTTTATTATGAAAGATTGAACTTCTTTATTTCATATTGTTCATCAGAGTGATTGAATTTAGCATGTGACTGTTTTTAATAACAAAGAGAGATAATTAAAAGGCAAAATAACTGAAAGAAAAGATGAAAAATAGATATGTGGCTAATTGCATTCAGATAACTGAACGTTTCATTTATGGGTTTGGTGGGTGACTAAATATGCTGAGAAGAGAAAGGCAAAATCCTCCACTATTTCAAAAAGCAGAATTTTCTGGAGGTAGACAGAAGGGGAAAGGCCAGAGAGAGAGAGAGAAGAGAAAAGCAGACACTACAAGTTCCTACTGTGCTTTGATCTTCATTGTCTTTGACAAAATGATCACATCAAACATATAATGGACCTTTCTCTAGACGATGGTACAATAACAAAATGGTTACTGTGATTTTTAATACCCACTTCATTGCTAGCACAGAGTGAAATATGGTAGTGTGGTAATTGGGATGGCTGTGCAATAGTGCAATTCCATCTTTAACAGCACATTAGCAACCATTTAAAACACACTTCTTCAGATGAATTAGGCTTTGGGGCAGCAGGGAGGCTACATTTCTCAAAAAGAAAAGGAAAGAAAAACTATCTTTTGTGACTAAACCTTTCGGGGTGAAGGAATCTGATAGGTACTTTTAGCCTCTTCCATCTTGAGGAATATTTCCTAGAAATATGAATAACTTGCTATGCTTTCAAGTTGTTTCTCCCTCCCAGAAAAAGTTCTTTCAAAAGATATAATATAAATCATCAGTCCTAATCATACAAGCACTTAGAGTTTAAGGTTAAACTAATAACAACAGTACTACAGTGAAAGATTGCTCAGGCTAATTATCCTTCTGGCAAACAGCCGAAAACCATGGAAGGAATTGATTCCCCTCATAAGTTTTTTTTTTTTCCCCTTTTTCCTTTTTTAGATGAGATGAAATCAACATCAGCTTTAATGGCTCATGGAAAGGAAAGATGCAGTGGTAGAGATGCAGACTTCTGCAACAACAGGACCAAGCACCAGCCAGGCTTCCTGGCTTCCTCCCACCCGTCATCATTCACGTATTAGGAGAATTGATTCAAAGAGATCCAGTTGCCCTTGGCAATCAGGCAGTCAAAGACTTCTGCTGGTTGGCATTTCAGAGAATTCACGAGACATTTTAAGATGCTCATTGTTTCACTCTGTCTGGGAACAGCTAGAATGAAAATACAGATACAGGGAAACGGAGAAGGGATTGCCATAAAGCCAAATTCATGGGAATAATGTATTTTGTACAAGACAATAAAGAATGATGGTGTGGCATAAAGCTTTGATGGTAATCATCTCAGTCTGATTCTTACAAAAATAAAGAAAAAAATCAGAATAAGACAGACAAAAGCGTGAACAGATTTTGATCTGTTATTTGCTTACAAAAAGCAGTACAGTTTTTCATTACATATACTTGTCACATGTTAATGAAATACACAGCAACCATTGGACATCAGCCTTCTCTCAACCCAAAACATCAGAAACTGATCTTAGATTTTCAAAGACATGAAAGAGCTATTTAACTTTCTCTTTTCTGAGGGAATGGCCACAGACATCAAATTAGATATTGCACTAATATTTTCCTCAGCATTATAAACACAGCAAATGCTTTGCAATGCTTCCACATTCAGAAATGGCTGCAACAGCTTTTCTGATCCCATACCACACACAGACCAAAAGATGGTCATGGTTTTATCTTACGCTATGCATATTTTATTATTAATTCATACAAACAACACTCCTCTCCAACCTATGGGGTACATGTATATTTTTAAGTTAAAAAGGCTTTAAAAAGAAAATTACTTGCCAGCATGAAGAAACTATTTAAATAATAAAGTGGCATGTTTGAGAGCTTCTGAAAGGCACGACAGTACTGACAGCTCCAAAAGCTCTGTGCTACAGAGGAGTAAACTCTCAGTGAAAGTTGACTTAAAATATGGAAAACAACATCCTCAAAGCCTCTGGTGAGAATTGAAAGAGTCCAAAAGAAGGGGATGTTTCAGAGATCACTCTAGATAGCGCACTGGACAACAATTTTCCACATTGCCCCTGGAAATCCTGGAAAATCTTTTTGAGAAATATGTGAAAGGTTTTTGATCTGGTAAAAAAAGACCCCTCTGCTTACAGAGCTGTTTCACCAATGCAGAACAGGGCATGAAGTAACTCAGACAAAATTACTGAAGCTTGCTAGGAAACACACAGTTGAAGAAAATGCCAGTATAGACACACATAAACCTTCTCTTCATGTTACACTGTGTTCTCTGAACCTTGAAGTGAGCAAACAGTGCTTAGTTTTGAATACGTTGTTATGAGACCTTAAGGCAGGAGAGGACAACTTAATTTCATGATCCAGAGTGGGAAAAAGAATTTGCTTTTTGCAACACTTGCGCTGTTAAATTACAACAAATGAAATTGTCAGAGGGTAAATGTGGTGGGATCTTCATTGGCCTTATTGGGCCTGATAAAGTGAGTAAAGCTGTAGAAAGTCTCAGATTGGAAATTACTTGGACTCATCATTGCCATCTTATTTATTCATTACAAATAATAAGTGAAGTTCCAATGTAAATATCCATGCTAAGGGATGGTATCCTCTTTGCCAGAGAGACACACTTCAGTTACCTGTAACTGCTACCCATGGCCACAGGCCACATTTTTAAAAACCATTTGCACCAGAATAGCCTTACAGGGATAAGCGCATCAGCCAGTCCCAATTCCTCCACCTCAGAGCAAAAAATAATTTAATGAGCCCCTGTTCAACTCAGGTGAAAGAAAACTCAGCAGATAACACCAAAGGGATCTGACCATGGAAATCAACTAACTCTACATGGGCTGCTGAAGTTGCTGCAGATAGAACACAAAGCAAGGCAACATCCCTGCCCTGAGGATTGCTGCAGCTTTTCCTCTCTCCTTGGGGTTCATTTGACTGCCTAATGGTATCACAAATATTCATGAGGATCTCACTCATCCTGCAGATGATTTTTTTTTTTTTTTTTAATGACTGTGTATATTTAGATCTGGTATCAAGTCAAACAGGTATAAACCTTAGAGTAAAGAGAGAAGGTTTTTATTTGCAGTCAGAGCCCAAATGACCTAGAACTATCAGAACAAAATAAAAATTAATTGTGCTGCTTCAGTCACAGTTACTTTAAAGAGACACAATAAAAGTAGTCAATATGGTGTTAGTAATAAAATATGCCTTTTGGAAAACCTCTTACATGGACCTTCTTAGCTAAGAAAACTTATTAGAGCAATTTGAGAGTGGGAAAATACACGCTTGCATCAAATCCCAAGGCATTCACATATTATAAATATTATGGAAACCCAGTATCTGGATCCATTTGCTGATTAACTCAAGTTACCTAATCCCAAATCCTGATTTTTAGCACTTTAAACCTTAACATAGCTACTGTTTGCAACCACACACCTTTCATGCAACTCAGTCTGCCCTATAAAAACAAGCATGACATTTAGGATAGATTTTCTGCTCTCTGCTAAATCAGTGAGCACATTAATGGAATTGGGATGGCACTCTGCAGAATTGACAAGCAGTAGAGCTAAGGTAGTGAAGAACAGCCCAGTGCTGGCATAACGGCCCAAAGCATCTATGCAGTGCACAGCTATAGAGGAGACAGCGTAGTCCCATTAGAATGAGCAATGCAAATGGAAACTGGGTTTGACTAGGCAGAAAACATTAAACAGACACAAAATAAAGCCAAATAAAAACAAATTAGTCTAATAGAAAACAAAAATAATGGTGTAAATAAAGCTGCCAGGACCATTTCAATTGCAATTCTCCTGCTGACAGAAATAATCTTCAGTGCCGAGTGAAAAACACAAAGTTAGTAATCCTTTTAGCAATGGAGAAAGATTTCATTGTTATTGTTCTCACTTATATTTTCAGTCCATGCTTTTTAAAATTAAGTGCTATATTTGAGGTATAAAACTAGAAAATGTGGTGTTTAAAGAAATTCTTTAATTTAAACCTCTCCACAGTTTATGTTCAATTTCACCTCCTTTATTCAAGAGCAGGGACTCTTTTTTGTGCTAAACATTTTTTTTCCCTACAGAGTAAAGAGATCAGAGGTGTTTCTGAGGAATCTCCAGTTCCATATTCCAATATGCTGGATGTTTTATGAAGAGATTTGTTGCTAATGCCAAGTTTCTTGTTTCACATGCATAAATAAGTCTATTTATCGGACAAGCAAATGAAGTGAAAGTCTCAGCCTCCAGCATTCCAGGTTTCTCATATCTCTACAGAATCAGAACCACATGGAAATCCTGATTTACCTATTCATCTGAAAGCATGCCAGGGAAAAAAAAAAAGCTATCGAAGAACAAATTCCCTTGAGTGCCTATATAGAAAGCGACCACAGTGGGCATAGTTTTAAAGTTCTATAACCTCTTCTCTCAAGAGAACCAGTCAACTCTTTTCTAAGTGAGAAGGAAAGATTGATACACTGCCGATACAGTGCTCAAATTCGAATACCTCCAACACAGAGAGTTTCACTCCCAGAGTTGATGGAGAGACTCTCTTGTAGGGTAAGTACCCTCACCATGAAGTAGACAGTTCAAAAAAAGTTATTAAATCTGGATATCCACAGGCATATGTGACAAGAATACTGCATAGAAGAGGTGCAGCTTGGGTCACTACTCGTGTAAATGCTCAAATTGGAACAAGATTTAGAAACTGCCTTCAATTTGAAATACTGAATCCTCTTCTTATTTTGAGAGTTTGTACTGATCCCCATCTGACTTTCTGTCCCAAAGACATTAGCAGGTAAACTGCCTGTGGGGATTAAAATGAAGCCAGAATTGGGGGCACATAAGGTCAGATTTATAGCACACAATATTAATTGTTCTTTTCTAACAGAATTTTAATATTAATAAAGGTAATTTTTAAATTCTTTTATCTATGATGGAAACACATGCAAAAGATTTGATGCGTTCCTCTGCTCTCTCATCAATGCCTTCATGGACATCTAAGACCCTGTGGCACTTTGCAAATGAAAATAATTAAGTCTGCATATTACTGTAAATTGGGAATATTGCAAACACCACTCAGGATGGAGATATGATTCATTTGAGCCTTGAGAGGATGAATTTATGGGCAGGAAATAACAAAATGAGATTCATCCTGGAAAAGATATTAAAACATCTGGGCAAATGGATATCATCAGAGCCACAGATTTAGTGGGAGGAAGGAACCTTGCTAATGAAATAGAGACATAAAATTGTTTCCGTAAGGAAGGAAAGTAACTCCTTCCCTATCACTTAAAAATCTGTAAAACGCAAGTAAAAGTACAGGAAAATTACATGGATGAAAGTAAGAGTCTAGAATGACCAGTATTTCTACTGTCACATAAAAGCAAAATCTCCTTCTTACAGTTTCAGCTGGCTCTGGTGATGGAGACGAGACACTTCTCATGCCCCCGCTATGGCCCCAACCATCAGTGAATGACTTCAATTAGCTATTCCTGAAATTCAGCAGTTGAAAAAAAATGACCAGAGTTAAACAAAAGCAAAGCAAAAAGCCAACTTCCTGAAAACCTTTTTCATGAGAAGTTCTCCTGCCTGGACCTCACTCTCAGATGGTAAAACACAGCCTAGCCCTGCTTAAACCATTATCTGTGCACATTATGAGCACAGGGACAGAGAACTTTAGGATTTATCCCATGGGAAATTCCAAACCTTCACCCTGTTTCAAAGAGGGTGAAAGAGCCATTAGGAAGATTTCCCATGACTTTGACAGCAAGGGCTGATTCTTTTGCCTGCTTCATGGATGCAGCCACTGGGGTCCCATGCAATAGCAAGGAGCTCCCTGGACTGCAGCTGGCATACAAGACACAGCACAGGGCAAAACTGCATCCTCATAGCAAATGAATGGGAAACTGAGGTTGCTGCAGCAGTTGACAAGAGCTGTGAGCAAAGCAGGAAAAAAGTTATAATCTAATATAGCCACGAGTATTCTGCTTGGAGCATCCTCCATATGTTAATTATTAATAATACATTTATGAGAAAAGTTCCTGTTCCAGTTCTCCATTAAATAGGATTTACACAGCCATCTGGTGTTCTGTTTAACTCTTATTAATTTTTTTTTAAAACTCAGTTTGTGTGTCTTACTGTTAATCTAATTAAAACTCGTGAAAGAGAGGGGTGCTCTGGCTTTGTAAGTTATGAAATGAGCTGCTGAGAAAACAGAGAGGGGCATTCAAGGTTTGCAATTAAAAGAATATAGCAGCAATGATTTTTGACATTGAGAAAGAAGGGAACGAATGTCACTTCTTACAGAGAAGCAACAGCTTTACATCTACAGGTAAGTGTAAAAATGCAACTCTCCTGACAATATTAAAGGGTTATAAAAAAAAGGGCAGAGCAGCATGGAGAAAAATGAGAACAGAAAATAGGAAGAGTTCTCTAAAGGTGAGACACGCTACTAAATGCTCTTGTTGTGGAACACCAAGAAAAGCTGCATTTCCTCAGGGCTGGAGGTCTGAGGGAAGGATTCAAAGGAGAGCTGCCCCAGCTTCTGTTCCTATACCTCACAAGTGAAAATGACACCCTGGATGAACTGGAGTCAAACATAGGGAAAAACTCTACCATATTTATATTTCTGATAGGGATTGTTCAACTGTTTAAAGAAAATACACTCTCATGCAGTTTCCCATCCAAGAAAGTGAAGTTAACCCTTATACCTTATAAGCATGCTGCTAATCAGCTACAGAGATACAGAATGCCTCACTGCTTCAGGGCAGATGAACTTTTAAAATATCAAAGTTTTTCTGGAATACACCAAGCCTGGGGATAAGGAACCTGGTTCTGACAGAGCCCGTGTGAGAGAGCACAGAAGAGAAACTGGTCCCAGTCATTGGGATCAGCTATTTTATTTCAGTGGGAAGAGCACTTTGATTTAGACTGCCAGCCCTCTGCTGTGCCACTACAGGGCTCCACTGCTCCTAGCCTTCCTCCTCCCTTTGATGGAACAGTAAGAACCCAGACCTTTACTGGGGTTCACATGCAAAGCCCAGCTAGGTTATACCAGGAGGCAACAAAAATAAGCTTGCAACAATTCCAGGCCATATGCTAGAAGTCCTTCTCTTGACAAGCACCCAGGGCTTTATAAATGCTTAAACACTTGAAAACCGTTTACTTCGCTCTTGACAAACTGTTCCTATTGCAACAGTCACTGTAATAATTTTTCAAGGAATCACGAATCATTAAGATACTTAATTTGAAGGGAGCAATATCCCCAGTGAACTTGAACAGAGGGTATTTGAGTGTAGTTTTCCAAGAATTTCTGGGTACAAAGTGATAGTTTAGTTCTTTCAGGTAAAGTTGTAATGCAGTTCTTAGAGGATGCTTTATAAACGACTGCAATTTTAGCTTTTTCCTTGCTGTGAAATGCCTGCAAGCAAAATGTCTTAATTCTTCACTACCCCTGTGTATAAAATACCTCAATTATGTTACTGAGACCTAAGCTTGCTTTCTTGGCAGTGTCTTACATATATTAAGAGCTTTTTCAGGAAAAAAATAGAAATGAGTACAAAGAGACAGATAAGGCTCTGAAGTCTGAAACCTCTGGTGTTTCCTTGAATGAGTTTCTATTTCATCTGAGGTTTTGTAAATAAGAAGAGAGGAGGAAAAAAAGGAAAGAAAAAAGGATTCTGATCAATACATCAGTGCAGAGGAAGATCATTCAGAACAAAACCTGCTGAAGTTACCAGCTGCAGGTTCCTGGGTAGATGATGCAAGAAGGCTTCAGTCCCTCTTTCAGGGTACCTTCAGTGTGATGAGTGAACAGCTCTGGCCTCCCTTCCAGTTCAAGACCAAGCTGCCCTTGGAATGAGGGATTTTCCAAGCAGAGATTTGAACTTAAAATAAAAGAAGTGTGAGAAATAGTGTATATCTGGCTAAAAGTAAGTCTGAGTTTGATGACTGAATTCACTGCTCTGTTGCTCTGTGTGCAGGGAAGTCTGTGTGCAGCCTGTACCTCCAGCAACTGTCACTCATTCAGGGGCATGACTACCAAATTAAGGATATTGTTTAATTAAGATACTGGGACAAGACAAAAATTAGCACTAATAACTTAAACAGCAAACTTCACCTTAATTGCATCCCTAAATCTCTCATATGGGTACAAATTGAGATTAAATGGGAATTGCATCAGCAGCTGTGCAATAAAACCATTGATATTAAATAATTTTCAGTATAAGTTGTTCCCTGCAAACCTTCATCAACTGAAGCTTGCCATAGACATTTAGAGTCCTAATAAGAAAGTGTGGATATAGAAGCTAATGGTAGAGATAAATTTAAAGAAAAATAAGTTATTTCTTGAAACTTTGGATACAAATATTTAGTTTGGATATTAGCTTAATGAATAAGCCTACAGTATTGAACGTTTGCTTTTCTCCAGTCTGTTGTGAAGTTCTTGAGGGTGCCTTGTCTAAGGTTCTTCTTGCTGTTCACAAGAAGGAACAAATAAAATATTCCAGTTGTCCCCCCCCCAGTTTAAATATGTTAATTTCTCTGGCTCATTTGGAGCTTGTGGAGCTGGAAGCAGAACTGACCATTGGAGTGCTGATGCTAATGATAGAGGTAGGTGGATTTTAGTAATAGGGGCAGCAGGCACAGATGTAGTCTCTTCATTGCATTAACTTTGCAAATGTGACCTGGAATTTACAGAATCAGTTCAAGAATTTATCAGATACTTATGGCAACTCGCTCTTCATCACACCCCTTTCTATTATATAATTTTTTTTACAATGACAATAGGTTTTGGAGCACAGGTTTCATATACATGAGCCTAAATGTCTCTCAGCTGAATAGAAAATTTGTACCTGAAACCTATTTTCTCTTAAGGAAATCATTACTACACTACTCTAACACAATCTCTGTTCAGCATGTGCAATAAATACCAGCTTATTATCACAAGCCACTGCCAATAACCAAAGCCATTTATCTGAACACATCTCTGCCTCCCACAAATGAAGCTATCTCACTTTCCAGCTAGCAGTTAAATGCTCACCTTACACACAAACACTGATGAAAAGGATGCTCTGAGATGTGCTAAACTGAGTCAACAATGAGTAATGTTCATGTTCACATTCTGTAATTAACAGTTATTATCTGTAGGCAAGGAGTGGTTGTGATCCACAAAGGATGCTTAGCTTTCTCAAGTATATGAAGTTATTTATAAAACAAAACAACTAACTGTATATGGCAGACCACAGATGCCTTAAATTAGCAGTCAGACATCATAAAATAACCAACTGTTATAAGAAACTGAGGAAATACTCCCTTGAGGCAGTCTAAGCCAGGACAAACATGCTCAAAGCAGCACAATTACCAGCAGCAATTCAGCTCTGTGTAATGGCTTTGGTATCTAGAAGATGACAAGTGCTCAGAAGAATAAAGGAGGAAAATAGCACAGAAAACTTCACACATTGAAAGAACTCAAGGTTCTGACCAGCTCTGCAATAGCTGTCTGCGGGTGAGTGGGGCTTCTCCTTGGTGATGAGCTGAGTACCTTGCATTTGGGTTCATTTTCTAAAAGATCATCAGAACAAATTTGGTCCCTCGTTACCAAAGCAACAGCTTCGCTAGCTGAACTTGACCCAGCTTGTGGAAAGGCACCTTACTAACCTTGGGCTCAAATGCTATATACAGCATACTAGGAAACTGTACTCAGCTCCAAACCATGTGTTCCTACACAAAAGCAATTCATTTCAAATAAGAGCTCTAAGATTCTCTTCAATTAATGGCTTTCATAACAGGAAAAGGCCGTCTCTGGCAGCAGAGTGACACAGTCAAGAGGACAACTGAAGCATCTGATGGGTGTGCAAGAGGAAAGAGAGCAGATGTTAGCTTGAAAATTTGGAATGCTCTTCCAAACCCATTGCAGGAGCCCAGTTTCTATCAATGCATATTGTAGGAGAAATTAATCAGGACCACCCAGACCAGAATTTGCCAGAATCAAGTGTTCCATTCAATGAACATTTCCACAAAGTGCTAGGACTCAAAGAACAGCCTTGGTCTCACCAAAATCTCTCACTGAGTTTCCAGGTGAGTATCTAGTTGATATGCAAAGATGCATCCACCCAAACAAGCAGCTTACCTTTTTGACCTCATACTTAATCGCCAGTTTAATTCTGCTCAGACTTGGCCGGTGATGCTCAGGGCACAGATGTATGTTCACATCTCCATTCAGAATTGCTTCTACTTCTTCAGTGTCTCTGCACAGGTCCAGAACCCCCACTACAAAATCCTTGCATTGCATAGATAGCTTCCTGTAGTCGTTCTAAGGAAAAACAGAGAGACACAAGCTATTTAACTGTGCATTTGAGAGCCGGCCTCAGACTGAAGCTACAACAATAAAACAGCCTGAGGGAGCAACTGTGAGCAAGGATGCATCTACAAATCATACTGGCTGGAATAGCAGCAGTGAAGCATTTGGTTTCAGCAAGCATAGAACTAGGTTTGTACAAATCTATATGAACTCCCTTCCCAACTAATTAGCAAAGTTTCTACCAGCAGCATATCCTAAGTCACAATAAAACGCTTTCTGCAGAATGGGTGAATAGCCTGCATAGAAATCCTGATTTAAGCAATCGTGTGGCCTCTCCTCTGTGCATATCTTCTAGAGGAATGAAAAGATACCCAAACAAATGGGTTTTAATTTACATCAAATTTTACCATTTATGCCTTTTGTAATAAACTCTTTAATAAATATAAAGGAGTGGCAGACTATCATGAAGCTGCAGCATCACACCCAGATGTGCTCAAATGAATTAGATAGTTGTAATACCAGTTTTAGTTTCAAATATACTACCTAGCAACGTGGTTAAGCTGTTCCAAAAGAGCATCCAGAGGATAATTTCCTCATAACATTTCTCTAAGATGTAGGACTTCAGAAACCCAACGTGATCTTCCACGAAATAACTTCACCTTGCAAACCCAATTTACATTTATGGAAAAGAGATAATACGTAGCTGACTTGAGAGCTGGCTAGAAGAGCAATTTCACTGCCTTAAACTGTGATTGATTTTCACATGCTGGCACTTTAAATGAAGAAAATGCCACCGTCTGAGTAAATGAAGTAAATTAGAACACGATTAATACTACCATTAATATCCTAACAAAATGGTGATATTAAAGATTTCAAAACCAAATAGAAATAATAAGCATAAGATAAGCTCCTACTGATTTGAGAGATCTTTTCAAATTAAGTTTGATGAGTTAATTAAATTCAGCAGCTTAACTAATTAAGCAAGAAGCTAAAAAAGAAGGTAGTTAAACCTGACTTTGATGATTTGATAAGAGTAACCTGACTTTGTACTCTCATATTTTCTAAATTATTAATTCTACCATTTAAACATAGCAACATATTAGCCTTCCTTGTAAAGCTATGATCTCAAACAAAAGTGCAAACATTAGTTAATTAGACAGCACAGCACTGATTGAAAGATGGTGTTACACTTAGAGGTTGCCAGATTTCTTTGGAAGTGCTAGGGGTGTTTTGCCCTTCAGAGCCAAGTTGCTCCTGACAATGAATATTTTCTTTAATAAGGTGATTTAATAATTTTGCTATGGCTTTTGAGGCTCATCTGATGCTCTCTCACAGACACACCTTGGTTATTATACTGTCACATGGGTTGAAGTCTGCTGTTTCCCAAGTCAGGTCCAGGTAACACAACATTAATGCACTGCCCTTTAAAACACACAACTGCTTGTCAACAAAGCATCCACTCTATGGGTGTACAAAACTGGGAAATCACCAGCCTCCAGTTTACCTCCTAAGGCTTGGAGTTTCATGCATGAAGATTTTCCATGACAACTGGAATTCACATTTAACCCCTTAAGGAAGTGATGTAGGAAGTGTGGTTCCTGTCTGTGCTTTGGGTTTCCCAGCCTGAGGTCTTTAGGAAAGCAAGATATCTACTCCAAGACTGCTCTCAAAATTATCAGTTGCATGTAGCCCAAAAGTGCTTCAGGGCCAGGATGGGAGATTCTTGCAGAAAGTGAAAGATACCATTTCTGATGGGTGTTTGTGAGAGCAGAGCCAGGGATATATTCTACAGATAAGACCTTCTGTGAGGAGGAACTGGTAGGGTTACATCCTGCTATTTGCACCAAATGTTGAAGGCCAGGTTTCCCATTTCTTTCTTGAGCACTGCAGTCATTCACCATGTTTCAGTTATGGTGCTCAAAAATGGAAGTCAGCAAGAACTTCCAACCTTCATTAAAAGGGACATAACGTAACCACAAGCAGGTATTTATCTCTGGTAGAGCAGAAGCATGCTCATAGAAGAAACAGGGACACCAAGTCTTGTTTAAAAAGGCCAAATTAGGACACAAACATATAAAATGTCTTGGAGGTCAGGCAGAAAATGACGGTACATTTGCATTTAAATTGACCACTTACGTATTTTGTGGAGATAGGGGTTGTGGAATGAATGTTACCAAACAGTGTGCACTAGTGTCAGATGTAAGAGAAAGATTGTACTGTAAGGATTCAAAGCTCTCCTCTCTAATCAATCCTGTGCTTTAATCTCCACCATGCCAAGATGTTCTCTGTACTGAAACAGACTGGGAGAACAGACACCCAGAATCAAACATCAGCCTGAAAGTAACTGCAGGAGCTGCGAAGGACTGCAAATGGGGATCTGAAAAGGGGTACAGGCTGGGAGAGAAGTCCATAAGTGCCCCAGGTAATGGAGACACTTAATTAGCCCAGCAGGTTTGAAAGAAACAAGAGTGAGAACTTTGCTAAACTGTAATAACATTCCCTATTTGTACGCTGTTTACAAAGTTCACAAGCTTATCTCCTAGCCAGCATGTTTCAGGTAATTCTCACCACCATTTCCACATCATCTGAACAACCAGTATGTATTAGCTCTCATTATTTTTCTTCTTCTGCTTCCTTTAAGGAAAGCAGTTTACTTTAGAAAAGTGCTTCTGAGGCAACTGTAAATGGCAGGCTCCCAGCTGGAACACTCCATCACAACCCAGCTTTATTCACATCCCCTGCAAGCCCATTGCTGCTTCTGATTTTGTACACTTGCAGACATAATGGATGATTTTTCTGTTCAAAATTATTTTCTCTAATTTTAAGTGCACACGAGAAGCAGGAGGGTCTAACCAAGATACAGGATGTGTAAAAATGAAATAATAAAATACTTCCCAACCGATACGTAACTGGGCTGGAAAGCAGCTCGCTGCTCTCAGGAGGCATTTCTCAGGCAAACCTCAGGGATCACTCATAGTGCTGTGCCTTCAACCTAGATTCCTCTTACAAAATCATTCATCATTTTGTGCTGGTTTCCATGATGTTCATGGTCAGCACAGAAAATCCTGCTGTTTGCTAATGAGAACACACAGTGCTCAGTGATTCTCCTATGATAATGCATCTCCCTTTGCAATTTTACAATATCTTCTTAAAGCTAGAACATAAGAATTTAAGATTAGCTATTTTCTGCTTCTCCTGACACCGTTGTGCATGTGGAGTTAAAAATGTCTGATTCTGCTGTTTTGAAAAGGCTGATGATACTTGTCATTCGCTGCAATTTCTCTGAGTACCCTATTATTATCTGTTGATTATGTTCTAAGTGAACTCTGTCATATCTCTGCATCTGTTCCAAACCACCCAGATTTCTCCAGAAGGGGGCTCTTTCAGGTCAGAGCGATACAGCCTGAGTAAAAGTTGAGAAATGATGTGAAACACGAAGTAAAAGCAGCCACCTCTCTCAATTAGCTAACAAACAAACACAAACCAAAATGAACAAAACAATCCAACTGCTGTTTCATAGAGTCCTTAGAGTTGCAAGGGACATTTAAAGGCCACATTGTCCAACCCTCCTGAACAGAGACACCCACAGCCAGATCAGGTTGCTCACAGCTTCATCCAGCCTGGCTGTGGATATCTCCGAAGATGGGCCATCCACTCCATCTCCAGACAATCTGTTCCAGATGTCAGTCATATCAAGGATCAGAGAGGAACTACCTCATCCAGAGGTGCTGACCTCTAAATGTCAGTTCTACAGATGCATTTCCAGAAGCTAGAATCAATGATCCTTATGGGTCCCTCCTAACTGAAGTACGAAGTAGCATCAATGGCTCAGGAGAAAGAGGATGAAGCCATTTTGTATACATCCTCAACCACCCTCAAAATCACTGCTGAGCCCTCTGCCTTTCCAGTCCCAGGCTTAAGAGAATGTTGTAGGTTTTAGTCCTACTGATGCTGATGGAATACTTCCAAGCAATGTGCTGAAGCTCACATTTCACTTTCCTTTTTTCTCCTAGTTTTTGTAGATAACTCACAGCACAGTGGGCCGCAGATCCACACAATGGCAAACAACACAGGAATACGAAACAACCTGTATAAGTGCACCCATCATGAAAACCACTCTGTCACTATTTAGGACATTTAATTAAATTCACTCTGATAATTGCTTCCAAATAACATGTACAAAGAGCAAAGCAGAAAGCACAAGCCATCACTAGATTTTCCAGACAGAGATAATTCCCAGATTCGTAGTTTTTACTACTATCTTGATCTTTTAGCACCTACTGAACCTAGTCTAGCTGTCCAGAAAAGTGAATATCACAGATGAGTCACTCCTTGATTATACAACTACATATCTTTATCAGAATGATTTTTCCTACCACCTTTTTCTATTAAAGAAAACACAGCCTAATGTTGTCTACCAATATATGCATTTCCCTGCTAAATAAAAATCTAATAGGAAGAGGGGGAGTAAACTGGATAGCTAGGACTTCTATCTGTAATACAATGGAAACCACAGCAATAACAGCAAGGCCCTAGGATGCAGCAAGTGAGAATCTGCTCAAATACAACAGTAGCATACACAAAAATAAAGAAGCTGCTTACCTCCAGAAGGATAAAGTATACAGGGATCTCCTAGGAGGAGCCCTCACCTCTACTGCCAACCCTTAAATGAGGTCTGGGAAGGGGTGAATCCTGGCTCCGCCCCTTTTGGGCACTCAACTGCATTGCATGCACCTGAGCTCCCCTGGGTTGGTCCCACCTTCTCACCAGGTGCTTCATCACTGCTTCAAGCCATGACTTGTATTTCTGCTATGGTATCATATATTATTATATTAAAATTCTGTCCTTTATATATTGCCTGTCCTGTGAATCTGTCCCACTCCATTGCAAGGGTTTCCTCACAAGTCCAAGACTTCTAGAACATGTGCCCATGCACATTCCTCACCCATGACTGGGTCTATCATGGCACCAGAAAACATGTGTGTTTCCAGTGCAACCACAGATTGACTGCATGGTGCATACTTTCTATATCCAACCCCTCTTTTGTGAGCAATGCAGGAGCTGTGTATTTGGCAGTAAATCTGGCACTTCTGCCTAGCTTAAAAGTTCTGTGTTCTCAGTGTCTCCTTGAAGATCTTGGCTCTCTGTTTAGTTTATGTCACACGTACACATATATCGTGGAGAGAAATATTGCATTGCATTGGATTATCATTTTGAGGAGCAGCAGAAAGAGAATAAAATGCAGAAGGAAATCTGTGAAAAACAGCAGAAAATGCCCCCAGATAACAATGCGTGTAGAAAGAAAACAAAGGCAAGAGAAAGGAGGGGGGAAGCCAATAATATTACATGCCAGATTTGAATCATGCTTTTTAAATAACAATCATGTCAAGTAGTCAAAGTGCTTAGAAATATTTACTAATTAGATTTCACATGAAAAATGCAAAAGCCAGCTAAGAAGCTGTTGGACCAATTTCCTTCTGGGTATTTACACAGCCTGTGACCAGCCATATGCTTCCAAAGGAAAAAGCACAAGGTCTGTAGGAGGGAAGGAAACAGGAGGAGATGCTAAGAAGGGCTCTAATACTGCTTCTGTCACCACAGTCACATCTCAGGGGCACTGAGTCCATTCCCCAGGGCGCCACCGACTGTGCACTTAAGTGCTGGTATCTTTGATTGCAGCTGAGTGCGTTTCTATTCTTCCCAGGCTAAATGCCTGTATGCATAGATGATGCCAAGCCTCTACAGTTAGTTTTCCAGACAGTGAAACATCTAGTTGGTCTGTGCTCTTGTGCTTTCTAAATGGGAGCACATCAGCAATTTTTTAGGAGCTTTCTGTCATATCCAGTGAGCATATCTCTGAAAATGAAGCTAAGTGCTCATTTAAAGCATTTTACTCCTGAGGTACTTCTTGTTAAGCATGTCTGGAGGTAGCAACAGATGCCACTTGTTCATTTTGCAATGAACTAGACCTTGACTTCTTCACCCCCAAAGAGCATAATTTAATAAACAAGCTGTTCAAATGTAAGTTTGACATTTCAAAAATGTTTCTGTGTTGTTTTCCAAACAGTTTGGTCCTTTCTAAATGCAGCAGAGATAAGGAGGGCACCTGCCTGCTTCCTGCAGTGCTGGGCTGCAGTGGGGAGCTGCAGAGGAGCCATGCCTCAAGGCTAAGGGTGCTGTTAAATCCTGTAAGGGAGTGTTAGGAGACAAGAAGAGATGTGTGCTACAAAAGAGCCCAAGGGCAAATCAGACAGAGCTGTGCTCACTTCAGTTTTGGCCAAAGAAGTCCAGAAAAAAACAGTATGCTTTAAGTGAGGACCAAAAATCGTGTGGCTTCCAAGAAGCCATGAAAATATCATCCCATGCATTGCTGCAGGAATTTCAATGGCAGCTGCACTGAATGATTTATTGTTGCAGTGCCTTTTTTTGTACCTCTTTTCTCCTCTCTAGGTCAGGCTTTCTGGCTGCAATTCATCTCTTCATATGCACTGCAGAGGCTGATCTCTGAGACAACATCTCTTCAACGAGGGGGTGGAGCTGTATGAAACCAACCCACCAACTCTGCAGTTCACCTTGGAGTTGTTCCCCAGCAGATAAACCAACGTGTTCAACAACTCAGCTGAGGTGCTGTTAAGGATTTTCCACCGTGGAATCAGGAAATCTCTTTAAAATTTCTTGTATTTTCACAGATCTGGTGGTGGTTTGAGTAACCTTCTGCAGATGTTTATCATTAATGGTGGAGCAGATGTAATCTAACATTAATTATGTCAAGCAGAAGGCTGTTTCTTTTTTCTTTTATTTTTTTTCCTCAGTAAAAACCTCATTGTGCACTATAATTTATATCCATTATTGGTTCATAATACTGAATGCAGAGTAAAGCTTATTATTTAAAGTGATAAACACTAGAAAAAGATCGAATAAATTGGTTTATTACTGAAAATTCCAAGAATTTTTGAGTGGGTAAAATAAAAAGCAGAAGAAATGTCCCCATCTTATTTCTACTGTTTTCCTCTCTTTTATGTCTCTACCAGCAATCA
This sequence comes from Tympanuchus pallidicinctus, assembly GCF_026119805.1. Taxonomy (NCBI): domain Eukaryota; kingdom Metazoa; phylum Chordata; class Aves; order Galliformes; family Phasianidae; genus Tympanuchus; species Tympanuchus pallidicinctus. The sequence goes on along the minus strand of NW_026294742.1, from coordinate 6,808,968 downwards.
ATTTGGGGAAACTGTTTAAGTGATAAACACAGCTTCTGAAGGATAAAAGCCAACAGGTCAGTTCTGCATGTTCTTTCTGCCAATAAAACATTGGAACGTGCAAAACATTTCATTTTTATATTTTCTTTAAAGCCTCTTCCTATGCAGTTTTTAAAACTTATTTTTTACCATTTATCGTGGTAAAATGTCTTATGTGGGGAAGTAACTACAAGAATCTGATCACATAATCTTAGGAAAAAGCTGTGTTTTGAGACTGAAGGCCATTCCCAAGTCATTAGCCAAAACTTCAGGTTTCCTAGATTAAAAGATTTTAAAATCAGTCCCCTCTACAGTTTTTTAAAGCACTTTGACAGAATTTTTTTCTAGTTCCAATTTAAAGTAAGTTTCATGTGCGTATGAACACTGAAATTAATGTCTCTCTTGACTTACTGGAAGTTTTCACCCCAAAAGGGGCATTACCATTTTGAATAGGCATCAAAGAAGTTGCTTGAAGGACACCTCCAGCTCCTGCACTCCTTTCCCACAATGTCACCTCTTCCTCACAAGCACTGTCACTGGGCACCTCTACAGTGCATGTGAGCACAGAAAAAATCAGTGTTATTCAGTGGAGAACAAAAGTCTTCTTCCATCTCTCTGAAGACATTCAGACGCACTTAGAGCAGAAATGATGTTGGTTGACAACATTTTTTTAAAAATCAGAGAATTTAAAATCTCAAGGCTGGCATAGAAGCTTTTCAGCATAATATGGCATTTTAATGCTTGGCATGTTTCTCTTTCACATAACCTCAGCTGGTTTTCAAACACACATCACAAGTAAGCCACACGCTTTTAATTGCTCAACAAATTAAAAGGTGTTTTTTTTTACCTTCCTGCAGATTTTCTCAGGCTCATTTGAATGCCTATGCTGAAACACCTGTTTCCAGAAGATAAACTATAGAGTCCCTGGATGTCACATAAACAGGACAGGCTGTTCAGAGGTATTAAGCAAATGCTCTGGTGTTCAAAGTGCAGCTAATACTTGCTTAGCAAAGGAGAGAGTCTGTTTCCCTGCGTCCTGTCATCAACAGCTTCTCTTTATAAAGGACAAAGCACACATTTCAAGATAATGCTCTGCTAATTCTCATGAAATGACACGCTTGGCAATGAGTAATTTTCACACTACACTGGTGTAAAATTCTCTGCAACAAATTACATTCCAGGAATTGGCATTTTTGATCACATAAATGCCAAAAACAATAGACACTAAAGTACCTACCGCCAGTTTGTGCTAATGTAAAATTATTTGTATATCATTCCTGTTTATCCACAATCTCGTGGATAGTCTGCTTAGATGCAGTGGGGCCGGGTTCATTATAATTATCTACAATAACAACAATTACAAACACAATGAGTGCTAAACTAAATCACTTCCCATCTGCATCCACTTTGATATTGGACTTGAAAACCTCCGAATGCATTCCTTCGTTTACATTCATTAATATGATATGAATTCCCTACAGTGTCTTGGATAAATGTACCTGACTTTATTCTCCCATCTGCTGATCTAATATTATTATTCCATTCAGAGCTATGGTCCTAATTACGCTCATTTGTAGTTGCAGTAGATATCCTTGCCCAACGTGAATAATAAGCAGCAGTCTTTGGAAACCAGTTATCTTGCTCATAACAAATTGCTTGGCTGTTAACTATTCCCTAAAAACTGATGCTGGTATTAGCTGAAAGCTTGGGCATTTGATGTTTCTAATTAAACACAAAGCTTAACAATATTGTGTTACTCTGATAGTGCAATCCAACAGTTTTCCATCTGTTTGCCTCACTAATAATTTGATTTCATCTTTCTGAAAAATGTCTTCATCTTTGGCGCTCTAGAGTGTTCCCTCTTGGTTGCATTTAGTGCTGAGTGGAGGAGGGAGGGTAATTGTATTACTGTGTAATTTTAGACCTATAACCATTCTGAAAAGAAGAGAAAAAAAGCACCACTCTCTAAAACGATTGCGAGTAAGGGCGCACTCAAAGTCACAGAGACTTTGCACTTGTTGCAGGAGGATCTGGTGGCTGGCATGGGAAGGACCAACACATCTCTCCTCTCCTGTAGCAGCAGCCAGATACAGGTGGCAGGAGCCCTGTCAGAGTTTCCACCAATAGATGCACCGAGTCGGAACACCAAGACTCATTTTGCCTTGCACGCTCAGTGGGTAAGAAAGGAAAACACTCTGTCTTTGTTAACTAAACTCAGGCAACTGGCCAAATTATTCCCCCTATTTATCACAGTGCTACTAGCAGCTGGCAGCAGTGCCGGCAGACAACACGAGCTGCTTCTCTACAGAGACAGCAGGGACACAGCTGAGGCACAAATGAGAATCCCTCGGCAGCCAGGACTGGAGAGACAAAGATACACTGCTGTGGGACAGTCCAGGCTGTTGGTATAGTTTGTGGCAGAGCACGGATCCTACTGACCAAAACAACAGCTGATGGATTAGATTTCTCTGATGGATCTCTTCATCTGAGATGCAACAGATTATTTCCCATTTATACAAAGTGAGGAACCTATAAGCAGTGCCCAGTAACCAGACCCACTGCTTTCACTTTACATAGTTCTTTTAGGAATGAGGATGAAATCATGGTTTCAGCAAATCCCAAGAGGATATGATGGTCAAAGGAGCCATGATTTTACCAAATACTGCAGTTTTGCTTCCACAATAAAGCTATTACAAAATACAAAATTAATAATGTTGTGGAAGTCTTTATACGTAATTAAATTTTTGAAATTATTCCTGAATTATTTGTTGCCTGCTGTCAAAACACCTCACATTCCTCATCAACCCATTACAAGATATATTACGCTTCAGACTGACTACAGAAAATTCAGACATGGTCTGAATTTGAGACTCGTATTCATTACCAAAAATTTTAGTTTTATAAAGAATGAAAAGGAGATTATTCATCTCCTGAATATATTTAAACACACTATATATTAAATATATTAATACATTAATATATTAATATTACACTATATAAGGTATTTTGCATTCAAATATATTTCAATAATGGCTCAGTAAAATCAGCACAGGACTACATATTTCCTCCAAACAGGTTTTTTTGAAGGGGACAAAATGAAAATATTCAGGTTTCTTACACTGACACATCTCTGGTTAGACCTGTTGAATCTTTTTTCCCATCCATTCTTTCAGTATTCTCAAGGGCTTGTTCCTCTGGGACAGAGATCAGAACATTTCCCTGCAGAAAGCATTCCATTGACTTTTAAAAGATTTCTCTTTCTTTTTCTCGAACATCAGCCGGCAGATTTAGCAATAATGTCACTCAATCACCCAAAAAAGTAGGCTAAATGGCCTTGTAAGCAGTGACCAGGATCCAATTTTCTGCAGTTGCACAGTGAGTTGTGCTGTCACTAGAGTTACAGCTTTCATGAATAATGGTCTTACTTGTTCCAGGTGCAGATGTGGGTTGTAGGTGGCTGAGTTATACCCTTCACTGTGAATCATAGCATCCACTACTCTGCTTTACAGTGAATAGATACAGACAGATGCTAACGTACCCTCATGTTCACACATACAGACATATTTTTGAAGACGGCTCCAGGCAGCATAGCTTTGGCATTGACCAAACCCATTCTGAAAAGCTTTGGAGATTTCCTTCCCATGCAGCGTTGTAAAACCATTTTGCTTGGGCAAAGTGGCAGGAAGAAAATGATTTAATCACAGAACAGGCATAGAGAAAGCACTCACAAGAACAGTTCCCCAGATAGAGAGCATACTTCTTAATTTATACAAACATAAATGGAAGCACAGAAGAGAATTTTCTTTAAAAAAACAAAACAAAAAAAACAAAAAAAAACAAAAAAAACCAGGATTTTTTCTATACATTAATATACTTCAATAGTTCCTGCTACAAACCAATGCAAAACGTGGCTAATCAGTTTAGCTCTCAAGAAAAATCCAATTTACAATTTAATATTTATGGATCTGTGGTTGAAAAAGAACATCACAGCAAATGAGTTCCTCACGTGCAGAGCCCCACTCTGTGAGCAAAACACACATTTCACTGTGAGGCTTAAATGTATTTTCCTTCTCCCAGGCTACTTCCACCATCACTCCTTATTTGCTCTCTTATTTTAATATTTAATTTCATCCGATAAATTAAAATTTTAATAATAGGAGCTTGTTTTCCAGCTTGATTCCTTCCTGTACCGTGAGCTGGGTAATTGGTTGTACCTGCTTATGTATTTGAAAACTGGAGAGAATTTTTAAAGAAGAAGAAGCATATGTTTTAAGTGCACATTTTCAAGGCAGTCTGGATAAATGGTTTTTAGGTAAGAGTGAAAAGAAAAAGGAAGACAATTCTTTTCTCAAGCTAAAAAATACCAAATCAAATCCTTGACCCCATCTCTAAGAACAAATAATGTTCTCAATAAAGACTGACCTGGAAATGTTCATATCCATCCCCCAACTCAAAACAAAAAGAGTTACAAGTTACTATTGTACCTTTAGAAATAGCAGCTTTTCATCACAAAAATAACTCTTTTGCCTTCTGCACTGAAGGTACATTTAGCATTGGATGGTTTTTATCTTCGTTTGCAGAGGTTATACTTATTTGGGTAGAAGATTCACAACTTGAGTTCATCCTTTTGACACTGGGTACCAAGATGGCCTGAAAGGCAGCAAGGATTTCCCTTTGAGGAGCCAAAGACATTGATGTAGCATAGAGCCAATAGGAGAAACAGAAGATGATCTAATTAGAACCCAGATTGCAGAGTAAGAAGCATCAGAAAGGGATGTTCTGGCCCAACATCAAAGGGCAGAGTCATCAAGCATTAATTTGAGATAAAGCTGAATAAACTGCTGGCCTGCTCTCTCAATTGGGAATTTAGCAATGAGACACAAGAGACAGCAGAGGAAAGGGATGCAATGAGAGGTGGTTTTTACAACCAAGCAGCGCTTTTTGGAGCAGTTATCAGAGAACTCACAGGAGGAGAAATAGCAGATCCTTTGCAGCTGTGCGCAGACGTGGTGCAAAAAAAGACATCAGTTGGAAATAGTTGAAAATAATTTTTGGAAATTAATATTTTCAAAAGATTTTATGATGGCAGTGCTTGATTTTCAAAGTAGGTGCTGGGTAAGACCAGTGGTATTTGTGAAGGAGAAAGTAAAAGCAGCAGTAAAAAGGAGTGAGTATATTCCCTGCAATGGAGACTTTAGAAGTTCGCTCTGTCTTCTCTTCCTAAAACTCAGCAAAGTGAAACAGCAAAGCTAACAAGGCTGCATGTGTGAAAATTTGTCTTTTGTAAAAGAACAAATCCTCTCTGGATGAAAGAAAAAGAACAAAATAGCTGGAAAATTAAACAAAAAAACGCAAGACCGGATAAAAAAGGCATCAGTAAGCATCTTGCAGAAATAATACATATCACTAATAAAAGGTGTCAGAGGGAAGATGCATGCCAGAAAGAATATTGAAGCAAGGGATTATGGAGGGATAAAAGGATCACTTGTGGAAGAATTGGTCAGAGTAGAAAAAAAGTTATTGATTTACAAGAGTGTTCATGAAGTTAATTAGGAAGATTCCCACAGCAGTGTCTTTATTTTCATGGGAATGAAAATAAACCTAGGGAATGCCTCCAGGCAGTCCTGAGAGCAAAAATGCCAAAGAGATTCTTCTGTTTGGACAGAACTGCAGCTTTTCAGCAAGATATAATCAGATACAGCAGTGCATATTGTCTTGCAGCAGCAGTACTATGTATCAGTGTCACTACTACCACTCAGCGTATGGTCAGACTGGTGCAAATTCCATGTTTGCAGAGATAAAGCAAGAAATGCATAGGAATTTTACAAGGTTATTTTTCTTACAGTGTTTTGGTCAAGCACATTCTATTAACGACCTAGGAAGAAAAAAGTAGTACTGAGTTACAGGAGCAAAAGTTTCGTTGCAGGAATGCCAGATCATCCCTAACTGATACATGCCATTAAGTCTCCTGGGATGTTTTGCTATTCTTTTTGGTTCCCTGAGGGTTCATGGCTTTGAGTCTCAGCTGTCTCACATTACTGCAGCCCCACTGAAATGACAAGCAGTTCCTAGCAGGCATATCTCTGTAGGCAGCTACACACTTGACTTGCTGCCACACAAGCCAATGCTCCCCATAAATAGGGCAGCAGCCAGGCACAGCCCATCAACCAGCTGAGCACGGATGTGCCACATACACACACAGACAGGATAAGGTCACTTTTGGATCTTGAAATCGTTTAGAGAAAGCACTACAGTCAATCAGAGAGCATCAGCAAGAGATATAGCAGTTAGAAACAAAACAAATTTGCTATAGTAAATGAACAGAAAGTGTTGGTAGGATTGATAAACAAAGAGCACACACCATATGTTTTCCAGGTGGTGGTTTTGATCACACCTTCAGTAATATTTTAGTCAACAGGAGCTGAGAACTTATTTACCACATACAATTCATGAGATTTTTCACAGCTTCCTTTGTGATTCTGTAATTGAATTTGTCTGGATTGCTAAATAGAATGAATTGCCTGATTGTCTTCACCACTCAAAGCATGTCGTGTATTTTGGAGCATGCCAGGCTGCAAAACAAACCTGGGTGTGGGTTGGGATCCCACCAGAAATTCGAGGACTGCTCCATCACAGCTTAAAAAAAAGAGCAAACAGAGCTACTGCTCTTTCTCTCCGTTTGCAGGACGTGAAGTGTTGTAATAAGGCCTGATGCTGCCTTTAAGTTGCAAGGTGCAAACATTTCTGCAGACTGTTTGCTAGAAAGATTATCTCCAAGAGGAGATCAGTGGACACACAGAAATGATTCTATTGACTCTGCTATTAATATCTCAGTCCTAGAAGAGTCACCTGGCTGTGAAGAGCCAATCTCTGAGAAGAAATCTGCATCCAGCTTCATGCCAAGGTGACATGAGGAAGATTGATCTCCCTGGACTGAAGAGCAGCCTTTACCAGTTGGATTCACAGGCAATGTCTTATTTGCGTGGACAAATCCTGCCTATGTTATTCACACTGGAAGCTTACTTGCACGAGCAAAACAAACAGGATTCACTGATCGAAGACAGAAGGATTATTTGCTTTATGACTCATGCTCAAGGTCTGCCAACTTTGAAAGAAATGGGAGTGTATATAAATCTTTCAGTTTGAGTAAAAGCACAGCCTCCCCCTGGAGCTTCAGATACTTAACACCTCCTTTTATAGCCAGCTGTGCTTAACACTCAGCTCTACTTAGAAGCACAATATGAGATGCATGCAACATGTACAAACACTGGGAGGTATTCCGAAATTTCAAGAATACACATCGGATGACTTTCCTGCCTGCTTCATTTTTAGGCTAACTGCCAGGTCATTTAATGCACTCAAATTGCGACAATTCTCAGCAGAAACAACCAGTACAATAATTTTTGGGAGAGGATGATATTCTGATGGAATTACGTATTTCTAGACTCACAGAATACGTCCCTGAAAGCAGTTCGTTTTCTAGTGCTTATAAAAAAGCTTTTTAGTTTTTTTGTTTGATTCTTTTTGGGAGGACTTTGACATTAGAGAATTGAAAGTTAAAAAATTAAATAATTTCTGTATAAATGTAACAATATTTCACATTTTTCTTTTTTTTCCTTATAAATAAGCCTTGCAAAAATCAGATTTGCTTGAAATAATGGCTTATTCGAGAGTATGCATTTATTGTAGGTAGCTGGACAGATCATCATCTTCTGCAGTTTCATCTCAGCTTGACTGAAAAAGCACTGATTTAACCCAATAGTCAATCTGCTCCAATAAAACCACTGGCATCCATCGGCTCTGTCAGTTTCCACCTTTCTTCCAGTTCTGAGTCTCCACTGCTCCTTTCTACATGGGGGAATTTACATTGTAAATGACTGCCTTGATCTTCCTTCAGAGCCTAAATCAACACATCAAGAAAGGAGTTCAATAGGGCAGCATATCCACCCAGATTGGTAACCCAGAACATCTCCCAATATTAAAGACCTATTGATCAGTCAGCAGAAGTGCTGCCAAATGTCAGCAGTGAGATTCTATCACACCTCCAGGCTTCCATTTTAACCTCAATAATACTGCTGTGAATGGTGCATTAGTGATTGTGGGCAGCAAGCAGCAGGTGAGAGGCTCTGCATTTATATTTTAATTATCTCATGCTAAGAGTTTCTTCAGAGGTAGGTGATCTAGCCCTTAATTACTATTTCTTCACCTACGTTATTAAAATCTTACTTGTGCCCTTCAGTTTCAAGGACTTTTTGTTCCTCTTGAAAACTGCATTGTTAAGACTGTGCATAATTACCTGATTCAAAATAATTCCAAGGGATAATTCTATATAGTTGTGGAGCACTGATGGTAACTACAGAACCTCAGCAATACAAACTATGAAGTTGTGGAAAATATTATTTTAAGATGCACACAAAAGAAGACCTCTGGAGCTTGTTTGATCTCATACATTTTTCCTAATTTATGGACTTCTTAAACACATCTCCAGTGAATGCATACTTTTCTAGAAATAAATTCTCAAAATGTCATGTTCTGTGAAAAAAAAAGCTTCTGCTGTATTCTGTCCACATTGATTATGTTAATAAGAATAAATATTTTTGAATACATACATACATTTGATTTTCATTTACAGCAAAGTGCATCATAATCTTGAGATATTTGTTATTTCTAGAAATGGCAATATATTAAAAGAATGTGAAAGTAAACTACTGGGTCAGCTTATCTTCAGAGGTACCTGATTAATATACATACGTGTGTTTTGCACAGAAGCTTCTCACTGGGCAGCAAAACTGGAAAACATTCCTGAAAATGCAATAAACTGGTGAATGTTTTCTAGTGATTTTCCTTTCTTGATTTATTCACATCCGTTTGTCAGCCTGGGGAGATGGAGGCCAACCATCACGAGACTATTCAGCATTCCATCTCGTTTGCTCCTGGAGGATTCATGTACCTGCCAGTGCCAGTCTAGACTACGCTGGCAGCTCTATGAACAAAAGGAGGGATTCTGGTAGATTTGCATTTCTTCAGCAAGACTCTTATCAGAGCTGACAGGCATGCGATACTGAGACTGCTCATGCTCTGCACAAGGAGACAGTCCTCTACTGAGAAGAAGAAGGCACGTTAATGAGATATTAATGTTGTTAACAATTTGGGTTGAACCCACGTGGTTTCACACCAAAGTAACCCTCAGCTGTCTCAGAAAACTCAGTGAGACTTCTTCTAGGACAGAGAGGAAATAAAAACAACTCTCTTTTAAACTGTTGTGTTCTTCCAATTCTGATTCATAAGGGGAAAAAAAAGGACGCTGTAAGATTTTGCCTAATTTTATTGCCTCAAAGGTCCATGGTTTGGGTATTTTTCCACTTGTTATACTTGCTACACTGTTTCAAAGGTAACAGCTTGAGATCATGCTTCTTGTCAGATTTAGATTAGCAATCATGTAGCTTTAAGTCATGAAATGGATGCTTTAACACTTGAATAGTTTTCTAAATTAAAAATAATGGATTTCTGGCTGGCATTCTACCCTAGTTTACTCACAATGTATGCTTTATTACCCCGGTGTCATTGATCGTGATTGTAGCTGCACAATAGTTGTAAGTCAGAAAACAGCTTAAAGTTGATGACTGAACCACTGAAAATGAGTTTTCTCATGACTGATTTATTTTATAAAGGGAGACAATGCTATTTATGAGATGTAAATGACTTAGAGAAATAATGCAAATGACATTGGACATTTACAAACTCATTATGATAATGCAAATGTTGAATAACTTGTCAGAGAGTTCTGCAAGTTCCACCGTTGTTTGGCATGGTAATTGACTTCATAACAATTTCTTTATTATTTCTCCCCTCCTTTTTAATGAAATTCATCATACAGAGATGGAGTACTCAACCATTAAGTTGAAATGCAATTTTAATTACTTTGCAGAAAACCAAAAGTGCTTAATTTATACCTTTTATCACTGGAACAGAGCTAGATGTTCTGGATTCTCAATCAATTACACCAAATTCTAGAGCTCTGCTTCTAAAAATACACTGAGCAGTTAAAAAGACTTACCTTTCTTACAGGAGCTGAGTCTTCATTTTTGGAATAAAATAATTTAAGTTTTATTCCTGCTTCCAACTAAAGATTCTAAGCAATCATAGAGTACAGTATAAAAATTCCCAGTAAGGAGAGCACTGATGCAATATGCAGTATTCAGTTCCAAAAACTTATCAGCTGCAGAATGCGTACTGATATGGATCTGTGTGTTGCAAACACATACAGACAGATTCTACACTTTCTGTTTCCTCCCCCCAAGAGTGAAAGCCACTGCTTGATCAAATGTGTGAAATACACACTGAAAGAACACTGAACACATCTGACCCACGAAAAATGCCATGGAAGTAAGTTACCTTAAATTCAGTTTCAATGTTGGCTAGTCTGGCCAATTCATTGCTTAATTCTAAAGCAGTAAGGACGGGGTCTTCGCTGGAAAGAGACAAGTAAGCAGCACTGGCTAATCCTTTGTAGGCATTCATTCTCGATCGAGAGTGACTAAAGGAGTCTTTCCTCTGCTTCTCAATACATTCATTGCACTTGCAAAAATAGTCATGTGGCCTTTCAATCCGTGCACCTTTTAGAAGTAAGATGTGAACAATTTCGTACTCCTGGCAGTGGGCTGCAAGTATGATAGGGGTAATGTCATGGGAAAACCTAGTTCCATCTTCATCGTAGGCGTAAAAATCGTCATCTCTCAGTTCCTGCTCAAGGGGACTGAGTGTGAGACGCTGCCCTTGTGCAAAGGCGGGGTGGTTCAATATTGCTTCCACTATGCGCACGTATCCTTTGCTGATGGCTAACAACAGCGCATCCCCAACTCGAGCTAGATTCTCCTTTTTGAGGAGGAGCTCCGTCACTTCCAAATGCTCATTCCCTACAGCTAACTGTAGGGCATTCTGTCCCATGTAATCAACGCAATTAAAGTTCAAGGTTTTGGACTCCTCCAGCATTTTTCGCACGACTGGAATGTTGCCATATTCTGCAGAATCAAGAAAGCGTTCCTCCTCTGCAGTCAGGCTGGTGCCCTTCTCATTGAACATGTAGGCTGGGCCCCGGATGGCCTGCCTGCGGCCCTTCTCCCGAAGGGTTGTGTGCCTTCGATGCATGTTTTTATAATTGCTGTTTCTCAACCTGGGGAAAAAAAAAAGAAAAACAAAACAGCGCAAAGGAACGTAAGTCATGCTTTTGAAGATTCATAACTCCAAGTAACTTGAAGTAAAGTTGGAAATGCATTGTTATGATCTGATCTTGCTGGCTCTGTATGCTCTGAGCCAGGCATTTAAAATAATTTAGGATACCTATGGAATAAAGAATATTTTCTTCTGGATAACAGGCAAGTTTTTTCCTGATCTACAACACACTGGATTTCAACAATAATGCCAAGAACATTCTTAGTTTGAGAACTTAAAACAGTGCAAATACATTATTTTTTCTTGTTTTTTTAGGAACTGTATCCATAACAAAGTATTTCTCTTAATTACTCTTACTGAGGTAAACTAAAGAAGGTCAGCACATCAATAGCTCTTGTACCAGACCAATAAACTATATTCTATAAACTTAAAAAATATGCATCTAGTTTTGAACACATCATAACATATAATAACAGGAATAAATATATTGCATTCTGCTAAGTTTCAGCTGGCACAAACAAACCACCTTTTCATTCACTGCTTGTTTCCATGCTACATAATACCATTTTTCTCTTTCCTGATCTAGAGTAGTTTAATGAATGACCGTCTAATTTTCATGTTGAAATACAGTTGGCAGCTACTCTAAATACAAGTACTCAAATCCAGAGACCAGTATTGTAAAACACAGGTATAATCCCTCATTTCAGGATCACTCCTGAGAAAGAAGCTTACTGAGAGCTGCTGTTGAAAAACAACGATGCAGATATTTGACCACCAACAGAAGACAAAGGAAGGAACAGATGAGAAGGGGCATTAGTTTCCCCACTGATTACGTGGCTGAAATGCCTTCGCTTGGAGATGGTTGGATGAAGCCAAACTATTCTATGCCATCTTCTCTGGAACCTCCAAAGAAAATTATGCTGTGTGTAACTGGGCTCAGAGAGGAAGTAGCACCCCCTTGTATAAAACCAGCAGAAATCCTAAATCTCCCCGTGCTTCTGAAGCATTCACAATTTGCATTCAGTACCATCTTACTGTAGCCCTTTTTACATTTTGCTGCAATAGCATTTCAACAAAATCACGGTCCCTCTGTTAGGTTCCAAGCACGTGAAGTTAATTTCCACCTTCAAAGAATGCAAAGCATGACTAAGAAGGTAAAAACAAAACCACTTTCACAAATGCCATTTGCACTCAATCCAATTGCAAGTCCTAATTCACTTGGGTAAAATTTTCAGGAGCATGTAAGCTGCAGCAGGCAGATGTAAGAAATAAGCAGGTGTTAACGCTCAGTGGGTGGCAAAGGTTCATCTTTCCACACCCCATCTGTTCTCCAAGTCAGTTTTGACCTTCACTCAATGAAAAGTTCATGTGTTGCTCTGAAAAATTACTAATGGAGTTTGAAAGTACTGTCATGAGTGACAAAAGGGAAAGGAGCCAGGAGACACGTTGCCTTCAGTATTATGTTCTTCAGGAGGAGAAAAAAATAAGGGAAGTAAGACAAAAAATAGAACAGTGGAGAATAAAATTGTAATAGCTGCTTCATGCAAGAGGAATTCCACTGGCTTCTTCTGATCATCAAAAAGCATTTATTTTTACGTTCTAAAAATGTTATATGGCAAATAAATTACTGGCAAACATACATTTGTTGTTATTTTTAATGGTTAGTACTGGAAATCCCAGAAATTTGGAGTAATTCTAGCAGTGAGGAATGTATTAGATATTCTGCTCAGTGTCCAACTACGTTCTTAATATACACATATACCTACACACACATACAAATGTTTATATAGCTTTTTTTCTCCTGACAGGTGAGGCAGAAAAACACCCACAAAACTACAATAATACTATCACTGGACAACTGGAAGTTTGGCCTGAAAAAGGAGGTTAGAGTTTAGCCTAGAGCTAATTCACACCAGTCTGTTGTATACATAATAACATGCCAAAAAAAGGACCTTCATTTCATTTCCTTCAATTCAGAGACTATACTGGTTTCATACAGTGTCTAGCAAAAGAAATTATATAGAAAAAGAGGAAACAGAAAAGAATACAAGCTTAATAATAATAATAATAATAATAATAATAATAATATACAACCTTGTGCTTATAATACATGTTCAACAGGGTTGTCCCTGCAGCACAGAGTTAATCTCCACTGCCTAGAGGAAGGGGAAAAGGCACCATAATTCAGAGGGCTTCACCTCAGATGAATTATGACCTCTAGTCATAGGGCATGAGCATGGAAGATCAATATCTCTGCCACTGCACTTTATAGAGAGCAGGAGATGAATAAAAAATTATACTTTTAACTTTGAACGATTTCATGAGGAACGCTCAGCTATCAACTCCTGTTCTGAAAAGAAAGTTGTAATTATGTTTGACACGATCACTGAATCGTGATAGAGAAGTGGCAGTGTGAAGAGTAATTTATGCATCATCAAAGAATCTTGGAAACCCAACCCTTCTATAAAGTCATGACTGTACTCAGCACATTTTTCTGTTCTGCTTTTCAGTCATGTGCAGGCAGTTTCAGGGCTAATCATATTTACTGTGTGTGTAATGTCTTCCTAATAAAAAAAAAAAACAAACAACTAAAAAGCAATTGTAAATTGATTGCATTTATCTTCCCATTTCTGTATAAAGGGGGTTCGTATTGAAATGTCTCTGTATGTCAATTTTACTGAGAGAGTTAGTGATCAAGCTCATCAAGCACTGCAATTAAATATTGTATTTTTCTAGGAAAGAATGCCAGTGTATGCAGTGTTTTGGAGATAAAGTGTTCTGGGAAAAAGAAATGGGCCCATGTACTGCTTGCAGCAATGTACATCCAGCTTTATACAGCTGAGGGAGCCATAAGATGTCTGGACTCCTGTGGTGAGAGCAGAAGAAAAAACATTTCTGTAGTGATGTAGCTTTTGACAAATCATCTTCTGGGAATATCCCAGCTCCTAATTGAAATGGCTTAGTGTAGGTCCTTGCAGCTTGCAGTGAAGTTACTAGGAGCTGAGACACTCAGTGCCTCACATGGGAACATGGCATAACATGGCTTGTTCTTAGTGAGGTGTCAGTGAAAACACTGTTGAAGATGAAGATCTTTCTTTCACAACCAAATTTCCGTACCTGGTTAAGTGCCAGATGTGTGGGACAAGGGAAAGAGAGAATAAACTGGGCTGCTTCATTTTGAGCATATCCTAGCAAAGGGGTTGTCTCCTTGACCCTCCCTTTCACAATGCTCCCATTTACACCATGCACGGTCATCTGCCAACCCTTTGGTCCCATACAGCATGTTCCTGTATAGTGAAAGCAACTGTGAAACAGCCAGACTACCACCTAGAGCTCAGGGTTGGAGAAAATTTTCAAAGGTACTTTGAAAGAGAACTTTGAAAGCACATGGGACAGGTTGAATGGTATCTACTTGAGTAGATACACTTGAAGCTTGAATAGGTGTTGAAATCAATGGGTATTTGTGTTTGAGGTAAGTCTGGAAATCTCAGGTGATGTCAGCTTTTATCTGACTAAAACCCTAAATGTTGAGCAGGGCATTTAGAAAAGCAGCTTTAGGAACTTAATGACTGGCTATTCTTTGGATTTCCTTTTGGTGGAGAGAAGCTGCAGGAGTCTCCCTTGTACTCTTTCAGCTGCTCTCTTTGTCCTGAAACTTCAACAGAAATCTAGGATAAGTAACCATTACTATGAACCACACTGAGTAAAACAACCATGAGGGTAGGCATTGATAAGACATTGACATCACCAGGGTGAAAAGGAACTTTAAGTTTCTGAAAACCATTTTAAAAACATAATTTTTTAGTTCCTGAGGAGACTCAGAAACTACCGGTTTACTTCTTGTTTCTTATTTACTTCTTATTTTAGTTTCTACTTACACCAATGTTTTTAAAAAATAATCAGGGCACAAAAAGGCTGCAGAATCCCTGAGGCCTCTTTGAAATGGTCACGGATTTTAGGCATCAAATGGACCATTTTTGTGTACTGACCACTCCTTCCACACACACATACAAAACCAAATTGTTTAGAGACGTGCTAGGAACATGAACAAAAATTAAGGTTATTAAGGATTATGACAAGAAACAAATAGATATACAGAAATTAATCAATTTTAAAGAGTATATTAAATTGCTCTGAGCAAAAATAAGTGTTATACCTTCATGATAAAAAAATGATAGCATGTTTTGAAGCTGACTCCAACTTCAGGGGACAACCACAGACTCAAACTTCAAATATTCTAATATATGCAACAGGCTACATTGGAGTTTCAAATGCTGCATAGGTGTTTATTACCAGATCTCTCTCAGATCCTCTTTTTTTTCCCAATATCTTAAATAACTCTATAAATCTAACCTTAAATTGGAACATTATCCTTTAGATCAAAAGTTTTAGATGCCATTTTTCATGTACTGCTGATTTACTGTGCATATTGAATATCATTTGGTATGGCTGGTTTTCATTAACAGCAGATAATGCTTAAACTTTCTACCCTTCGAAATGCAAAAAAAGCCCTTTTTTTTAATTTAGTCTTGAGATAGCTAGACTATGACAGCACTGTTAGCAATGTGGTTCCTGTCCTATATGAAATATCCAGGAGTAATTAATGGAATATTTCAACTCTATTCATGCAGTGGTGGTGGGGGAGGAAGGTGGTACATGACCAATAAGTATTGGAGCAATTCATTCATTTGCAGAATAGTCCTTCAAAGCAGTTGCAGAAGTAAATGTCCCCTCCTCCACCATTCCCACTGCTCGTAGATAAAGGAAAATGATATTTCAAGGTCAATCTCTGAAAAGAGGCCTTGATGATATACAGGTGCAAACAGCAAATCCACACTTTCTGAAATCTCTGTAAGAAATGGCATGGTAAGATGCATTCGGTCATACAAACCAGGTCTTACATGTCATACATGTCATTAAAGGATGTTGATGAATTATACATACCAACTTCCATAATCTTGTTATCATAAAGCATAAGGTCTCAGGCCAGTATCCCAAAAACACTGAGAGAGCACTGAATCTTTATTGGCACCTAAACTCTGATATCCTCCCTGAACTCCTCCCTGGTTTAAGGCAGGTAGCTCTGCCCTGGGGTTTGAGAAAAAGGAAATGGAATATGACTTTTACCAGATATCTCCCCCCCCCCCCCCCCCCCCCCCCCCACACACACAAAGAAAATAAATAGATAAAAATTCACTGCTTCTTCGCTGTTTCCCCTTCCCATAATTTAAGAATCAGCATGTTCTTTCCCATTCCATAGAATACTCATCAACACGAGTCTTTAATGCTAGAAGAGGCTGTGAAATAATCATCTTGTTCTTATATTCAATTTATTCTTGCTTTATAACATATTTTCAGGGTTATTTTCCCCATTCCTTATTGCTCCTTCATAGATAGTATTAAAAACATCTGATTATTGCAAAGCTGTTACAGAATGCTTGTGAGATATATCAAAATCAGCTCTACTCTGACATTGTCTCCAACTGTTCATTCATTAACACGTTTGGCCACCAGATGAACTGCCATGAAGGGAATCTGTTATTGTAAATAAAGAAATACACCTAGCTTGTTGAATTAGGACTAATTCATCCTCTCTGTTGAAGCACTGCAAAAGTGAAGCTGAGATCACACCCAGAACACAACAGAGGAATACCTTCTCATTCATAAATTTTTACTACTGACGACAATAATGAAATTTTTTTTCTAATTGGGCAAGCAGGGGGCAGTGTAATGCTGGATTTGATCAAACAGTTCTATTCAAAAAAAAAAAAAAAAAAAGAAAGAAAGAAAGAAAAAGAAAAAGAAAAAGAAAAACATCTGAAAAGAACTGAAAATCTCATTTCTGAGTGTATTTTGTTTTTCCCAGTTGCTGCACCCTTTCCTCTTGCTCACTCGGTATTTGTCACAAGATAAGAAAAAACACGAAAAGTCTCCTGACGCTCAGACCCAGCAAGCTGAAACAGACATGATACCATGTTGAATTTTAAGACCTGTCATTTTCCCTCTTTTTGTTTTGGTCAAACTGTCTCCAAGACAAGCAAACCCTTAAAAAAAAATTCACCCAACTGTAAGAGAAGACAACAACGTAGCTCCAAACCATATATCCAGCAACAAACAGCAAACCCTTACAGGTACACTAAAACCCAGCAGTTTTCACAAATTCCAAGGGTAGAAAGCCAAACCGCTTGCACTCATAGCCACCCACCCATCTCAATGCCAGCCCAGACCCAGGTTCGTGGAAGACTGTGCTACACCGAGACACCTCCATTCCCAACAAAACTTCCTAGGGCACAACTACGGACTGGTATTGGAGCCAGACTAAAAGAGAATCGGCTCCGGAAGAAGCAGAACCCGCTGCTCGCCGCTCCGCAGCAGCTTACATGTGCGCGTCGGCCCGGCTCGGCTCCACTCAGAGGCGCGGGGCGCTGCGCGGTGCTGCGCGGGCGCGGCCCCCCATGGCGGCGCTGCTGGCGCTGTCCGTGGTGCTGAAGCGGCGCTCAGCCGTGCCGGACGGGGCGGGAGCTGAGCGCTGCGCGGTCGAGGCGGCTCCTCATCCTTATCTCCAAGTGGGGCTGAGCTCCCCGGGATCGCAGGAGGTTTGCTTCCTAAGGAAAAGCCTTGGCATGTAAGTTACGTTGTCCTCCACGTCTTCCTTCCCTCCCTTTCCACGCCGTCCTCCTCCTGTAGGTGTGGATTTGATGTTTTTCAGCACGCCCCTTTCTCGTCCGGAGCTGTGCAAGTGCCCTCGAGCTCTACCAAGGGCTGCCCCAAAGGAGGCGTGGCCAAAAAGCCCTCCTGGGGAGGGCAGAGCCGCCTGCGGGCCGCCCAGCGGGGCGGGGGGCTTTCACGGGATTCACGTCTCCCTCATCCGACTGTGCTGTCCCCTCTGCTTGTCTGCCTGCCGTGTCCAGGTTGAGATCGTTTTCTGCTTTTCCTAGGAAGGCTCATCTCGCGGGGGGTGGCGAGTGGGTGTTTATGATGGTGGGAAAGGGAAGGAGGAGAGGGAAATGAAACTAACAGGGAAAAAAAAAAAAAAAAAAAACAAAACCCCCCCACACATATATATATAAATCAATAGACTCTCTTAGTTGTCAGAGGAGAGTCACCAGAACAGACTTCACACAAGATCCCCGGTGTACCCTTCTGCACTCTGAGTGCTAAGAGCAGGTGTTCTGCATGACAACCCACCAAGTTACTCTCACCACCTCCCATGTAACTCCAGCCACACAGATCTCTCCAAGCCCATGACCTTCTCTGTCCTTCCCCATACAATGCAGTCCCCTTGCCCATCTGATCCTATTTATTTAAACACAAATATCCCCACCACATGTCTTCTTGGACTGCACTGAGAAAGTCAGAAAAGTCCATATGGGGCAACATATGAGAAAAACATGGATGTTACTGGGCTCACAGGAGAATGGCATTCTTTTGGAAAAGACATCTGGGGTTGGGGGAGGGGAAGGAAGAGAGAGAATTCACTGTTATACCCTTACACTGTTGAAATCAATCTGAAATGACATATTCTTTTATTAAAATTGTCTTTCCAAGGATTGGGAATACTTGCAAAAGGTCATGTTATTCATTATTATTTTTTCTTTTGTTTTGTTTTTTAATTGGGTAAATAAGAAGCTGTGATCAGAGAAAAAAAAAAAAAAAAGCATTATTCATTCCTATTGTTCGTAGACAATACTGTCAAGTTATCTAAAAACATTTGTTTCAGGATTGAATATGTGATTAATCTGATTAAACACAGGTAAACTTTCTCCCGTCCATATCCAGGAACAAACAAGAAATCAGGTATGGAATCAGCATGTTGCTTCAGGTGTCTGCAGAGCAGCAATTATGTCTCCTGAATCTTTTTAGCTCCAACAGCAACAAAAAATGCTCACTACGTATATTTTCATGCATATCATTTTTCTAAATAAAATATTTAAGCCTCAAAGGCATCTAGCACTCAAAGATATCAGGAAGACCTTTTAGTAATCGTAGTAATCAAGAACTTACCCACTCCCAAAAAGATGCAGCTGATAAAATACTGACAGTACACCCAATTGCAGTTAATGATGTCAAATCACCACATGAGAAAGGAAAAAGTGGGAGTGAAAATTATTTGTGAAAGACAAAAGGGATTGAGAAAGTCTATGGTTTGTTGTTTTCAGTAGAAGATGAACATTTTAACTGTGGTTGCAGGTGTAAGGTAAAGCATATCAGAATTAGTAAAAACAGCCACCAAAACTAAGAAATCTTAAAAGAAACCTATTGCATGGTTCAAAACTTCTACAAGCACGGTTAGCTTTGTATTTTGCTATTGAAACAATTTCACATGAGAAGTGTGCTGGGAAATCAGCTTACCACGTCACAGAGAACCTTTCTGATAAGTGACTTAGTGACAGAAGAATTACGTGAAACAAGGTTTTATCCTACACGTCATCAATACTTTGCATTGTCGTACTTGTATCAGAAAATGCACTTACCTCATTGGAGCTAAGAATGGGAGACTTGTTAGAAAGAATTGAGAAACTCTTCATCTCACTCTTTAACACTGAAGAAAATACACAGTAAAGGTTGCATCTTTCCACAGCCAATTAAGCACACGCTTCTCTACAGGAACAAAAATCTGGAAACAATTGTGCAATTCTGTGAGATGTGGAATTATGTAGTTATATCAGTTGTGATACAATTCAACAGCTTCTGAACTATGACAACTGCAATGTCTTCTCAAGGTGTACAATTTTGAAAACTTTTTGAATCTTATCCTCGGTATTCTTTGTTCTCAAATATTAATTTGTTCACAGATACATTGCAGAGAGAGAATTGCATGAGAAAGACCTAAAATGAAGGTGAAGCTTTTCTTTGTTTAAGCCTGATGTTTTAGACAGCTGCCCTACAGCAGCAAAGAAACCTGAAGAAAGATTATTTGGGGGAAAAAGCTTAATTGAAATGGAACTAAGAGAGTTAAAATTCATGATTTAAAAATGATGATGTTAAACTTCAGATTCATTTTCAGAGTTGCTATTTCTCCCATTATTCATCACAATAGTCTCTGCTTTCTGTTAATCATTGCCAGTCTTCAATAGTTTCACTGCTTTATCAACCAGTAAAAAAAAACAAGGATGCAGATGAAGTTCAGCAGTGATTTGTCAGAAGTGTTCCTGCTTCCACTGATAAACACTTTTCATTATGAAGTCCCTTTATCCACAGACTACTAAAAATCTTGATTTGATTATTGTTTCAAAGACATGCATACATTAAGCATCAACATTTCACACTAACCAGCTCAGTGAAACAACTAAAATATAAGCAATAGAGCAAAAGGGTTAACAGAATAAGCAGATTTTGGTAGAGTTCCAGTGTTGTTCCTCTTGTTCCATGGATCCTGTTCCCCAGGACTGAAGCAATAACCAAAAATGTCAGAATAAAGTAGCTACTATGCTTTGGAGAAACCAAAACATGAAAAGTGGGAAAGGAGGAAAGGGCTGAATCCAGCCAGCCCTTATATGCTGTGAGAGACATGGGCAAGCAGAAGTACAAGACTAACTGGATAACAGCATATAGGCCTGTCTTGTGTAATTCAAGTTACTGCATATATGTATATCACATATTTCTAATTATTTCAGGAACAGTACCCAGCTGAACTAGCTTTGACTCAGGTACACAAGGCAAACACTGCTTTGCACCTTATTGTTGCTTTTATAAGATCACAAATTTTCCATTTTCCAGAGCTGTTGGTTGTGACACTGGCAGCTCACAAGGGTATCTATGAATAGTAACCCCAATGGCTATATGGTCTCATCTAATATGATAATATCCTTGCATATGAAGAAAAAAAGAAGTGCCAAATGGGCCCTCATATTAGACAACATAATTGGGATACATTATGATTACTCATTCTGTCTAGCTGTGAACTGATCAAGATAGTTATATTCCCCTCTCTGGCATATTGTGATCTTCTAAAAACTTCTATTGCTGATCTAACTTCTCCAGGATAACTTCACTAAGACTAGCAGCATTTTACTACTACCTAAAACAAATATAATCATAAACAGTATTAAGAGGTGTAGCCAGGCTACTACTGAAAGATGGGTTGATTTAAGATACTACCAACAACAGGATGATCTGGCAACTGCCTTTCTTTTAACTCATTTTATCTCAAGAACAGTTTGTATGATAATCAGATCTGGTGCAATTTTTCCCCATTAAAAGTATATGAGCCTTACATGTCAAAAAAAGAAATTACGTGTTGAAAAATGGGAGAGTTAGCATTTGAATCAGAAGAATCCCTGGAATACAAATAAATTATTGAATTTCTTAGAGAACTTCATTCTCATAGTGAAGTTAAAAATACAGAAAAAAAAAAATCACAAGTTCAAAAGCTATCAATAAATATAACCTGCGCTCTTCTTTGTATTAAAGACTTATTTTGTTTTAAAAGTTATGACCAGGTTTTATCAAGGTCAGAACATCGACACTGATACTTCTACATGCATCTTGTAGTTATGGCTGTAGAAAGCATTGTACCTGTATTTTCTGATGATTATTTTAACAGCAGTGACTCTCTATGTGAGATGTTACCTCCTATTTACTTACTGTTGCTTGTAGAAGTTCATGAGCACATAATTGAGTTTACTGCTGCTGTTTCATACCAAACAGTGCTGCTGAAACTCCACAAACTTCAGACACGTTAAAAACAAATTAAATTTCAATCTGTTTGCTCTCATTTAACACAATACTGGATGTGTGTTTAATGCTAAGCACCTGCTCAAACCCACATGTTGGCTGTACCACTTTGAGCACATTTTCAAAGCCATGCAGATACACGCCACATGTGGCTCTCACAAATATCAGTAGAGCTGTCCTTGCTACTGGCACCAACTCCTTTCAGTCTGAATTCCTGTCAATTCTGTAGATCAGGATCACGTCAGGGGTCTGGAAACACTGCAGCACAACAGCTTTCCATTCATTTTCCTTTCTTACAACAGCAGCTGAAGCTTTGTTACAGATTTCTGGAGGGAGGTCTGTGAAAAGCTATGTACTTACAAACACCTCGTTAACCCTTACCCTGCACAACCCACACCTTGCCTTACAAGGGTAGATTATCATCTACCCTTCCACTGTTTCTTCCCAAGCTTTACCAAAGCTTCTACAGCCTTCTGAACTCGCAGTATTTGTATTTTTAAGTGGTTGATTTTTTTCTGATCAAGTTTTCTTCCTTTCCATTGTTTCCTTTCTCCTCACGGTACGGGTTAAGGGCGAGTTGCCAGATGGCCACTCTTTCATTTGAGCATATATTAATTAGCCTTGAACACTTCCCATTTCCCTCCTGAATTCTTTCCCTCCACTGTCTTTTCTAATCAGATTTCATGCAATGCTTCCTGCGTGATTCCAAAATGTGTTTGGTGACAACCCCTATGGACATTTTTTTCCCATAATATCTTCTCATTCTGGATCCCACTCTAATTGCATTTAAAAGCCAAAATACATGCCTTACTCTCACAGTGATGTCCCTTCTCAACATTTTCACTGATGTCTCCCGAATTACTTCTACTTCAGTTAAATTTTATTCCCTCCAGAAATATCATTTAACAAGACAAATCTTGAAGCGTTTAGTCAAGAGAAGTTTTTTTTCTTGAGCATAGAACACATAAAAACTGAGAATCAACAAGACAATATTTGTCCCCAAATCACAATTTCTTTATTCTGTGTCCAGATAGAGGTATTTTTTCTATTAGTCTATTTTCTATTCAGACCTTCACAATTTTTCACAACATTCTGTTCATCTTCTTGTTACTCTCTTTACCATATTGTAAATTGGTGTAATTTCAAGGAAACAGGATTTTATTTTAATTACACGGTCAAAAACTTTTACAACTGTTAGTGCAGAAATTTCCCTGTACTCTAGAAAATGAAATAACTACCTATGGGAAAAGAACTTCATGGTATATGAAATTGCATACAGTTGTGTGTTTATTGTTAAGAGTATTCATAGTAATCAAGCTATTTTCTCATATTTATTTCCTTATAAGCGTCCCTATGGATGAGAGCATTGATAAGATTGTGCCCTAAAACACTGCACATAAAAAACCAACAACAACATATGACTGATTTTTAATTCACTGTAATGAGAATATATGGACAGAATGAACAGCAGAAATAGGAGCCTTGGAAAAGGAGAAGAAGCATTCACTTAAATACTCAATATTTGAAAGGGGAAAAAAACCCAAAATCACAGAATCACAGAATTGTAGGGGTTTGAAGGGACCTCTAGAGATCATCAAGACGAACCCCCAAAATAAAACTGAATGTTCTGTGAACCAAAACACAATGGGAAATTTTAGGAATTCTAAAAAAAATAGATAATTGAAAAAATACTGATGGTAAAAAAATAATTAGTTATACTTCAAAGGAGATATTTCTACTTCTATGATAGTAGAAGACTTTATACATATTTTCAGTCTGATTCTAGAATGTAATCTGTAAATATGTGGCCATTTCAAAGTGGAAAAGTAAAAATCTCAACATTATAATGTATTTTTAAATAAATGTTTAAACCTGTCTTGAAGAAATGTCCACTCTCTCTCTGCTAAGCTTTCGGCTCTGCTTCAGATTGTGAGCACAAAATGTTCTTTGACTTTTCAGCCCCCAGAAACATGCACTGTTTCTAGCCCTTCTAAAATACTATATTCTTCCTGTCTCTTAGGATGTAAATACAAGTTCAAACAATGTAAGTGCAAGCTCTCAGGTGTGCTGTGCTTATCCTGTAGCAATGAAACAATCAGAAGGTAGAGACACGATATCAAAGCTGCTTTCTTGTACCCCTGCTTTTCATCAGGGGTAATTCAGAGCAGCTCAGTGCTGTAGGCTAATTCAGAGTAGCTCTAAAGTCCCACAGGCACTGTCACTGGGGCTGAAAAGCAAGAGGACACAAGTCCTCCTATGGCCAGTGTGGTTGTGATGAGACTCATGTGCAGAGACAATCACCTGAGAGCCTAAAGACTGCTGTTCCTCACGATTTCTCTCCTTCTCATGGGACATTAGATAACACTTTGGGATAGCTTTCTGATTCTTTCAATCAGAGACCAAGAAACAGAACCAAGATTAACTGTGTTTTTCTAGAGTAATTTTTTCCATCTGAATTTTTGTGTTCTGGAAACGATACACAATATATGACATATGATCTACTTAATTCAGTTTTACTCTAATTTGAAAGAGCCCTGAGTAATAACCCAAACTACCAAATGGAAAAGCTTAGCCTTTCAAATCAGGGTTTCTATTATGTTTTCCCTTTAATACTTGCAAACACATCTGTCACCAATGCAGTCTGAACCCTTGGAGATAGTACAAATGTTGTCAGCTTCAGCAGTTTGCAGTCCTAGAGCATCCTACTCCATGTCCTGGGCCTGAAAGACATTTGGAAATACATTTCTGAGTCGAACTTTGTTTTGGCCTTTCTTCTCTGGAGCATTACTGTCAACAGTGTTATCACTAGACCAAGCTTGCCTAAAGCATACCAGCTTATGGATACTGGTGTGATGCCAGTACTCTCAGAGTTATCAGCTAATGCAAGGTATCTGAAAGTGAGCTTTCCAGTAGCACTTCAAAAATTATAATCTTAATAAAATAAATCTCTCAGAAAAAAAGAAAGTCATCAGAAAGTGTTTTCCAGGACTGTCAGTAACTAGTTACACATGGAAATAGTATGGTGTGATCAGCAGTATTTGAGATAGAGAGATCATGTAATGGCCTCTTTTGGCTTTAAGACAATGTCAATGATAAAGAATCAGCTCACACACAGATCGGTCTCTCTCTATCTGAAAAATATAAATCCCAGAATTCCTAATAATTTCACATGGGAGACAAGAGTCCCTGTTTGCTCACTAGAGGCAAAAAGATTAAGATTTTGGGTAGACAGGTCCAACACTACAATCTGATTTGATCAGATTGATTTGATCAGAAAGGTTTAGTAAGTGCACCAGATTTAGCCTGGAGATATGCCATGCTTTTACAAAGTGTTCATATGATTTATCTACTCACTGATAGAACAGAAGAGAGCTAGCGAAGATGCCAACTCAGTTAATAAAACCACTAGCAAATTCCTTGTCGACACTATGTTGAATGAAGTGAACGTACTCAAGGCACTGTATTTATCCAGTTCATTCCTTCTGTTTTGTTCTTTCATCCCAAGCATTTTCATCTCAAATTGTTTTCCTGACCTTAATAATATCCATAATAGAAAAGCTGTTCCGTATAACATCCTACCGTGTTTAGCACACAGTTTGGATTTCTGGACCTTTTGTCTTATTCTGCATTCTCAATGCCAAAGAAAACATAAGGAAAGAAAATATGAAACCACACAGCTCTGCAGGTGAGACTGACGCTGTCCCTCCATGTTGGCTTTGCTGTGTTCACAAAGATTCTCCAGGCATCCTCACTACAAAGAGAGCAGCTCACTTTGTCACCAGCACTACTAGCTGCTTATAGATTAATGCTTAAAAGGAATTACTAATCTATGTGAAAGTGAAGACAGAAGCTGAAGCAAACCTCAGGACAAACTGAGCAAATGCAGCATTTTCCACAGCTTGAGAAGATCCGGATTAATCTGTGTCATTAAGGGGCAAACAAACAGTGTTTTCCTTCTTAAAACCTTCACTCAAGATAATATCAAGGTTGAAATGCGTTTAGATTGACAAAGGCTGAGAATTCTGAAATACTGTGATGAAGATTTTCCATGTCCTGATAGGTAGATTGTGAGCTTCCCTTTGCCAAAGTACACCCTTATGTTCAGTGATAATAAGAAAATGAATAACAAAAAAAGCAGCCTGAGATGCTCTATTCTAAGGATAAGTTTATTTGACCAGTAGAATATTCTCATATCAATCTGGAAAACACCCTCACAAGGAAGATATTACACAAACCTTAATCTAAAGACTGAACTAAATGGTTATCAGTGTTAGATACATGATACCTGGCTTCCAACACTGCGTTCTATTACATGCTGCAAGTGAAGTAATATTAGAGATAAATTCACATGAGATCTCTTTCTGAAGGCCAGCAATCAATTACTTGTCTCTCTTAAACATCTAATTCTAACTTGGCACCTGCCTTTGCTTGCACAGTTGTGAACAAGAGAAACTCAAGAAAGGAATAGAGCTAGTCCTCTTCCTTTGCCTCATCTTTTGTACTCTAATCCAGTGCTTCAATTATATGAGCTTTCTTATCACTGTCAATTCCATCCCCGCTGAAATGAAGAGAGCTCAGAAATAGGTGTTTAAAGCTCACAATGAGTTTTTGTATTTGAATTAAGATGATGTGATTGAAGTTGCATCTTCTTTCTCCTACCTACTGCAAACCAGGGCTGCGCCCAACAGTGCCATGCACTGCAGTACTGATATTAACATCTCTATTTCTCTCTTATCACCCACGGTTTTATCACAGATTCACTATGGGCAATGACAGAACAAACCTGAATTACATATGCCACAAGATGCACTTGGAGATGAAAACTGTCAGATTGAGCACGAGGATTTAGTTACGATGATACAGTGGTTCAGATGCTATCCTGCACACAACTACTCAGGCATGCTAGGTATGAGATTTTGCACCTCTGAAATGTCATAATCATCAGTAATAAGCCACATTGGTATCACTAAGGTTCTTACTTTGAGTAAATCAAAGACAGGACAGCTATTTTGCATCAGTTCATCAACCTGGGGAAAAAGGGGCTAAATCCCCTGCAAATTCCTTCATCTCAGTTCAGTGGGAACAACATAATCAAACTATTGCTAGGTGGGCCACACATTGCAACAAATCAGTGTGTATGCCAACTGACTTCAAACAAAGTTTCTATTTCACTGCATTTACTACCCCAAAGTATATTCTTTTTTTTGTGTGCCTAGAAAACACATTTCTTGTTTTCTTATTATTCTGGAAAATGAGCTTGGTGAATGATCCCTTCAAAGCATCTGAAACCAACAGTGCACTTTGTTCTGAAGGCAGTAGTATATGAGTAACCTTGAAACTGCACATTTTGTTTCATGATAAAAACAAATTGTCAATTCTGTCACCTTTGAGAGTCAGGGAAAATAGGTCTTTCATTTCACCATGCCAGGTACACTTGTAAGTCAGATACAGTTATACTTGGCATGCTCCTATTTTGTAAAAAAGGATACAAGAAAATTAGATTTACAAACAGTAGAGATAGATCATTCATGATATGTCATCACAAGAAGATGTCAGAGTCCAAATGCATTTCAAATAGTGCCAAAGGATTTGGAAGTCCCTCTGTTCTTCCACGTTCCAGATTTTATACCATATCTTTTGTGAACTTAACTGGTATGATAAACACATCATGTTTATACTGTCATTTTTAATCTACGTAGTAATCAACTCTGACATTTAAGAATGCTGCATGAGATGATTGAGCTTTCAGAAACTATGTCTCAATGGCTGATTGGTGAAAAATATGCAAATATTGTGGGCAAATGATAGACTATCATGCTTTAAAAAAAACAACAATTTTGTTTTAGAAAAAATATTTCCATGTGCTGAGTATAAGTCAAAATAAAATATTGCTCACTGAGCTCAGAACAGTAATTCATTCCAGAACATGTGTGGTTTTTTAATATCTCTATTTTATAGAGCCTTCCCTGTCCTTGACTGAGGGATAGCATCAGCCAAAGGACACGGCTATCAGAACATTTTCTTTTTTCTTTTCTTTTTTTTTTTTTAAACTGTACGTATATTCAGTGGGGAAAAAAGTGATCATTGTGAACCTGTGGTGCAATGAAGGTTCTGTGTCCATCATTTTCCTCCCTTATGCCATTGGACTTTGACTTAGTGATCAGGTACATCATTTCCATCATGCCAGAAGTACACAGATAGGTTAAAAGACTATTTTGCTTAGATTACTTAAATTTGCTCCCAGTCTACCTATTCTCCTGAGCAGACTGTGAGTTCAGGTATATTTACAGACACTTGAGATTGAAAGGATATATCCCACTTCTACAGACACAAGCCATTGTTTACAATTTATCTAAAGGTGTTGCTCAGAGTGAACACTTGCCACAAGATGTTTGTCTTCTCTCCCTCCCTGCAAAAAGATGTTGTTAAATCTGAAGAGTTAGCTATTGCCTAATGTCAGCCTGAAACAAATTCATTCACTGCATAAAGACAGGCTCATCATCTTCCGTAACTCCAGAAGAGAACATTGACATTATTTCCACATTTCTTTTAACACATGCACAAAATAATTCACACTCCACCCTCCGTATTACCTTCTTGATCCAAATTAAGTCTGACAATTACTTTTTGCCTTTGCTTTTATTCAAGAACTTCAGCAAACTCTTCCAATCTCGCCCTTTCTCTGTCTCACAATGAAATGTAAATTTCAAGCTGATTCAGTCTTTCTTGTTAATATCAGAAGTTAGTGACCCCTCATTTTTAGGGTACATTTTTAAGATCTTATTTGAAGCTAGGTCAGAAACCCTGCTGCTCCTGTTCTAGGAAAGTGAGACCCATTTAGCTGTATGAGCAGGAAACCTTGTTATTCTAACTCTTTTCATCCCAACCAGTGACAAGCCAGTATTTTGTGAAGCAGCTGCCCAGTGAAATCTCTGCTGTGCAAAATTATTTCCTGAAAAAATTATCTAAATCTAATTACTGTAGATTCTGCACTTTTAGTTAGCAGTAGATTGTTCACATTGCTTAATAAATAATACATGGTGGCTGCTGTTTTATCTAATATTACACTCTCACAGTGGTGACTGGAATAAAGAGTATTAAATGGAAATCCTCTTTCCAGTGATCACTTAAACAAACAGGCAGGTCATATTTTCAGAATCTTGACAAAGTTTTATTTTTTATTTTTTACTGGAATAAATAGGTTTGCAACAAAGTCCCCGAGCATCAGTAAACTTGCCACTCTCAATAATATAGGAAAAATCATGGCAGTCAAATGAAGTCGATACTGACTGGAGAAAAGGCAATATTGCATCATTTTTAAGAAGGATAGAAATGACAACCCAGGGAAAGATCTACGCCAGGGAACATCATAGAATAGATCCTCCTGGAAGCTGTGCTACCACCCATAGAGGACCTGAAGGTGATACGAGACAACCAGCATGGCTGCATCGAGGACAAATCCTGCTTCATTAACCTAGTGGCCTTCTGTGATGGTATAACTGCATCAACGGAGAAGAGAAGAGGCAGTGATGAAACCTGTTTGAACTTCAATAAGGCCTGGGACATGGTTCCTTCCAACTCTAACAATTCCATGATTCTAATCTGTTTAACCAGCAGAAAGAAACAACAAAAGAGTAATTTTTCATTTAAAAAGTAGTACTACGTGATTGTTTTAGTACCTCAAATCTGAAAACAAATGAAGTTCACTGGCTCGAGGGCTTTTGGCAGTGCTGACAAAACCCTTGCTGCAGTCAATTTCAGCATGAGAGTAGCTGCACAGACAGTTCCTTTCCTTTAAGCAGAAATTCTGAAAAAACCTGCATCCTCTCTAGCAGCTTCTCTGCCCACTTCATCTTGTTACCCAGCAAGGGAAGTCCAAAACTACTACAGACTTGCTACATCCTGAGGCCAAAATCAGCATACCTGCTGTGGCAGATATAGAATCAGCTCCTCCACTACAGTAGGTAAAAAGAGGAGTCCCTGGGGCTGTCCATGTTTAGGTGGATTATTAAAGGGATTCCATTTCCAGAAATGGCAGCTTGGTAATTTTCTTTTTACACTGAATTGTTTTGCTTAAACGACAAGAAAGAAAATACAGTACTGGAGTATTTCTGGGAGATGGAAGGGAAGGATACAGCTGCAGCCCCTTGTAAGCCTAATGGGAAAACAAATTCCACATAAAATGAGTAGATAATTAAGTGTTGCCTAAGAAAAATAAAACTGGTCCCTCCCAAAGCTGGTTTTGGTTTGAATTTAAGTACTGCTGGTGAATTTCTGTCTATGCAAAATTACTGGGAGAGATGAAAGTGGTTAGGAGACTCTGCAAAAGAAGTCTGTATACAGAGCCAAGCAAAAACTCCAAATGAATTTGTCTTTTTCATCTTGAAAAGTGGATATTTTGGGGAAGGTGAAACAATTATAAAAGAGAAATCAGCATGCCTATTAAAAGAGGGATTTAGAAAGTTACATGTGAATTGATGGATTTCTGTTCCTTATGGGAAAAAAATTAAGTGCCTTAAGAGAAAAAAAAATAAACCCTGCAGTTTCCTAATCATGTTCCAAATGACAAATATGTTGATCATAGAGGGAGAAAAGAGTTCCTATATACCAAGTGCAATATCTACACAGAGGGATGAGGCAAAAATCTGCAGGAGGCTTCTTAATGGTGCTTGAAGCCAAAAGAAAAAGAAAAGTATCACTTTTAAAACATCGTTTTGAAAACATGCAGAGATTGGAAAGAATACGAAGTTCAGATTCCTCTTAAGCTGTGATTACAGCATCAAGAGGATTTTTTGAGGACATGCAATCCTGTGGTCTACTCTGGAGTCAAAAGTGTATGAGTCAGGCAGAGTTACAGTGAGGAAAGAAACAAACTGGCTTTAGGTATGAAAACCCTGAGGTAGCTCAGGGCAAAAAACTCATATAAATAGTTCAGCACTATTTATGCTAAGGATGAAAAGCAAATGAATTTCTTTGCTGAACAGGGAAATGAGTCAAGATATATAAAGTTTGGAGACTGCTCACAATCATGCAATCAATGGAAAAAAATTGTACTTGCTTTTTATTATTGTACCTGTTTTTATTTTAGGTCACGTATTTTGCATTCAAAGAATCAGAGACTGGTTGAGGTTGGAACCCACTGCTCAACCCACTGCTCAAGCAGGGCCACCAAGAGCCAGCTGTCCAGGACAGCGTCCAGAATTCATTTCAAGATATCCAAAGATGGTGACTCCAGAACCCTTCTGGGCAACCTGTGCCACTGCTCAGTCACCACCACAGTTTAAAAAAGTATTTCATCATCTGCTGTCAGTCACACGTGGATGCAATTTTGGCATTGGATGTGTTTTTAGTTCTAAGGTATGAATCTTAGTCAAAAAGCATTTTTCTTGCAAAATTTAGCCTTCAACCTCACAAATCTCAGCAACAAAGGCCACACAAGCCTTTAAAACTGGGCAGTAGGTTGGACTTAATTCATTTAATTGCCTTTTAACCTTTGCTGAGCTGCTGTTCTCAAAAATGCTGACACAGGTATTTAATTTCCATTATTATACGTCAGTGGGTTGTTCGTTGGTGGGTATGTTGTTTGAAAACATAATTGTTCTGGTTTTATTATCACTTGATTTCTTCTTGCTGTTTACACAGTGGAAGACAACAACAGCATCACAGTGACACAGCATTAACTCCAGGCATCACTGAACAGAACATTGGTGGTGGCCACATCGTAGCAGTGGTGCCATGGGATGCTCTAACAAGCACTGCTGGCACTGCTGATGGTGAAAGAGCAGCCAGACCTCTCACTGTTCAGTGAAACGAGCTTTCTTACGAGACAGACAAACGCATCACACAGTGGAGTTGCGTGTGAGGATTTGTGCTTTAACTGATAACAGCACTGCATGGCATCCAGGTGACCTACATTCACAGCTGAAGACATAAAGCTGACACAACAGGGAATTGCATCCAACATACAAACACAGGAGGAAGGCTAGACAGAGGGGCTGTGCCTTTTAGAAGCTCTTGCTCTTTCTGAGCAAGAGCAGCTGCATGGGGAAAGATTTTCCTGCTGCTGTATGTAAGAAGCCAACCAGATCAATACTTAATTTTCAAGGATTACCGATGATTGACGGTACCTGTTGTGCAGAGTGAAGATTGACAAGCCTGTAACCATTTCTGGTGCGATACCTGCTCCTTACTCAGTGACTAATGATGCTTTTCTTCTTCCCAAAGCTCATTCAAGCTGTACCTGTCCTCTGTTCTTCTGTCCCGGCAAAGGAATTTGCTCCTACAAATTAAATCTGCTGTTCAGAACTAAAAGAGTTTTCCTCTACTTACAATTTTAAGGCACATCTACTCTCATAAATACTAGACTTGCCTGTTTGGAGGTTTGACATTTTACTGACAACCATACCAGTTAGGTTATGCAGATGGAACAGACACTGCCATTTTTAGGTATAATTAGCATTTCATTTCCTTTCAAACAATTTCCCCATCATGTTCAGCACCATCAGGGCAATAGGAATGTTCAAAAGAACACTCTATTGCAGAAAAAGAAAGATACCTTAATATCAAACCAAAGGACTTTTTTTTTGTGCTGTGATCTTTGATCAGTGAGTCAATCTCAGGAACACATGTAAAGCTTTAGGAAGTGTTGGATTCTGTATCTTTTCTAGTGTTATTTCATTTAATTCATCTCAAAGATTTAAAAAGTGACCTTATGAAAACTTTTCTTGAAGAAGGGGTAGAAATGAGACCAGGAATCTCCCTGAATTTTTCACAGACAGCAAGGGTTGTATTCCCATCAAGTTGCACACAGAGCAACCCCTGTTCCAGCCCTGGTGAGCTTCTGAGCTGTGTGAGTGGAGAAGTGAGTCTCATCAGATCCATGTTCAGATCCAGAAGCATTTTGCTGGGCTGCTATGGAAAGGGATAAAGCCCTGTCGTGTCAAAATTCCATCTCAAATGCAGACAGTAGATGATGCTTTTTTGTTAACAGGTAACCTGACTATTACAGTGCTTTCCCAATTGCTGCTCCCTGAAAACATTATAAAAACATCAAGCTGTTTGATTCCCCCTGAATCCTAGCCCAAAATTCAGGATCTCTCAGAACAGCAAAAAAAAAACACCCCACCAGAATATGACATAGTATTTTCCAAAGGTGCTTCTTGACAGGATTTAACAACAGTTTGCCACCAACGTCAGCCTCTGCTTTAATAGACCTGATGTGTCATTTATGCTATTCTTGCCTCCCACGTTTTCTGCAAAACATGAGGAATATTCATTTTGCTGTTCACTGCAGTGACAGCAGGAGAGTGACCCAAACACTGTCTGGCATGTGTCAGTCTAGACTTGGGGGGAAATATATGAGAAAATCTGCCCCTAGATTTAAAGTCTGTAATACTGGTAAAGCTTGCCAGAGGTGCACTGCCATACAGAACTGCAGGATCCTCATGGAATCACAGTAACCAAATTAAGTTCTAACACAAAAAGCAATGGTAATTCCTGTGCTAGAACAAAGTGTTTAGAAAGTCATTGTCTATCCTTGGCTGTACTTTACAGAGCAGTCTGCCCCACAGAAAAGTTGAAGATAAATGTTCATGGCCTCTAAGCATCCTATTTTTTCCTTTTAAATGCATAAAGTACTTTGCAACATAGAACTGCTGGTTGTGCTTCTGTTAGAATGGAGAAACAGCTATCCTCTCGTAGATGGAAATGACCAACTTTGTTCTAACTGGATGCATGCAGTAGGCTTTATTTCAGTAAGAAGTTATCTTTTAGGCTGTGGTTTCTCTGGTAGAGACAAGCCTGAAACACATGTGGTCATCCTTGAGCAAGTGGACAAAATAATAATAACAAAAGAACTTCCATGCTTAGTTGCCACCTTGAGATAAATAGCAGAATTGAATTCATCTCAAAGGGAGCCTGTCTGAGCCTAAAAGCAACAGCAATAGAATTGGGAAGCGTTGGGCCACTGCTCATATTTGTTAAAAGTGTAAAAAAAAAAAAAAAAGATTAATATTCTGTATAATGAAATCTAAACATAAGCATCCATTTCTACTATTGTAGTCCAATTAAAGTCGATTAAATGGTGCCAGAACTGGGGCTATGGAAATGAATCAGTCTGTAAGAGCAGATTGTTTACAGAGGGAGGAGAACCAGCAGCCATGTGGGAACAGACAGTGTGGTAGTAACTGGAAAAACAGCAAACTTTGAAACTTTGCCTCATCTTCTGTCTAAAAAAAGCTTTCATTTTCTTCCTCAGTTTTTTTCTGAGTCTTAAACGATTAGGAATGATAATGTATGGCAGTGACAGCCAAAGGAAAAAAAAAATTAGAAATCTCTTATGATGGGAAAAAGTTTCCAACATTGACAAATCTCTCTCAGCTCTATACACAAATGGATTTTTAAGCCAGGCTGGCTCTTTGTGCTGAACAGCCAGATGAGTCACTGATAGACGGAGGAGTTTCTAGTGCAGCAGACATGAAAACTGTTCCCTATTATAAATCAATATAGGAAATTGCATACAGAAAACCTATATTTAAAAACAGACACACAAAAGGGTTTAATGAAGCTGTTCCTGCAGCCTCCCCAAGCATAGATTTCCTCACTCCCCCCAGCATTGCAAAGGGGAACACAGAGACAGCCAATGGCAGAAATCCACTTCTTGGGGCTCCATTTCCAATTACTAAACAGTGAGAGCAGGTATGTATTTAATATCTGTACCTACCCTGGAGAGCAGTGCTCTCGCCCTGCGGGTCAGCCCCTGGTTGCCCATTTCTTACAGCATATTTCTACCTGCAAAACAGCTTTGAGGAAACAAGCTAGCAAGATGCATTGGAGGCGAGTACTTTTCCTCCAGGACCTGCTGATCTGGGGACTTCTCAACACCTCATCTACTTAGGTGCATTCACTGAAGTACGTGGATGGGAAGAGGGGCAGCAATCTGAGAGCAGAAGTCTGAGCACTTTGTCCAAAGTGATGTACTTGGAAGACTAGGGACCTGACTCCAGATTTCAGTGATCCAGAGGATCTCATTCCAACTATCTTCCTTCACTGTTTGGCTCAGGAAAATGTCCTGCAAAGTGCTCAGAAAGAGCTGCTGCCAATGGAAGAGCCAAGGCCTGATGGAAGCCCTGGAACAAGAAGAGGGAAAGATGCTGTTGGCTGCCCCTGCCAGCACCCTGCTGGGGCTCCAGGCAGGAGGAGAGCAACAAGATCTCTTATAATCCAGATATTTTTAAATCTTAGAATAACAACACCAGTATTCTTGCTCTTATTTTCTGAAAAACAGGCACCTTGTGCAATCTGTTGAAGTACTGCAAAGGATGTGGCTATGCCTCATTTTCTGTCCTCCTGCTGCAGTTCTCAGGTACCATATACAGCAAAACACAGAAGGGATCCCATAAATTCTCTGAGGAAGTCTCGGATGACCTCAGAGATGTGCCAAAAGGGCAATGATTGTATTCTGATTAGATGAGATTACACTTTCCAGGGGAAACTAAGATTTAGAAACAGAGCAGTACTCATTTAGCCCTTCCACAACTTCTAACACAGAAGATGTAGATTGTTCTGGTTATCACATAAAAGCAGCAGCAAGACCAGAAACTGAAAATGGAGGGAAAATAAGCAATAAGAGACGTATACAACACTAAACTATGATTTTCCCTTAAATGGTTAATTCTCTCCATTGCCATATTGGAAGCAAACTCTGAATCCAATAAAGCAAACCATCTCACAGTAAATTACTTGCAAGTGAAAGGGAATCCGATTCAAAGCTTTTTTTTCTCCACAACATAAGTTAATAAATGAAACAGGTACACAAAGTAATAAGGAGAAAAATATTTCTAATTTATGCAATGTAACAAAAGCTATGTCCATCAAGTTGCTCTGGGGAAATGGACTGTATTAATAGATTTCCTTTAAATATAGCCAAATAGGAAATTAAAACCAGCTTGAAATAGAAATCAAAATCTTCACTTCAGTGATGAAGGAGGATTGCTGAATGGCTGTGTCCAGACAAAACAAAATCAAACATCCTGGGCACTATCTGTAAGACTGACACAACCAAAGTGTTTCATGTGTGTGTGCAGTAGGACAGCTCTGTTCAGCAAGTGTGACATCTCCACGTTATTATGCAGTTCTCACTCTTGAACACGTTTCTGAATGCTGAAGGTGTCACACACCTCTATTTTTTTAAGGAATAATTACTGTATCAGTACTGCAGAGCATTTCTGCTGCTTCACTAATGGGACAACAACACACCTTCCAAACTCCACCCTGGCTCTGACAGAGGTAGGAACAGAAGCCCAGCATTACATACAGCCTTCACATGAGCAGAGTTCATAACTGAGCCAGTCATCCTCAAGGACACCAAATCCTTCAGCTGCTGAACTGAACTGAAACGCAGCAAATTCTCTGCAAGAACCACTTCCCTGTACTGCTCTGCCCTTGCAGATGCCCCCTCCACACGTTAAGGCAGACACAGAAATTCTCCTTAAGGCAAAAGCAAAGAGTTCATTGCACAAAACAAAGCTGTGAAAAATATGAAAAAGCGGCTATCAAATTCTCATCACTTCTCTCACACCATGAGATCTTTGCTGCAAAGGTCTGCGATTTTTTATTTTGGTGGGGAGTAGGAAGCTGAAAGGTTTTACATTAAAAGAAAGTGACATCATTGGAATGGATTCCAGACAATGCATTGTATGTCCAAGGGACTTTGAAAATCTTCTGCATATGTTAAAATGGGGAGAGAGAGGATTATGTAATGAGAAAAACAAAAGAACAGGAGAATGAAAGAACAATAAAATAAACACTATCTGTGTTTGCCTTTTACATAAGCGAGGTCTTTTTCCATAATTAAAAAATAACAGAAATTAAACACAAATCTTAGGTTATGCTCCTAAAACACTGACTAGAAATGTATTTTCCCGATCATCAGGCAAAGCAGCACTCCGTGCATTTAGCTAGCATGTTAGTAGGCAGAAACTAAGCTAAGAACAGGAAAAATCATTTTATTATTTTTATTTCCTATCATAGATTCTTCTGCATCCCAAAATCTTATTTCTCTGTCTGTTCTGAATCCTGCTGCACAGCTTGTTTTCTCTGCATGGCCTGGTGGCTGGGACACCCATACCTCCTCATGTTATACTCCCTTACTTTGGTCTCTGACTCTCATGGTACTTCCTGGCTCAAAACAGCAGCTCAAGGCTGAATGGCTAACACAGATCTAAACAGTCCATAAGCACTGCCTCCATCTTTTGTGTGTCAAATTTAAAGATGTCACCTTCCTTGTTCTTCTTCCGAACTCCTCCGCATCACTGAAGGAAGAGGTAATGGCTGTAAGTTGTGCCAGGGGAGGTTGTTGGATATTAGGAAAAACTTCTTCTCAGAAAAGGTAGTGAGGTATAGAAACAGGCTACACAGGGACGTGGTGAAGCCACCATTTCTGGGTGTTCAAGAAAAGGGGTAGATGTGGCACTGAGGGACATGGTAATTGGGGTGTGTTGATAGTTGGACCAAATGAAAAGCACTAACTAGGGAAATCATTTTAATTTTCCAACTAATTGTAATTTCCATACATTGCTATGAGTTGTGATGAGTAAGATTTTTCTTTTCCTCCCCAGGTCTAGTTAGCAGCTCTGTATCTCTTTGCAAGCTCCAGGGAGATCATTCATTTCATAAGAAGTACTACAGCAAGTATTGGAACTAATGCAGTGCCCCCATCCCTGGATGTGTTCAAGGCCATGGATGGAGCCCTGGGCAGCCTGATCTGGTGGTACTTATCCAGCACGTGGCAGGGCTTGGAACTGAATGGGTTTTAACGTCCCTTCTAACACAGCTATTCTATGATTCTATGAACTGCTAAGGAAGTTTAAGAGAATTCTCAATGTGTTTGGAAAAAAAAAAATGTAATAATAATAAATAGTTCTTCCATGACTTCTCCAATCATGTTGCTAATATATAATTTCACAGGATGTTGAAGATTCTCTATGTACTTATTAATTGAAACTCTTTATACCATCACGCTCAATTACCCCTCTCAGTGATCTCCTTCCTCTACATCATGCCTGCCCACATTACCAAAACAAGATGTTGAGTGTAATTAAAAAAAAAAAACACAAAAAAAAACCCACATATTTTGTCTTCGCATTCAGACACGTAGCATTTTTAACTCTAAAGCTTAGGGCTTTTTGTAATCACCACAGATGTTACTCAGTGCAGATGGAGCTCCTTACTCAAAATCAGAGCAGGCCAGCACGTTGTGGTTGAAGAGAACCCCTGCAAATTGTGAGGAGGAAAAAAGAATTCAATACAAACCCCACCATTTTCTCTTGCAACTGCTGTCTCACACACCTTTATCTGCACCCTCCAGAGAAGGCAGTTGCATTGCACCAGGGCTGGCTGCTGCCAGAGGAGAGAAAATTTAGAAAGGAAGCAGTTCAAATTCAAACAACTTCCACAGATTGCATCTGGAATTACACCATCCAGGCCAAACAACTGGATTGTTCATTAAAATCATCTGATTGCCATGCACTTATCTTTGTGCTCACAACAAAAGGAAGAGAGAAAGAAGAGCCGCTTCTTTCAGCCCTTTGTGCTATCATCCCTTTCTGTTACAACCTGCCTATCAGACAGAGATTTCACCATGATTGGTTTCTTTGACATGAATTTCTATTGCTTTTCATCTGAAAGGAGAAGGTGGCTAAAAATTAAGCCAATTCTTCATCAAATAGCCATCCCTGCTTTGAGAAAAGGTTATTCTTTCTTCGGATTATTTGAGGCTGTGTTAATGATGCCTTTCCTCTCAGAGCCTTTGTGCATAAAAGGCAAGGAGAAAAATTTGGAAAATAAACCTTCCTCACATTCTTTCCATGACAGTAATTTAAAAGATAACTGTTTTGAAGATAAAGTTGATTTCTGATAACAAAAGACCCACTGTTTAAAATTGGAGTCTGAAGGTGACTGACATGAAAAGTGGTCCAGCAGAGGGAATATCCAGGTGGGCAGAGAGAGGCTGCAGCAATAGAAAATAGAGCAGCAGTAGTAACTCAGAACGACTCCACTAAATTATTTCTGGGCGAGAACCATATTTTCTTTGTTTGTATGTTTAAACCATCAGTGCATTTGGATACAGCAGGAACATAGGCCATTTCACGTGAAATTACAAAGTAAGAGAGGAAAGAAGAAAAAAACACCCAGCTTCTTGTTTCACCCATCCTCAATCTGTCCAGTGCTGACTGTCCTGATTGTTGGAGTGTGAGAGGAATCAACTGCATAGTTTGGGTTTTTTTGGGTTTGGTTTTTTTTTCATTTTATCTTCCTTCTACTACTGGTAACACAATCAAGTTTACCTGTTAATAGAAAATTGACAAGAAACTTGACCTACCTCCAAAACTACAGCATTTAAACTTGCAAAATGAATTATAGGTGACATTTAAGTGATATATTAACCTCATACTTTTTTTTTTTTTTTTTTTCCAAGGGAAATTGTCTTGCTCAATTAATTACTAGTCTCCACAGAGTGAAATACCTAACAAACATGGAACATCAGCACAAAAGTCTGCATGGCAGATGTAGAAAAAATGATGCATAACCAACTTTTTTTGCCTTAAGAGAAAGAACACATGCCAGTTGTTCTATCATTGTGCAGCATCATTCACCAGCTATCAACATATTATCCAAAGAAGAAATAAGCATTCCTGAATATCTCCATATGGCACCAAACGTGAATATGCCATCAGCAACATTCTGCGTGGTTCTACAGCTGCACACTGCAAATTTCTTCTGGTACTCCACACAAAATGAATGGTGTGCTGTGGGCTGCCTGGGGAGGTGTCTAACTGGTGTGTTGACCTCTGTATTGAACACATACAAGCTATGTTTACTGCAAGTCCAACATCCACCAGCTGATGGATTTGAGACCTCCAACGCCTGCACTGACTTAGCCTAGCATGACCAACAAACTGAACACGTTCAAGCTCTCACTTACATGCAAAGGTGCAGAAATCTGTCTTTTGTCAGTGCAGAACATTCCAGTCTACCTCAACGACAGCAGCTGAAGCCAACACTGGAGCAGGTTTCCCAGAATGTTGCCTTCATTTATCAGCTTCCTCTTCCTCTGGAGCCAAGCGTAGCTGGCCACTGCTCTACATAAACTTCTGTTTAAGTCCTGAGGACATCTGGAGAGCACATCTGTTGCAGAAGATGTGTACAGCTGAGTGTCAGCAGCATATCAAGGCAAAGGACTCCCCAGAGGTTTCAAATACGTGTTGAAAAGCAGAACAGAAAGGCCAATACTCATGAGGGTGCATATGCCAGGGCCACAAGAGACAAGAAATCAGATGTTTCTCCTGGTCCTCTGGGGGCTTTCACTTCTCTCTCCCTCTTTCCTTTCAAAGTTTTGATACTGCTGGGGTGATAGGGGGACAAACAACTTTTATTTCACTTTTTTTTTCCCTCATCTTTTCATCTCGCTCTGATCATCCTTTCCTCCAGCTGCTTGCTGGCAAGAGCAGTACTCAAGCTGGCACAGTGAGATGATGGTAGTATTTCTGAGCCAGCTGGTATCCTCTTCTTCCGAAAACTTTGAGGAATACATTTACAAAGGACATCATGAGCCACAAACCCAGACAACACATGTAGTTCTGTCTACTACTGATGTATCTGGAAAGGTCTGAAAAACTAAAGCTTAAGTGTAATTCCAAGAGATGTCTGCAAAAAATGATGAGACTTCTTAATTGATGACATCTTTTTCTTACAAAAAGAAATTCATGGAACAAAAATCCAATCAAAAGAGGAAATAGATAAATCAATACAGCAGGTGGAAGAGTTGCGGGAAGATTATAATCACAGCTGTTGTTCTTTTGTGCTTCAAAGTCATTTTACAAACCCAAGAACTTGAATATAAAAATTCAACCCAAGTATTAGAATTTGCCTAATGTATTTTTTTCTGGATTTGTATAAGTTGAAGCCTTTACAACACATCCATGGTGCAGCTGGAGAAATCCTAGTCTCACTCTCAGCTTTGTGATTGCTTAAACTTTGCTGCAAATTGTGATGAGCTTTGCTGCAGATGTCACTCTATGGCTCAAAATGGGAAAGATGTGAGGGAGAAGGATGAGCTCCTGCAGCTTACAGACCAGGTTATTTATGGTGAGAGAGTCTAGAAGCAGCCTTGATTATGAAGAACTGCATCCAATTGAGTGCATTTTTCTGCAATTACAATCAATTAAAAGAATGGCTCCCACTTCTTAATAAAATACTTTCCTTATTCAGCCTCATTCTAAGCAGTAAAACCAGAAGTAAGAATGTTAACTATATATACAATAATTGTGTATACGTATGTGAAATATAAACTAAGAAATTGAAAAGAGCATTTTAGTTCTTGCAGAACTCATCACACTGTGGTGTTAGGTTGAGGCAGTCCCCTTACCAGGGTTTCAGTATGCTATCTCCAGGAACATACAATGAGAATAAAAACTCACAAAATTTGAAAGCAAGAAAGATTTAAGGTAAGAATCTATCATACAAAACACAGCGTAGAAAAAGGATAACAATATACTCAAAATGTACGGCCTGGAATATTCTTCAGGAGATACAGTAAATTACCATTTCATTTTACCCACTGTTGACCATGAGTTAGAGTTCTCAATTGGTTTTAACTTCTTCCTTTTAATATAGTTTTGTGAATTATTTACAATTAAAGTGAAAAAGTTGAGTAACTGAAGAAATAGAAAACATGACCTACAAAGAACATTGGAAGTAACTGGAACCAACTGGCCCACGCTAGAGGAAGCTTGAAGGAAAGTAACAGTGTTGAGAAACTGGATTTAAAACTGCAAAGTTGAGTATAACACGATAACAACACACATTTAAAAATCATTCTGTAATAGCTCACCTCTCCTTGGGTGATAAGGGACAGTTATTTGTCTTCCAATTGCAGTATGAAAAAAAATCACTGAAAGCAGCACTTGGGCAGAACATGAAAAATGGCTGGGATTTCCCCTCCCTTCCTGTCATTCAAGACGAAATACAGCTGCAGCCTGAGGGTTAATTTTCCTTCAGCCAGGGGTCTGTGGGAGGAGTAATCAGGCTGCTCCTTGGCTTCCATCAGCCCTGGCAATACAGGAAAGCATGTATCTTTGGGAAAGTCTACCTGAGTCTCTCTGACAGTTCAAGGAAATAAGCAGCCCAGAAGACTTCCTAGCTCTGTAAAAAAAAAAAGTCAAATGCGTAAAGTTGAACATCCTAAATATAAGAAGGTGATGATATTTGCTGTATTATAGCCAGGAATTGAGGCTGAAGGGGCTGAGTACCAGCTGACATTCATGCAATTTCCCTGATTCTCGTCCTGTCTGCAGCTGCAGAGTGATGCCAACATGAGGATTTCTCTTCTTCCCTGACAGCTGTCAGTGTGTGACAGACACGAATGTAGCTCACAGGACATTTTCTGTTTATCTTATGTCTAGTAAGAAACAGGGCAGGCACGGAAAGTTCAATCACTTTCTATTATCAGTGATCATACTGCCTTTGCCAAAGGACATTGCCTCAGTTATTAGCACAGAAACACAAACCCACTCAGCTGCTCCCTCTGATGCTCTTCATCTCTGCAGCTTGCTCTGAGGGAGTGATGCAGAATTTTTCTTCCTTCCACGGTGTTATCTGAGAGAAAGGAATGTGCAGGAATGGGAGGATATCACTCAGTGGTCCGAGGAGGGCTGTGTTTTTATAAGTGATTAGTATTGCTGTGCCATTGCATTTCTCATTAAAATCCCTTTCTTGAAGCAAGGTACAATTTGCACCATGTTTTCCACTTGTTTGAGCTTCAAGCTGTCGCTCAAAAAATTAATTTTAGCTGGGTTCATCTTTCCATCACAGTCTTTTTTTGACACAGTGGTTGATTAATTCTATGTCATTGTTTGCTCTATTACAAGATTAATTGCAGGACGAGAGAATATACGACATTCTGGTGAGATAATTTATCAACTTATTACAATTCCACAATGCTGCAAAGCAAAGTTTTTTTCCTTATCCATACTCAGACAACAAGTAAATCATGTAGAGATATTGGTTTGGTCTGTTTAGTAGATAAATGGCATTGACTGAAGATGAGACCTTCTTCAGCGGTTTGGTCAAGGCTTGTCACTATAGTGCTCACTGCCTCAGTTCTATAAGCAAAGACCTTCAACTCTGCAATGTGTCTACTGAGCTCTTGAAGGAGAAAAGGTATTTCTGGAGTCCAGCTAGAATGATCAACAGTGGACAACCTGAATTCAATTTCTAACACTGAAACAAGCATTTCATCTGATATCCTACCTCACGAGCAAGGCAAACATCTGGGGCAGTCAAGATTAGGATATTTATCAAAGAGCAACAAAGGAATAAACAGAAGAAAAACCACCACTTTGGTGGCTGCAACACCAGGAAGATGCAGTAGAGATTACCCTGTGCTCACTGCAATGCATCCTGGGCTGCTACACACAACTTATACATCCCTTGTATATCCCTTTTTCTTTTCATGTCCACCACACAATTGATATCAGAGTATTTTTTTGAGAATTTTGCTTCATCAGATCAACCAAAGTAAATAGTCATAGAAAATGGGAAATGGAGGGTGATGTAGAAACATAATTGCTGTGCATAAAACATAAACACAGCATGCTGGAATTCCTTAAAGCTCTCTTTACTTTGACTGCTCTCCATTTCTGCTAGTGTTGTAGTTTCATAGAATAAGAGTGAGTTCTCGCAGTGTAGCAAGACTACATGAAGAAAACTGCTTTATATTTCTCCTTGTTGCTCTGTTTTCCCACCTAGCATTACCTTTTACATGAACTTTTTATTACTATTATGCTGTTTAATAGCTGGTGCACATTTAACATCATGAGACTGGATTTTTGATATTTTTTCTCATTCTCATTTCTCATTCAGGTTTTCTACTTGTTCTTCTCTTTCTCTTGCTTGTGCACAAATTCAGCACGTTCCATACGTAGAAATTCCTCTTAAAGTTTAACTTTGGCTTTAATTTTATCAGCATCAATCCGCCAAGACAAATACAATGTAAATTATCCTGGTTCGAGGCCAATGGGGGCTGTTCATGTAAGGAAAAGTCAAAAAGCTTTTTTTTTTTTGCTAGTGATAAACTTTTAATAGAAGTAGCATCAACTCCAACAATCTTGATCTGCCAGTACGTATAAGAACAACATGAACATTACCTGATTTTT
The DNA here is from genome assembly GCF_026119805.1 of Tympanuchus pallidicinctus. NCBI lineage: Eukaryota > Metazoa > Chordata > Aves > Galliformes > Phasianidae > Tympanuchus > Tympanuchus pallidicinctus. The sequence goes on along the minus strand of NW_026294742.1, from coordinate 6,764,887 downwards.
GTAGCTGGCATTGAAGTAGATCATGGCTGGGTGCTGAAAAACATCCCCAGACCTACAAGGCCATAAATACTGCTTTACAGTTATTAATTCAACATTTGTCTGACTATAACTACAGTTGTATTTTAAGAATGAAAAAATGTGACGTAGGAATATATTCTGATGGAGTTTGTTCATTTTCAGCCAGTGAAAGCTGCCCTGCTTTCTTTTTTTCTGAGAAAGTCCCTCTGGTTTACAGGTTGCAATGTTGGAAACAAGCACTAGTCTGTTATGATTATGACAGACTATAAACAAATCCACCTCTTCCCAAAGCAGGGATATCATAAAGCATTTATAGTTTCTGTAAATTGCATTATCCATCTGACAAAATGATGCAGATCTGAGGGAAGCCTCCTGCAGTGATTGGATTCATCCATTAAAACAAATCTGTTTTATGCCTATCTAAAGGCATTCCTAAATGGTTTCTACTTGCAGAGGATTACTGTGCACAATGTGGATGCACAACTGACCGTTTGAAACTGTTCTGCCTAGAAAACTAAGGAATTAAATCCCATAAGCAAGCACTAGAAACATGTTGTCATCTTAGCAGCATACAATTACAATCTGATGTAGGCATCTGCATTGCTTTAGGAATATTTAGTATATATACAAGATTCAAACCCATTAGTCTGTCCAGTTCTTTCTGTTATCTTTCATAATTCAGATTTTTTTCATTGTGTTTTATGATATATTGTAAGGCAAATCTGCTGTCAAGAATTTCAGCCCAGTGAGGGAAACACCACATTTACTTTTCCAGGTAAGAAAAAGTATGTGCTGTATAAGGAACTGATGCATCCAACTGAGTGAAACCAGTACTGATTTTACAGCAGTGAAGCTGTGATTTTGAAAGTCACTAAATGATTCCGGGGACTTAATTTGTAATTTAATAGGAATGATTTTCCCTGTTGGGAAAATCTCAAGAGTAACTTGGAAAATTTCAGTATAAAATATCAAACTCAGTGAATTGATGGGAGAAATTCCTTATGTCCAGGTACAGGGAAGAAATCGTGCCCTGTGTGGCAGAGGCAAAGGAAACACATCAGATGTGATTTATGAAGAATAAGCCTTTTCTAAAGCCGCTCTCCCACAGGAATATTCAATATATCCTTTCATGATGATCACTCCAATACTGCACTGCAATATTCAAGCTGGTTGAACAATTACCGCAATTTCTCTTCAGTCTCAGCTCTCTCAGCCTCCCTGCATCACGGAGCAACGCACTCAGGGCAGAACTTGCAATCTCTTGTCACTAGGCAGCATCTGGTAATCAAAATTTCATCTGTGTTACAGTCTGCAAGTAAGGAGAAGACTTAATGAAATGATCTATACGTGAAGAAAAACGTGCACTTCATTTAAAAAATAACAGTTTTTTCTCCTTCAGTGAAAAGCTTTTATTGAATGTTTATCAGAGTATCAGGATTTAAACAGGATTACTCATCTGCTTGAATGTTGCCATTCATGTAGATATCTCACAGCATGAGGAACCTGAACTTAATGCAGAAATTGCTTTCAAGTGCCCAAAGTGTGCAGTTTTTCCTAGTATTGAGGCTCCTGTGTATTGTATTGAACAGTGTCAGACAGCATGAATAATTAGGTTGAGTTGCACCCAGAAAGCACATTTTGATATACAAAGCCTTGTAAGATTTTACAGGCATTTTTCTCCCTTCAGGCAATAATGCTCGTTTAACGAAAATGTAGAAAAGTGAAATATACATCAGAAAATCTAACGTGTAAATTAGAGATGTCTCAAAACAATTTACATTTTTACATACCTCCAAGAAAGTAGGACACTTTTATTACCTACTGTCAGGTAGCACATAAATAACAGCAGATCCTATTGCCTGGATTTCTGGAACTTGTCAAAGAGCTTAATAGAAAGATTTATGGGAACTTCAAGCTTTAGATTTCAGATCCTCAGTATCTGTCAAGCTACAGCCTTAATACTGCTTAACTTCTCATCCCTCAGACTGTCTGTAAATTCAAAATGAAACTACAAGGAGTTGTTAAAGGCTTTTATTTGGCATCTTAAATTCCATTCTCATGTCCTGTTCAATATGCACTATTGCTGGGAAGTCCTTTGTGCTTTGAAGTAATTGTATAACTCATACCAGCTCAAACTGCCTTACTTTTCCCTAATATATTTTTAATTCTCTCCTCTTCCCCCAAAAAAGTGCATTGCTGACATTTCACTGTAATATTTAATGTCAGTGATTGCTACTAATAATAGAATAATAGAATATAGAATAGAATATGCTACTAAAATAATTAATTACAGCTAAAATTTTGATGCTCTTCCTGGTTCCCTTAATGGGGGAGTCACTACCTGCCTTGCATTGCAGGATTGTGGTCCAGTGCCAGAGGAGTGAGGATGGGGATTGTGGTTTGAAAGGAGAAAGAAAACTCCTGTCCTGGCAGATAACACCAGAATTCTGTAAACAGCATGATTACATTGATGTCCATGCAAAGAGCCTTTAAGTATATAATCTCAAAAAATGAGGAAAAATTAAACTCCAAAATGATTCTCTAACTCACAGCTTGGATTGAAATGTTAATAAGGATGGATATGATGCATACAGTGAGGAACAGGGACTGAAGTTTTCTACAGTTAAACATATTTGAGTATGTTGCACTTAATTTTTAGAAATTAAGTTTTTCTGTGAGAACAGCCTGACTACATGTGAGAATTTTACCAGCAAATGGTATCTAAACGTTCACATCATTGTAGCAATTTATTTTTTTCTACTTAATTACTAAACAGGTTAAAAGCTATTGAAACTATCTTTTAGTTAATAGCTGTGATTTATCTCATATGAAAAAGGTGCATAAGCCAGTGCTGATCTATTACAGAATGTGACTACACTGAGTAATATAGTTTTTGTGGCTATATAGTTCATAGTTTTCTACATTAATTTCAAACTCATGCTCTCTGAATCCTTATGCAGAGTCCCCCAAGGTGAACTGAGCTTTCAAACCACTATGAGCTGAAAGGCTTAAAAATAAGGAAAATGATTGATTTCTTCTTCTTGCTATCAATTCAAGTCCATGTGTGTCAGTCACATAAAATAACGCAACTGATTGCATAAAGCAACAGCTTGTCTTGTCAATGAATATATTGGCACTAAATCCATGAACCACTTCTGGCTCTTCTTCACACGCATTAAGCTCCAGCCCAAATGAAATATTCTTTGTATTTAATATTTTTAAATGACCCTTCACAAAGTAAATTCCAATTACAAATGAAATTGTTCTGCCTTTCCTTCTGAACATACCAAAGCACATTTTAAAAGGTACAGGACTAAGGAAAGTCACTTTCAGAAACTACAGAAACATTTGAATTACAAGAAGCTGGCAAGTCATCTGGAACCACTAATTTCTAACAACTTTTGAAGCTGCAAATCCACTTAAGAAGGTGGGAAAGGGAGAATTGGCTCCATTTAAGTTTCATTGTGTATGGAAGCAGTAGCTCCAATATGAGAAGTCTCAAACCAAGGATTTTAGCAGTTTTAATTAAAGTGAATTGAACCAGTGTGAACATTATCATGTACTCAATGTTGTACAAACATATATAAATGATCAGATTTTGGCTAATCTGAAAATACCTGCCATAGTTTTTTGACTCATTAATAAATTTAAAAGAATGAGGAATGGAAAAGGAAAGGACAAGTGGAAAATTAAGGAAAAATCACAAATATATACGCACACATTTCCAATATTACAGGATATTATATGGATCATTATCCTCTTTCAGCCTTGAACAGAGACCAAGAGTTGGCACAGCTACTCAACATCATTTAAGAGCCACAGATTTGAGCCCATTTCACCTCTAGGTTTTTAAGCCAGTCACCTCAGATTCCTAACAGAATAGGTGGAAAGTGAAGGCTGACATGTCCTCACACCAGGACTGTGCTATCATAACCCCCAAAAGATCTCTCAAAGGCACTTATGTTGTGGAAAATGCTCCTGTTGAACCTGGTCCCCAAACCACATAGAAGACCTTTTTTCTACAGTGTTTTTCTAGGCAGAGCAAGAAGGATATGAGGGAGAGAACAGCTAGTTCAGTTGTTTTGCTTTTATTCTTTTTTCCCCTGATATTTTTATCAAGATTTGCAGCTGTGGGAAATCCCATCCTGCCTTCTGGATAGCATCAATATTCTTGCACTATCATCTGAATTAAAAGATACTGTCAGGCAAGAATCCTTCTTGCTCTTCAGCAGTTCATTCTCTGTGGCTGTCTATGAAATGCTCTAGTCTCTTGCCCAGGTGCAACAGCAGCATTGAGAGGGGTCTGAGAGGCTGCAGGAATTTGTATTCCAAAATTACTCATTTATTGTTCAGCAGAGGGTATACTGCTGAGCTTACTCTGAACTTCCCAGAGTGACCTACGTTAAAACCTGCTAAGTCAAGTCTGCAACTGCCCCAGCTGCCCCAAATACCCCAACATCCTCCTTCTCTCCCTGGCTTTACTGGCTTATGCATGAGAACATCACTGCTTCCCTCCTGCTCTTTTTTGGTTCCAAATGCCCATGGAAATACCCAGAAAAAAGTAATTTCTACTCATGCTGAAAAGTGGAAATGAGCTGTAAACATGGGATAAGACAAATTTCCTATACCCTTTTCCCACAGTTCTACTCCTGTTATTAAGATTCCCCACCACTCCACTCCCACTCCACTTGGAACCCCTTATTTTGGTTAGTGCTCAGGTACCTTTGGAGAAAGAAAAAAAGAAAAGGCAAATCATGAGACAGAGTTTCAAGTTTTGAAAATAATTTCAGAACGCACTTTCCATAATTTGTTTGTAGAATTGTAGAAATGCCAAAAATCTCTCAAAGTTGAAGCTGTTTTTACACATAGCAGCAAAATATATGATGGCGAAATGGCATAACTTTTTTTTCCTTTTTTTTCCTAATACCATATGTTTTTGGCCCAGAAAAAGCTATCATTTACACTGTAAGAATGCACACAGTGCATCAGTCTGCTCCCTGACATGGGATTTGAGAAGGGTCTGGGCTCAAATTCAGGTAGCACAGTGTAAAAGCAGATTTACTCACACTTGCTTGGACTGGAAGCAATCCACATTTCTGCAATTTTGCCAAATGAATGAATGCCACCCACAAATGAGGCAGTACCTCTCCTAAAGCTGAGGACAGCAGTGCTATCATTCCTCTGGTCAGGTCCTCTCAGGGGAGTGGAGAGCTTCCCCCAGCAAACAGGCTGCCTGTACTGGAGGGGACCCAACCCAACCTACATAGCTCATGGGACTGATGCTGGCAATCCTTCATGGCCTCTTCCTACTACAAATAACTATAATTTGTGAGATAAGAGAATTCTGTCTTGCTATCCAGGAGTCATTTTTCACCTGCTAACTCCTGTAGGTAGCATTAAGTCATGACTTGGTTTTCCTGGAAAAATAATAGCTCAAACACATCTTTATCAAGACTTTTAAGAACAGTTTTTCCTCGAAGACTTTCTTTCTTTCTTTTTTTTCACCTGTGTGTAATTACCCACGTACTCAGATCAATTTATTACCCTGAGCATAAGTACATTCTCTTTCTTTTTCTTTCCCATAGGACCTTTACGTTTAGATGACAACTCAGACTGCTCCAGTCACCCAATTGCAAATGCACTTTGATCAAACAATGACTGGAGGAGATTTAAAGATTACTCCTGGAGGGAAAGACACAGCAAATTGATCAGTGCTGTCACGGGCGAGAAACAGCTCCTGAAGGAATAGCTCTAAAATGCATTATCTTTAATGTAATCAAAGGAACATTTCATTTAATTTTAAGACGCCTTGCACTATTTGTTAGCGCTATCATTTCAGGGGTTACTGGGACAAAAAGTTAATCGCACTGACTAGGCAAACACTAAATTGTTTAATGAAGGCTGTTCTACTTTATTTGTATAATGTTTTTCTAAGTAATATACGCACAGATTCTTTTTAAAATGGTAAAAGCACAGGTGTGAAAAATCTACAGACTGAAGTTTTAAGGGGTCTGATGGGCTACCAAAATTAAAGAATAAAATGATCCTTTTCTTACCATCTCCTGGTACATGTTAGAAGGAAACGAGAGGAGGTGAAGCATGCCCACTTGTCCATAAGGTTTGGAGTAGGTCATAATCCCCCCATAGACTGCCCAGACAGCATGAGTGAAAATTTGGAATGCTGCCTGGATGCTGCTCCCAAAGTTGGAGATTAGGAGGAGTTTGCAGCCTTCTGCCTATTTTCCAGCTTTGGCTTTGCACTTCTGTGGGAAGGGGATGTGGCAGCAGTAGCAACAGCACTGAGAAGGGGAAGAGGCTCTCTGGAGATAAAATCCTTCCAGCATCAAGCAGCAGGAGGCATTGCTAACAGAGGGAACTGAAAGCCCTTAAATCCAGGCAATCTGTGCTCAAACCTCACTCAGGTAGGGCTGCAGATGCGTGGGACAGAGGCCACCATGACACACACCAGAGAAAGTCCTGCATCCATATGGACATGAGGCATGCACAAGAGCCAAGGTTTGCTTTTAACAGGCTGATGCAAGGCAGGCTCTAACTGCTTGGGCTGGACCATGTGGAGAACATTTCCTCTATTATTAGATATTCCCATAGGCTCTAGAAAACAAGTTAATATACAAGAGGACTATTTTTCTGACATTCATTTCTGCAGTAGTGATTCATAATTCTTCCATTTTATCCATTCTCAAATGATGATGGCACTCACTTGTCAAAGAAACAGAAAAGTTTATGAACCAGAGAAAGGTGAACAGCTGGATTTAAATAGCTAAAAGATACAACCGGGAAGAGGAGGAAAAAAATAATGTAAAGGAAAAGGTGTCTTGGAAAATGAAATTCTTGAAGTGAAAAATTGTAAGATTAGTTTTTTTAGGGATCTTACAATGGTTATTCTGTGTGTAACAATTCATGGACATAAAATGAAAGTTAAGTCTTTAAAGGAGAAGAGATATAGTATGAAGATTTGTCACATATTCTGGATATCATGGGACATTAAATGTAAATTGTGAAAAGAACACAACATTATAGCACCTGGAGGAAAGACAGGAATAATTACAAATGATTCCACCAAAGGAAAGACAAATAGAATACCAGAGAGACCTGAGTAGTAAATCCAGACCAACTGGCTCTTAAACAAGGGATAACATGTTCTTTCTGTCCATCTGTAAGCACTGCAGTTTCCCAGAAAAAGAATTAGCCTCTGCATTCCATGTTTCAAGACCAGAACAAAATGTCGTGTTCTGATATAAAACCAGCATGCATGGAGTTTTGCTGGAAGGTTTCAGATTTATTGTTGCTATAAATAAAGTATTTATCTCAAAGAGATTCTTCTCACAATTTTCAGGTCTGCTCTTTTATTCTGGAAAATGTGTTCTTGATGTTTCGTTCAAAAACCGCTGATTCTGAGATGAGCATCAAGAAAGTTCTGCTTACAGCCAGCCCTTCTGTCCTGATTTGTCCTCCGGGACGTCCCCCACCCAACTGTGAACCAGGCTTAAATATAACAAGAATTCGTTGGGTGCTTAGATAAAGCAGCTAGTTACTAGCATAAACATATTGAGCCACCAGCAAGACCTACAATGTAGGTGATTAATATATATTCTAGAGTTCATTGATTTATTTTCTTACTAGGATATGGTGTCTGAAAGTTTTCTCTTCCATAACTTGGGCAAATAAATAGTTATTTTTCCATGACACCAACCCTTGCTCTACCATTTGCACTCATCGTTTTCTCACTCCAGCAGAAAAGTGAAAATGGAAGTGGCACTTCAAGCCAAGAAAACAAACAAAAGCACTCTGAGAGTAGTGATCTGAATAAAAGCATTTCTGTGCAGCCTCACTCTTTGTTGCAAAAACAAGAAAGCAGGCACATCCAATCTGCCTTTCATTTGCAGCTGCTCCCAAAGGAATTATATGCACAGGAAGAACCCAAAAGGTGCAGAAGTATGACTTAAGGATAAATCACAGAACAAAATTGAAGGGGAAAAAAAGCAGGCTCTAAAGTTCAAATGAAAATTACATCAGATGAAAATACAATTTCTAAGTGCCAGTAAATCACACTGCAATGCTGAGTTCCTACTTTGCCTTGGCTCATGTGTTGTCTGCATTAAAAAAATACTGCATGCTATGTATCTATGACAAAGTAGGGCAGGGTTACAGAGAATAATGATGGTTATGGTGCTTGGTTCATGAAAACACTTCTCTACTGAGTTGTATTGCTGAAAATACAGAATTAGATTCTAGCTTGCATGCAGCAATAGTGCCGTTGCTGTAGCTGCCATTAATAATCCACTTTCAAGATCTGTTACTGATAATTTTTTCTGACTTACTGACTACAGCTCTAACAGTTCCTGTGAAGCTAAGCTGTAATGGACCTCTTCTGTCTAACAGCACTTACCACATGCAACCTGAACTGATTTTTGGGGTCACTGAGGTGGAAAATGCATAGAACTGCTTTAATATTCTACAGCTTGATTACAGGCTTGTAACTAGTTATACCACTTGTCTGACATATAGTGCAATTCCTTTCCACTACACACAGTCAATGCAATAAAAGGGAAATTACATTTTCCCGTTTTAAATAGCCGTGTAACACTGTGGGAAAAGTTGAATTGCAGGAAAAGATATATATATATAAAAACCAGAGCATGCCTGCACTAACTTCCATCCACAGCTTCATTAAATTCAACAGCAGCAGAAACATTTAGAAATAAGCTGGATGAGAAACGAGTAGTATTAAGAGAGTATTAAGCACAAAACAGTGCTGTAAGTGCAAACCACATCAATCAGCCCAACAAATTTACACTCAGTGATCTCCTTGGATCACTTCCCCAGGACAGTTCCTACAGCACAGACTATTTTCTTCTAATTCGGCATCGCGAACATTCTGAGCATTAACTGATTTTAAGAGCCCTCGTCCTGAGATGGAGGGAAAACAAAAACACATGCAACCAACCTTTTTTCTTTTACAAATGCATTAAAGAGCATTTAGTTATAATGATATGTTTTGAATGTTCTGTGCTAGATGATGCGGAAGCAAAGAAAATAACCAAAGTTGTACTGGACACAGTCATGGGCAGCCAGCCTCCAGGATTTACTGGGTATAATTCTGATGTTATGCCACTAATCACCACCACCTAAGCAACCTGCAGTGCATCTTTCATGTATTTCCTATTCCAAGAGAGCACATCAGTTTGTTCCAAGCCACACCTAATAGGTTAGGCTGAAAAGGGAACCAGGGAGCATCAGGGATGCAGAGAGGTGATTTACTGGTGAGCAAGGCAGTCTCAAGGAAAGGAAACAAGAAACGAGTCAAGGACATTGAAAAAGAGAAAATAAAGAGTAAGGAGAGGGAAATAAAGTGTGTCCTCAATGGAAATAGATAGAATTTCAGGAAAAGTGCTTGCGTGCTGCTGAGGAAAGACCATGTCAGAGCAAAGCAATAAGACCTCAGGGCAGCTGCTTTTCTGGCCACAACCTTTTCCCTGAGTCCCTCCCCAGCCTGGAGCAAGTCTCTCCGGAGCAGGTGGGTAAAGCAAGTTCAGATGATACCTTGGCAGCAAGCCTGAAAAGCTAGATATGAGCTCTCAATGCATCTTCTCCCCTGCTTTTTCTGGACACTGAAGCCAAACCTCAGGCTCGGGTTCACTGGCTAAAGATTATTGCATCAGTCACAGATCTATTGTCTGATAGTACACTATAAAATACTGTTTTATAGTACAGTATCTTGGATTGCTATTGAGTAGCCATGGCTATACTGAGTAGCAGAGCCTCTGAAAGCTCAGAAATTTGGCTTTCAGAATATGAAGTAAAATGTGCAGCAAATATTTAATGTATGTAACACTTCTATCACATAAAAATTATTGAAAAAGGTCTGTTTCTGTAATACAGACTGATCTCTTTTGTGCCATCAGTTACAGTTTAAGGTTAAAAGCAGAACAGCTATTGGAGCTTTTTCCATTTTCATATTCATTTTCTATCACAGCAACATCAAAATATAGGATGCGTAGAGTTTACTCCAGCTTGAATTTTCCTCATGATTTCTTATCCTCTGTACTAAATCAGAAGAGCAGATGCATCCTTGGGAAGGTTTCCAGCTTGATTTTGAAATGAGACATTCAATACTTCCTACCATGATCTGAGCTTCCTGATCACTGATAATACCGCGCAGAGTCAAAGAAGACCTTGTAGTAAATATCTCACGTGCAGATTTGAACGAAATGCTCAGGATGCAGATGGTTTCTGTACTTCCCAACGGACTCCTGCTGGAGATGTGAAGAGCTGATCCGAAAAGCTGATCTCTGTCATTGATGAACCCGCAGATCCCTCATTGCTTTATCTTTTGATGGAGTGCAATGATCTGTTTTCCTACGAGTAACTGCTGTGTTTGTATTTATGTTCAAAGTTTACAGAAAGCCTTTCAAAAGAATAAATATATAAGTAAATGTGCCGTGACTAACATCATTAAACCAGTATGTTCTTACCCAAAGTATTTTCTACAAAGACCTGCCTTTATCTCACTTTCATTTTATAGCATCTAAATAGCAAATCGCAGTAGTTCTTCTCCGCTTCCCTGGGCACTGCAACAAAAGAAAATATCAGCTTTTAGTGGAGGTCCAAAGTAACTGCCAGAGTGTTTCAAGCACTCGCTTACTCATCTGCTCAGTTTAGTGTATGATAACTCCCACTAATTTGGGGGGGGCTTAATGAGCATAGAAAATGCATTAGAGAAAATTCAATTATAAAATGAAGCTGACCATGGTACATCTGACTAGGCAAAGTAAATTTAATCCTCTATGCGTAGGCAAACACGAGAGTCAGGCAGGGGTGCTTAATCCAGGGAGAGGGTGTAGGAAGGTGACAGAGTTGGTACAGTTCCTCTCATATACCTCTGCATCACTGAAGTTTTAAAAGCTCATTTAAATTAGGTACATCCAGTAGTATTCTGCAAACATGCTTCAAACTCTATTAAGTTCCACTATATCTCACTAATGTGAAATAGACAATAGAGAAACTTTAATGCAAGCTGTAATTCACTCATTTTCTTTCAGCTCTGGAATTTATTCTAGCAGAGTGATTAACCGAGACAGTTTTCATTTCAGGCTTATAACTTCATATTCCCCTTAGTGTGGAGTCATTTTTTGTTGCTCTTCTTCCTGTTTTACGATCAAAATTGTTGAGTAGTTTCATTTATAACAAAAGATATATAAAAACTGAATTATCATGTACAAAATGTGTGCTATTACTCTCAAAAGTACAGTTCATTATACAGTATCAAGCAATATTACTGAACTACATAACTACCGCAGCCTTCAGCAGAGCCCTAAAGGGCAGAACTTGCAGCTCCACCACAACTGCTGAATAAAATGGAGGAAAAAAAAAAGCTAAGAAAGAAAATGCTGCAGCTTCACTAGAAAAAGGAGGAAGGATTACTAGGCTTTTGTGCCCTTCATTTCTACCAAGAAAGTCCAAGTTAATATCCAGTAGGATGCTTTCAATACTAGGTTTTGGATACAGATATCAACTAATGTAGCCAATGCGATACAAAATCAGGATAGCCTTTTCACACCTGCAAAGGCTGATCTTGGTAATCTAACTGTATTTTTCAATGAAAAAATAAGTAGTTTCTTTATGACATTCCCTCATTCCACAATGCAAAAATAGCAAGAGCCTCAGACATCGAAAATGTTTGGAAATTTAGATTAATCCCAAATTATATTATGCACTGGACATGAAGGCATTTGGTGCTGGTGGGGTAGAAAAGTGGATCAGAATGAAGATGGACGTCCTAAAGTTATGAGTCATCCTTCACTCTCTAGTTTTTCATAGCTATCTCCACGATAAGATATGACTTTTATTCCCACTTAAATTCCCTCTAAAAAGATATAATTGTGTGATACGTTTTAGTTTTGGCAATAAAGATCAAAACTCTTTCTAGCTCTACATGGATAATTTACTACAAAATACTTGAAAGTTCACTAAGTTGGAGTTTCTAAAACAAGATTTTATCAGGGAAAGAGCTGGCAGCTGCAGCTAGCGCTGCATGAACTGCCTGCAATGCTTATTAGTGATGGCAACCTACTACGGAGAAAGAAATTAACGGACTACAAGTCTCTCTTATCACAGTTAATATTTCTGTAGTGATTAAAATGAAACTTGTCTTGGAAGAAGGGGAGAGGTGATACAACATTAAGCTAACAGCATGGATGCACTCTGTTAAAGCGACAAGGAAGGTGAGCAGATCACAGGAGATGCCATGCTAACCTGTACCCAGATGCTGGCTGCTCTGCTCCTCATAGAAGTAGAGTATGTGGTTTCCCACCCAGCTAATGATCTCAGTTCAGTGGCTCAAAGGTAAAATAATTGAGGCAAGCCTATTCGTGTATAATATTATTATTTAAGTTCTTTCTCCTAGAATGTCTCCGAAGGTGCACTTCAGTTGGAATTACTTCCCTATGAGCAGATGAAAAAATCTGCCACCAATGTTTGTTCCCTGCAAGATGAAAAAAATAACGGAGACATTACAGACATTTTTATTATTTATTAAAACCAACAGAAAGCAGTTTCTTCCCTGCGTTTTATGTTTTCTTTCCAATTAATTGGGTTTACAAGGTGTTTTTCCTTCGTGGCTCATTTTCCAATTATTTTTTTTTTTCATTGTGGTATGGAACATTTGAGCTTCAAGGTGTGAAGTGTTTCCCACATGTATGAGAGCTGCTGAATCATGGCCTGAACCTCTGATTGATCACCTGAGGCGAGCAAAAAGTCAGCCACAGAGCACAGGTGAAGGCAATCCACCTGTGCTGCTGGAAGGGGTGAAGCCTGGCTGCACCTCTCCTAGACCCATTTAAGAGCTGATTAGCAGTGGGAAAGGATCTCTTTCTAGAGATCCTTCCTCTGGAGTTTTGTAGTGAGCCCAGGACGCAATTAAGCACTCTATCTATTCTCTTTTGCTATTATAACCTGCTTAGCCAAACTCTGTGGCTTATTTCATAATTATAGCATCTTTATATTCATTGATTATACACCACAGAAGCTTCTACCGAACAGAGCACAGTCTCCAGGAGGTATCCTCAAAAACTAGTATAATTCCCACTAAACCTTCCCCTGGAAGTGAGGGAGATAATGGTTGAGAAGATGTAAATGGCAGAGTTTATCTTGTACCAGAGGGGCAATCTAATAGCGATAGCTGTATTTTCCCATTAATTCTTCTGTATGCATTCGTTTGCTAAAGACTAAAGTTGTAAAGCTTCACAGTCCTTGAAGTGAAAGCATTTTAAAACTTGAATAAACCCAAAAAGGAAAAAAAGAAAAAGCAAAAGGTCAGAATACTTCAATAACACCACAGTGAAAACAGAACAGATGATTCAGTTTGCCTCCAAACAAAGCTTTGGAAAAGAAGGAAGAAAGTGCAAGCTAAGTGCAAACCAATTATCAACGAAGAGAATCTCAAGAAGTTTCTTTTCACTTCCTCAAGCAAGTGCTTTTTCCACTTCTACTTTCCTCTTGGACCCACTTTTTCCATTTGGCATCAGAATTGGCACATCTGTTTGGCCCTGGATGGAAGAGAGTGTAAATTAGGGATGGATGAGAAGCAGAAGGACACAGCACAGCTGAGAAATCCATCACTTACCCCAGGGACACAACATGATGCTAGTGGGTTACAAAAGTTATCAGCTAACAAATCTGTCTCTCTCATTAGCACTTCCTAAAACTCTGCTCTCCATCATGGCCACGTTATACTTCAGGACGTGGAGCATTCAAGGGAATGTGAGACTTAAATAGGGCCACATGGGAGTAACCCAGTGTTATTCTGACTTATGTGTTGTTTAGAATAAAACTTAGTGAAGAGCTTTCCAACCACATAGAAGACCAAGAGACACTTCCAGAAGAGCACTTCATTTTTGAGTTTGTCTGCTGTGCTCCAACTAAAATTTCATCTCATATGGACTCATGATATATGTGTTTTCTTTTCCAGGACGAGAGATTTTACAAGGTTAACACTAAGCAGCCATACTTATCTTCATTTTAATGGCATAAGCGATGCCTTTCCAAGGCAATTCCAACAATTTGTTAAGCATTAGTGAACCAGAAGCAGAGAGGAGCCCCCCCCTCCTGTCCCCAGAGGGATGCTGGCTCTGGGGATGCTGTCGCACGCGACCCTCTGCCCTGCACCAGGAGCTGCTGCCTTCCCCAGCTCTCAGCCATCTGCTCTCCCACTGCTCCAGCAGCAGTGGAAAATTCCTTTTTGTCTGAAAGGTGAATTGCATGCTAAATCTAGATGACAGGTTCAGGAAACATCTTAAAATAAATTAGCAAGACAGCAAAGCGGAGTGAGCAAGATATAAATTGCATTAGCCATTCTGAGTGTCCCTCTGGCCTTGCCTTTCACTCCTTGCTTTTAATCTCACAAAAGAATAGTTACGCGATTAGTTTCATAATGCTTTGTCTGCCCCTTTCAGGAGATGTGGGCAGATTTTAAACAGTGGTGTCTAAAGCCAGATTTGACAGAGTGACCCATTCAGAACTCCATCAGAATCCACAGCGCTGACATCATTTGCAGAGACAAATCCAGGTAGTTACAAATCCTATCCTGTGATTTCTTCCAGAAAAGCACACGCACCTGCCAGGGAGACATCAACTCCTTTGTAAACTCAAAGGAACAAAAACATGAGAAGTCTTCTTACTGAAGCTCTCTTTCAACCATGTGTGGGACTTCAATTCTGTTTTCTCCAGTGCTACGTTCCTTCCTGCCTTCCTTAATTATTATTCTTATTTAGTTTTTTGCACATAAATATCTTTCCCATTACACTGTAGTTGCACATACACTGAAGATGACTTATTTACCCCAATGTGTTGGCATGACGACAAGAACTTCATTTGCAATCATGACCAGCACAACACTGTGATGATGCAACATCTGATGAACCCTTACATGACAAGAAGTTCTTTTTAAGGTATAAACTCTCTCGCACCCACTGGAGACTGCTAATTTCATCTTTCATTGCTGTCCTGAACACATGATGAAGGAGGAGCCCTTGAGACTGTGTACCCTGGGACAACAGAGGGACCTGTGTGATCTGCTCCTCCCTGGCTTTGACTCAAGAACGTTGTTGGAAAGATTAAAAGACACTTCCTGCCACTTGTGCTTAACTTGATCTTTGTTGTCAGCTATATAAAGGCATCAGGGACACTTTGATCATGGAAAAAATAAAATCCCAGACTGCATCTATCAGTGGATTTGAAACTATTTTCTGTTTTTCAGCCTGAAATGTTATTTTCAACTACATCTTGATTTTACCAGAGCTCTCCCTGATACTCTCTCAGCCATGAGGCCTGAAGTCTTAACTCAGGAGGAAGTTCTTGAGAATCTGAGGAACACAAAATGGGGGCTACCTGGAGCTTCATTCACCTCTGCTCAGTGAGGTAACCAGATTCTGTGCAACCAGAATTGAAAATGAGACACTTAATTGTTATTCTACGCCTTTAATCTGCAAAAAGACATGGTTCAATAGAGCATAAATCTGGACTTTCAATACAAAATCCCATACCAGACTTTGAGAAATTGATTTTCAATGGCCCCCACAGCCGAATGCAAAATTCAGACTCCATAATGAATTAAATCCCAGCACTTCTCAAAAAACCAAGTGAATTTCAGAGAGCAAAAACCTTGGAAATGGCCATTAACGATAACAAAGAAACAGTCCTGAGCCCAGCAGGAATGTTCATCCTGATCTAGCTAGCAGTGAAATATTGAAATTCCATATCTAGCCATTCCAAAATTGTCTCGTGGTATTGATTGTCAGAGTTGATACTAACAGTGATATATGAAAATATCTTATGTTCACAAGGAAACCAAATGATAACGATAAGCATCCTCTAACCAAAAAATAATAATATCTCACATAGTTCCATGCTCCAGTTTCTTCAGCTGTGCTTGTTGCATAAAGACAGTGCTCTAAATAACATCTGCAATGAAGCACTAGGAGTTTGTCCTCTGATTTTCACTACAGGCTTTTTATAACTAAATATGATTAGCATATAATGACTAGTAGTAAAGCCATTTTCTCATCAAGGGATGAGTACCACAGCCTTCACTGTTTACAGATCTTCCCAGTTATCCAAAGTACTTTGGAGCACCTTTGAACCCTACATCTGTAGCTCTCATTCTTTCAAGTCAGTACTCTTCTATTCAGTTTGAGTGCTGAACAGCATGTCTTTTAAGTGCACCCAGAGAGCTGTCAAACTGTTTGTGCAATAATACCACAACAGAAGTTTACTTCTGACTTCAGGTTAAAACCTCTCACTGCTGCATAAGAGACAGATGAGTGGCTCATGTCTTCGTATAGGCCCACCTGATTCTACCACCATGCTGCTGCTCCTGCTTGAGTGACCCTTCAGAAGACATCTCGTGCTCAGAGTAAAAATGTTTCAGTCCACTTTGACAAAGACTGAGAAAACGATTAAAAGTTCTCCATCTGCTCGTGCCTCGGGCACACTGAAAGAAATAAACCAGCAAGGAAAAGACCTCTGTTTCTTGCCTGTCTTTGCAGCAGTGCACACTGAAAAAAAAAAAAAAAAAAAAAAAAAAGTAAGTTTGCATAGCAAAATGGTAAAGGGTAGAATAAATTACACAAAGAGGACCTGCCAGAATAACGAATGATGAGGTGAAACAGCAGAGATTTCAGTATCCATGCAGCAGAGCAGCTGGTAAACAGAAGCAAGGGACATTCCTTAAACTTCCATGTTATAGTGACCATGGAAGAAATTACTTCTTGATTTGCTATCCAAATCGTCATGCTACACAACTATGATCAGTACATGAAAATGCATCATTGAGGGTTCTGTGCTTTAACAGTGAGCACATTTGTCTGCCGCTGTCATCTTTATGATCTGAGTAGGCTCCCTCTTCCTTAATATTTGAGAGGCTGAATGATGGAATACCACAGCCTCTAAAGCTGTGTCCACCCTCTATAAATTATCATCTCTCAAAACCTTCACTTTCAGTTCACCTAGAGATACTGATAGCCAACTTGATCAACGAGTAAAATTTTTAAAGGCAGATATGAAAGAAAAGCTGTAGCATCTCCATTAGATGTTACATGTAAGTTTCAAAGAGAGGAAGCATTTGAAAGTTTTTTCCTTTGATTCAGTGCTTTAAAGGACTTCCAATGCAGTTTTTCTCCTGCTGATCATTCATGCTCAGTATTAAAGGGCAGTGGTCTGTAAGGAATTTCATCCACAGGGAGGAATTTCATCCACATTGGTCAGTAGGGTGATTTATGTATAGCCCTGGAGACTAATTCAGCTGAGACATTTGCTAGGGCAACAGCTTCGTCTCCTTGAGGAACATTTCTCTTTCTCCTGTGCAAATTGCTTTGGAATTTAATGTTTCAAATAAGACCTCTGTTTTCAGAAAACACGCTCACCCACACAGCACACACTGAGTTTGCCAACAATTAACAACTCAATCTGCCTGAAAAAAATAGCGAAATGTGCTTCAAAGAAAAGTATTTTTCTATAAATAAAGAAACAGTTGCAGACTAAATGGTGAGATTTTATTTATCTATTTATTTGTTTGTTTGTTTGTTTGTTTGTTTTGCCACATACAGTGTATGTTTTTTCAAGGAAAAGTGATCTGTGCTTTTTGAGGGTCAATTGCAAAAAAACAATTATGTGGTTAAGACCTAAGAGCAAAGAGCTTTTACTCATGTTCAGTCCTAGATATCCCAAAGTAAGGCTTCTTAGAAAAAAGCTTACCAAGTTGAATAATCTTGTGCCAGCAACAAGAAACATGGAGGCTTTCAAAATACAATGGACTTGTTGAGTTTTGATTCTAAACGATCATTTTGAACAAATCTCCCAAACATAGTTTTAAGAACGGAACCAAAACAGATTCCATGTCAATCATCACCCATCACAGATTGGGTCAAGACACTTCCCTAAATAGATTCTGCATTGTAGGCCTTGTCTCCAGCACAGAGGGAGAGAAAACAGCTTATGAAGCTATATCACATTCCAGGAGGCATCACCTGAGGATAGATTTTGCAGAATATGCAGTACTATAGACTTGTTACCATGACTGCTCTTTTGGATTGTTCCTACATTAACTTTCTTAATTTCATTTATTTATTTATTCATTTACATTTGCACTTCTTGAATCTATGCAGGAGTAAATCACTACGCCCTTCCTAGTTGCTATAACTAATCACTGAAAAACTGCAGAAGAGAGCTTGAGAGTATTGAGAAACTTCAATCCTCTATATTTTGAGAGTATTTTATGTGCTTATTTTGCAGATGCAGCATGCTTGAAATTCTGTGCTCTGGATACCTGTGGGATGGAGGACTTGGTCCTTCAAGACGTTAAGCTCTTATCATCACTGAGTATTTCATATGATCTGAGCTCAGCATATGAGGAGTTAGAGACTCATCCTCACTTATTGCCTTCCAGGGCAGAGCTTCTCATGAGCTGGGGTGTATTGGAATGAGATTACAAAATCATCAGATGACTGAGCAGTATCAGCTGAACTGAATGCAATCAAATGCATGAAGCTGTATGATATTGCATAATGATGTCAAATCACATCATTATATTATATCACATCATAGAATTTCAGCAGTTCTCATTTTTAATATGGTAGAAAGTAATCCCAGTCTTTCTTGTGTGCACAGTGCATAATAATACAGCTTGGACACCTCGGTATTGCTTCAGTTAAAATTATATTCTATGTTTACTGCAGTTCCTGAATTGTCTAAAACTGCTTTGAAGAATTTGCTATTTCTCCAAGAACATATGGCCACTAGTGTGCAAGACAGATTACACATGCAACATTGCCAAGCAGAATTTTGCCTGGTACAACACGTATTATTTTTGAAGACTGAAATGTGCTTTTTTAAGAGAACAGATTTGATTCCAAAACATAGGATGACTTCATACCACAAATTAATTGTCTGTAATATCATAACATGAATGATTCATTTGTCTTCCTTCTCACTCCACATGATATTTATCTGATCAAAAGGAAAAAAAGAGGAAAAAAAAAAAGGAATAAATGCATGCTGAATATTTAGACAAGCTGTCATGACCTTTCCCAATGAAATTTACATATACATGTTTCCAAGACGTTTTATTCAATTGAGAAAATGAATTAGTATTCCAAAAGTAAATATAACCTTTCTGGAAAAGATGACCCCAAAGGAAGGTAAAGGTAAAGGAAGGTAAATTCAATGTTAAAATTTTATGTTCAAAATTATAATTTCAAATGTCGTATGCAGATATATCCATATAAAGCGCTGTATATATATATATAAATATGTATAAATATACACACGTACACTTGCATTTATTTGCCTAGTTTTCGTTAGGTTATAAATAAAAAAGAGTGTGCAAAGTACAAGTCAACCTTCTACGAACCCAGCGTTATACTTAGGAGTAGCACTGTTTCCAACAACATGAAATATTGTGAAAAAAGCACATGCATATTTTTATACATACTTATGATAACTGAAGGTCGGGTCCCATAAATCATGAATACAGCCAATATTAAGCAAGAAGGAATGTTCGTCCGGCATAAAGTGAAGGTCTCAGTTAAGGAACCCTGAATTATGGCGTGTCCTATGAGCAAGCAACTGTTACGCAGATCTGATCTCAAAGAGAAATGGCAGAAAGTGAGGCAAAGGGACTTTAGGTGATTTTATCTATTATTCAAAAAACCTAAATGCTTCAGATAATTCAGTTCGTAGAATCATAGAAGGGTTTGGGTTGGAAGGGATCTTTAAGATCATCTGTTTTCAACCTCCCTGCTATAGACAGGCACATTGCCTGCTCACGTTGAATCATCAGCGACCGACACCCCCAAATCTCCTCAGAGCTGCTCTCAAGCCATCCTCCACCCAACCTCTATCTGTGCTTGGGATTGCCCCGACCCAGCTGGAGGACCTTGCACTTGGCTTTGCTGAGCGACTTGATGTTGACATGGACCCAAGCCTGTCCATATCTTTCTGAATAGCATCCCTTCCCTCTGGGTGGTATTATATATCATGTAACATTTTTTACCTCGACTCTTTAAGTTTCCTTTCAACTCATATTTGTTTTATTTAAGTTATTTAAATCATTTAAGCCTCAATCTGCTGTAAAAGCTTTTCTGTCATTGCTGGATCGGGGTGTCATACACTAAAAAAATGTTTTGTAACTGTTCAGATTGGAAAAGTAAACATTAAATCAGATCATTATAAATGGAGAATTGCAGTTTAGGTCATGATGCACCACACAGTGTGTGTGGTATGGGGCTGCCCACCAATACCACCATAGGGTCTAACTCAGGACCTGCTTAGAGGATAAATCAATTAGGAGGTAAACCATGTCAGCTGATCTGCAGCAACAGTCCTGAGTGCACAGGAAGAACTCTTATCAGATCACTCACGGCTCTAATTTATTACATCCAAGTCTCTCCCAAACATTATTGGAATCACTCATACTGAAAAGTGTTTCCTTTATATAAGTGCTGGCTTTCCACTACACCATAAAACTATCCTCTAGTCATAAAGCACTTCTTCTGGGTCATGATGCCTGAAAACAGAGCATTTCCCAAAGCGATTAGACAGAAGATGCCTTATTTCTTCTAACAGGTTTGTAGCTGCTGCCAACCTGAGCAACACAAGTCAGGGTGCCCACCACCTCACAATGCCTTTGCTGGAGCCAAGGTACCTGGGCAATCCTGCACCAAACAGTGCCCTTCTTGTAAGCAAGTGTTGGGCCAAGTCTGAAGTACCCTGCTGTTCTTTGGAGAGACAATATTCCTGTTAGATTCTGCCTTCTTCATGCCCAGAAGAGATTAAAAATTTCACAGCTAGGTGAAGAATACACTGATTTGCTTGAAGATTATGCCAGTTCCATTCTGCAAGCAGCAGTGGTAAGGTGTGTGGGAATAAGGAAGCTCCAGTGGAGAAATGAACAATTTTCATACTGAGTTAAAGAATCTTTCAGTACTTATCAACTAGAACAATTCATCTTCTTGAAAATGCAGCTCCTTTTGGACTCTCTCAGTTTAGATTTATTTCTCAAATCCTGAGAAAATCTTGCAACTTTATGAATTTCAGCTCAAGTTGTAGATTCTCAGGAGCTTTGACAATCAGGTGTACGAACTGGCCATGTCTTCATGTCCTCATCTCCTCAATGCCAAGAGGGGACAGAATCCTTATCAGCTTTAGGAAATCATAAGTCCACTTCCAAAGAACACCCTCCACTCACTGCCCCTCTCACAGGCAGCACAGTGAAACACAACCATCACCTGTGCACATTGCTTTAGGAACACACGAGATAGAAGAGCTTTTGATCAAAAATGTAGTCAGAGCAAGATTTGAAAAATATTCATCTCCCACTGAAACACAGACTCTTCCCACTGGCTTTAAAGAAAACAGATTTAGGGCAGCACTGAGCACTTTTGAAATTCCAAATCTGAAGTAGAATAACACAGCGTGGGCACTTGAACACAAAGGGAAAAAAGAAAAGAAGAATCAGATTTGACTAAATGCAGAACTACCAGAATTTCCTTAAAACCACACTTAAATATTCATTGAGTTTGAATTTTTATTTTTTTTTCAATTTGTCATTTTTTTCCTTTCCTTCCAAATGCCGAGCCAGGAACTGGACTGCCACAAGTGTTGTTTCCATGGCATTTCCAGTGCGACTGGAAGCCAGAAACTTTTGAAAGCTCCTGAGACAGCTTTTTCAGGAGTTCTCAAGCAAATTTTGGCTGATCCAGGATGCTTTGATGACTTCAGAAAGGCATCCAAACTGGGGCATGTTGCAGAGCCAAGCTAAGCTCAAACCTTAGAGAAGCTTGCTGGTAACAGTAATGTGAAGGCGAAGGGGAGGCAAGTATGTTTTAGTTTTGTTTAGAAGCATTTAAAAGAAGATTAAACAGAGAAAATAAAAGAACGTGTCCAGAAATATATGACCATTGTCTTCCACTTCATGTTTTCATACTTTACTAAAATCCATCTCTCCTGCCACACGAAAGCATTCATTTGATTGAAGTGAATTTTGGCAAGGTTTGAAGATGTGGAATTGTTTGTTGGGATGAGTGCTCTGGACGGGAATATTTTTTTATATATTAAAAGATTAATTAATGTTTTCTGCATTTTACCCAGACCAAATGTGAGCTCTAAGTTCCCAACAATGTGCCAGTATAATCTGCAGTGCCATAGGGTTTTTCACCTATATACTAGCAAGAGCAAAGCTAAACATTTACAGTTAGTCTCTGCATTTGTAATTCACATTTTTATTTCTGTGACAGACACTTTCCTTCTGTATACTAAGTTGTTATCAAGTTTTCCTTGAATGCCAAATTGATACCACAAAAACATCGTAGTTCATTCCTCCAGAACACTTGTAGCAGAGGTGCCAAGTGAAGAACAATTCGTTACGGTGACAGCTTGCAGCTTGAGCAGTCAAGTTGGTAATGAATTTTGCTGCTGATGGAATAATGTTGGAAAGCCCACAGCCTGACTCGAGAGAGATGAATTTATAGAAAATTTCTGCTTCACCCTAACTTGGATTATCATGAAGTCATGTACATGTTTTGCTCTAAGCAACTGAGAGCCTCAGCTGCCTCTTTGTCAGCCACAGGCAAATATGGAAATGCACTTCATTTATACCCTCTCCTGCTACACACCCCACTTTACTTGCTTCCCCGACCATGCTTTCCTTCCTACATCCTCTTACATTTAACGATTTACAAGGTTTGTTGCAGTGCAGCACCAGTGCTACAAAAGAGAAAAATTCACCACTGTTCAGCATCTCTTCTCACACAGCTAGTTGTTTCCGTGAGGGATTATCTCTACTGAATGGGGCTGACAGGGAGCCTTTCTGGAGTGCCCAACCGTCTCATTGTTTCTCCTGTCTTTAAAACGAACCTATTAGAGAAGAAAAGATGCCGATGAAGCCCATTCTCCTCCAATCACTAAATACTTCGTGCACTGATATTGCGTGTACCCTGCTTCTCTAGCTCTGAAGACTTATATCCTGTCCTCATGGATGACACCTTCTTTGTGAACAGATTTTTCTGTCCTTGTTGGAAGTAGAACTACTACACTTCCCACTATAAAGACTTGATAAATAGTGGTGGGGAAAGCCCCAAACAAAGAAAAAATGAACATAATCCTTTTAGAAGTACTGAATTCATCATTCTCTGTAAATCAGAGACAAGCTGAATGCAAGGTGTGATTCCAGCTTCTCAGTGCACCCAACTATTTCCTGGCTGCAAAGCTCAATCAACCACCATACAAGAAAATAAATATGCATGTTTGTATTGCTTATTAGATCCATGTCAATATTGCTTCTATTTTTTACATAAAAGGAAGCTAAGAAAACATATTTTAAAATCACAGCAAGGAGTACGTTCAGCCAGAAATCAAACTCCAGTTTGTTGCATTATTTAGGGTCACTGCAGCAAAGTTGGGCATCAACTGTTTTACTTCTTCAGAAATCAGACGCAGTGCATTACCAGATATTTAGTTTTATTGCTTGCATCACAAATCCCAAAAAGGCTTCAGTACAGTCAGGTTTTTTCCTGCTTCACATAATGTCTGTGCCTTCCCCCTGAATGTGCACCTTCATTTTGCATATGGATTTCTTATCTCCAGTTCACAACCACAGCCCCCTTTTCCTGCGTGGACTTCCAAGATTATAAAATAAAATAATCTTTCCATGTAAGTATGTTGATTTTAATAGACTTGCCGTTTGGCAGTTTGGCTTTAGAGCAATTTTCCCTGCTAATGTCTCACAATCTGAGCAGCAAGATGAATGCTGGCGAATCTAACACATGGTTACTCATCGCAAGGTATAGCTGCAAATTTCACACAGCAGGACTCCTTTGTCAAACCGATCCTCTGCTGAGAGTCTCTTCTGCGGGAGCTCCGTGGGGCTCTGAGCTCTTTGACATTTCAATCAACTTCTTTGCACTCACAGCTCATTCTGAGCTCTCTGCACTGAGCAGCACAGCTCTGGAATGGCACAGGCACTGTTTGTTACTGCTCCTCACACGGGCTGCTGTGGTTCTCAGCTCTCCAGCAATACACTCCACGGAGCACAGTAATGATATCGATGCAGAAGCTAGGACAGCTCCAAAACGTTTTACACCCAGTGAGCACTTCAGCATTCTGTCTGAGCCTTCTTGTTTTCCTTCACATATAAAACACCTGCACACAGATATGTGTATATAGCCTGCTCAGCGCTTACTACTCTGTATGTGAGAATTACTGACAGTATATATTTTCAGCATGAAATCTAGCTGATTCCTCTGTTCCATACAAAGAAGCTTTTCTAATCTCTTTTCCTCTTGTTATTAAGGCCTAATTGAGTGAATTATTTATTAATTTTACTTAAATATGTAACCAATGTTGCCTTAAACCACAGAATCCGGGTGCCATCATTTCCTGGATTAAACCTCCCCAGAAAAACCTGTCTGAAATAAATCTAAATCTCATTTCTATCGTTCTGCAGGTCAGAGCCATTTCTTGTACCCTTTGAGACGTTCAAGGAGGAGTTTTGATTTTGTAGACAGCAATCTGGTTGAAATTAGGTAAAAAAAAATGTGTATGAAATGGCCAGGGACAGATCTGTTGTGACTTATGAGGGCATTCAACTCATGAGGGGATGGTCGTTGAGAAAAATCTGTATTATCAAAGAATGAGACTAGTAAAATTGAATCAATCTAGAATTTAATATTTAAATTTCAGTTTCTATTTGTGGATACAGAGGAAAGGAGACATTTTTATAAGGAAAAGAGAAAACTATTGAGTCTTATGAATAAATGCAATCACATGGTAACAGAAGTAAGTCTAGGAATATGAATTAATATATTGGCAAATATATAAACTGACCTGTTTCTTTTGAGGGGAAGAGAGATTATTGGAAGTGGCAGGGAGATGTTGCCATAGGTAAGTTCAGTGGAGAGCCAAGCTGTCAGAATCCAAAACTTCATCTGTGAAGACAGCCTGTATAATTGCACTGCGTATTTTTTAACACAGAGCAATTGATTCCAATACTGTACTTTAAAGGAATAGAAAGTTCCTTTCAAGCGGAATGAAGGGGAATTGTCCTTCAGATCTGTAGAAAAGCATCCACAAAATATTCCCATAAAGCTAATAAAGCACTGGGATGAGAGTGCTGGTTTCATTTTTGTTGTTGTTCTCATTTGTTTTCTTTTCCTAGAATCTTCCTAATGCTTGAGAATTAACAGTACCCATATCAGGAAGATTCCATCCACATAGAAGTGTTTGCTTATGAGTTAATAATCTTCAGGTAACTCCTCTGGAGGCCTCCAGCAATATTCTTTATTTATTAAAAGGTGTCTTTATTTGTTATGGATCCAATTGAGCAGGATTTACAACGAACCGATTTACAATAGTTAAGCAAAAACGGAGAAATATTAAAGTAGATTATTTTTATCGTGTTTTTCAATTTTCAACATCGATTCTTCAGCACTAACATTAGTAACTTTTTATTCCACTGGTAAAGATCACGCAACTCACTGTATTAAACATTAATTTGCTCATTATTAAATTTATGCCTGCACGCATGCAAAGATTAGAACTTCACACTAATCCACTTAAAAATTTTCCTCTTTTCATCCATCAGTTTAGTGAATAGCCTTATGCATCACACCTCTTCTAAGCAAAACAAATGCATTTGAAACAGAGACGTTAATTCAGTTACCAGAGCTGAGTCTTCGTTCACATTTAATGATAAACATTAGACCAAACAACAGTGTTCTTGAAATCCTCTGTATCTCTTTTCAGTTTCCAACACCCTTACCACCGTTCAGACAAACCAAATCCTTCTTTAACTTGTAAAACAAAAGATCTGCAGGTCACTTTATTATCGGAGATAGCACGGCCTTTTTCTGCATCTCCATGCATTATCCCCATGTGAAGAAGGAATGCTGGACTCCTCATCAGTGGTTCTGAGGAGAAACAGAATGCAAGAAGCAGGGAATGGATACGACCTTGACTCCATATCTGCCAGCTGGAGAACTTGGAAGACCAAAGTTCATCAAGGCTTGGTTCATTGATGTTATCGATCACTATGAACCTTACAGGTAGGTGATTGAGATTTGTATGTGGAGATCGTTCACTAAGAATAGATTTTAAGATTCAAATACATGCCTACTTGAAAGCTTAAAACGCAAAGTTTTTGCTTCAAGAACACGAAGATTTATTATTATTATTTATTCTTTAATGCTCATGAAGAGAACCAATGTTAAATTTAGCATGGTGCCTCTGTGTTAGAAGGAAGTTAATCTAATTCCAACTCTAAAAATTTGTATGTGAAGTCTTTACCACAAAGTTGCCCATAAGAAATGATCCCTTTCTAGCTGTGTAATTCCATTTGTGAGTGAATAAAACTTTCCCTGTTACTGTTAATGAATCCAAGCATTAGCAATTCTAGAGTATAGCTTTTATACAGTAAAAGTTATAACTCACATAAAAGCATAACATTTATATGAGCAGTGATTTAACAAATGAGATAGACAAAGCAATTACAAGATGGAGAAAATGAGCTAGTGGTGCAAAGCTTCCACAATGCCTTTGTTTCTCTTTGATTTTCTTTGGGTACCACTGTTAACGTCTGTCTTTGTTCTGCTTTCTAATCCCACCATTTCATAATCCTCCTTTTTATCATAACTGTGCTTCAGAACAGCTGAAGGCATGGAAAGGGAAGTCCAATAGTCATAGTTGCTGAATATTAGAAGGTGAGGATGTATCAAAATAAAGAAATGAGTATTTTTCCTCCTATCCTGACCACTGCACATTATTTATCATCAACACTCGGATATGGCTTCCAAATGGAAAATTCCTATAGGGCCTATGATGATCCATTTTTCCTTTTTTCTTGTTTGTCAAAGCATGGAGCGTGCTGAGCTGTTCCTTGGCTTCTGTTTAAGATCTAGAAGGATCTTAAGTAAGAGCAAGACAGATTGTCTGTTTTCAGTGCTGTGCCATGCATCCGTTTATGAGTAATGAGTATCACTGACAGACTGATTAACAGTAATTTTGTATTGTGCAAAGAGGGACATTGTGTGGAACATTTATTAATGAAGTACAGTCAGCACTGCACAATAAATAAAGACTATGGGGAAAAAGATGGGGGGAGTTAAAGGGAAAACTGCTCGGAAGACACATGGAAAGGAGGTGGCTGAGCAGAACAGCCTAAAAAGGAGGAAGGCAAATTACCACATGAATGAAAGCTAGTGAGAAGTGAACAAGCTATTCATATAGACTTAATTCACTAGCATTAAGGGCTGTGATTGATTCTCTAATGCAGGTATAGAACAGAGACCATCAGGGCAGTATTTCACAGGAAAAATAATGGTATGTATTAAAGGGGCAATCTTTATCTTGAACTGCAGTGATGAACACACAGCTTGTCTGTATCAGTTGAGCCACAGTCTGAGTCTCACTCAGTCACTTAAACCTGCCATTCAAACTCTAAATTGCAGTTCTCAGATTAAAGATCTGCCACAGTGAACAGCCGCTGGGATCTCCCCACTGCTGGTATCAGCAGCAAACAATGCCTTCCAGAAAGTCCGAGGCTCAGTTATCCTAAGTCTCAGAAAGACCATGCAGGAACTCCAAGATCTGTAGCTGGAAAGCATGCAGCTTATTGGCAGCTATCATTTCCATTGAGCTGTTCCCAATAAATAAAATGCAAGGAGTTTGCAAGATCCAGAATAGCCACTAAGACAGTAATATGTGAATAAGCATGATTTTTTCACATTTAATAACCATAGCATACAGTAGTTTAGATCTAATGACAAACATGTGGCATGGACTTGTTTTAAGCACTCAATAATAGCTTCCAAAATTCTCATCAAACAAAAAGAAAGCCTTAGAAACGAACATACAATTTTACCATGCATATGTTAAAACTGAAAGCACAACTTGGAAGTAAATGTGACAAAGAAAACAAGAAAAGAAGCAACTTGTTTATATCCACCCATGCACAAGACAAGCTACTGCTTATTTAAGGTTGTATGTTCAAGGGCTTAAAAGTTCATAAACTACACAAAGGTGCATCCCAAAGCTCTGGCACATGTACAGTGACAGACTTTAGCTACTTTGCACATGGCCTATGTTCTTCCTGTTGATCTGTATTGTCATAGCTTTGTGAGCTTACGGATTCTGTAAGGAAGCATCTGGGCTTCTACATAGGGTGGTTGCATGGGAAAACCTGAGCAAGGTCACACTGTGTCTGTAGTGGACACCCAAACCTGGATATCTGGGAGTAGGTGATGTGAATCCTGCAGCGAGGCCCAAAGCCCACACTTCAGCTGGGCCATTCTTCACAAAGAAAAGCAGGTGATGTGTCATCTTAAAATTAAAGAAAGATTGAAGGAAAATTAAAAAATAATGACCAGAAAGGACTTCCAAACCCGGAGGCTGTCTTGGAGGCAGCATCTATATCAATAAAATCTGTGGGACTTTACTGCTTGCTGGAGATCATGTCTAAATGTTTTATATCCACTGTGGTACTTCTGCCAAGTATACAGGTAAAAGAAACAGTCATTTCTCAGCTCTGGAACACTGGTGAAGTTTATGACCACAGACAGAATAATTCTATGGGTGCGTGGCTCACTGCTCTAATGGACTCAGACACTCACTTGTGCCTTGGAGCGTTTGGCACAGAGGCCACCAGCACGTAGCTCTGCTCGTGTCTCACTGTAATGATGCTGGAGGCAGTTAGGTGCGATAGCCCAGCACAAGGTGCAAAATGCAGGCTGTGACAAGGGACAAATATAAAGTAGAATTCACAGTTTTGTGCCTTTCACTTTGTTTCAGGTTTGGTTTTTTTGGTTTTTCACATGAACCGTCCCTTTTAATCTAAATACAAAATGGAGTTAGACTGAACTGACCTATGGTACAAAAAGGAAATCCAAGAATATCAGAGAGACAACCAAAATTGGTGTTACGTTACAACATCTTCTTAACCTCAAAGCAGAAATCACAAGACTGGAAACTGTAAGAATATCCTATATCTGAATGCATGTCCAGACTTAAAAACAAAGCCTTTTTTGTTAAGTACGGATGTATTTAAGCTACAGGGAGCTTCTCAGATCTCAGTGGGATCTCAATTTGCCCAAAGATTCACAGAGCAGGTTGGCAATAACCACCAATCCCATCCCTCACAATCAGTTCCGTCAATCACAAAAGATTTGGTGCTTGTTTTATATACCCCAGGTCTATGTCAGACTGAAGATCTGGGTTTGAGGACATCCAGTGCCAGCAGCTTCAGAAAGATCCAAAACGTTTTGCTTGCAGACCAAGGCCACTGGTGTTACTTCAGTGGACACTCAACCCCATTGCTGTATCAGATACACCTGTATGGAGCATCTGCTCCACAGTTAATTAATGTGAACCATACGTTGTTTTGGCAGTTTTCTATTTATCCTCCTGAAAAGCAATTTTTTTCTGTGGAACATTACATTTCCCCATCGATCTGCTTTGTGTCAAAAAGCAGCTCAGGGCCAGCAAGAGATCTTCAGTTCCTTTGCCCGGTCACACATTCAGCCACTAACCAAGCTGGATTTTGAATTGTTCAGTCCCTTCTCTATCCTTATCTCTCTTTCCTAAATTATGGTAATTTTTCCCATTACTCCATTTATTCATAAAAACAGAATGTAATGACAGTATTTTTTAATGTAGCTTTCTTTTAAAAAAGCACACTTCCTCATTTGAGGTACAATAGAGAATGTTCATTATTCTAGCTGCTATTGTTATTGTTATTCTTGTTTTGTCTTGTATATCAGTTATTACTTTAAGAAAGATACACAGAGCTCACTTGGAAAATAAACTGTGATGAAGTTTGCCAATCTCCTTTCAAAGCTGTTTGTCTTTCTGCTTATGCTTCTCAAAGGTTTTTATTTTCAATTTCTTCTTTGTCTCAATACTCGCATCATACATTTGTTGGGATTTTTCTCCAGTGAATAATGGCCCTAGTGATATGTAAAACCAGGCAAAAACCTCATTTGCAGCATGTAATTTCTGATTGCAGTTACCAGTTCTGTCAATCACCTGGTCTCAGTCTCTGACGAAAGTATGTCAGGAGCTGCATTTTTCTTGCTATTATCCATAATCCGTACGAAAGGAGAAAGCACATTATTTCATCCACAGTTGTATCATACTAAAGAAAAGACAAGAAAGGCTGTGAAACATCACCAAAATTCAGTAGCTGCAGGTTAAGACAAAGCCTCAATTAGTTTCTCTCCATCAAGTTTTTCTACATCAGTTTTTTCTGACCCCATCAGTTTGAAACTGGCAGCGAAGATGATCAAAGGGTCTCTATGCAGTGACGGTTGCTCACACATAGATGAAATATCATGAGAGGAAGGAAGAATATTTTCACTCTTTCTCCTTTGCAGCTGTTTGGCCTTTTATGCAGCTCAGGATAATCTTCCAGAAGAGATTGCTCACATTCAGCACCATCTTCCTGTGAGATGTTTTTCAGTCCCAGATAAGGACTTTTTCTCTTGAAATTCAGAGCATCATTAATATGTCTTTTTCAAGGTGCTCAGTTATAAGCATTCTGGAGTCAAGATCTGTGTACAAGATGCAGCAAATTACACAGTAAGGTGCTTGCTTTGACATAGCTTCAAGAAGGTCCATCCCCACCCCCTGCTATTTAATGGGGTACCACAGTGGGAACTGGTGGGAGAAATTGCCTTTACAAAGATCCACAATGTTAAGTCTCACTTCCCAACAGATCTACATGAGCTGAAATTACAGCACCATCCAAATGGGGATTTGGCAATGCTGGGCATATCAGCTCTCCATACTCACTAGATGTTGCCCTGCAATCAGAGCAGACTCATCATTTAGGTTTTTTTTTTTTGTTTTTTGTCTTCTGGTTTGCAGCTTAAATATGTGTTGTTCCCAAAAAGCATTCTTTCTCCATCTTCAGCCCCACAGGGTAAAACAGGAGCTCACAGAAACAGCATTTCTGATGATGCTCAGTCCAACACTGTAAGGAGCAGGCATAGGGATGTTTCTCTGCAGGTTGAACCACTGCTTTCCTCCTCTGGACTTTTCTGTCCTTCATTTCCCCATGGGTGAAACCTGGGACTCCATGAAATTCAGTTGTTAAAGTAGCAGAAAGCTGGGAACACATGTGATTTAGTATCATTTATTTGTTGGTCACATACTGTGAGCACCAATTCCTGACTGAGAGAGAAGTGTATGAATTAGGAGCATGGCATGCCCTCCTGAGCTGCATGACCTTCTCAGAAAAATGGGGGGATTTATTTTTCTATTTCATGTATATATCAAAATCATAAAGTAACTCCATCCTTGCCTTTATATCACTTCTTGTACTTCTGCCCATTTTGAGATTTTATCTTTGTTCCATAAAATATAAAAGCTTCTGAAAATTGCTTGAAGGGGACTGTATTAGAAATAAAAACATCACAAAACAAGATGAGCTGTATTTCTTTTTAACAACTACTCATCAGTTTTCTTAAGAGAATACTTATTACTCTGGAAAGAAAACCACTTCATCTGAAGTAGTTCCTCAGATTTTTAATTAGTACGTTCCTCTCCAGGACTCGTCTGTTAATAGCTAATTCCTTCACCTGCCCATTTTCCTTCACTCTTGAAAACACTTTCCTCAGTGGTTCCAGTAGTTTTGTATGACCACATTTAAAAATGTAAAAGTAGTAATAAGACTGACCAGTTCAGGTGTGCACTTCAGTGTGAACACAGAATATGTCCTGCTATGTGTCAGGTGTGATTTTATTTAATTTAATGCAAAGAGAAAAGAATAGAGGCAATATTTCATTTAAGTTGGAAAGGACCTTCAAAGGCCATCTGGTCCCACTCCCTGCAATGAACACCCACAGCTCCATCAGGTGCTGAGAGCCCTTTAGCCTGACCTGGGCTGTCTGCAGGGACAGTGCACCACCAGCTCTCTGTACAACCTATGTGCAGTGAAGGTGTTCCATCCCTTGGAGCACTTTTGCTGCAGACAAACACCTCTCCCCCTCTTCCTGGGTCTCATGAGAGATCCTGGATTCCTCCTTGCAAACAGCTTCTGACCTCTCCAGTAGCACAGAGTGCTGTGTACCCACTGGAGCTCTGTGTACTTTTGTAGGTGTAAACCTGTCATTTCAAATCATCATCTAGGAACCTGAGAAATTAAGTTAGAGCAATCTTATTATTTTATATTGTGTAATCATTCCAGTTCAGTACTGAAGATCTCAGGAACATTGCTCACAGTGTGTCTTTAAATCTAAACAAGAAGAGACACAAGCTCTTACCCCATCTTCCACTGACAAACAAATACACCGTGTTTAAGTGAACACATGTTTTGAAATTATGGAATGGTAAGCAGAAGAAAAGATAAATTACTCAGAGTCAAGTGCACATATATCTTTTAAACAGATATGGAGGGTTTTTTTCTTAAGGGAGGATACTTAATTTTAGGAATAACCTGAAGAGTTATATTCCAGAAGATTCATCCTCTCAGTTCTAAATCATGAACTGCTCAATCTGCCTGTAAAAAAGAACCAGAAACCTCCTAGATTTGTATTTCAGAGCCACGAATGTAAGTATCTCCAGCTTCATCCCCCACCTCACTTTCGCACATGCAGTACATCTAAGATGTCTTTATTGACTTCACCTATATTCAGCTGAAGCATGGAACCATATATCAGAAAATCCAGATAATCAGGCTGATTTAATGGCACAGAAGGGCTTTTGAGCATTGTGAGACAGGGTGATTCATCACAGGGACCAATTCCCAGTGCTCTGCTTTGTGAAAAGGTTGGTTGGGTAAGCACCAGACAAAGGCAGGGAGGGAAAAACAGTAGAAATGCTCAGCAAGCATCCTTTTCTCTTTTAAATCATGATTAAACATAGTAAATATTTATGCAAAAATATGTTTCCAACAGCCTCCAAAAGATGAGGAAAAGCACAGTGTTTGGTAACAGCTATTTCAGTCCAGTGTAGCTAATTGAGCAGTGCTGATGAACTGTAAAGATTCGTCTCAAAGCCACGCAAAAAATAATAAAAATAATAAATTGTGAAGCAGAATGTTCTATTTCTAGAAAAGTAAGTCGGTGTTTTAGAGGGAGAAAAGTAAATGACTACATCAAGCAGATCTTTCCTTTACCCTCAAGATTTGATGGGAACTCGTGGGCCTGGAATGCTGAGAAATTTGCTGCAGATGCAAGGGACAGACAAAAGGTACAGAGTCCCCCAACAATCTGCTCCAATTTGTAATTGAAATCTTGAATTTGAACTCAGACATGGGATCCTTTGGTAATTTGAGTTGTCCAGCAACCTCTCATTAGCAATGAATCAGGGTGAGGAGAATCAGTGCAGAATGCATTGGGTGAGCCCGAGGCGTGCTGGCTGGGGGCTGGAGACCTGCACAGGGCTCGCTGCAGCAACCACTTCCCCTTCACTTCTTGAAATTACTGCATTTTTAACTTCCCTTCAGGGTCTGTTCTGAGCCTGAGACAGCAGCATTTGCAATTCCACCACGGCACCAATAGCTGCACTGCGATGCTGTGTGTCTCGGGAGGACCAGCAGCTCCCACTGAAAGCATGAGCCTTCCTTTGGATGTCTGCACACTGGATGAGGAGGGTTTTATCCAGGGAAAAAACATGAAAAACAAATTATATAATAGAAAAAGGTAGAAAATATGGAGAGGGGAAAAACATTTGCCTAATTTTAGGGAAAAGAAAATGAAGTCAGGCAACAAATTTCAGCTGTCTGAGGTCTTTCCAGTCGCATAGGTTCATTTTTAATGTCAAAGAGATGAGTTTGTGCCTTTCTTGAATATTCATTCAAAATGATAATTAGAGCTGAATTTATTTTGGAACACCTCAACATTTTGAAAGCATAGAGATTATTGCAGAGACTTCATAAAATACAATGAAGAAATAAAACATGTTTAGAAAATGTTGTTTTAGTGAAAACTATCTTCTGGCTTTGCACTTGTTTTTTGAAAAACCAAATACCTCAGTCCCTAACAGTATAGAAAGTGTGGCTGAATAACACTGAAGGTCCTAAAGAAAGGCTATTGTTACTTATTTTCATGTCCCTGTTTTGCAAGTAAAGCTTTAACATTTAATTAGTTAACATGCTTATAGGTTTGGCAATGCCCCAGAAAAGAGTTTCTAGGGATTGGAAGCCTGTGGCAGCCTTCAGCAAAATATAATAGGTCGGAGCAGAAAAGACCATTTATTTATTCATTCCTCTGTCCTTTTCATTGTGAAAGGATGAAATGGCTCCTGTAGGTGAATATTAAATCAAGATCCTAGCAAGTAAAACATTAAGTTACTTTTTTATTCTATACCTTTACAAAGAGCAAAGAAAGCAAAAAAGTAAGAGCCTGACCTGCACGTACACCATTATGCTTTCCAATCTCCATTGGAAGTTCCATTTTCCAGGCAGGAAGCCTTGCATTTCAGTGTGATCCATTTTGGACCTTTTGCCTTAGTTATAGTAGATTTTTTATTTTTTTTTTTTAATTCATATTATGAAGATCTAAGCGGGTTTCACCCACTGTGCCTCATGTAGGAACTAAAAGCATAAAATAATCAACCACATGGGTATCAAGGATCAGGGGGAAAAAGAAAAAAGGGAAAAGGAAACTCAGACAAAAATGGTGTGCTCTGAGGCAGCACAAAATAAATATTTGTTCTCAGGAAGATGACAAGCTTTTCTCGCCTTGGCAGTGAGGAGAGACACCAACGTACACCAGAGGAAAGTGCCCAATTAAGGCAATTAAAGAAGCAGCAATCAAAGGTTGACCAAGTTGAAAGCTTTTCCAAATGCAAACAGTCGTGTTTGTGATAGATGACATTTTGTGTGCTGGAGTATTTCATCCATCTCTTTCTTGCTGTAGTGTTTGATCAGCCAGGGAACAGTATTAAAGCTTATACAGAAGTGAAATTTTCTTTATGCTCCATCACAAGTTAGACAAATGTTGTGGTGAATTTGCGTCCAAAGAATAAATTATTAGAATCACATTTCTCCACCTTCTAACTTTCTCTGTAACAACTTGGCAGTTATGTTGCTAAAACCATAAACCTGGTTGACATCATCATGAGGGCAACGTGAGAAAAGCAGAGTTAACTTCAGTCTTCACTTTGAATAACTTCTCATTCAGGGGGAAGAATTACCATCCTGCTCAGAACCATGTCTGGTTTTTCATTACTTTTTATTTGCCTCTTAGTAAATACTAAGCAATACTAGTAAATACTTTCCCCTCCTCTAAAATCTGCACAGGATGACAGCATAGGTGCAATCACTGCGAAGAAAATCATTGAAAATGCTCTAAACAAAACCAAATGAGACAGTATTCCAGTTTTTCCTTTTGCCTTAGCATGCAAAAACAGAATATAGCTTGGATGGAACTGGTTACATCTTGTTCTAGTAATTTTACCATGGTATAATCGTCCGTTCCCAACCTGGAGGCTCTGATTGTGCAAACCCTATGTGTTCCCTGTGCTTGCCAGTCAGCCAGCACAGAGGCACTCGGGCCTTCTGTGCTCCATGTGCCAGTGAGCTCTACACTATCAGCAACATTGGGAAGACACAATGGGAAAAAGTCCACGCTGAGTAGCTTGGTTTGCTCCATAGGAAAGAGAAGGCAGTATTATAATCATATGTACACTAAAATCAGTGGGAGAACCTTTTAAATGGCTTCCTTTGAGGTACAGAAAAGCTTAATTCAATTAGTTGTTTATATATGTGTTTATTGCAGCTTATCTTCTTCCGCACCCCAAAACAAAACTGTATCCAGACTACTTTGTTACAAAATCCTTTCCACCTAAGAGGAGTTTTTAACCACAAGTACAAGAGTCAGGTGGCCTTCATTAGACAACTGAATTCTTAAGCATATGTTTAATTAAAATGTTAAATAATAGAATTAAAATATTTATTCAAATCGTTTGTTGAATGAGACTACGAAGCAGAATGTCACATTCCTGTCTAATTCTCAGGTGTTTTGTTTTGTTTTTCCTTGCAGCTACACTGTTCACTTGAAGCATTGGTTACTTGGTCACCTGCCAGCTGCAGTCACTGAACAGCCTGCTGCAGCTTGGAAAATGCCTTTGACTTAAATGCCAGCCTCCAAACAGGTTTTCCTGCCCCATGGCCCTTTTCCCTCTAATAAATGCAAAATTACAAGGGTTTTTTAAAAGAAAAAAACAAAAAAACTGTCTCTAATATGCAGTAGGAATAAGACATAGCATTACATTTTGGGAATAGCCATTTGCAATATTATAGCATGCTGCTATACTGCAGGTTGTACAGTAGAACATTCATTAAAGTTAAATTATGGAATTTTCACTATAAATTCACACACTAACATTTATTGCAAAAACCCAGCGCTTCCCCAGACCAGCAAGTTTCTGAATTAAGCCCCCAAAGCTGTGCTATGGAAAGTCTTGTGTTCTTTAAACACCTTGCAACTTCAATCCTAGGGAATTCAGGGACTAAGTTATCTGAACTACAGTGGTTTGGGGCATTCCTTTTAAAAAGAGATTTTTTTCTTTTCTTTTTTTTTTTCTTTTCTTTTTTTTTTTTTTTTTTTTTTGCCAGATATCTTCATTGCCTTTCCCCAGTGCTGGAGGAGCCCTTTGAAGTCTGCCTATGGGCAGACTAGGAAGTACATGCATACACCTTATATACAATGTAGCAACTGCCATGACATTGTTTCAATGAAGGTTCCCAAAATGCCATTTAATATTCTTGGAGCACGTTATGTTTAAAACAACTTACAGCTTTTAAGGATTTCCATTAGCTTCATCTAGCAAGAAACAATCTTTAAAACCCAAATAATCCACAAGAAAAAATAAATAAATAAATAAATAAATATATCATCATGCATCGATGGTATTGCAATCACAGAATCATAGAACTATTCAGGTTGGAAACGACCTCTAAGATCAGCTGGTCCAACACTTACCACCAGCACTGCCAATCCAACCATGTCTCCAGCTGCCACATCTCCTCGGTTCTGAACACCTCCAGGCACAGTGACCCCACCACCTCCCTGGGCAGCCTGTGCCAATGCCTCACTGCTCCTTTGGGGAGTAGTTTTTTTCTAACACCCGACCTGAACCTCCTCTGTCACAGCTTGAGGCCATTCTCTCTTGTCCTATCCCTGGTTCTGCAGGAGCAGAGGAGTACTTTCACCTCACCACAGCCTCCTTACAGGGAGTTACAGAGCACAACATGGTCTCCCCTGGGCCTTCTCCAGACTAACCGACCCCAGTTCTCCCATCTTCTTTCCGCTTGTACTCCAGCCCCTTCACAGCTCCATCCCCCTCTCTGAACACACACCAGGGCCTCCATGTCTTTCTTGCAGTGAGGGGCCCAAAACTGAACACAGCACTTGAGGTGCGATCTCACCAGTGCCAGAACAAGGGGACGCTCACCTCCTGCTGCCTGCATTGCTGCTGACCCACGCCAGGACGCCATCTTGGACACCTGCCGGCTCACATTCAGCCAAGCATCAACCATTACCCCCAGATCCTTTCCCTGCATATATTGTTTTTGATATTACGAATCAGAAATCTTAAAGGGAAAAAAAAATTCCCATGAAAGAAAGCAGCCTTTAGCTGTAGGAAGTTGAACTGCAAGTAGTTTTGACAAGACAGCTGTCCTGGGCAAGGCCTTCCCTGAGCCTGGAGGCACCAGCACATCCGCACAGACCAGGTGAGCAGTCCAGTGCTGTCTGGAAACCATTTTTTTTTCCTAACCTAGATGATCTTGAAATCTCCCTACTTCAAAAGTAAATTATTGTGATTTATGTTCTAATAAAGCTTGAGTTTACAGGTATTTTGGTTTTGGCAGGGCTTTTGCTTTTGAGAAAGGCATACCTCATTCAAAGCGCTGGCCTGGGGTCCTGTCATATTAAGAAGTAATGGCTGAGTGTGTGTTTCTTTTAAGCAAAATCCTTACTAGACTTGATTTAAAATGCTGTGGAGGGGGCTGTATCTAATGTGACACTGTAATTTGACAGTTCTCTAACAAATTAAACACAGAGTTCTCTGGCTTATGGGAGTGCTAATGTGTTGTGTGTTGTAAATGTAAATGTTACTGAATTACTGCAAGTGCCAAAGGAAGCACCAGAGTATTTTTCATAAGACAAATAACTTGAATGCTTTACCTGTTCACTTGGTGTCTGGCATTGCTAATAATATTTTGTTTATCAAAGGAAAAGCATGTGTTTAATGGTAACAAGTAACATGGGCTAGTTAGAGAAGCAGATTTATGGAGTGCTTCCTTAGTGAATTTATTCTCTGGGAATAATTAGGGTTTCTTTCATGGAAATAAATGTAGGAATGTGAAGTTGGTTTAATTTCAGGTTATTGCTGTGTCGTATTTACTAAAGAAATGTAACTTTAAGGAAGCAAATTATGATGTTAAAGAAGATGATGGCAATAAAATCCTTTGTGCATCTGCTACTTCTGCACTTAAGCAGTTGGGAGCAGCTGCTGATCAGGTGGAGGTTTGATGGCACAAGTACAAAACTGCCTTCGACTTGAAGGTATGGGTTGGTGGGGGGAAGGCTACTGTCCTGGGTGATCATGAGTGTCTCCTTGGAGATGTTGCTCACATCTTCTCAATCAATCAGTTATGTTCAAGTTTGGTTTTTGAAAGAAGGAAAAGATTTTGAGGAATGAGGTTCTGGAATGAGAGCTGCTGGAACCTGTATTAAATAGTGAAAAAAGTGATTATGAGACTTATAAGAGGCTTTTTTGTTATTTTGCTTTCCTTTTTCCTAACTTCCTGGATTCATTGGAAGAATATTCACAATTATAGATCAATTTAGTGATCTTATTGATTTTATTCTCAAAACAGCATGTTCTAGTGCTTACTGGGTCACAAATAAGCAAGCAATTCAGAGGGTTAACAGCCTGAGAAGTGGTACAACATTTGCAATGCACTGCCATTCCTAACAGCTACTTCACAAAGCAGCTGGTGATAATACAATGATACTGCACAAGAGAAAGATTGTTATCCAGCTGTCAACTGCCTTACATTTTTGCATCCATCAAGTGCTTTAGAGGGCCACCTTCCTATGCTGCCGTAATTTAGGCCTCCAAGCTGTGACATCCTAGATCCACTTTATGCAAATATACATTATCTGTATTCCAAAAAATAATCTTGACCCCAAGTGGGATCTTGACAATTAAAAAATCCAGTAGATGTTTCTATTCAAAATATACAGGTGCATACAGAAGAGCATTTCCTGGCTTAAAAACTTCCCTGAGTCGTCAACATCTACCATTTCCATTTTTGCTCTCTGTTCCTTGCTTTTCTTTTTATGGTTGTTATCACAACTCTTGCAGTAAATTGTGTGCACACGTGTAGCAATAGCTCTGCAGATTAATTTCTTTCTGATTTGTTGCTGTCATTAAAAAATGTTACTGTTTCCTCAAGGCCTACCTCTGAAAGGCATACTTCAAATATCCATTTTCATTAACTGAATACTTTTTATGGAATGCTTCTCTAGAAATCTGAACAGATCTCATTCTAAAAACTCAAAAATCCTGTTTTCTCACTCAGCTCGTGATATTTTGTTGATCTTTAAACTCTTCAGTAAGAATCAGTGAATGTAGTCCCAAGTCAATTTTATTTTGTATTGTATTTCTTACAGACAGTGTCCATGTTCCCATAACCTGATGCAATTCATAAATCCATGCCAAAAACATTTTTCCACATTCAGTTCTTCCCAGTTTCTCTTGCCAATTAATTGGAGGTACTCGACAGAAGTGACAGATATGCCTGAGGAAGAACTGGTGCCTAAGGGAAAGTGTTGAGATAACTTGTACAGCTGAAATTAATAAGTAGATGAGTTTCTGATGATGCTCTTGAATAAAGTGGCTAATCAATAAAGCACATTTTGAATAAAAACACTTGTTCATTATAAATGCAAAGGCTTGTCTGTGGCTAGAAAAGATGAAATATGAGCAATATTTGCTTTGGTGAAGTTAGCAGGACCCATAGAGCTCAGTATAATGCCATTTTTTTGTATATTTTCCAGAAACATAATATGAATTTCTCTGTCCACAATAAGGGAAGGCTATAGGGAGCATAGACTGAAGAATGTCTGCTATCCTCTACTTGTTCAGGGCATTTTTAGGCTTTGTTTTTTTCTGTTTCATACAAAATAGCCTTAAGGGCCACAGCTGCTGCCTGTTTTTTGGTTTTTGGTTGCATATCTTCCTATTTCACACTCATTACCAATTTGTTCTCTGAATCGGTACTATAGATTTTCCTACTGCTGTCCTATTATTCAAAGTGATGACTCCATATGCACCCATCAGCCAGGATGGATGTAAATCCATGCAGTCTGTTTCAGAACTTTTCGATATATTCTTGCCTTATTTCCCACTTAAAATTCCTGTTGTCTCATCCCTTACACTAAGTGAGGAAGTTTATTTGTCATCCAAAAGATACAAGCAAATGAATCCCTTCTTTATCTATCCTTCAATCTGTCTACCCTGTGGCTTATGCTTTTGCAATAAGATGGATTCTCTTTCCCTGTCACACTGTTGGTTTTATTTTTGTTGCTGAGATTCAAAGTCATGATTCATAACTGCTGATAACCACCATAAAATAATATTTCATATGTTTAATTAATTTAAATGGTTTGCATGTGGAAAATACTGCTCTTCTCATGAGATGCTCTAACACCTCCTTTTCTAAAGCAAAAGTTCCACATCCAAATTACAGAAGTTTTTCAGTCTGAAATTCTAATCAAACTATATGAGAAAATATACAGTCATTTACATATTTTGTTTAGTCAAAATAACATCTCTCAGAAGAGAAATTCCCCAGGTTTCTCCATATAGGTCCTAAAGTGTATTCTCTATCAATTATGATATTCTATGTAAATAGCTTCAAAACGGGAAGTTATATGACTAAGGACAGATTTGTAAACTGCATTTTGCAAGACGTGCTCTTAGCAAAGTGCCAGCGGTGAGCAGGTTTGTTGAAGTGGTGGTGAAGCAATGCTGTGGTTTTTCAGATGGCTTTATTTATTCCACAAGTCAGCATTTTAACCCTTGGAGCCTGAAATCTTAGTTTTTGTGTAGCAAGTCTTTTCTGAGCCACCTGGTGGATTTCAGCTGGAAGTGAAGGGCCTGACAACTTCACAAAACACCGCCCTTGCTAAAAGCTTCTGTATTTATGGCTGGTTTTATGGCTGCTTTATGACTTTGCAGCTTGGTTTAAAATGTATAATGTGGAACACTTTTCAAAACAAGATTAGAACAGCAGTAAGCTTTGGAATCCATCCTAAAAATACTTGTTTATTTTCCACTGTTACTTGGGGACCACATCAAGGACACTGCCTCTGATCTGTGGGAATTCCCCGAGCAGACATGGCCCAGCAGTGGGAGATCCCATTAGGCTGCCATTATGGGGCCTTAGTGTAACATGACTCAATGCAGAACTGAAAGTAGAATTTAGCTTTTTTTTATAATACACCATGTTTTGTACAGTACCTTTTGTTTCTACTTTGAGCAATAGATCTGCAGTGACAGGCAGATGGGGAAAGCAGCTGAGTACTTCTGTATTCCCCCCCCCCCCCCCCCCCCCTCCAAGCATCATTAGAAATCATCCTCCAAGGAGCTTTAATTCCTGTTGGGTACCATGCAGTTGCTCATCTATGACTTGAAAACAAAGTAAAAATGGGAGATGGTGAAAAAACATCCACAACACCTCCCCAAGCTCCGCTGGCATTCATCTCATCAGAACTGCCATTACCTTGCTTTCCCTACATTTCCCCTATGTTAAGGTGTGGATCACTGCAACAGAATTTTTATTCCACAGTCTTTGCCTATGGGAATGGAGCCATTAGGGAAATCAGCTCTGTAAACTCAATGTGTTTTGAATTTTGAAGCTGGAGGAGGAGATTCTCATCAAGTAGGATCAATATTTCAATAACTGGTCCTGATTCTCAAGACTGAGAAGGAGTCACTTCAATATGAGCAAAGCAGAATGGACTTCTAAGAATATATGCAATATAGGTGCTGTTAGTCTGATTGAATTAGAACTTTCTAGGTGGGAATTTTTTTGTTTCCTTGAAGTGCAGTCTTGGTGAAAGCAAGTTTTTGCAGAGATATTGGGCCTTTATTTCATATTTTAGATTGACTTTATCAAAGTAGGTAATTTCAATTCTTTTTCAAGGTGTGTAGGAGCACAAGTGAAGCACATCTCAAAAGCCATATAGTTTTAACACCTTATAACACCTTGGTAGGTTTCACTTTGCTCAAACTTCAAGATTTTGAAATATCACTCCTAGTTTAGTATTTGAAATACTGCCTCAAAAATTCAGTGGAACTGCCCTGGATGGGCTATGAGATCTGATGTTACGCTTTCCCCTCAGAGGCTGGATCTGCCTGCGGAGTTGCTGCAGCCATCCCATCTCTCTGAACTCATCCTGAGCACCTGCTGGAAAAGGGAACATA
This sequence comes from Tympanuchus pallidicinctus, assembly GCF_026119805.1. NCBI lineage: Eukaryota > Metazoa > Chordata > Aves > Galliformes > Phasianidae > Tympanuchus > Tympanuchus pallidicinctus. The sequence goes on along the minus strand of NW_026294742.1, from coordinate 6,722,362 downwards.
TTTCTTCCTTTGATGTGGCAGCTGAAATGGCTTTTCTCAGCCTGCTGTAAAAGAAGCAGGCTTTTATCACATCTCCTCTTGACCCTGTTCGTTCCCTCAGGGACGCGTTTTCTTCTCGTAGACATCGCTGTTACGCCGAGCTATGAAATCACACATGGCCCAACTCTGCCACCAGAGCACTGGGTGCCACCTGGTTCCCGCCGTGGGATGGGTAGCGCGAAACCGGCCAACTCAAATGCCAACAGAACGGCACTGACTGCTTACAGGAAGCATATTTCTGACTTCGGTGCTTAATGAGTTCAGTGAGCTGCAAAGTCCTTCAGTCTGTAAATGGCGTGTATAAAGAGAAGGCATGTGCAGAGTGCAAACAATAGCAGGTTAAATCAAGTGTATGGAGGAAGCATTTCTTGACACCGGCATAGGAATGAGCTGGAAGGGCCAAGAACACAGGCGGGATGCAATCACCCTTCTGATTTCTAGCAACCAATTACATATAGATTCTGCCTGTTTCCTTAATTACGAAAAAATGAGACCAGGTTTCTTGATTATTGATTTTGCTCTTTACTTTACCAGTCCTTTACACTAGTGCAGCAGGGAACTCTTAATCAATTCAACGCTGAGTGATCATTTCCATAAAGTAATCACACTGGGGCTTTACTGACTGTTTTTCTCTGTGGGAATTCATGATGGTGAAAGGTTCAGAATCAGTGTACATATTAACCTTCTGGCTTTCAAATCTATTATTTTTTAAACACCTTCATTTTCATACTTTATGTAATTAGTCCAAATCCTCTTACACAAGCAGCTCCTTGCAGCCAGTTAATCTGAGCCCACAAAAAATCAAAAGCTCTTTGTTTTCCCAAAACACCACCCCAAGGTACACTTCTCTTCCTTTTCCCATCATAATGTACTTCAGCACCTCACCAGAATTTGAAATACTTGATGAGATCTAGCTCTATTGCAATATCCAGAGTCACATCGGTCCCTGCACAAAACCTAAGGTTTGGAGAACTACACTAAGGCCAGATCTTTCATGCTAGCAGAAGGGTTTGCTGCCTGCCTGGTGATGTGCAGGAAAGACTATTGAAATAATATAGATGAGCTTTCAAAGACTAAGCCTGCTGAGCCAGAAAGCTATTGAAGACATCAGCAGAAATCTGCTCTCTCCCCATGGTTCACAGTGTACTTGCAGGGTTTGCACCATGCAGAGAGACAGAGACAGATTTGTTCAAGGAAATGATATAGTAATTTAGTTGATAGACAAGTGCATGTATATATATGTATTCAAAAACCTTTGTGTGTATATCTGTGTGTGATAGAGAGCTGCTGTGCAGAGTTTGTGAGGCTCATTCCAGGCCTTGAACTGCTCAGTGTCAGAAATCTCCCAGACCAAAATCCCTCCTCTCCTCTCCTCTCCTCTCCTCTCCTCTCCTCTCCTCTCCTCTCCTCTCCTCTCCTCTCCTCTCCTCTCCTCTCCTCTCCTCTCCTCTCCTCTCCTCTCCTCTCCTCTCCTCTCCTCTCCTCTCCTCTCCTCTCCTCTCCTCTCCTTTCCTCTCTTTATTTCTAGAGAAAAATTCCTTTTAATAATTGACTTCAAGAAAAATTTTGTACAACTCATGAGACAAACAGAGGTATTTGCACCTAGTTAATTATGTAATTATTTTAAGTAGGTGGCTTTTTTTCTGCATGTCTGTATGTAGGAAAAAATGATACCACCCTTGGCTGAGGTTGATATGGTAACAGCAAAATGGCATGTATTTATTTATTCGTTGAAGTTGCTGGCAGGGATTTGAAGTCCAATGGTTTCATCCCTTGAGTCTCCATCTTTAAAAGAGCGTTAAATCTTCCAGCTGCTTCTCAAAATACGTCCTTACAGTTTCTGGCCTAATGTTTAGATCTCTTAAAGCCACAGGGAAGTAAAGAAATGTCTGTAATGTTCATCTTCTTAGTCCTCAGCAAACAGCAAGAAGAGCACCTTGGCTGCCTCTGTTGAGAACATCAGATGTTTTATAAGCATTTGGTCAGAGTGGGGCTTTAGGCTGTATGTTAAAATATATTACAGCGACCATCCTTGCTGCTTTGTATATTATTCCAGCTCATCTTTGTGCACATTGCAAAACAAGGTTATTTCCCAACTCTACATGATTTTTTTCCACTATAAAACATTTCAGGATTTGGTAATGAAGTTTTTCTTACATTAAAACAAAACAAAACAATTCTACTATTGTATGTTAGCAAAATATACTTGGATATTGGAAGAAAGTAAGGCTTTGTTTTCCTTTAATCACAATGTATAAATTTTGAGAAACCTGAATGAACATCAGTGCAAGGGACATTATCTTTGGTATCAAAGTTTCATCCATCTCCTGGGACTACCTTATCTATTCATGCAGGTTTTTGCCTGAGGAAGGAAGATTAGAAGAAAAGAAACTTTAGTAAGAGCCGGTCTCCTTTGATCACACATTTTGTGATATATGATGCATGCTGCAGTGTTTTAATGCCAGCAGTTTGCTAAAAGCTCAATAAATGCTCTCCATTTATAAACGGAAAGGCAAAGTAGCCATCCTTTCTGCAAAAAAAGACCCATAAACTCTCGGTGATGTTCTTAAATAGAATAGATGCGCTAAAAATGAATACTTGATAATGCAGGCTTGCCATGAATTCGAGATATTTTCTAAGGGCTGGCTTCTTGTAATCATTTCCAAATCATTTGTCTGAGATTTTAATGTTAAAAGTGGAGTTGGTAGAGATTGGGATTCTTACTGTGCCATGGCGCCCTGACCTCCAGGAAAAATCCAAACTGTTGAATAATTCCAGTATTCACCTCAACACTGTTCAATTAGAGAAACAGCCTTAGAGCCAAACTGAAACTCTCAAAGTGATGGGAGCTTTTCCCTTTGTTTTAAAAGGCTTTGATCCAGGTCCTCGTAAACTGAACAAGAAATGCAGGGAGTGGAATTTTTATTTGATGCTCACCTTGAACTGTTGAATAGAAGCAGACAGGAAGGCATGAAGCCAAACCTCAGCTGAGAGGTAGAATGTTGGGACTGTCAGAGAACAGTTTTATGCTTCAGCTTGGATGCCTCCAGACGTGTATGGGAGTTTTCTTTGCATGGAAGAGATCTATATGTGTACGCTCAGCTACTATTTTACCAACTAACTTAAAGATTTTTCTATGCAGTGTTAAAACAAATCTTCATCTCAGCTTTCCTGAAGGCCAAATTCATCAGCAGCATACTGTGCGGAACTTGTTAAACATTCTTACAATATACAAAAAACCTTGTTCTGTACAAACTAACTCAGAATCGACCATAACTTCTTGCCTCTTTATTTTCACCTTTCTCATTCTTGTTCAACATTTTTTACTATCGAAATCCCCATTTTTCATTTTCATGCCCTAAAAAATCTGTCTGTGCTGCCTTGACATTGTGACTGAACCAAGCTATGCAGATTGAGATCTTTTAATCTTCTCTAATAAATTAGTCCTCCTCCATCTGCCTCAATTTTATGCTGCTCTTCTCTGAACAACCTCTAGTTTGCCCACCTTTTTCTAATGAGTTGATCCAGCACCAAAGACCTTGGTAATGAAGCCAATTCCTCTCTGCTGGCTGACTTGATCCTTTATGATGTGTAATGTGCTGGGGACAGGAAAGAACTGGGAAGCGTACAAGTGGAGGAGCTCACAGACAGCAACATGTGTACTAATTGCAATAAGTCTGATAGAAGTGATTATTTGTGTCCAGCTCAACCTGCTGGTTGCCTTTCTAATCTGCACTTGGCAATACCTCCAAGCTGTACTGGATTTCCCTCCTCTCAGCCACCAGCTGTTTCTTCCCTGTACCTCTGGCTCTGTTCCTGTCCTTTTCTGCCTTCCCTTTAGACACTCTCCATCACTGTGCTATGACTTCTTGCAAGCACTGAGCTCAAGTGTGCTGGTATGGGTCATGTCCTCTCACAGCCTGCTCCCATGCGGAGGAACTTGATATACAGCAGAGTGCTCTGCAACTGTTAAGTGACCAACTTGCTCCATTTATTTCTCGCAATCACATTGCCCCCACCACATTAGAACAGAAGATGATGGGAAAGATCTCTGCTCGCACTTTTCTCCTGTGGGACTCACCCTGCTGCCTAGTGACAAGTCCTTGGAAAGCTCTGCGTTGAAGAGATAAGGTTTGCTTTTATGGCTGAAGTTGTGCTGTGAGTGAAGCAGATCTCTCTTGGAGCATGAGGCAATCTTTATGTTCTTTAGACCCAGGCCCTAGAGCCATCTGTGTGATAAGGATTGAGATACTGAGTTTAACAAGATAATTTAATGGAAAGCCATGAACAGAAGCCAGATCTCCTCCCCTTGTGCTGAGGCGATTTTCAGTGGCACCTTTGCCTACAGGAATATTTCCTTTTCCTTCTCCAGGCAAATTATCTCATAGAGAGGAGGGGTGTTCTTCTGTTTGCTGCTGGCAAGATTTTGATTATACTACTTAAAGCCATTTCCTTGCTAGTCTGATATATAGGTATTCATAGATCACTTGCCAGTGATACCCAGTATTTTATTACTGTATCCTTTCTGCTACATGACTTTATCTCCACTGCCTTATTTTTTTAAGACACAAATGACTTCTCACTTGAATAAGAAATATCACATGTGGAAATAATCTGACATTAGAAAATGATAAGCTGCAGAAGACTAACATGTTAATTAAAACTGCTGGAGGCTGCAATGAATGGAAGAGACTATTAGATAACAGGAGACCATCTCTTTTAGCCTTTTGTCTTTATAATGAAACAGCAGTAATCATTTTTTACCTACATATCCTCATGAGAGAAAGATGATCTTGGCATTAGCTAGCTTTCCCCATCCTCCCTCCTGAGTCTTGCATCATTAAGCATTTGATTTTTTTCCCTCATACCTTGTATCTTTGCTGCCTTATTGCTGAAAGCAAGATGCAATACTGAATATTTGTATTTTCTGTGCCGATGCATAACTATTTGCACATTCAAATACAAGATTTACTTTGTTCTGAATTTCAGTGTTTGAAAAAGATGTAAAGAAAGATGAAACTTTCACATTTCTGAAGTGTTAGTTAATGCTTTCATGGAAATAACCTCAAGTTTTGATTCCTCTAGGGTTTCTAAGTTTACCGTGCATGTCTGTGTATTTTAACATCTCTTCCGGTAGGGCTGGAAATTCTGGATGTTGCTCAGTGATGTGAATGTACACATTGACTGCAGAGAACTGTAGTTTAGAAAGAAAGTGGCTTCTGTTACTTAATTTCTTCACACTTTTAGAAATAAATTACTGAAAATTACATTGCAAATACATCAGGGTTTTTTCCTGTAATGTTAATGCCACTGGAAGCTTTACATGTTTTCAAAGCCAATCTGAAGATTTAATCAAAACATTTTTTTCTAAACTCAGTTTGGGGTTTCCTTATCCTGTTACAAGTTAGCATCTAATCCAGAAAGGTAATGTGAATATGGTTCCTTACTAATACTGGTCAAATATATGAAGAACCATGATGCCTGCTGCATACGTAGTTAGGAGTCAAACATCTAGATGATATTTTCTACTTATTGCAAAAGACTGGTAGAACTTGTAGTGTGGGATATATCCTATTTTCCAAAGAGCATGTTTCTAACACTATCAGTAAATCTCCCCCTAACTTATACCATATTCTTAAACATTGGTGCCTGTCATAAAAAGTTTTCCTTTCCCATGCAATCATCATATCAGGCTAGGAGCAGTAACGTGGTTATGTTGTTCCAGTCCCCAAAGCTGTTGTGGAGGCTTGTAACCAAATCTTCTTGGCTTGGAGAAAAACAAGGCTGGGGATAGAGTTGTTCTTCCATAGAGGCCAACTTCACTGCCTTTCTCAGGTACAGGAATCAGATGAAAATGCTTTATTTTCCCTTCCAGACTGAAATAGGAGAGAAGATTTGAGTAAACTGGGTACAATCACACAATGAGGTCTGAATAAACTCATTTAGAGAGACTTCCCTATGAGTGTGCTTGGATTAGGCCATTTCCTGAAATGTATTTGAGTGAACTACACAGTGTAGGAGATGAGCCTGATCCTTTTTTTGTTTGATGTTTAGCTGAACCACTCCTATTTTGCTCTGTCAGTTGGTTCTTGGGACATGTGTGTGTATTATGGCTGCTTCTCTGTCTAATATACGCTATGCACATAACTGTGGTGGTCCATCAGCTGCTGCTTTCTCCTTCAGAAGCCTCTCCAGCATGCCAACGAGACCCTGAGAGATCATTTTGATCCAGATATGCATTCTGCTCTTGCAGGGAAAAGCAAAGGGGAACAGAAAAAATTGGATGTTGAAGAAGCATGACATCCTTTATTTGAACTCCCAGAGCCCATAGTGATGGTCTGGGGATTTGTCCATATATACATTTCTAAAGAGGAGGAAAAAAAGCCTCAACATGAGCATCTTCTTGCATACTGGTGCTGTCAGCTCCAGCATTAGCATAGCCCTGCTGGGCTGGCGTGCTGCCTGTGATGCTCCTGCAGCCTCTGCTGGGCGAGGGCTGTGCCTGGAGCAAAACCTCAGCTGCCGTGGAAAACAGTGCCTCACTTCAGCATTGCAATGCAGCAGATGAAGCAGAAATCATGTTTAAAAAGTACTTTTACTGCTGAATCCTATTTCACTTAAATAAAACAAAGTCTAGCTGATCTTTCCTTGCTTCTAACAGTCTGGGAAATGGCCTTTGAGCCCTGAGCCTCTGAGCCTTCTGTGGGCTCTGATCAGGATAAGACACTGATAACTGCCTGTTTCTGCAGTTTGGAATTTCATATTCTTTGCTGGACCCATATTATTTAGAAGATTTACTGTCCCATCAATATAAGTGTATTGTAAGAAGGAGAAGCAAGTGACTGTTTAACATCAGAATTTCTAACACTTCTACTTGAAAAAACATTTTTTTTTGGTCAGAGAAAATGATGATTTAAAACTGAAAGCAGTATTTATGGCCTATTTTCCTCTATCCATAAAATTTAGTAAACATGTATGCACAATGAATCATGGTGGTATCTTCTACAGTCAAAGCTCACTGCAGTAGATGTTTGATGCAAAGCTATGTTTATGCAGAGGAGAAAATACAGACACTGCTTTTGCCATGTCTTCTTAAATGGCAAACTTGAGTTTAGGATTTTACATATTTGTTTTACTTTTGTAGAAGAAAGGAGAAGAGAGATTTTTTAGGAACAGAAAGCAAATTCAAACAACTGCTATGCGTGTGTTGAATAATAACATGGATTAATTGTATGTAGGGTGGGGGAGATGTCTATAAGACTTGTTTGATAAAATCAGTTGGAGGAAATGTTGCATACAAAGCTCTAATAACACCTGAAATAACATTTGCTGTTACTTCACCAGATCTGCTAGAATGGTACATGCTCCATTGATTTTAGGTGTTATTGCTCTCAGCACTTCTGCCAACGCGCTTGTTACAACTCCTTGCTATCCTTGGGCTCAGAGCACGCAGCTGAGAGCTGACAGTAACACCTGACATGTCCTGGAGCAGTTACATAGCACATTTTGATGGAGATTTACCTTTTCTGAAGCAGTTATGTAGATCAAAACAGCCCTTTTAGAGTTCTCTCTGAATTCTCTCGCTCTCTCATAGCGATTATGCAGTATCTCATTGCTCATCTGGAATACTGTTTGCTCATAAAGACTCACATCTGTGCTGCTCTTGTAAGTAAGAAACTACAGGGAGGTTTTACAGGATTGTTGTAATCAATGCTGTCAATAATATTTTACCAGCATTGCTCACAGCCTTTAAACTGTTCATCCTTCTGGGCAGTGTAGTGTGAATAACTGATTTCCATCCTGCTGTAGGATAGGGATGATGTTCTGCTTGGTACTGGTGTGCTTAAATTTCTCTTCTCCATAAGAAAGTCTCCTTGAACAAACAGGTACTACTCAACTTGCTCCTGCAAACTGCTGACTGAACAGAGTCCTTGCAGCCTAATTAAAAGCAAAATATAGATTAAGATGAGGGTAATCTCATAATGCAAAACAAGGTGTTGACCTTAGAAATCACTGCAAATACGGTGCTGTGGCATGCCTGGCCTTTGAAGGAAAAACAGGCAGATGACCTATCTAAATGTAATGCTTCTGAGGCATGATTGCAACTCAGATTTGCACTGATCAAGGCTCAGCTGCCATCATTCAACTTAGTCAACTCAAACAGGTTACACGAGACTGCTCTGAACAAAACTTTATTATTTTCCCAATAGGGAAAAGTCAAAAGAAAACAGTGATCTACATTTTTTTCTGATGTTTTTCCAATTTTTGTAGGTGCAGCATTTTCCATTAGTTAAAAGCAGTCAGCAACAAATTCCTTACATTTAGACTTAAGATGCCAGAGAACATAGGTGACAAATAATACCAAGAATCTGAACAATGCCCACAATGGAGAAAGCCACAGAAGGAAAGTGGAAAGTATCTCCCAAAGGAGTGTTGTGAGCAGTCTCATTCCTCAACATATTTCTATATAAAGCCTGAGATTCACTACAAATTATTCAAGGACCTTTAGTCTGGGAGGTTTGTGCTGGATAATGTCTTGGAAATGTTAGTCTCAGGTTGTTATTTGCATGAAAGTAGATGGATTTTTAGCCTGATATTTCCTGCCAAGAGAATGGTCCCATTGTTCTCCTGCAGGCCTTGGGGTGATTTGTGCAGGGAGAGGCAGCAGCGATCCATCAGAGGGAGGCAGCTGCCTGCAGGACACAACACCAACTTGTTATTTTCCACAGCTCTTGATAGCATGTTTAAAAACATAAAAAAGTGGTGAAGATTGATGCAAGTCGCCAATTCAAGGTGATGTATGGGTGGCTATTTTGCCCAATTTCCCCACGTTCAGTTCAGTTACTAAACTTCAGTCCTAACCTTCTGCTTTTGCTGTCTTGAATTCCCTTTGCAGTTGAACAGTTTCTTAGTACTGCTCATACCTGTGCCAGTCCGATCTCCTCTCATCTTGTGATAGAATAATCATGTTTTCCCTCCACACTTTATGGCAATGGTTGCAAATAAATGTTGATATAAACTCAGAGGAATGAAGGTGGATGGAGTACTGAGTTAACAAGGCTGTGTCAATGATGTATGAAAGTTCTCTTAGGATGAGGGGTTTCTGACTGCAATCGTCAGCAAAGATTCACGTCACTTAGCTATGGTTGGTACGGGGGATTTAGCAAGAAGCTGGTGTTTGTACCAGTGCTGCACCCATCGTAATTTGCCAAGCCCTGCTGTATGCTCCAAAACTGAGCTGCCAGGCTTTGTCCATAATGTTCTGGGGAAAATAACTATTCCAGCCATTACTAACAGAACTGTGCTAGTGAAACTTTTAGTGGCTTTTTCTTTTAGCAGAGTGGTTTTTATTGTATGGCTGATGTTACTGGGAGAGTTGATGTGCTGGCCAGCAAGTAGATGTTCAACAGTGGGCTATTTCTGTACTGCAAGCCTGCCCTGTGCTGGTTGTCTCTGTGGCCTGAGAGCCACCAGACATGACCTATGTGATCTTAGTGATCTTTTCCAACCTTAAAGACTCTATGATTCTGCAATGAAACAGACACTGACTCCAGTTTCTTAAGGGCTGTTTTGTGCTATGAGATATTTTACGTATGCCTCTGCTTCTCCAGCTTGTATACGTGCACTGTGTACGTGCACTGTCCCCATACACTTGTCCTCACAAGTATATACTTACTTGTGTTTGTAGACATGCAAATTCAAACGTGTGCTTTGGGAGTCTATCATATGTTCAGATTACCCCTGTTAAGGTTTTTCTATTAAATCTCCTTAGAATTTTTTCAACATAAGGGGGTTAAGGGAATCAAAATGTGAGCAACTGGGAACTATATATCACCACTTCTCAAATGGTATACTTGTATCTCTGCTCTGTAATGGTCTGCCAGACTCCAAAGCTGCAGATTATTGCAATAATTTCAGTAAGTAACTTGTTTTCTATCATTATGGAAAGCTTTCTTGCTGGGCTAGATCTACTGATTTATTTGTTTTTTAGTGAATATAAATGTCTACTACTGATGGAAACAGTCAGCTGTCACTACAGTACAAATGCAAATTGCAAACTAATGGTTGAACAATTAAGATCTAGTGCACGGAGCTTATTGCCACTGGAGGACTGTAATTGAATTCCTATTGCTGTCAGACAGGTTGAAAATTACTGTAATGAAGAGCATCAGTTTTCTACTCTACATCTCATTGTTTCCCAGCCAAGAAGCATTACTGCTGAAGACTTTTCCACAAATAGATTAAATGACAGGTGGTAAAGGAATAAGGAATGACAGAAGAATGCCACCTGTCACTAAAGGGAATGTAATTAACACTTTTCAGTGCAATTCCCTTATGCATAAGAAATCCAAGAATTCAGAACTATGATTCTTCTGTCTCAGGTTGCATCAAAGAAGGGTGGCCAGCAGGGAGAGGGAGATGATTTCCCCCTCTACTTTGCCCTTGTGAGGCTCCATCTTGGCAGGGAGGGTGATGGTTTTAGAGAGCTGACCCACTTGGGTGGAGTTGCACTCTTCAGCTATGTATGTTTCTTCCACACTTTCATCAAATTTCTAAAAGAGACCTTCTCTTCTCCAAGCGTTGCAGGTTGGTCATTTGATGTCCCTTATACTGCAGAAAACAGCACAAAATATAGAGTTCTGTAAGATTTTTTTTTTCTTTATTCAAGTTTCTCACCGGGGGAGGTTATACCCCCAGTAACAAAGACAACCCTTTGTTCTGGGTCACTCTGCAGGGAAACTTGCATCCCATCCATCTGGTAGTCACTGAAGATGGACTGGATCTCCTGGCGCAGTGCCTTTAATCATCTCTGCAAGGTGCTTGTAGAAAGCCAGCCCAACTCATACAGTACTTTGGGAACTGGAAGGGGTCAGTCCTCCAAGTTGGCACCAGAAACTGCAGTGTAGATAGATCCACTGCTCCAGTTCCTGTACATACAGTAGGCATCTGACACTGCGCTGTGCTACCGCTTTATCTCCTGGATATTTGGAGACTATACATATGGTGTCTGATAACAGTTATTCTTGCACTCTGAAATGCTCAAAAGGTATCATATACTGCAAGAAAAAGGAAATTTGGTCAGTGTCATTCACACTACATATTGTTAAGGTGCAACCTTCCTGTTTCCTAGCATAATGCATAAAGAGATGCGTGCGTAAGGAAATTCTGCTCTAGAAATCAATGCAACAAGTCATTTGGAAGTTGCCAGCTTTGCCATAGGAAGGGAGGGCAAGTAATAACGTTTAAATATTGTAGATGCATTCAATTCAATCAAGAGAATAAATCTGTTCATAGAAATCTCAGTTTGGGCAGGGCTCCCCCTTAATGCAGCAGCAGGCTTGCACTGCACCTCAGACAATACAGGTGCAGATCCAGCAGTACAGAAAGAACCAGGCACCTGCTTCCATCTAAGCAGCTACAAATGTTTTGTTAGTCTGCGTCCTAAATGCCATATGTTGTTATGAGACTTATTTGAATTTAAAATATTGTTGTTGTGAGTAATTCTGTCTGTTTATTTTTCAATTACTCTGCTCAGCATGATTGTGCACATGTTTCAGTGTATTAAATGTGAAAAGAGAATGAACATTCTGGAACACAAGCAAGCCGCATATTGAATTGTCTGAACTGTCTACTCACTTCACAATTTAAAATTCTGAAGTAGAACAACAAGAAGCTGTTCTAAATCTGTTTTAAATTCTTGGAGTTCCTGAATGTTTTCAATACATGACTGTGCATAATCCATCATGAAAATTAGGACATGACGACAACTTGCCCTCCAACCTACCTACCTCAGATGACCCATAAGGAAAAGGACTCCTTTACCCACTAGATCTCCTGAGTATCAGCTTTTCTCATGTGGTATGAACTTCCTGCACTTGTGATCCCCACTATGTGCTCAGAGCTCGTTAATAACCTGATTTGTATCTGATTCCACTTACTTTGGACCAGCAGTAAGTTCTCAAGAGGAAATTACTTGAATGATTGTTGTTAACTTGGCTTTCTGTATTGGAAGTGTAAAAATGGGATGCTACACAGCAACTCCATGGTTGCACTGAATATTTGGTTATTAACATATTAACAATCTATATAGCATTAATTTCTGTCAGTACTAAATTGGATGGGACCATCCTGTCCCTACAGCTTGTACAGCCAGAGAAACAGTTTAAACAGATAATGCTTTCCTTAAAGCACTCCTATGCTATTAACTGTGCCAATGCAGAGGTGGTAATGATAAACAGCGTCCTCTTGGCAAAAGCAAATTAATTGCAATCTAATAAATGTGTGCTATACCCCAGAAACTAAATAATTCATGGTATTGGCAAAAGTTTTCTCTCTCCTATAGGTCTTTCCAGTCCCACTCAGAGGGATGTTAATATATCAGAGGAGAGATCGTTTCCTCCCTTAAGTTACTGTGCATTAATAGAAAAACACCCACACAGAGGGGGTTCTGCAGTGCACTGTGACATCTTTGAAAAGCAAAAGCCACACAATCAAGCACCTCAAATTAAAATGCTTTTACTTTTATGGGCTGGTTTCATCCTTGATGAATTTTAAAAGTCTACGCTTTGTTTCTAGTAACAAAGACTATCTCTGTACAATGATGAATGATGTACTCAAAGTGGGTCATTTAGAGATGAGCGACACAAAGGCTGGACACTTTTCCAGGCTAATAGTTTTATAACCAGTAATCACCTGATTTTGGCACCTGACATCTCTCATTAAAAAGATCTTTGCTCATGCTGAAAGAATACTGGGATAGCTGAATAGCTCGGCGCTGCCTGGGATCCTGCCAGCTGTGCAATACGCTGCCAGGCTGAGACACCCAACGGATTGGAAACTGTTGGGGAATTTAAGGCGTGTTCCTCTCCTGGGAGAACTCAGCCTATTTGTAGCTTTTAAAAACCCTTCTGATGCCTGCCAAACCTTTGTGCCGTGTGCTCCTCTGTAGCTGATTTGCCAGGGAACACTAGAAAAACAAAGTGGTAGAAAACTGGAGGCAACGTGAAGAATGGTTACAACTGTGTGGCCCAGTCGCTATGAAAAAAGGATAGAAAATCATCCTTCCCATGAAAGGATATCTTATAATGTCCAGGTCTTTGCATTAGTTCATCTTAAAACTGCATTTCATGTGACCAATTTACATCAGAACTAAGCCGAGTTATCTGCATAGTGCCTTAGCAGAACAGATCTTTTAACAGAACACATCTTCTATGTGGTACGAGGAGTGTTTATTGGATGAAGTTCTGGCTGCTGAGAGAGGGGAAAAACTGGCACCACAAGAAATAAGAGGGCCCACTCCTGAAAGTGCTCTCTGATCTGCCAAAATCCTTGTTTAGGTTCTGTTTTTAATTCTAGACCTAATGATGAATAAACTGCCGCTCTTATTTTCTTACAATGTTTTGTAAAGAAGCCATGGTTCCTCTTATCTTATCTTAGTCTTATCTTAAAAAAATCTCCTTTCAGAGTATCTCTGTGTAAAGAGGAAGACAAAATCGTGTGAACTATCCTTGCTTCTGCCAGTAAAAATCCACCAGTACTGCTCAGATGCTTTTGTCTTTTTCACATCTCCTTTTAGATAAAGGCAAATCCATCACTAAATTCAGAGCAATGATGGTTTCCAACCACCGTGGCTGCAATTCTTCTGTACGTTTAGTAAAAAAATAATAATAATAAATAGAAATTACTGTGTTGCTTTCAGTTATGGCAGAAGTCCTGGTTACCAGAGAGAAATGCAGGCTCAAATAAACACGCTCAGCTGTCAGTTCTGGGTGAGCTCAAATGCTCATTTATGGGACTGGTGTTGATCCCAAGAGAACATTCAAATGAGTGAGCATTGAGAGGAGGGGGATAATACATCTGAAGGTGCTTGTTTTTGTTCTGTGTTTGGTTTAATCTGCACCAATAACAGCAGAGTAAATATTGTTCACTTCACCACCTTTGTCTCAGTTTGAAAATGTGAGAAAAGCTCTGCTCCAGTTTCCTCTGTCACCGATTTTCCTCAGGAAGGTTTTAAAATTCATCTCTAAAGCCAAATTCACTTCTGTCATATGTGCAAAGCCACTTACTTCATTGCTGGTGGTGATACAAAGGAATGAGTGAGAAAGTTCCTGATTTCACTGTTTCCTTTTGGAATAGGAAAACAAACATTCAGCTTTTTCTTCCTGTGGTTCAATCCTGTGAATAATATTAAAAGTATGTAACGTGCTTGTGTTGCTGTAAAGTCAAAATCGTGCTCATTCCTCAGTTACGAGCAGAACTGGAACATCAACAAACTCTTTCTATTCTGCTCTAAGAACTTGGCAAGGTAAGATACTTTATAGTCAGGAGCCCCAGCTCTGAAGTGAAGCTGGTGGTGATGGGCAGCTTTGGAAAGATAGATTCAATAGTGTCTGCTGCAGAGACTTTGACAAACACATTTTATCAGCTGTTGACGTGATAGTTCTGAAATCACAATATTTTTCACCTTTTGGAAATGTTTCTTAATGTGTTTGAGTTTGATATTTATTTCCCTCTTTGGCAGGCTGAGAAATTTGCACAAAGAGTTACTTTATATTTAGAGATAGGTGAGAAAGAATTGCGACCTTTGTGCTGTAACTGGTGGATGAAGGGGGCAGAAGGGGATGCTCAGCTCTGTGCAGGACCTTACTAATATTAGTTGGCTTCGGGAGGCAGATCTTTATTTTAATCCTGGAGAGGCCTGATAGAGAGTTTCTATTCACCTCTGTGCTTGCTGTCTCCCTTCTCATGGTCTCCTGGGTGTTGGAGCATCGCCCCAGCAGTGATGGTGGCAGGAGCTCAGCAGTGACCTTGGGCACTTTCAGAAAAAGATGGGCACGATTTCCCAAAGTTTAGTGTAGAGAAAAAACAAACAAACAAAAAGCAAAAAACCCCATGCACTTCAGAATTATCTGGAAAATGAAAAAAATTAGTTATAAGGTTGTCTGGCCACTCATGTTCTGTATCTATAAGTGTCTGCAGGCTGTACCCAGCAGGGGATAAGGGAACATATTTGCCAGCTTGATGGAGGGGTGCACAGTGCCCCAGAGCTGTTTGGGTGGTAGGGGGGCAGGGATGCTGTGTTGAGCCCTGCATGAGAGTGCTAAGGGATATGGTAATGCTTTGTCAGTGACAATTAGCTCAGCAAGACAGAGCCTGCCATTAAAAGCAGCTTCTGGGGCTGGCAATGAGCTGCTCAAGCGCATTGGAGGCAATAAAGTATTCCTGCACAGAAATCCTTGCAATGATCCAGTGCCCTTCCCTGGAGGGGAACGTGGCTGGAGTACATGCAGCATACAGCTCTGATGGGTGACAGCAATATATGGTGTGCCAGAAGCACCATAATCATTCAGAGGAAAATAACAGAGTGGGATATGCTTCCCTGCCACCAATCTTTCCATCCTGCCAATCTATTGCTGCACATGCCACTGGGCCATCCTGTTTCCTTGCCCACTGATAACAACAAAGATTGACTTTCTGAGATGGATATGCAAAATATCTTGCAGGGATTTAGCCATGACATTTGTGAGATATGTGATTAAAACTTAGCTCAACCGACTGAAATTGTCCGTGCTAGTTCTGTTCTCACCTTGCAGCGGCACCAATGGGAGCACCAGTGGAGCCAGTGCTGCTGCAGCCAAAAGGGTTCAGGGCAGGGAAGTGTCCCACTCCTTCTGCTTGTCGAGGAGATTTCTCATCCCACTCACTCTGAATACACAAAGCTGGAGCTTCTTTGCTACATGAGCAATGAAATGAGAAGTGGTTGGAAGGGAAAAGTTGAGGAGCAGACAGGTGGTACGCACACAAGGGGTGGTTCCATGACTTTACTCTCTCCTTGCTGAGCCCTGTCTTTTCTAGAGCAAACTCTGAAGGCAACATGCATCTGTGTGGCCTCTGCTCTGAATGGCTGTAGTGAGAGAGCAAATTCTGGATCAGTTTGAAGGCTTTCATTAATGTTCTCCATAAAATAAATATAGGTCAAGATGTGAAAAAAAGAATTGAGAAGCACCAGGCAAACTCTTGGAAAAGAACATTCCACATCTCAGTTCCTGTTTCCACTCCTGGAAAAATGCATGCACTTCTGAGCGGGAAAGGAGGCTGATTTCAGTTGCTGTCTGTTGCTAACAAATGTTGCCAGTGCCCCCAGGGCTGTTCCAAGCAAATTCCAGTTCTTACAAATAGGACAACAAAACTGAGGAAAACTCAGAAAGGAGGTATAATTTTTGCACATATCCCAGTCTGCTCTCTGGCTACAAAAAGTCCAGTGTTTCAAAATACCTCTTTCCCAGGAAGCATTTTGATTTTAAAATTCACCCTTTTGGTGTAATCCAGATTTCAGCTAGCCACAAGAATATTAAAGCAAAAGCCTTTAAGTAATTTCTTTCTCTTGACACAGTAATAAAAATTAATGTTATCCTTGTTCCTCATTTTGAAGCAGAATTATGAATCTATAGATGTATGAATGTTGCAGGCACTGTATACATTATTAACCAATCCGTAATGGACATAGACTATTTTGTATTTTCATAGTGCAGTCCTTCCTCTCCCAGCACATCATTGCAGTAGAAGTAATTTCAGAGTTAATATATTCTAGGAGAATGAGAAACGTGAAGCTTTCCCTTAGGGTTTCAGCCTTAAATACATCTTCTTAAGGCAGAAGCACTTCATGTTGGAGCGGCTCAGGAAGGGTTGGCCAAGATGACTTTGAGAAAGTTTTATTCTCCCCTGCTGGTCCATCCACACTGTTTCTTGTCTGGAAGGCTCTCCATTTCAGGTTGGATATTTGGAACAATTTGTTCTCAGGAAAAGCGGCGATGCAGTGGCACAGCTGCCCAGGGAGTGGTGTGGTCACCGTCCCTGGAGGTGTTTGAGAACCATGGAGATGTGGCACTGAGGGATGTGGTCAGTGGGCATGGTGAGAGGGGGCCTGGAGTTGGACTTGCTGATCTCAGCCCTCAGTTCCATCAGGTTCTTATTTGTTCTCCACAGTTCCACTGACACCTTAGTTAAAGCTGGAGGAAGAGAAGGTACAATTTTTAACCGAAAGACGAGCGCACTTAGAGTTATGCCTCAGAATATTCTCGATGGGTTTATTGTTCTGTCCTTCCTCTATAAAAGCACTCGATATAACTATGTTCACTTAGCAGGTAACCAATGAAAAGCTATAAAAATGCATATGTAAAACTTACATATGATAGAACTATGTGAGTAATCAGAATCATTTCAGAACAAAAGAGAAGATTTCATCAGATAAGCTTTTCAACAGAAAATCTTGCTGGCATTTTTCCCTTAATGTAATAGAATATTTTGTTTAATTGTCTGTGGTGATCAGATTTGTGAGTTGTTACAGAAACATTAAACTCTACATCTACCTGGCAAAGGGATAATAATACCAATTACATGTATGAATTCTATTCTGATACACACTCCTCTCTAGAACAATAATCAAGCAGGATCTCATTCTTCCCTCAGCTTTGTACTGTCAGTCACAATGCACTAACCAAGGAATTGTCTTCAGTGAATCAAAACAATTCACATAACAGAAAGCACTCAAGCAGAACAAAGCATTTGCAGTGGTGTTCTAGCTGAGTAAACAAAGGATGGGTTAAACACTGGAGTGGGAAAATGCTGTTTAAAATGTACTCAAAGCGTCCTAACTCTCATGGACTTTTAAGCATCTCATGATTGCTTCCTAACAGCAGTGCTGTGGCAGTAAGTCATGGCTCACTTCTCTCTGACAACACACAGCTTAATTTTTCTTCTTGTGGGTGGCCCACAGGCAGCTTGACCATGGCTACCTGAGCCCTTTTCTTCAAAATAAAAAAATATTCATATCTCCTGATTACGTGAGGTGGAATTGGACTCTTAAGGAACTTGTTACCCCAGCTGAAAAGGTGCACAATGGGACAGGAGCCCTGCAATGGTGTCTGACTATGGTTGTAGTCTTGTTCCAATGCAGATGGCAGTGCCTGGGACAAAGACCAGTGACTGCAACTCTGCTGGGAAGGTGGAAATGAGCTGTGCCTTCAGACTGGGGCCTCTATTCCTAAAAGAGAACCTGATTTTCTAAACTGCGAGGGAAATGGTAACAGTTTGCCTGCCTCTTACCTGGTGCGTATTGCATTAGATCAGTCTGGCGTTCACAGGCTGAATGTTTCAGCTCCTTGTGTGCACGTCTCACTGAAATACGCTGTGACAGCTACAGATCTTCAGCAGCAAAACTGCATTCTCAGTGATTTCAGCCTGTGCCCACACACATCAGAACAGGAGGGTGAACTTCTGCACCTCATGTGCGAGAACCTGGGCAAGAGGAGTTTTCCTCTGAGGAAACAAGTCAAGAAAGCTGTTGCAGAGAAGCAGAACAGTCAGCAGTGTTTGTATTTATCACCATAACTCCCAGGGGAAAGGATAATGCCAGGGGCTTGTTTGACTGATTTGTTGGTACCTTCCATGAGGAAATAATAAAGTAAAACTCTGACCCAAATTGAAAGGGTCAAGGTTAAATACTTGCACTTTGAGAGCTCATTGTGGAGACTTAGTACAGATTGCAGTTGTCTGGAATGGGAATCTGCCCAAGCAGAAAGCTGTAGGCTATTAGCAGTGCTTGTTTTCATGTGCCCATTGTCTTTTTCTGCTTCTTTCAGGCATCTCTTCTTTTTCTCATACAAGAGAAACACTCAACCATCTTAGAAGTACCCTCAGTTTCTCTCACATTTTCCTGTTAAAATGAAATGCATCATAATTTGTGTGATTTGGGGGATTAAGCTCTACGTGTATCTACAACGTATAGCAGTAGGCGTGCTGAAACTACCTCTTTTATTACCAATGATACTTCTTTTAACGTCCTTCTTTGGAGATCTTGTGTCTGCAGCTCTTTCTTTATTTTTAGACAGAGGCACATGGGGCAGTATTTCTCTTTGAAGCACTGTGCATTCCCAAGTATAACAAAAAAGACAAAATTCTACTTTCTAGTAAGACATAAAGGGCAATAATAATCATCACAGCATGACAGCAGCTTCTATTCTGTGAAGTTCTTATGACCACCCACTGTTTTGACTCCTGTGGGCTTCGGGTGGCAAAAGGCTGCATGGTCTGACATGGCATTGCTGCCAACAAAAGCTCTGGCACCACAGTTGCCCTCTGGGGTAGAAGCCGGCAGGTCAAAGCAGGATAATCTGTCTGTGGAGAGTGACTCAGGCCTGAATTTGAAGAAAAACATACATAAATGTGGTATAAATCCATCCAATAGTCTGTTTCTAGCACTGTGAAGTCTTTTACATACAAATTGGTATCAAATGAGATGATCCACCCATTTCAGAGCAGTGAATTTAAGTTGGAAATTTAACAGTGCCCTCCCAGCCCTTGCAGAATATATTGCACATCACATATAAAAAATTTATTTAGCATAAATTGAAAAGTTAATCAACTGATATTGTGATTTTGTGCTGTATACTTTCCACTCCATATGTAATGGACTTTGCAGCTCATTTTGGAGAAAAGGTTTGCTCTAGCAATCAGTTTAGCTCCCACTGACACAGTTGGGAATTTTGCTGTGTAAAGACTACAATAAATTCATTAATGTCCCATTAAACTGATTTCAAGGTATCCCCTTAAATCATAATTGCAAGGCTGGTTCATTCGTTCTTACCCCAGAGTAATCGGTTGCTATTTCATTTTACATTAATCAAAGGTTTGCAGAGCTGCATGCATTAATTGCATCTATCTATCCACGTAATGTGGTTTGATAACTTTTTGTATATGAAAAGGAAAAGGACTGATTTGCAGGGAGGCTCCATTCCAGCACTGTGGTTTCCAGCTGGTGTCTGTGCTGTTTAAGCTGACGGTAGCAGACCCTCACCCCTCAGCTTCTGTGTGCTCTTTCCCCGAATAGGTCTGTACAGTTGTACGAATTGCTTCTGTTCTGTTTTGAGAAAGCTTTACCGAGTGGGGAAAACCCCTTTGGGCTGGGAATCCAGTGTGCTTCGTTTTCATTTGTCTCCTGAGCCTCAGGTCTTTTGTCTATTCAGGTGTTGCACATTGATACTCCTCATTATTTTTTTTAATTTGTCATTCAGAGGGTGATGCACAATAATTAGAAACGTCAAGATACTCCTGAGTGGGCAGTATGGTACCCAGGACACTTTTTGCATTCAGAAGTAATGCTGCTCCCTGGTAAATGGCTCCAGGGTATGCAGAGGGTAACAGGGCCAGAAGTGAGGATGCAATGCCTGAGGGGAAGCAGTGCTCATCACCTACATCAGAAACCCTTTGCATGTAGTCGGGCAGTAGATGACTTTCCTTCAGTCACGTACATTATTTAATGTATGGAAACCAGTGCAAAATTTCAAAAATAGCTATCCAAAATGAGAGATTTCACTGTAAGGCTGCGGAGAGAACTGGCAGATATACAGGTGTTCTTTCTGCCTCCGGGAGAGAGAGGCCGAGCTCTGCATGTTTCTGCAGAAAGGAATGTGTGCAGGTGATCAAGTTTTATTCTAACTAAATTGATGCTATTGAGCCATTACTGCTGGTAAGTTGTGCTGGAAGACAGAAATAGAAGGGAGGATAAAGAAAAATAATTGTTACAAAGTCCTGCAGCCAAATATACTGCAGCATAGATTTGGTATTTTGAACCTGAAGAGTGCAAATAATTAATACAGACATCCGAAAGATATGGCAGCTTTTTTTCCCATCAATTCTATTTTAGCAGCATGTACAATTTAGTGCTAACAACAAATGAGTCACCAAAGCAATATTTTAGAACTGAAGTCTGAAAAAAGATGTGGGCTTTCAAACGCGGGGAAGTGTGTAACGTGGTAGAAAATGCCACGTAAGAGCAATAGCACTGCTTCACTGTCCTACATTCATACATCATATTTACTATATAATCAGATTCTTCACCTCTGTTCCCAAACGTTTAACAGGACACACTTTGGTACGTGCATAGGGAAAATGAGACCTACATTTCAAGCACAGATTTGGAAGCAAAACACATAGCTCAATCTACTGTGTGTTAAAAAGATCGTGTCTGATAGTGAACATATACCAGGATATGCTTTTTCTGGTAAAAGATGCATTTGCTCATCTATACACCACTAAAAAATAAATAAGGACAGTATAATCTAACATGGATTAGACTAGAAAATCTTGTTGCTAGAAAAATAGCACTATTCAAGTGGACCTAAGAAATGACTTTATCTGGTTTTAATGTGTTTTAACATCAAGTTAGCTCTGATCATAAAGAAAAGGTCATGAATGTGATGTGCTGAATTCCCCTGGTCTGTTCATAATAAAACCTGGGAAAGCTGAAGGCCCTCTGAACTTGCAGGAGACCAACAATGTACAAACCAGAGAATTGGACTTTTCATGCCAACACCATATGGTTATTCTGTACTATTCCTACTGACTTTACAAAACCAAGCAAATGCCTGGGATTTGCTTACTCTTACAATGTTAAGATGCTGAGAACAAAGGATAAATGAAGAGGGACATTAGTTACCATAGATTTTCAGGCACCTGGTTGTGTAGGATTGATATCTAATTTGATCAGAGTTCACATACGTGATTGTTGGTGTTGATTGAGCCTGAAAAAGCACAGACATCACATTAGCCATTCTGTTCACAACTCAGTTTCCCACAAAAAGCTCAGCAGTGCTCCATTTCTCTTATGCTTCCTTTCAAAGCCAAATGACCCTGTTACTCCCCTGAAATCACATGTTCATAGTTTCGGAAAGCAGAGATCGTCAGAGGAATGATGCAAATCTTCATGTTGGTGAGCAATGCTTTCCACAGGGAGGCATTTCCTGCTATTTGTCTTCAGTGCATCTTTCTCTTCCTTGAGTGAGCTTATAAAATTACTGACTTGCAAACCTCATCTCAGCTTGGTTTTCTCCTGCTGACAATGCCCACAGACAGAAAAGATGAATATGCCAAACTGACTGAAAAATAGACTGCTCAAAAACACTGTTACATATTTTCTCTCCTCTAGCAGAATTTTACCCCTGAGCACACCAAAAGCACCACAGACTGTAGATCTTCAGTCTCTTTCTGGTGGCAAAATGAATTAGATTGGCACTTTTTTGGTGAAATAAGGAAAAAATGAGAGAACACACCATCCAATGCAAACTCTTCCTGCAACAGAAAGAAGAAAGAAATGAGCCCAATGCTTAAAAAGTCACTGCTTTTAAAGAATAGTGCAGTAGAGCTGAGGAGAGCAATTCCTCTCTTCCAGGGAACAAAAAGACAAATGCATGGAATCCTGAGCAGTCACTTAAAAGTAAATAAAATTCAGCTTGCTCTCACTGCTCAGCAATAAAGGGAGAAGCAAAGAAGACCACAGCTCAGTTTGATCGTTCACTGTTCCATGTCAGCCTGTTCTCAATGCCTCATCTGCATCCCAGGTAGCTGTTAAGTACAATGTAATTCACAGCTGTGCTTCTCCATGTCTTCGTTTATGTTTAAGGATACCAGCAATTGAGAAGGGAAAGCTTTCATGGTTGCTTGCTTCCTTATGTGAAGAGGGTGTTGTCACACCTGCATGCTTTGTTCTCTTTGACTTGCTAGAAGCATTACTCATTGCAAAGCCCTAGGTTGGACTGTGCTGTCAAGAAACGTTTAGATGTTGTTCTAAGGGATGTGGTTTAGTGGGGAAATACTGGTGGTAGGTAGACAGATCCACTGGATGATCTCGGAGATCTTTTCCAACCTTGGTGATTCTATGATTCTAGTAGTAGAAAGCTCTTCAGTCTGACTCAGGAGTGATACTACAAATGTGCCTTTCATGTGAGGTATTCCAACCTTTCTTCTGCTCAGATTGATGGATTTACCAGGATTATCCCCTCTGGGCTAAGAGCTGCAATTTCTTTGTACATAGAAAATGTAAAGGAAATAGTAATTTGATTGATTTGTTCAGGAACTCTGTAATTTTTATGAATGCATTTGAATTGTTGGATGTTTAAAGCTAATTGCATAGGTAAGTGCTGAGCTATGCTGAGATTTCACTCTGAGGGCCAGATAAGCCAGCAGATACTCACAAATGGCTAAATGCTGATAAAACTTTACAACCCTGTCTGTTCCACTTTTCCCTAGGTTTTGTTCATGGCTGCACTCTTAACTGTCTGAGGACTTGGATGTGGGCAGGGAGCACCGATGTGTTGAGCCATGCCAAAAGCAGAATGTGTGTTTTATATAAGGTTGCTATCTAAATCTACAGCTACTCTCAGTTTCATGCAGTAATTTATGACTTAAAAGTTGCAGGCATAAAGCACATATATTAGCTTTTATATAGTCCATTCATACACATTGTAATCTTAGAGCAAATTACCAATGACAGAGCAATGCAGAAGGGGTGAATGCAGAGCTATTATCATAGCAGTTTGCTGCCAACAAGAAATTTCTATCCTGAAAATTTCTTTTGGGTTTATTCCTTATCTAATGTATCTCAAAGTCTGACTCCTTTTCCTTTTTGCTTCCTGCTGTTATACATTGCAGGTGAATGTGATCAGTAATCCCATGCAATACTCCTAACTCCTCTAAGAGCTCTTCCTACAAATCCTGTTTTTCTCTGCATTTGAATTGAAGCTATTGAAACAGCAACAACAACAACACAAAAATAAACAAACAAACAAACAAAAAAACCCAAACCTGTGTTCCAGCTAATTATGCCCTAATTGTAGGATTTGCTCTAGTTTTTGCAAATCCTTTTACTTCCTTCTTTCCTAAGTACTTACGACCACATCTAGACCCATCTAGTATTAATTTTTCACACAAAGCAGAGCTTGTCTCTACGTTTTGATTCAAAGAATCCAACTAGGGAGACAAAAACTGGGTCTGGCAGTTGTTTGGAAGAGGATTCAGGAGCACCCAGTGAAGTATCTGCATGTTGTCATGAAATAAGAGGACAGATTCCTCTGATAGTTGTAGGGAGATGCAGCTGAAGAGAGGAGAGCAGCACTGATAACTCTCAGGGCTGAGCTGCTCCAGTGTCTGAGCTATAGATCAACAAGCACAGCCACAATCACAGCTCTGATTAAAAGGAAGAAAGTGGGACCCAAAGATTTTCTGATCACACTGTTTTCAAAACCTACCTTTCATCAGGTGAATGCTGTCCCTGAGGCTATGGAAAACTGGATAAACACTGAGGTCACAAAGGTGTGTTAGGATTGCTTCTACTTCTTCTTTATGCCTTATGCTGATTCTTTAGCTCACTGTGCATCTTGGCCATCATTCATGAGCCTGGCTTCTCATTTCTGGCAATCACCATGATAATTATTCACTTCTTTCTTCTCTGTGTGTGTATGTATTTCCAAATCCCTAAAATCAGATCCTCAGTGATGTGCACAGGAGTGATGTAGGTAAATACTATCTTACAGCAGACTCCTGAATATTTAAAGGATAATTTTGAACTGAAAAAAAAAAAAAAAAAAAATGGAGTGTAAATCACCAAAGAATTATAGCTTGATGTCTTCAGGTGGCTCATGGATATATATTCTGCCCAGTGATCAATAAGGAAACTTGTAATGTGTGGGGAGGATTTGAAGAGCTTCGCATTTAGACTCACTGCCCTCACAGCAAAACTGGAGCATAGATTAAAAAAAAAAAAGGACAGCCTTCACTCATTGTTTGCTTTATTTACAAACAAAGCAAAACCTCACACCAAAAAATAAAAGCAACATTCTATTCTCAATTCACAGTTCAGATTTTAGTTTCAGGTGAGACATTTGTGACCATTGCTTTCCCCTGTGGAGAGTGGTTCAGAGCAGTTCGTTGGTGTGAGCTATTAATGATGGCTTTTTCTTCAAGTTCCCTCTTCCTCCTTTCGCAGAGAGAGCTTATTCCCTCATGCTGAGCCCTTTAAAGGAGGACACAATACAATTACAAAGAAAAAATAAAAACTGCAGCATTAACGACTCAGGAACTGCCTCAATCATGTGACAAAAGTGGGTGCTGGAGGTGGAGCAGTGACTGCAGTGACCTCCTGAGCAGAGCTGGGTTGGAGGCAATGGGAGGTGTTCCTTCACTGTGAGCAGATCACAGAGATATGAAATACTTCCCAGCAGTCATTGTCTGTTCAAGGAATAAGGGACAATGTAAGAGCTGTCTGGCCTGAATCTTCCCTTTTAGAGGTCTTAATTGTGCTGAATTCAGTGTTCTGGAAAACCTCTAGGCGCCCTTCACTCTGCATTAAATTTCTTGTCACTGAATGGTGACTTCCTTGATCTGCAGCCCTGTTATTATTTCAAGATGTAACTCTGGGACTCGGCCAGCTGTCTGCTTAACACCACCCTGACATGAAGAAGCTGAGGCAATTCACCTGGAAAAGAAATGTGCTGCCTTCTCTGACCATGGCATCACCCAGGATCAAGGCCATAGTCAGTGACTGGTTTGGAAAGGGGAAGACATTCTTGACTGCATACCCAACTTGCTATTGAGCTATGCATTAAATTACTCTGTCTTCAAGCTGGGGCTATTGCTAGCAGGGAGGTGAGGAGATGAATCTCTTGCCCATTTGTAGGCAGAGCTGGAACAAGAATCAGCCTTGCCCTCACCCTTAGAAAACCCCAGTATTTCTTCATGGCTAGCTCCTTTCTTTGCAACAGAGAAGTGGACCACCTCCCTAGGAGAAAAGAATTTTACACACTCCACCTGTGTAGCAGCAGCAGCACTGTGGGAGATGTTATTTACATGAAGTTCATGAATATTTATAATAATATTTATAGGTTTGTTCAGCAGGAGGCTTGATCAAGTCAGTAGTATGTCTGGAGATATGTCTTCGGAATACTACTTTTAATGAGAATAATTTGCATTTAATAAAGGGCCTGAGATAGAAAGCTTCAATCCAGGTTTGAGTCTTCTTGATATTTGAGGAAATATTTAGATTAGCAGTTTTATTCCACATCCATTTCCTCTAGCAGTGATGAAACAAAAGCAGATCTCAATCTAATGAAACGAGCTGACAGGAACAGTATGAGAATATGCCAGAAAATAAAAAGGGAAATTTCTCACAGTAAACCCTATAGGAAGGGTGCTGCATAACAAGAGATGGACACTTGTCTCTTTTTTATTTTTATTTTTATTGTTTTGGTCACTTCAGCTGTAATAGTGAACAGAAATAGCCCCCAGGAGAGAGCACACAAACCTCTCCTTCATCCTAACCTCTACCTCTTAGCAATTGGGGTGTGTGGGTGTGTTTAGACGAGGTGGGAGGGTGTATTCTTTCTCTTCTATCAGAGAAGTCACAATGTATTTCTACTTATAGGCATCACTATTCTTCAGTTTTGTAACTTCGTGGCTCATTTAAGCAAAAATTTACTTTTCCTCAATATATTAATATGGTAAGTGGCAGCAGTACTCTACCCATGCAGCTGGTATGGATGGGCTGTGCCTACAGTGAGATCTCCCACATGTTAGTTGCTCTTGCTTGGGAGCAACACGTCTTGACAACTATAACTGATGCTATAGAGGAATTAATAACCCACGTTACCAGCAACACTGGATTTCTGTGTGTCCTGAATAGTTTCTTGTGCACGTGATTCCTGTGCACTGTTGGAACCTTGTGTGGCAGATTTCACAGAGCAACTTGCTGGGATTGGAAATGCCCAGCTCCTATCTCTTTCCTTGCTTTTGGCTGCATCGCTTCATTTTCTGAGTTTTATGGCTAAAGCCAGCTGCTTTGCCATCAAGTATGAGATGACAAGGGCCTGTGTGTATTATTATTAGGCAGCATGAGCCATCAGGATTTGGATGTGCAGTTACTTCCAGGCATTTGCAGATGGCTGATGAGATGTTGTCTTCCAGTATAAACATTACAATAATTTTACTAAAAAGCATTTACAGCTAAATTCAGTGTATTTGTGTGCGGGTTTCAGTGTTTTCTGCCAGAAAAAATATGAACATAAGGATTATACTGTGCAGATTAAAATGAAGTTTTATTGATTATCTGCAATAATTTCTTCTGGCTTGCAGTTTTCTTCTGGATTCCCTGTTTGTATATTTTGCAGTATATTAAAAAATAGTGCAGCAAACAGTAAACGAAGGGCTCAGTGCGCTCTGACCTTGCTAGGATGAAAAAGGTAATCAATAGAGGATCTGCATCTGCAAGTGTTCACAGACTGCAGGAACCTTGACCCAGGGTGATTTAGAGCCTGATCAGGGCTGAAGCAAACAATACGATTTGTTTGCATTCCTACCTCAGTGCTCCTTTGCCTCCTTGGGAAGATGATGCTGTGCCCTCAGGTCATTCATCTCCCCGCGCACTGTGAGCCGTTATGCCTGAGTCTGTTAACACACTTGGCAGTCTCGCTTGTTGTTCTTATGCATATATTGAATATTTACACAGCAGCAATGTGTGCAGTTCCAGTAGCACGCCACAGAGCTTCCAGTCGGTGTCAGGAATCAATTTTCTGCCCTCATGGAAGAACTGTTTGAAACGAAGGAACAATTCTACCAGAAAATTATCCAAAGTTTCTTCCCCACTTGTGCCCAAACATATCTTCCAGCTGTCATGTACACTTACTGATGCGCTTAGTAATATATCTTCATTCCTCGCTTTGTTTTGAAGTTTGGAGTCTAACTGTTAGATACAATTGGATAAAAGCCAGAGAATAATTTTAATTATGCTCCAGATGATAATTGGAAGCACTATCTGACCTTGTCCAGGATTTGACCTGCTTGCAGAAGATGAGAAGAGCCTGATATCTCCTGCCTTGATTTTGTGCTCCTGGAGATGCTCAGAGTTTCCTGTACACAGCTGGGCTGTCTCCAGCAAGTGCTTACCTTCCTCTCCTCTCTGTGTTTTGATACTGACAGGGCATGGGCTCTGAGCACGATGCCTGAGGAGGTGCTCTAACTCATGCAAGTTTGGTATAGCAGGTACCTGAACCTGCATGGGGAATGAAACTATTGAGAGAGAGGAGAGAAATCTGCATCTCTTAGCTGGATTCTTCAGTAATTAACTCATGTACCGTTAGTAGGCTCCTACATGGGGTTCTTGAAATGTTGCTTTGAAATAGTGGTTGGGGTATATTTAAGGATAAAATGTTTAATGCACTCATTTTGGCAAGTGAAGCCTAACGATGACCCCATAAGTGGGTACAGGTACACAGCTATTTCTAGTTAATGGAATTCAGTGAGTAAAATAATTACATGCCTAACACGCACTCCATTTATTCAGCATCCTGTTATCATTTAAAAAAAGAAAAAAGAAAAAAGAAAAACTCACCATTTTCTAATATAAGCGATTGTTACTTCGTTATTAGGATGCTCAAATCAATACAGAAGCAGAGCAGTTTGCAGCCTGCAGTGTCTGTTTCTTGCCATAAGTGCTGCTTTGCTTGTTTAACATTCCTTAACCTTCTGTGTATGTCAGAGCTATAGTTCCCTTCTATGCTAAGAAGAAAAGAATGTGATAAGGCAGGCTGCAATCTCTCTATGTTACACATTTAATTGCAGAATGCTATCTCAGGAGGTATCAAAATGTAGAAACGTTAGAACTAGCAGCTTTATTAGTATGATTTTTTTTCAATTTAATATTGTACCTGGAGCTATTTTGTCAGAATTCAGATGAAGAGAACACAGCCTGTAATACTGAGCAGCTGGCAATTACAACGTGTTTGAGATGTTTCACTATAGAAAAGCATAGTTCTTATGGATAAAGAAATCATAAACAATAGCAATGCTGATGGAAATTGTCATGGAGAAAGACTTCAGGGAGGTTTGCGTTTTTTTCCCCTCATGTCTTCAATTAATAAAATTGAAACGAAATTCAGAATGCCCCCAGATTTGAAAAGTTCTTCCATGAAGGCTCTACATCACATTTGTTTGCGTGCTCCCCACTGTGTGTCCTGCTGCTGCTGCTGGTGCTGTGCAGCACAATTTGTGCTCCTTGAGAAGCAGCTCCTCCTATGTGGTGATAAAAGTTTATTGACTTCACCAGGCCATGAGCTTGGTCCAGATTAGCATCGTAATATTATAGGTTAATATTTGGGTAGTTAGACACCTACTATTCCTGCACATTTTTAGGAAGCCTACTAGGAATCTGGTTTTTCAAAATGCTCAGAATCTATGGAAGCAGAACCCCACTTTTAAAATGAGCAGCCTGGTCTAGAGGGAGATGTCCCTGCCTATAGCAGGGAGTTGGAGCTAGATGATCTTAAAGGTCTCTTCCAACCCAAACCATTCCATCATTCTGCGTATTCATATTTCCAACCAAAGAGCAGTTCTTAGTGGGTATGTCTGTTTGTGGAGTGTGACAGTGCATGTGCAAAAAGTTTTGCTTATTGCAGATGTGGACTTAATTCAGTTCCCATCCATATCCAGCCCACGTACCCAACAGAGCAAAGGGAAAATGAGACATTTAAAATCAGATGTGAAGGATCAGTATGCTGTGCCCAGGGCTATAAAGTCTTCGGTGTACACAAGAGAAGCAAAGGGGAGGTACTAATGAGTTTCTAATCACACTATTTTTTAATTGTCATCAGTAGCTTTGCAAAATGATGTCGTTACTCTGAGCATTGGCCCATAAATCTACAACTAAGGGTTGTTTCTGATCCCTATCTTGGGAAATGCAGGTCAGGAGTGGCCCTGCTGAAGTCAGCAGTGTTGACCCTGAGGGCAAAATGCTGAGAAAACATGACCCAGAGAGATATGGGTGAAGAGGAGCTCAGGGCTTTTGCTAACAGAGTGTTTGTCTCTGAGTTACCTTGCTGCTGTGACCTCTCAGTGCATCGTGATACATGTGGCAGAAGTTGAGGAACATAGAAGTTTTCTGCAAATGAGAGCACTGAAGATGCAGAGAGACTTGGCTGAACGTTTCCCTTCATTCTCATAACACAGGGACGAGTTAATGCCAATGGGTATTTTTATAATCGAGGCTCAAAGTTGGCAAAGAGCAAGCTGCAGACAAAACAGAATCATTTCTCTGGTGACACATCCAGAAACTGTCATGAAATTTTGAAATGCTGCTTAACTTTTATAGGGAACTCTAAATCAGCCCAGGATTACTTGAAAAGATCAAGAGTCCTAGGAAATATTTTAGCTAAACGGGGCTGAGCTTTGTGATTTGTGATTTTATGCATCTAGCCTTGAAAATGAGCAACGATGAAGTTATTTAAGAATCCCCTTAACAGAGAACCGTTTGCCAAAAAGAAAAGGCTGAACATATTCAGCCCTCCCCTGAATGTCCTATTAAATGCTGGAAGCAGAGCAGAATGTTCTGTTACTCTGTCCTGACTGCTTGCCTCTCAAAGCCAAGAGACAGAGCGCCATCTGATGTTATTTCTTCAGTAAATAACCATGACCTGTCACGACCCAAAGTCTGCTAAAACCTGATCGTCTTGTTGGTCATCTCTGCAAATGTAGCCATCAGGTACACAAGGGAGAGTGCACATTCACACGAGCATCTTAAAGGTTGCAATTTGTGGGCATTTCTTATCAAATTACAAGAAAATACAACACTCATAAAAAGGATCTTTATCATGGGATTTTTTATCACATTTGTAGTGCTTTTCAGTGCACTGTGTACTTCGCATCTTTTGTGCTTTCTGGTACAGTTCAGCACCTAACCTACTGAACTCATCGTCTATTTGTAGTTCAAGAGCATAGTGTGGTTCTTCTGATGCCAAAAGGCATCATGCACCATAATAAAAATGCACTCTTTTTCTTGACTGGTTTTTCTACTTTCTGTGGCATAGGTAAGATGGGCTGGTACCCTGTGTATTTCCCTTTTCTCGTGGTAAACCTTTTACCAATACAACAATGTGATATAATGGCTTGGGTTGGAAGCGATGCTGGGGAACTTGAAGTTCCAAACCCCCCTTTTATAGGCAGGGTTGCCCATTGCTAGAGGTGCAATACCTTACATTTCACAGAAAAAGCAACATTGTTAATAAACCAAATACCAAATCCCAGATTAACCTTTAATGCACACATTCTCATATGCATCATCCTGATTCGGTGTTTAAATTTCCTGAAAAGCTTTCAAACCACCTGGCAGCCAAATCTGAGGTTCTGAAGCGTGTCTGTTACAACCTGGCAATGTACTTTCTCAGGTTTTAACAAAAATTTAAAGAATGCAGAGGAAGAGAGATTTCTCTGACAGCAAATTACAGCAAATGACACCTGTGTGACCTATTGTGGGGTACCTGCAGGGGGTTTGGACTCAGTGATCTCTTGAGATCCCTTCCAACCACTGCAATTCTGTCACAGAAAAAAGCATATGGGCTTTGAATATAGTTTATAATGTGTTTTCCATGAGACCTAGAGATATCAGTAGATTGAAGTTCATTGGGATGATTCAAAATGAAGGACTTTTACTGCATTTCTTTTACCATCATGTCAGACATGATGACCAGGTGGGAGCTGAGCCACAAGCAATGAGTCAGGAAGCAGAGGAGAGCACAGAGGTTGATAAAACCATGTTTTGGTTTAACAAGTTAGCTAGCTGCAATTATCTTTGTGGTAGGGAATGATGATCTTTGCAGAGAGTTTATCAAATTACTGGCATGTGCATTTTATGGCAATAACAGGTTTGTTTTACAGATGTGATGTGGGAAACTGAACGAAATGTTGAGATGATGATGGCGGTCATCATTGACTTTGGCATTAACTTGCTGGGATGCAAAAAATTGCTCTGTAGGAAGTAAATTAAAATCCATGAATGGAAATGATTTCTAGTACTTGACCAGTAGGCTTTATTTCCCATTCAAATGTCATACACTGCAGTGCGCAGTTAGAGGTCACTGCCGCAGTCATTTGGAGAAGGTGGATGTCAGTGAGCAGAGCCTGAAGGGTGGAGACGCAGGAATTAATTTGGACCCAGGCTCAGCACGATGTGCCTCAGGAGGTGTATGTATTTGAAGCACCTACACCAGTCAGTTCCTGCTTATGAGAACTTTTGCTGAGGCAAGAAAATCTCTGGTATTTAAATGAGGAGTCTGAGCTACAGTAAAGGCAGTGCTGGTTCGGGAAAGTGTTTCAGGGCTGAGCAGAGCTGAGTGCTGACACCCCCTGCCTGGAGACCAGAACTATGGCATCTTCCTGAGCTTCCACCAGCAGAGCTGCAGGAGTGGCTGATCCTCCCTTGACATGGACAAAGCATTCTTGTGGTGGCTTTCAGCCCTTATTTCCTGTGATTTCATGACAGACTTGGCTTTTTAAAGGAAAACCTGTTGCTTCATTCTGCTGGCAAACGATCATCCACATCCCATGGCTTGGGTGAAACATGGGGTTATCCCCCTTTTCTCTTTATCCATGTCCTAGCATTGTGTTTGCTGAAGCAGATTGTGACTCTCCTTGTGGAAATCTAGTATAATTAGCTTTGTGTTAATTTCCTTCCCCTCACACTCCCCATGCCTCCCGGTTTTCTTTCACTGCTCTGGCAGTCCTCCAGGCAGAAATCTGAGAGAGCGAGGATGTGTTACAAGCATCAGCAAGGCCTCTCATCTCTCTTCCTTGCTTTCTGCGTGGTCACCCTCCTATCACCGCCATACAACCGTGTATCTGTTTGGGGCAAGGAGCAAATCGCAGCTTGTCACGAGAAACAGATGCTATTCAGAGCTCCTGAGCATGTGAGCACCAACTGAGCAGAGAGCACTTCTACAGACACCTCTGTGTCCCCCACAGGGGAAATGTCACTGTGATTTCCAGGCACAGAAGGAAATTGAGCTCTTGGAGATGTCACCGATCTCGTGAGGAGCAGAGGACACACTTCTGTTTCTAGGGAATTAAAACATCCCTTCGAATCTGAAATCAGCTGTGAAAATTGACTGCTTAATGCCATCAAACAAAATAAAAGCTGCAACTGATTTGCCAGCTCTGTTTCTGACATCTCTTAACATGGATGGTCTCTTCTGCCAGATAGGAGTTGAAGGTATAATTCAGGGCTCCAGAGAAGAGTAAATTTGCTGTTGCCTTCTTCCATGCAGAAAGTGGCAGATATTGTAAGTGCCTTGCAGGTAGCAAAATGCAGAAACGCCCAACTCTGCAGTCCTGTGTCACAGCAAATCTCCTTGTCTGTATGGACAGTCCTATTACCAGTGGAATGTATACCTGAGGAATATGGAATCTCATGCCTGCTAGCAGCAGAGGGCCTCATAAAGGGGAACATTTTTTAACTGCAACACAACACTATGTGCCTAGGTGTGTTCTGAAGCCACGCCAGCTCTGCACACAGGCAATGCTGGGCAGAGGCTGCCTTGATGGCCCTTAGCACGGGGACCCCCATTTGATTGCTCTATTTGAAAACCTATCATTTCTTTCTGAAGTTCAGAAGTGGATGCTCCCTTTCTCTAATGATGATGGATGTCATAGCTGCGCCAACAAGACAGCCCTGGGCAATAGGAAGATGAAATTTGGCGTTGAGAAACTTTCCTTCAAGCAAGTTATTGATTGCTTTGCAGGAAGGCAGCAGCACTGTGCTGGGCTCACACAGTCAGGGCAAGACTTTCCTTGGCAGAATTTAACCAAAGCTTCAGCATACTTCCTACCCTCTTTAGACAACAGAGACAATATCCAGGAAAAGAAAAGAAAAGAAAAGAAAAGAAAAGAAAAGAAAAGAAAAGAAAAGAAAAGAAAAGAAAAGAAAAGAAAAGAAAAGAAAAGAAAAGAAAAGAAAAGAAAAGAAAAGAAAAGAAAAGAAAAGAAAAGAAAAGAAAAGAAAAGAAAAGAAAAGAAAAGAAAAGAAAAGAAAAGAAAAGAAAAGAAAAGAAAAGAAAAGAAAAGAAAAGAAAAGAAAAGAAAAGAAAAGAAAAGAAAAGAAAAGAAAAGAAAAGAAAAGAAAAGAAAAGAAAAGAAAAAGAAAAGAAAAGAAAAAGAAAACCACCAATGCCTGAGGAGTGAATTCTCTACCAAGTAATAAAACTCCAATCCTGACTGTAATTTGTCACAGCACTTGGCTGGCTGAAAGAGTCTCTCATTTGGGTTTTCTGATACCCAAGTGGTGTGTTTCTGCCACACTTCCCCTAGCAGAGACATTCACAAGTCCCTTCCCTTCTCAGCTGCCCCTTTGCACAAAACTTGCAGAAAATTGTTATCTCTTGATAATATCATCTTTGTCGCACGTGATTCATTTGAGGAAGCAAAAAGCAGTTTCAAGGAATAAAAAGGCAAATTATTGACCTCATTTCATTTTGTGATTAGGCAGCAGTTTTTAAAAATGCTCTGCATGCTGCTGGCTAATTAACACCAGCAACAACAAAATGGGCCCAAATATCTCAATAACAGAATTTATACAACAGTTTTCTGAGAATGTAGACCCTCATTTTATTAGTGGAAAAGTAGGTTCTCCTTTCAGTAAATGATAGTTGCATAAAATCAAGAAACACAGAGATTAATTGTAGTCTCCAGGTCTCATTCTTCTTAGAGAACAATAAGAAAAATTGTAATTTTTTTAACCTTTTCCCTTCTCGGTCCTCATCACCCTCTGATACCTTTTTCTCCCAAACCTGGGCAGCTTTACCTTTCCTATTTCACCACATGCACCCAGCCTTGTCTTCAGGTATTGCCAAGAAAATCAAAATGTCCTTAATTAGAGGAGTCCGCTGTTCAAACTTCGATTGAGTCTCACAAGTCTTGGAGAAGAAGCAAAAGCTCTTGAAGAAAAATAAAAATATTAAAATAGGAAGGTCTTTTTCGCTGGTTTCCACACTGTAAAACAGTGACATTACATTACAGTGACATAACAACAGGTCTGTCTGAAAGCTGGTGTGTCACCTGCAGAAACCCAAGCAAAGTCTGCTTGAAGATAATACATCCTTAATCTGTTCTATGCAAGTTTCCTTGTTTTCACTTTAACAAAAACTGTCCCCACAGAGCTAAGAACTATTTGCAGA